>NC_056743.1:669278747-669926247 GCF_019279795.1 Protopterus annectens
TAAGAAGTAGGCAAAAAGAGGTACAGGCAGCAGACTAGTTCAGAAAAAACTAAGATAATTGTGTCAGTTCAAAAGACAAGTGCAAAAAAATTACAAGTCAATGAATATTAGAGAAGGATTTAAGTGAGGTTTGAAGAGACAGTTTAAGGATTTATAAGCAGGTAAAAAGAGGGGGTCATTAAATATTAGAATTTGGAAGAACGACAAACATGTCCAAGTACAGAAAATGGAGGAAAAAAGTACATGAGGAAAGAGAATGTCATTCAAACAAACAATCTGAAGTAGTTAACTTCATTTGATCAGCAACCTGTGGGTATCGGATCCGAGCCGGCAGCTTTCCTAGCAAAAGATCCAAGCTCCTCCCCCCTACCCATAATGCCCTGCTACTTCCCTCTAACCCTCAGATCTCGTTTGCCGCGGCTTCTTGAAGCATCTGAGAATGAGCTCCTAGCGTTGGGTTTGTGAGTTGAAGTAGAATATTTAGCCGCGGCTGCATCTGCTCCACTGACCGTTCCCACTCCCCTGGCCGGGATTCAAACTCCCTCTTCGGCTCAGGAGGAAAGGGACTCCAGGAAGAAGGATAGAAAGGACAAGGAGCGTGATGGGGACAGGCATCGTGGCCACAAGAGGTGGGCCGATTCAGCTCCCTCGGCCCTGCCGTCTAAGCAGCTCGCCTCCCCCCTTAAGGTCTCCGGGTCTTCCCCCTCCAGGCTTCGTTCTCCACGTTTCTCGCCGGAGGAGGAGACCCGGTCACCTTCGAGGTCATCCAGGTGGCCTTCCCGGCCAGCCTCGGCAGCCTCATCCAGGTCAACAAGAAGTTCATCTGACGTGGACATGGACCGGATGATGCGTCTATTTCTTCAGGCCCAGCTGCAGATGGGAGTGCTCTTGCCTCCCCCCCTCCGGGGGGGAGCTTGACTCCATTTTTCACCCCCATTGCTCCTTCTCCGACCCACTACCGGGGTTCGGAGCTGTCTGATCCGAGTAGCTTCAGAGCCGGGATGGTGTCGGCGCTGACAGTGTTTCCTACTTTGGCGCCGACTGTACCTTCGAGTTTGTCGGATCCATTTTCGGATCTGAGCTCTCGGGGCCGTGAGATGAGCATCGGATCTGGAGGGGTCAGTGTGCCTTCAGCTCCGTTGAGGTCGGATCGCACTGCCCTTTTGGATCCGATCGGGTCATCTCCGGCGCCGATCCACGCGATGGATCCGAGGGGGCTGCTTTCGGTTCCTAGGGAGAGCAGCTCACCCTCAGCATTCAACGTCATGGAGAGGGTCCTTTCGAGGGATTCGAGGCCCCAGGCTCTTGCTACGGATCCACCCGCCATTCCCTCAAAGATGACACTGACTTCCATCATCCGGCCCCAGGGACAGCCTGCGCCTATGTCCCAGATGGTTCCCGTAGAGGAACAGGACATTGTTGGTGAGCCCTCCTTGGACAGCCCCCCCCGAGGAGGTCCCTCACAAACGAAAGTGCAAGAGGAGGCACTTGGACTCACCAGAGTCCCTCACAGAAGACACGGACTTGGAGGAAGGGGAAGGTTCCCCCAGGTCACCCCCCCCCCGAGGACGTCTCATTTGGAGACATTATGGAAATGCTTCGTATTAGAGGGGGGTGGTCAGCCCAAAAGCCTTCCTCGGATGAGTCCGTCTTTCTGGAGGCGTTCGACGCAGGCCCATCTACCTCTTGGGTGTCCCCTCCCGCCGATCCCCTGGTGGACCTCATAACTACCAGGGCATGGAAGGAGCCGGACAATGTGGAGACAATACCCAAGAGACCGGACAGAATTCTCAGCCCCCCCACAGACAGGACAGTTTGGAGCAAAGGTGCCCCGGTAGATGCCATGGTGGTGGCAGCTGCCACCAAAAGGAATTAGCACAGGAGCGTTCCTCGGTACATCCCCCAGACAAGGAGTCTCGGATGATGGACCGCCTCGGAAAGCAGATGTTCGCTTAAGCGACCTTCTCTGTAAGGTCACTGAACTATATGGCACACGTGATTCGACTCCAGTGGGACCTAATCAGAGTACGCTGGGTCACCCCTAGAGTCCATGTCAGCCGAGGACAAACGGACCTTCTCGGCGCGAATGGCCACTCTTAAGTCTATCACAAACACCTCTATGTGGCTTCTCTCCCATGCCACGGAGGGAGTGGCTAGAGCCAGCGGAGCAGGCATTGTCTTATGACAACAGGCCTGGCTCCGTCTCTGCGACTTTGTGGAACCCTTTAAGGCATCCTTCGCGAACACCCCCTTTGACGGTTCTACGCTTTTCGGCAAAACCGTCCGCGATACGCTACTCCAGAGCGAGAAGGACGGGAAAAAGTCTGCCATCGGGATCCGCTTCTCGGCTCCTCAGAGGTCCTTCTCCAGGAACCAAAGAGGACAGAGGAAGATGTGGTTCCTGAAATCCCAACAATCCCGTTTCACTCCGGATTCCTCATCCTTCAGAAGCAGAGGACAGGGTGGACGCCAGCCCAGAGGCAGAGGGGGGGGCCGAAGAATTTTGGGTCAAGGGAACCGTTTTCCGATCGACCCGCGCAGCAACCCTGAGGGGTTGCCCGACTACTCCTGTCTGGAGGCAGTCGGGGGGCACTTTTTGGAGCATCTAGCACATTGGGAGTCCATAACAACAGATCTCTGGGTGCTCCGGATCATATCCAGAGGTTACTCAATTCCATTCCTAAGTTCTCCTCCCCGGTTGGGATGCCTCCCCGATGTACCACCCAATCAGAGGGAGGTAGCAGCCTAAAAGCGCTACTAAGAAAAAAAGCCATCCAGCACCTCCCCCCCAATCAATCCAGATCAGGCTATTACTCCAGGTTCTTTTTGGTGCCAAAAAAGACGGGGGACTTGGGGCCAATTCTCGACTTGTCCACACTGAACCTGTCAGTTGCCAAAGAGAAGTTCCGGGTGGTCACCATTCAGTCCATTCTCCCACTGTTACAGGAGAACGACTGGATGTGCTCCATAGACCTCAAGGATGCGTACTACCGCATTCTAATGGACTGGCGATCCAGGAGGTTTCTCCGCTTTCGGCTAGGAGCCAGCCATTATCAGTTCAGGGTCCTACCCTTCGGTCTCACCACAGCCCCCAGGGTGTTCACCAAGGTCATGGCAGTTGTAGCGGGCCCCCTGAGGCTTCAGGGAATACAGGTCTTTCCTTATTTGGACGACTGGCTCCTAGCCGCCCCCACCAGGCATCTACTATGTTCAGCGAGAGACTATTTCCTACATCTCGCCCGCTATCTAGGGATCATGATCAACCACAAGAAATCCTCCCTTCAGCCTACTCGGATCTTGGATTTCATAGGGGCCAGGATAGACACAATTCAGTCCAAAGTCTTTCTGACGTCGGACAGACTTCGCAATCTAAACCTCCACATTTTGGCTCTTCTTCAGTCCTCTGCCCCTCCAGCAGAGTTAGTCCTGAGGGCTCTGGGGTCCATGGCAATGGCCATCAACATGTCTCCGCTCGCATGTTTGAATATGAGGATTCTCCAATGGACCTTACAGGTCCAGTGGTCCATTCTACTACATCCCTTGTCTGCCCCTATCCCTCTCAGCAGGGTTTGCAGGGAATCTCTACTTTGGTGGCTCCATTCCAAGCACCTCCGGGAAGAGTGCCCCTTCTCCATGTCCCCACCCCAAGTCACAGTGACCACGGACGCGTCTCGCCTCGGGTGGGGGGGGGCATTGCATGGGCAGAACCGTCCTTGGCACGTGGACTCACACAGAGACCTTTTTGCATATCAGTGTTCTGGAGATGAGAGCGGTGCTTCTAGCGTTGCAGGCTCTCCGTGCCCTTCTTCCTCTAGGGACTATTGCAATTCAAACAGACAACATGTCAGTGGTCTGGTACATCAACAAGCAAGGGGGAACCAGATCTTACCCACTTTGCCGAGAGGCCGTGAGAGTGTGGGAATGGGCGATATCCACCAACCGCTTTCTCATAGCAATGCACATACCTGGTCGGTCAAACATTCTAGCGGACAAGCTGAGTCGGACTATCCTCTCACCCTACGAGTGGTCTCTGAACCCCTTAGTAGCGAAACAGATCTTCCTCAGATGGGGTCAACCTTGCTGCAATCTGTTCGCATTTCCTCCGAACGCAAGGTGCAGCAAGTTTTTTGCTCTGATTCCCCCACCAGGGGAAAACCCCAGAGATGCTCTGGTTCATGCTTGGCCATCCGGTTTTCTTTATGCTTATCCTCCTCTTCCATTGATGACAAAATTCTTGCAGAAAGCTCGTTGGTTGGGGGGCAGAGTTATCCTCATAGCCCCATTCTGGCCTCGTCAAACCTGGTTCCCATGCCTACGGTCTCATCTAGTGCATCCTCCCTGGATCTTGGATCCCCTTCCGGATCTGATTTCTCACCCCTTGGGATTGAGTACCCCCGATCTGGACAACCTCAAGCTCTCGGCTTGGTTGATCCAGTTCCCTTAATGGCTAGGACTCCTGGTATCCCATCCTCAGTTAAAGCTATCCTGGTGGCCGCTCATAAGCCTTCTACCAGGAAAGTGTACAAAAGTAAATGGAAACGTTTTTCTATCTGGGCGGAGCATAGGAATTTGGATCCTTTTACGGCTCCTATTCCAGCAGTCCTCGATTTTTTTATCCCAAATCTTTCATCAGGGGGCTAGATGTTCTTCGTGTTTCACTGTTGCAGTCATAACTGTAGGGTGCTCCTGCCGGCAGGCAGCCCGAGGTCGGCCAGAATCCCAAAGTCTGGGTCCGGCGTCGGCTGTATAAGCTAGTATCCTGACGTCAGTACACCTTGGTACATAGCCCTCAGCCGACGCCATCTTCTCCAGTCTTTCTTGCCGTGCGGTGGAAAGCAGCTCGCAAACGTTGGTTGGCGATTTTCGAACAGCATTCTTGGTTGTTGTCGGTCCGAAGTTGTTACTTCTCTTCTCAAAGCTAAGTACCCCGTTGGGGAATCTTTTTCTTGTTCCTCCGATGTCAGAAAAAGTTAATAATTGTATAGCGTGTGGGAAACAAATACCTCATAAAGATTTCCACTCTTACTGTCTACCTTGCTTAGGCCCTGACCACGACGTTTCTTGTTGTCGGTTCTGTGCCAGGTTCAACTCTCGTACTATCAAACGCAGGTACGACTGGGCTTTAAATTATTTTGGCAGACGCTTCAATTACAGAATGTCGCCGGATACTACCGGAGTTCAAAAGAAGCGCAAAGATAAAGACAGGCCTCCGAGGTCCAAACAGGACTCGTGCGAGCTGGAGCCAGCGTCCGGTTCGGCTGTCGTCAGTGAGGCGCTTTTGCAGCCCCTGTCGTCTGCCGCTTCTGAACCGATGGCCGATACGGACTCCCATGGGGAGCCATCAAGGCCCACTATTTTAACTGCTGCAGGACCTTCGGACGTCGCTCCTTCAGATGGGTCCGGAACCGCTGTGCAGGTACCGGCTTCTGAGGGGGTTTTCAGGCCTACTCACATTACTATTTCAAAGGCAAAGACAAAGACTCCTAAGTCTAAAGTTTCAGCTCAAGCTGCTTCTGAATCCACTCCCAAGACACAAAAACAATTATTGAGGATGGCTGAAGACTTGCTTACAATGATTAGGGGTTCTCACCCCCCTCCTGAGAAAAGGCCTCGACAGGATGTTACTCTTGATTCTTCTGACCAGGCCTCTGTCTCTTCTGTTTCTTCCTCTGATCAGGACTATTCCTTCCCCCCTTATGAGGATTCGGATGCTGAGGAATCTTTGCCCTCGGCCTCTCCGCCTGAGGATTTTTCTTTTGGGGAAACCTTGCATGAGATGAGGGAACATTTTCATTGGGAAGGACAGGAATATTCTGCTTCCAAAAAGAGGCTTAGAGAATTTCTTCTTCTTCCTCAGCATAGGCCTTTAGCTATCCCTCCTGTTTTGGACATTGTGGATGATGCTTTTTCTGAGGCTAATTTGAATCCTGATTCCATGCCTCCTGCTCCTTCTAAGCCTGATAGATTTTATAGGGTTTCTGACTCTCATTTATTTCTTTTTAAAAATCCTTCTGCAGACCCTGAAACTATTTCTCAGGGTTCTAAGGCTGCTAAGGTTGCTACTTCTAAAAATCCTATTCCCTCTGAGAAGGATTCTCGTGCTTTAGACATGTGGGGCAAAAAGGTATATACTTCTGCTACCCTTTCTGTAAGGGCATTAAATTGCCAGTTTCATATGTTTAAATACCAGCAATTTCTTTTGTCTGTTTTAAAGCAAAAGCTTGCTTCCGTACCTGCTTGTGCAGAGGATAAGGAACTTCAGGATGTTTTGCATGCTACTGAACAGGTTAACAAGCATAGTTTACATTGTGGTTTTGATGCATTGGATGCTTCCTGCAGGGCTGCTGCCTCTGGTACTGTGATTAGGAGACATGCCTGGCTTCGTGAACAAAGTTTGCCTGAACAGGTTAAGGCTAAGTTATTAGATGCCCCTGTTCAACATGATGTTCATTTTGGTTCTAAGGCTGAGGAAGTTATTAAAAAGATGGAAGAAAAGGCAAAGTCCATGCAGACTGTAAAAGATTTCTTGCAGGTTCAGCCTCCTAGATTTTCCAGGAATTGGCCCACTAAAAATTGGTCCTTTCCCACGTCTGACAGGCCTCAAAGGGGAAGATATAGACGCTCCAGAGGCCGCCGTGGTCAAGGCCAGACCTCGTATAGATCTAGACAATGGACTGCTTCTTCACCTAGAAGGGGAGAAGACAGATCCCAATCTCAAAGAAAACAAACTCAATGACTCTCTCAGTTGGGCTTCAGGACCTCTTTACCTGGACGCCCCTCTCGGAGGAAAACTGTCTCTTTTTTACAGGAATTGGACTCATATTACCCAGGACAAATGGGTATTGGATGTGATTCTAAACGGTTACAAGTTCCACTTTCACACTTTGCCAAGGACTCACGGTTGGCCAGATCTGCCAAAACTTCAATAGTCAGAGGCCTTAACTCAAGTGGATGCTCTTCTGGCCATGAGAGCCATAGAGCCTGTTCCACTCTTGGAAATAGGAAAAGGATTTTATTCAAGGCTGTTTCTGGTTCCCAGAAAACAAAACTCTTGGAGACCTATTCTGGACCTTTCTGTGTTAAACACCTTTTTGGAAATTCCAAAGTTCAAGATGCTCACTCTGCAACAGTTACTTCCAATGCTCTCTCAGGACGCCTGGATGGTGACATTGGACTTAAAGGAAGCCTATTTGCATATCCCTATCAGACAAGAACGCAGGAAATTCCTCAGGTTCAAGGCAGGTTCGAGGCACTTTCAATTCTCTGTTCTGCCCTTTGGTTTATCTACTGCGCCCAGAGTCTTCACCAAGTGCCTGGCACCAGTAGTGGCTTACTGCAGACTTCAGGGATTCAGATTTACCCCTATTTGGACGACTGCCTTATTCAGGCAGACAGCAAAGATCTTCTGCTTCAACACCTAGACTTCGTTCAACGTCTTCCCCTCTTACTGGGATTCTCAGTGAACATAAAAAAGTCACATTTGATCCCTTCTCAACAAATGGTATTCTTGGGAGCCCTCTTAAACACAACCTTACAAAGGGCCTACCTCACTCCAGAAAAACAAACTCAGCTGGCTTCTACTTTCAACACCTTGGCAACTCTATCTCAGCTCACTGCAAGGAAATTCCTGCAGGCTCTGGGCTACATGGCTTCCTGCATTCTGTTGATTCCAAACGCAAGGCTCCACATGAGAAAGCTTCAATGGTATCTGAAAAGTGTATGGTCACAGCATTATCACGATCTGGATATTCTGATTCCTCTGATCCCCTGCCTCCAGAAGGAGTTCCTCTGGTGGTCCAGGGCATGCATTTTAAACTAAGGAAAACCTTTTTGTCTCCCTCAACCTACTCAAATCCTAACCACGGACGCTTCGGATTATGCTTGGGGAGCACATTTTCTAGACAATTGCCAGCAAGGAACCTGGACAAAGGACCATCTTCACTGGCACATCAATCTGAAGGAGATGTTGGCAGTTCAAAATGCCCTTTTGGCCTTCAAGCACCTTTTACAACCAGGGCCTCTGCTAATTAGACAGACAACACCACGGTCATGTGGTACATCAACAAGCAGGGGATCTCATTCTTACCCCCTTTGCAGACTGGCTATGAGTTTAAGGGACACAGCTCTAAATTTGAATCTGCATCTCCAGGCTCAATTCATTCCAGGAAAACAAAACCTTTTAGCAGACAGCCTGAGCAGAAACATTTCAGATCCTCACGAATGGATGCTAGACACCAACTTGTTCAAAAGGATTACTGCAGTTTGGGGATGTCCCCAGATAGATCTGTTCGCATCCCATCTCAATCATCAGCTGCCTCGCTTTTGCACCAGGTCCTTCCACAAAACAGCATGGAGAGTGGATGCCCTGTCTTTCAGTTGGAGAAGTCTGTCTGCATATGCCTTCCCTCCTCTTCCTCTACTGCCTCGGGTACTACTGAAGATAAAGCAGGACAAGCCCAAGTTCCTCATCTTGATTGCTCCAAATTGGCCTCGACAGTTTTGGTATCCGACTCTAAAACTCCTGTTCTCGGGCCTCCTTGGATTCTTCCACTGAACCCTTCGCTTCTGTCCCAGCATCAGGGTCAGTTACTACATTCCAACCTCAAGACCCTTTGCTTGGCAGCTTGGCTCTTCAAAGGAATTTGATTGCCTCTAGTCTTCCCAAACAAGTTTTGGATGTTCTTTTGGAAGCTAGACGGCCTAGCACTAGGAAATCTTATGCCTCTAAATGGAAGAGGTTTTCTATTTGGATGCAGGACCGAGGTTCTGATCCTCAGGTTCCTGATCTCTCCTCTATTTTGCTTTACCTTCGGAGCTTTTTTCTAAGGGACTTTCATTTTCTTCCATTAAGATTCATGCTTCTGCTATCTCTGCGCATTTCAGTTCTGATCCTCCTATTTTTTCACATCCTTTGGTGAAGCAGTTTTTGAGGGGGGCTAAGAATTTGCGGCCTCCTAGGACCCCTCCGGTCCCTGCCTGGGATCTTAATTATGTTTTAGAAAACTTACTTTGCCTCCTTTTGAGCCTGCTGCATCTTCAGATATTAAGTTTCTATCTTGGAAGACTGTTCTTTTGTTAGCTTTGACCTCTGCCAGAAGGGTCTCAGAGTTGCAAGCTCTTATGGCTGTGGAACCTTACCTTATTTTCCATCAGGACAGAGTTTCCTTGAGGACCAATCCTACTTTCATGCCTAAGGTGATTTCGAAAGTGGCCTTGAATCAGACAATTCACCTTCCTACTTTCTTTCCAAATCCTCAAAATAAAGGGGAAGGATTTTGCATTCATTGGATGTGCACAGGCAGTTAAGATTTTACTTGGACAAGACTAAAGATTTCAGAAAGTCTAACCAACTGTTTGTTTCCTTTGCCTCCAGTTCACTTGGAAAACCTATTTCTAAACAAACCATTTCCAAATGGATTGCTTATGGGATCAGATTTTGTTACACTCATCATGGTAAACAGTTTCCTGGAACCATTAGAAGTCATTCTACTAGAGCAGCTGCTACTTCTACAGCTTTTCTCAGAGGAGTACCTACCAAGGATATCTTGGAAGCTGCCACTTGGAGTTCAGTGCATACTTTTTCCAAGCACTACAATCTCCCTTTGTTTTCTAAGTCTAGGGCAGGCTTTGCCTCTGCTGTCTTGCAGGGTATTCTTGCCTCCCCTTCTTCTATCTAAAGCCTCCTCCCTTTCTACACTGCTTTGGGATTCCACCCTACAGTTATGACTGCAACAGTGAAACACGAAGAACATAGTACAGTTGTGTACACCTACCATAAATGTAGATGTTCGAGTGTCTTCACTGTTGCAGTCGGGGTTTCCCTCCCTCCTATCTCCTCTTTTCCTTTTTTGTGGTGTATTTGTGTTTCCTTGTTGGATTCATTTTTGATTTATTGGGGTATTCTGACATCTAGGGCAAGAAAGGCTGGAGAAGATGGCGTCGGCTGAGGGCTATGTACCAAGGCGTACTGACGTCAGGATACTAGTTATACAGCCGCACGGACCCAGACTTTGGGATTCTGGCCGACCTCGGGCTGCCTGCAGGCAGGAGCACCCTACAGTTATGACTGCAACAGTGAAGACACTCGAACATCTACATTTATGGTAGGTGTACACAACTGTACTTTCTTCAATTGTTAAAGTTCAACTGGCAGCAATTTCCCACTTTCACATTGGAAACAAATTTGGCCCCCTAGGGTCCTCTAAGATCTGCAAGATCTTCCTGAAAGGTACCTTTCTTTTGAGACCCCCTGTTAAGGAAGCAGTTCCTCCATGGGATTTAGCCCTAGTTCTCCAGGCTCTGTCTGGTCCCCCTTTTGAGCCCGCAGCTTCGGTCGACTTGAAGTATGTATCTTGGAAAACTGCCTTCCTGATTGCTATTACCTCAGCTAGAATGATATCAGAGCTTCAGGCTCTTTGTAGTAAGCCCCCATACATCATTTTTCATAAAGACAGAGTTTCAGAGTTTCCCTCAGAACTAACCCCTCTTTTCTGCCTAAAGTGGCTTCCGAAGCCAACATCAACCAATCCATCAACCTGCCTGTCTTCTTTCCTAATTATCACAACAAAGGAGAGTATAGACTTCATTGCTTGGATGTACATAGACAGTTACGATTTTACTTACACAGAACGGCTGTTTTTCAAAAATCAGAACAGCTTTTTGTCTCATTTGCCAAGTCCTGTTTGGGTAAACCAGTGACAAAGGTAACCTTAGCTAGGTGGATTTCACAATGCATTCTTTTCGCATACAGAAGCTCTGGTCGACCTGAACCCGTGCGGGATCGGGCACATTCTACCCGTTCTGTGGCTACTTCTGCGGCCTTCTGGTCGAGGGTCCCTTTGGATGACATTTGTTCAGCAGCTACTTGGGCTTCCTCTCATACTTTCATTACACATAATAAATTGGATCTGATTTCCAGAGGAAGGGCATCCTTCGGCTCTGCAGTGCTCCGGAATATCCTTCCATAAGGGCCTCCCAAGTTGTTGGTAGCTGGGGACTCTGTCCCACAGGTTGCTGATCAGATGAAGTTAACTACTTCAGATAAAGAAGTTATGTACTCACCATAACGTTCCATCTGAGTAGGTAACTTCATTTGTCTGCAACCAACCCTCCCTCCGTCCCCCTGACCTGTAGTTCGTTCTTGAAGGATCATTGTATTTCACTTCCCAGATGACATCAGGTTAAGATGTTCAGGTAGTTTTTCCTTGTGTTATGGTAGTATTCTGTGATACTATGGCAAACTCGATCTGAGGGTTAGAGGGAGGTAGCAGGACATTATGGGTAGGGGAAGAGCTTGGAGCTTGGATCTTTTGCTAGGAAAGCTGCCGGCTCGGGTCCGATACCCACAGGTTGCAGACAAATGAAGTTACCTACTCAGATGGAACATTATGGTGAGTACATAACATCTTTTTTCTTGTGAGCACATCAAATCATCAAAGCTATCAACAGCTAGATTGCAACAACAGGCAGTGCAAAGGGAAGTAGATTAATTAAGAGATTTTAAAGGGAGGAACTTGCAGAGACCTTACCAGTAATAAGGGAGATATTCAGGTCCTATTTTGTGGCTTTCTGAGAAGGGCAAAACAGTAGTATAAACAGGTGTAGAAAGACAAAAATGTTGTCAGAATTGTAGCTTCCGAGGTTAACTTGGGAAATAAGTACCAATCTCATAAAACCAACTGCAGTAGAGGAAGTTAGATATGCTCTGGGAAAAGAATTGAATAGGAAACTCCTGAACTTGACTTGCTACCTGTATAAGTATGGGAATCATCAAAAGAAAAGGTAATGCAAATCTGGGTAAACTTTTGCTTACTAAAATCGTATAGGGAGAGGAGGTTCCAAGTTCTTGGAAAGAAGGTCTTGTAGCTGTGATAGCCAAACAGGGTAAGGATTTTAAAAATCTGAATCTCTGTAGACTAATAATTTTAAATCATAATTATAAGACCTATATGGCAATTTTGGTGGCAAAGTTAAGGGCTGTTTCTACCAACAATAATACATCTAGATCAAAAGGGATTTACAGAGGGAAGGAGCACTTTTGATAATATCTTATCAGCACTAATGATAAAGGCTAATCTAGAACACACAAAAATTATCAGTACTCTCATTAGATGTTAAAAAAAAAAAAAAAAAAAAAGCATGTGACAGTAGAGTGGGGTTTCTTGACTATGGTGCTGGAAAGCATGAACTTCTCTGATGAGTTTAAGATTTGGTCGAGGTTGTATCATGACTAATCAACAAGAGCTAAGGTGATAGGGGATTTATCAGAATCATTTTGGCTGTCCTAAGGGACTAGACAGGTGTGCCATCTCTTCCCATTATTATTTGCTTTATATTTGGAACCTTTGGCATCGTGGATAAGTTTCTCACATTTAGGGGCTTTCACTGGAACAGTCTACAACCTAATTATACTATACACAGATAATATAATTGTCACACTAAAGCACCCTCTTGATGATATGCCACAGCTAATGAAAATGTAACAGTTCGGGGAAATGTTAAGGTATGAGATAAATGAAGACAAGACTAAGGCAATTGGAATTAATCTAGAAACTGAGAAGAACTTCAGTTTAGATATTTGGGAATTTTACTTGTTAGCATGTACGGGACGTCTATGTTAAAGTCTTAGGCTATTTTTGAAAAGATGAGAGGGAACTTGAAAACGTGGATATTATTAGATCTGGAATTAGATCAGTGGGTCCACTTGTTGCCTTGTCACATAGATCCACACTTCCTGTACTTATGACAATCTTTCAGGTTATAGATAAAAGGGAATGTTACAAAGCTAAAAAAAATGGATGTGGGATTTCATATGGTATAGTGGTAAGGTGAGAGTGAAATAGGAGAGATTAATATTTCCAAGAGATATTGGGGGGGTGTTACCTGGTATAGACAGGTACTATAAGTCAACGATCTTTCTATGTTAGCTAAAATAAGCTGGAGCAATCAAGATCAAATTAGGAAAAGAATGCTGCTGGTAAATGATGACTGGTTAGGTTCAACTGATACATTAGAATCTTTTTTTCGGGAAGGAGGGCAAGATAGTGCACTCACCATACTTAAATGAGTTGTGTACGGCAGTTATCGCCCTTATGGTGGGAAAGACATAATTCATGGCAAATACAAATATTGCCAATTGGAGTGGTAATAAAAAGCATGGTTAGGTCTGACCCTGCAGGGGGACTGGAGAAAATTAAAGACACCTTTAAAGTATTGGGATCAATTACTATTAAAAGACAGAGTACTGACATGGGATGACGTCAGGAGAACCTCTTGAGTACTGGAAGGGAGGTTTTTGCAGCTTTATGCTATAAGAAGGCCATTGGAAACCTTGCCTTGGTTTAAAAATGTCTATAGCAGATTGGACAGGTTTAATCAATTGGTGGAGAACACTATGCACCAAACCCTAATTTGATAAAAGCCTAGTCTGCAAGGACTTCCAAGATGTATTCACAGTGATCAACAGCTTAATCAGCTCTACCAGTGGGAAAACAGAAACTGAGAAACTGCAGCCAAAGATACTGTCAATTTGAGTAAAATTCTGTACTGTACTTGTTAACACGTGCTAATACAAACCCAGTTCTGCTATCTAAGTTTATCATAATGTTTTAAACTGTCCTTGATGTTATGCCATTGTTCTGGGGTTTTTGTTGGCTATGTCTAGAATTGCTAAGCTGCAAGGTTAGTAGAGGTATAAGGGCTGTGAGAATGTTGCACAATGTTTAGATGTTTGCCCTGTAGTTTCTGTTCCTTATCAAAAATGTGGATTCACGCAATGCATGCTACTGGAAAAATCTGTTATTCTACCATCTTTATTAGTTCATAAGCACTTTGTTTTAAATCCCTAATATTATGTCCTTGCCTTGTTTTTCATTTTGTTTTTTTTTTACCTCATGTAGAATTGTGCTGAGACATTGGAGGGGTGGGGGGTAAGAATTCCCTAGAATGTACTGATTATTTTAATGAATGCTAATGCAAATCCTGTTCTAATATCTTTCTAGGTTTATCACAGCAATGTTTGTAACTATCCCTAATGTTACACCTTTGTTCTGTGGTTATTTTTGGCTTTGGAATTATACGGAGAGGTTAGGAGGTTGGTAGGGGCTGAGAGAATGTTGCGCAATGTCTAGATGTTTGGTAGTTTTGGTATGTTCATCAGAAATGTGAGGTCACACAGCACATACCTGCAAAATATTCTAGTATCATTATTAGTTTATAAGCCAAGTATTTTAAATCCTTAATTTTCAGTCTTGCTGTAGTGCTCTCTCTGTTTTGTGTCTGTCCTGTGTGTGGGAGTCTGTGTGGGTGTCCTTGTGTACCTCTGTGGGACGGGCTACTTTGACATAATGTAACAACATTGCTACTAAATGCCTGTGTGTGTGTGTGTGTGTGTGTGTGTGTGTGTGTGTGTGTGTGTGTGTGTGTGTGTGTGTACACCTTGGCACTTCATCTTTTTAATGGTCTAAATGTAGTAATACTATACAGTGATTGTTGAATGGTGGTGGATGAGCTTGACAGGGAAGGTGGTGTGATAGCAGCATGGTCACACTTGTAGGGCCCCAACTTGAAACTTGCTGGGGGCCCCCAAAATGCTAGCACCGGCCCTGGTCATAGCAGCTACCTCGTCCTGGAGAGCTGCTGTGTTATACACCCTTGTTTGCTGTAAGCCTTTGAACATTTTCCTTAAGGAAACGTTAGCCCTATTTAGTGATCCTTTATACCTAAAGTCTTGTCTGGTATCACTTTGATTCAGTCGACCCAGTTTCCTTTTTTTTTATCTTCTGAACCCAGGTCATCCTGTGTTTACTACTGTACGTGCTGAGTCCTGTGGAACAGCTTTTTGTCTCCAGAAATAAAGATCTGACCAGATCTGGTTCTCACCAGGTATTTTGAGCTTTTTGTAAAAACTGATAAAAAAAGAGGATCGTTTCAAGTTGAGATTGGTTTTCTGTCACAACACTGTGCATAAACACACCAATACTTGTTTCACAAGATGGAATATTGCTGCTGCTTCAGTTTTCTTCTAAGAAATTAGTGGTTTATATTTGTAAAGCAGGGATTTGTTTTGGAAATGTGAAATGGATGATTATCAAAGTATAGTTGTATGAAGTATTCACCATAGCAGTACGTTAGATACTTTTTGGCTCCTACCCCTTCATATTTCTGAATAGCTTCTTGTTCTTTGAGGTTTTGTCCTGAGGCATTGTCTAAAGAGGAATGTAAACTGAGTATGCAGTGTTTAACTTTGCAAATGAATGTGAACCTGTTGCACAGCCTAAAGGCATCAGTCCGGGAGTTGAGTTTTGAATCTCAGCCAGCTGTACTTTGTATTTGTGGTATTCTAAACTGGTAAATTATGAAACGCCTGCTGTGCTAGTTGTGTGGTAAAATATGTTGTGGTCAATTGGTTTATTGTGGTTTTCTGTGGGACATCGTTATTGTTGCAAAATAGGGTACTTGCGTATTATCACAACCACATTTGGAGGATGAGAAATGGCTGTTTTCCAAGCCGTACTTGTGCTGACAAAAGTAGTAGAAACCGCTTGTCAAATATACCTAGATCAACAAAAATGGGAGAAACCTGTACGAAAAACAAAACATTGCTTTAAATGTCCAGAACGATTTCCAAATCAGTGCAGGTACACACTTTGTTTCAATAATGTTCAGTAGTACCACATTGCAAGTAATCAGAAGTGGGCAAACACGCCTCTCAACTCCCCAGCTTTTCGCATAATGGCCAGATTTTGGTGTCATTTCTTCTTAATTTTTTTATTTTTTGGGGGGGGGGGGTTGCTCTCCTCATGAAATTTCTGGTTTCTGGGAAAAAGGCAGGATTTTACAAAACCATCAGTGTTGCTGGCACTTGTAAACTGTGATCTCGGGAACGAAATAGTCCAAGTGCAGGACAACGACATTGACAGCTATAAACCCCAAAAAAAGCATATAAGCTTCTCCCGGTTTCACATGCACACAAATATAGTCCAACCTTTGAAATGTCCAAAGTGGCAGTTCCTTAAGGAAATCCTACATTTGGCCGGACAACCCCTAACTTTTCAGCACGAGTATGGCTTGGAAAAGAGACGTTTCTCCGGTTGAACATGTGGTTGCGATAAAATGCAAGTACCCAAAATAGTTAATGATTGAGACTATCTTGTAAAGCACTATCCTGTAATGCACACTGTTCTGGATTAGTGGTTATGAAGTCCATATCATTTATACAATGAGTAGAATGTATGGTAATGTTTTTCCTAATCTCTGGTACTCGGGCTAATAAATTATTTCCTCCCCGAGTACTCTCTGGTAAGAGAGAACTCAGCTAGGGTTGCTACCTTTTCAAATGGCCAAAGTGGGACATTTTCGGGACACACATCATATTTTACAGGCTGACACATACCCACGGTCAGTACAAAGGATAGAACTTTACTTGTTTGCCTAAATGAAAGCTTATTCTTGTAGTAGTTTAGTTGCTTATTCTGTTTCTTGTAACATTTAGGTATTTTACATACATAAATAACTATTTTATGCAACTATTATATAAAATATGGGACGTAATTATGTCCTACAATCTCAGGACATTTGCCATTTTTAATAGTTTTGGTCAGGACACAGCTGCCCAAAGAGGGACTGTCCGTCACAAAGAGGGACAGGTGGTAACCCTAAACTCAGCCAGCCATTTGGGGGAGAGCAATATCTTCTACTGTGTACTAAAATTTTACATTGATCAGCAACTGGACGTAGCTGTTAGCAATGATAGGGGTACTGTGAAAAGTACCTCACACAATGCTGTTTTATGCAGAGCATTTTAAAACGATGCATTAAAATGAGAGAATGCAGTCTGCAAGACAAATAATCTTTTAAGATGCAAGAGCATTTTACAGAAAGGTTTGATTCTAAAGGCTATCCCAAAGGAGTAGTGGAGTGCAAGACATTGAGGAAAATTGAAAACGAAGGCAGATCTTATGAGGCAAGGAGAAAAATAAGTTGTTTGACTATAGCCCGCACATTAAGTATTGGAATGAGTGGGACAAAGTCCTTTGGTATCAATATCTTTTCTTGCAAGTCGCTTTATATTGCCCTTTAGATCAGTGCATTTAGGATTGTGTGCATTACTGGCAGTGCCTTTTGGAATGCAACTAAGTTATTGTTCATGGAGAGTTTCAAATTCTTTGACAGCATCTTTTAGGTGAGCTAGTCCTCACTGCTTAACAAAGAGGAATAGTCAGCCTTCAGTAGAGGACTAATGAGTCTCAGAGCTGGAGCGTTTTCAAAAAAAAAAATAATCACCAAAAGTTTTATTCATGGCAAAAATTGCATATGGGAGTCCCAGTACTACTACAAATCATGAATGTACTGTGACCTTCACCAGTACAAGTGGTTTTAAAAAGGGATGGGGATAGATCTGTCTTTAAATGCTACTGAACCACCTTTCCACTGGATTTCTGATTGCCTAGTGCTGCCAGAAGTCAAGGATGAGTGGGGTGAATTGGCCAACTGATTTGGGCACCAGTTTATTGAAAGTCAAAAGAAGGAAATGTTTAGTTTATTTCACTTCAGGTTTCAACTAGTGACTGACTCGCACCCCTTTTCTATTTAAAAATAAAGTCTGTACTTTCTTATATGGGTACTGAAGTACTGGGACGTTTATGTTCCAGTAATGTTGGAAATGTGGGTATATGAACTAAAGCAAAGAAGTTTATTTTGTTCACATTAAGGATTAGTCACCATAACCTAATTATTACTTCTCTCAGTAAAAAACACTTTGGGGCAAAAGGTACTGTTACATGTCCTGACTGTAATCACTATTGCAATATTCCAAGTAGGTTATTACTACTGACATCCAGCCGGGTGCCAAAGCTTAACCTTCCCTAGGCCATATGTCTGACATGTGACCACAGCTTGTAGGTGTAGGGGTATATAGGCAGAAGTATGAGTGCAGATCCTCTGAATATCCTGCTGCCAACCTGAATGTAGGTGACGTATCTGTCAGACTGGTCATCATTTGGTTGTTGGTACTGTAGCTTATTTTAAGACAGTGTTATCACCTCACAGCAAGAGGTTCTCCCGTTCGATTCTCAGCTGGGGTGCCTTGTGTGTGGAGTCTGCATAACGTTTCCTCTGGGCCCTCCGGTTTACTCCCCCCCATTCCAAAGACATGCACTAGGTGGACTGGGCATACTAAATTGGCCAAAGTATGAGTGCACGCGCGCGTATGTGTGTGTGGTATGGAAGAACTGCTATGTCCAGACCTGAAGGCAAACGATTCCTTAAAGTGGTTCTGAATCTTAGACCATCAAGGAAGCCTGTATCCCTCTTGAGACCTCAATTTCATGCTGGAAGAGTGTACTCTGTCTCCGTTTGAACCAGTAGCCTCAACAAATTTTAAATTCTGCATCTGGAAGACTATTCTGCTTCTGGCTTTCATTTTGGCTAGGAGAGTCTGAACTAGACACTCGTGGCTTTTCCTCCTTTTTAGCTTTCACAAGGACAAGACCCTGAGGGCTAATCCCTTCTTCATGCAAAAAGTAGTGAATGGGCTGCCTCTCATCCAGGCAATCTTCCTGCTTTCTTTCCAAACCCACAGAACTGGGGAGAAAGACTCCTACACTCTTAGGATGTTCACAGACAGCTGAGATTCTCTCTGGACGTGACCAAATCCATTTCTAAGTCTGATTAACTGTTTGTCTTATTCATGGATTTAGAGCTAAGCAAACCATTGCAAACTGGATGTCTAAGCCCATGTCATTGTGCTACTATTTGCATGGCAAACCCTTGTCCTCATGCCATCAAGCTCACATTACCAGGGCAGTGGCATCCTCTGGGTCTTTGTAGAAAGGAGTGTACATCATGTCCATATCGGGAGCTGCCACCTGGTCTTCTGTACACAACTTCACTATACTGTAGAAGATTATTGCCTTTTCCAGCTCCAGGGAGGCATTCACTAGGTCAGTCTTCTCTGGCTTCTTGGGCATTTCTTCTACCAACTAGCCCAACTCCCTTTGTTTTTTTTTTCAGCATTGGAAATCACCCAGTTGTTCAGATTACTGCAACAGTGATTTTGGAACTCACAGAGGAGAGATTATTCAGAGACTTGTAGCAAGACTGTGCTACTGAAGAAGTAGAGTAGTACGTCTCTTACAGTAATGACCACATATTGACATGTGAATGAATGTCAGTGTGCTAATGAGATCCACCATGTATACAAGTGAAAAAATCAAATTTGTTAATTATTGATCATGCTAAGATGGTCGGCGTAACATTGACAGCAGCTGGACAGCATGTGTTACTGGTCCCCTTTGGAGCCAATGTCCACAGTGCTGCATGTAATCACCCACTGTATCATTAGCTTTCCATCACTTTGATGATCAGAACATTGTTGATTGCTATATCGTACAGCTTTAGTAGAAATGAACCCCCTCAGACTCAAGGGGGGTGCTTACAATGGCTTTACCAGTGGTCATTTTTTGTATCACATTAAATACCCTTCCTGCAGAAACCTTTCAGCATCTGATAGGAGACTTTTTAGGATTTTTTCAGCCTTGAACCTCATGAATCCTTCAAACATTTCCCTGACTTGATGCTACCGCATGTTGAGAAATGTTTGATTTCCACTGAAAGCAGGGGAAAGAATCACTAGTATTCGTGCATTCTGTGACATGGCCCATTTCCCTGAGGTTTCTGGCCATTAACTGCACCTCTTTCACTTTCAGGACTCCACCTTGCATGTGGTATATATCAACTAGAAGAGGTTCCTCTCTAGCTGCCAGATGGTGTGCAGTGTGTTGGGTATTGTATACAGTGTCTCTGTTCTCCCTCCAGGAATTTCCCATGATTTACACATTTGGTACACATGAGCTATGCCAGCATTGTGGTGCATGGTGACTTTCCATAGGGTCATCTGTTGGTAGATGCACATATTGCAGCTCTCAGAATCTTCTATAATTTGGTCCTTTGAACATAAGTGGCAGATGACTCATATGTGTGATGTAGATGATGCTGAATATGTCTTGAACTTTAGCTGAGGACACCTGTCCACAGCCTCCAGTCTATAGTGGAGAATGGAGTACTTAACACTGCACTGTTGCAGACACTGTTGAACATGTGTTTGGAGTTCTGAAGGCCTGCATCTGCTGGTACAGTACAGTATACTCAGGAAACCTGCAGCAATGTATTTGTCATTGGAGCCATGTTATGTAGTGTGGTGCTAAGAATTAATTTACAGAAGGGAGAGCACTCCCAGGCTTACCTGTGATAGCGGTGGAGGAGTAGACTGGTGAGAAGTTATCAAAGTAAAAGGCTACACTGGTAACCCATGTGAGGCAGAGTTGGGCCAGTATGTTGTCTGTAGCTATGACCCATGGCAAGAAGAATGCAGAATAAAACTGATGCATGCAGTAACACACCAAGGCTATCCATTACTGTGCACAGACTGGATACAGTCTGCATCAGACATTACCTTACTCGTATAAGCCCGAGAGGTGGGCAGGGTACAGCTCTTTCCATGGGTGGGGATGGAGCACAGTGAGAGATGGCAGCAGCACTAGCATAGACAGAAGTGTCATGAGTGGCGGATGTGGTAGCCATACATGTGTTTAGGAGGAGTCCTGGATCACATCCTGCAGCAATGTAATACAGCTTCTGTTGGTATAATGCTGTCTTTGGGTGTGTCATGTGGCCTAGCAATGTCGGGACTGGAAGCATCCTGTCCAACAAAATGTGTATCACATGAAGTGTGTGTGTATGGGAGCCCAGTCCTGTGCCCCCCTCCCCCTGTGGCTTTTCAGTAAATTGTTTACATCCACAGTGTTGCTTGTGGTAGGATTACAGGGGGAGAGTGATAAAAATTTAACACTAGGAAGCCTGATGGGCAGGGTAAGAGGCAGCCATGGATAGTGAAGTTGTCTGTGGAGTAGTGTGTGCCATCTGCATAAGCTTGACTTGTGAGCCGCAAAACAAAGTATCCTATATTACAGTCTTGGTGGCCAACAGCCAATTGCATGTATCCTCATGACTTTTCAAGTGGCTGCCACTGGAATATTTGTCCCTAACTACTGCATGTTGTGTGTTCCACCACCATATCAGTCTGCAAGAATTGCAGGGTGTCCCACAGTTCCTGAAAGAGTTTAAGTTTCTCAGACAGGCCATACAGCTTACTTAGCATATTAGATATTGTGTGAATAGTATCCATCTGTGCCTTGGATCACTGATGTGCACAAATACTGATTAATACCAAGAGTGAATTCCAGATTTGGAAATGTTCTAGAGTCATGGCAGTGTTTGCTGCCTAATCAGCTATCCCCTATGCTAGGTACATGCTCCTCTGGGGCAGTGGGTCCATCTGATGCCATCTACAGTGACGATGCTTGTGTAGCTGGGATGGGACTGATGTGGACAGCAATGTTTTAAGCACAGCACTAGATGCCAGAGATTGATCTCACCCCTCCACTGTCATCTCCACTATGGGTGATGTGAATGTCACCTACTCTGCTCATGTTGCTGGCAGTGCCTTGGTGTTACCTGAGTGTGTCATGTTCATGGTGCCCTCGTTATCAGGGACCAGTGACCCAGAATATCCTGCATGTTTCGACCTGCTATTCTAGAGCCTGTGCTAGTGCATGAATGCTTACAGATAACATACCTGCAGCAGTGATGAGTCAAGTTTGTGACTCCCACCACCATTTGACATACAAACAGCTACATGCCAGTTGCATACATACCCTATAGGCACACGATATACCTTGTGGTGCAGGTTGATATTGTTACAGCCTTAATATCTCTGGATAACAGATATGCATGTGCATTTGTCCGAGTATACCATTCACAGCTGGAAGTTAGTGTCCTGCAGTAACTGTGCATATACTGCTACAAACTGGTGCAACCCCTATAGATAGCCTTGGCAGTAAGTTGCATTCGAGCTCCCACTTCCAGGTGCACCAACCTGTGTAAAAGAGGTTGAGCAGCCTGGTTGTGCCATTTTCCCATGCATTGGTCTTGGCGTGCATTAACATATTGGTGATCCTGCTACTTATTTGTAGTGCTGTCCTATTACAGCCGCACACTGCTTTTATGGTTCTATACAATCACTGCTACACCTTTATTTGCTTTACTGTTCTCAGAGAGTATGCATGCGAGGAGTGCACAGGGCCTGCAATAGCACTTCAGTCCCTGTGTGGTGAACTTTTCTAACCATTGCTGTTTCTGTGGTCCTGCGACAAGATATCTCCACCTGTTTGCATGGCTGTCAATGCCATCTGACTTGGCACTGTCCCTAGGCCATTTTCAGTGGCCACAGGCCCTGTATGCTGCTATGGTGTAAGCATTAAAAGACTGTGCCATAGTACAGCAGCAAGTGGGTATGTTAGCCTTGCTTGCAGTCATTTAGCCCAGTACTGATAATACAGTCTGTGCCTGGTGTAATGGAGTCCTCATGGACTCATATCATGCCGTCCATTTTCATATGCCATTTTGTTGTGACCCCTTGACAGCAGGGCAGTGACCAAGCCTAACCATGTTCTCAGTACTGTGTCAGGATAAGGCCCCCCCTACCCAGCAGAACAGCAGTATGTTCTGCCTTATCCTCCGTGCCTTTTCAGGTTGATTCGGTCTCCTTCCTCATCCCAGTGACCCAGTAACACTCTAACCTGTCCTGCCCTGTACCTTGAGCTTTGTCAGGTTGCTCCCCCAGCATGTCGGTCCTCCTATCATGTCCTGTGCAGTGTTACTCCACACAGTTCTCTGCCCAGATATTGTTTCTGTTGTTTCCATTCACTCTTGTGTACTCTGTGGAGGCTAGCTGTCCCTTCCCAGTAGTCCTGTCTTCTATCAGCTTGCCTGTGTGGCAGTTCAGTCTGATATCCAGTGTCCAATTCTATAAGTTACTTGTTATAAAGCAGTCTTCCAGAATATGTAAAGTACAGGTATTATTGCACCAAAATGAGTATCATGGCAGAGTAAGTAGGCTAATTAAATGATTTATAAAAGTTCTCTCTGAATCATGGCTAATAACGCTTTATGTTGTCAGCTATAGTTGGTGCTGTGATACTCATGTCTGCCTGTTCCTTTGCCAGGATGTCATGCCTTATGTGTGCATGTGTACAGCCACTGCAAATCCTGTTAATTTGTAATGTGCTCCTGTTAGTATGCGTATTGGTGCCATATTGCCCAGCAGTGCGCAGCACATTGTGCACCAGGCCATCATTTTTCTCTTGATTTAGATTTGCAGAGTGGGCACAGCCTCTTCAGACAGAGTTCTATAGGTCCACCGCATGACACAGCAGGTGGAGGAAGGTCTTACACTCCTGATCACAGGGATCCTAGAGAGCACCTACTGGAGGGAATACGAGGGCCCGTTGTATAAAATGAATACCTGGCACTATCTTACGGGGGGGGGGGGGAATAGAGTGATGCCATTGGCATCACCTGCTCTAGCAAGCAGTTCAGGCATAAGTATAGTGACCTGCAGAGGCATCACCCAGACCATGTTCTTCATATTGATGCCGTAACCTTAGCTGTATGTGTTGTATCTTGCCAAGGATTTACCAGCCATATAGCTTCTAAAGCTTCAGGGCACCTTTCACGCAGCCAGATTGTCAAGCAGCTCGAGCTGAGCTGACTAAAAGACAACTTTATTCACAAAGCTCTCTACTGCTAATGAGTACTCTCCTCTGAGGTTTTTGAGAATTGATGGTCAAGTTGTGCTTTTCTTAGTTGGGCAAATAATTCCCTTTGGGGGGGGGGGATCTCATTTTGTTAAATTTTGTTGATGTTTTATTACTTTCCTTTTCTGGAAAATTTTATTTTAAATATAGGAATGTTTTTGATTAACAGAATCAGTTGAGATTGTAAGGTCCTTTTAAATAGAACACTCATTTCTGCTGCCATTAGTTACATGGTTGGCCCCATCCTGTCAAAAAGAAACGGAAAACCAAGCATTTATTTACTCCTCAAATTTTTTTGAATGGGAATAGTTTACTCAGACTGTCTCAGTATAATTCAGACTATTGAGCCTTCTTGTAAAGTAGATGGCCTTCTGTTCATCTTTTGCAGTATTTTTTACATGGGAGGAGTTGCCTGCCAAAGCGACCCAACTTCGGCCAGTATACCAAAGTTTCTTACTACCGTGAGGTGCACGGTAAGTGTGATGTAGGCCACTGTTGGACATAGGCCATAAAAGTGACGTACGTGCGCACCATCCTCTGAACTTCTTTGCCACCAGTTGGATTGTCAGTCCTGGATGTCGCTCTGCTGCCAGATTAATTTTTCTTCAGTAATGATAAATACCCCATTGGGGAACCTTTTGTCTTTTGCTGCTGTTTTCTCTTGGTGGAGAGTTAATGTCATCCAAGGGAAGTGTGAGTGTGGAAGGCAGATTCCACACAAGGACAGCCACTCCCAGTGCTTTTTTGTGTCGGGGCCCCACCACGACCATAAAAGTTGTTTGATTTGCCAATTGTTTGTGCCTAAAACCCTTTGTAGCTGTCTTTCATCCCTTGCTATTTACTTGGAGAACCAATGTCTGCAACTCTTAGCTAAAAATGCGATGGAGGGTTCCGTGGACCTGACCGAGACTACTAAGTGGAAGCCCAAAAGACCTAGGCCTCAAGTGGAAGCTGTCTCCTGAGACACATGACAGCTCGGAGAGACACTCTGTTGTGGATCCAGAGCCACAGACTGAGCCAGTTTTACAGGCCACCTTGTAACCAGCCGTAAGCACGTCCAGAGAGGCCTTGGACATCGGGGCCCTATGTCCAAGGGAAACCTAGGCTTACCATGTCAGAAGGCCCTAGAGGAATCACTCCGATTGTAATGAGGGAGGATGTTGATTCAGATTTGGTTGAGTGTAGGCCTATGTCCGGTCCTCCCTCTTTGCATTGGATGGACACCCCTGCAAAGAAACAACAGAAAACGAAACATTCCTCTCCTCCACCAGACCTTCAAAGAGTGGCAGAATTTTTCCCAAGTCTTGTTCAAGGCCTTCATGGCTCTGAGGCCTACCTCAGGCCAGCCTGCTTCTCCTGTTCCCTGGCCGCCCCCCCCCCCCAAAAAAAAAGGGCCACCCCACAAGCTAGTTTAGAGGAAGATTCTTCCTCTGATGAGGATAGTGACTCCTTAGCTTACTCCTCTCAAATACCTTCCCCCTTGGACTACGCTTCCACAGAGGAAGACTCCAATGGCACAGAATCCCCTTTGGAGGAGATTTCCTTTGGTGAGTCCATGTCGAAGATGAGTGATCACTTTAAATGGGACAGCTCACAAATGTCTGACATCCGAAAGAGATTACTACGACGTTTTTCAGGTACAGACTCCTAGCCCTTGTGCGGTACCTCCAGTTATACCTGTCTTCTTGGATGCCTTCGCCTCCACATCCCTACACCCTCTCACCCTCCAGCCTCTAGGAAGCCATACAGGTATTATAAAGTGCCTCAGGATTGTAATTTCCTTTTCAAAGCACCTTTGACACACCCCTGTGTGATGTCAGTAGCCTCTGATAAGGCCTCCAGCTCTCTTCCTTCCACTTCCCTTCTCTCCTTGGACAAGGACAGTAGGCAACTGGAGAGGCTGGGAAAGAAAATATATATTTCAGTATCCTTAGCTTTCAGGACTTAGAATTACTAAACCCACATGAAAGTACACCATAGAACTTATGACTCAGTTGTGTAAGATAGTATCTGACATGCCAGACTCTGAGAATAAAGCCTTGGCACCTTCCGTCATTGCTGCATCCTCACAGGTGGCCAGACATTCCATCAAGTGCAATTTCGATGCAGTTGAGGCTACCTCCAGAGCTGCAGCTTCTTCAGCCTTAAGGAGGTTCGCTTGGTTGAGGCTTCAACCCCTCCTTGAGGACATCAAGCCGAAGGTTATGGATGCTCCCCTTGACAACACTGCTTTATTTGGTAAACAGTCTGCTGAACTCTTCAAGTCCCTTCAGGAAAACAAGGAGTTAAGACCTTAAACTTATCTTGGTCTCCCCAGTGCCTCAATTTCATAGGAACTCTCCTAGAAAACCGGTCTTTGTCTGCAGGCCATCTCCTACACCCCCAATCCAAACCCTCCAAAGGGAGAAAGAAACTCCATCAGGTCTCTGCTTTTTCAGTTGCTTCCCAGGTGGTTCAGCAACCCTTTTCTGATAGAACAGGCTTTTCCTCCTGACTCCTTAGAAAATCCTTGCCAAACCCCCCCCCCCCCACGCCTACCTATCTCCCTTCCCGCCTGGGAATCCATTACTCAGGACATTTGGGTCCTCAGCATCATCAACCTCTCTTCATTCCTATATTAGAAAACTTGTTAGAATAGGGCACAATATGACCTGTGCCCTCTTCCCAAAAAAAGGAGCAGGCCTTTATTCATGCATGTTCCTGGTTCCCAGGAAGGAAGAGCCGAGGAGACCCATCCTAGACCTTTCCTATCTCAATACCTTTCTAAAAGTACCTTCCTTCAAAATGCTTACTCTTCAGACCGTCCTCCCTCTGATAGTCCCTTATGCCTTCCTAGCATCCATAGACATCAAAGGTGCTCCTCTCTGTATTCCCATTCATCCCAAATTTGGGAAATTTCTACACTTCACAGTAAGATCCTGGCATTTTTCAGTCTTCTGTCTTGCCTTTTGGTCTTTCTACAGTCCCAAGAGTCTTCACAAAATGCCTGACGCCAGTGGTCACTTTCTGTAGACTCCAAGGCATTCAGATCTTCCCTTACTTGGATGATCTTCTTCCAAGCCAGCACCTCTGAGGAACTGAAAAACAAGCTCCATAGGTTCACAGGATGATACTAGGCTATTGGCCTGGAGGCCGCTATAAGCCTAGCCAAGAATTTCTCCCAGTCAGCTATGGCCATTTTGCAATGCCTGCGGTTCACCATCAACTTTAACAAACCTACTCTTGTCCCATTTCAAAATCATATCTTTCTGGGGTGCAGATTCCAAACCAACATTGTTGTGCTCCCCCCAAAAAGGCCCAGGAGATAACTTTAATCTTCAGAGAGATTCTCCCGGTAAAACACTTGACTGAGAGACAGTCTCTCTGAATCCCTATGACTGATGGCCTTTACCATCCCTGTGCTACCCCTGGTAAGGTTCCACATGAGGAAATTCAGTGGTTCCTGAAATCAGTATGGTCTCAACATGCCAATCAACTGGAATTTCCACTACCACTACTACCCTGTCTTGAGGAGTTCCAGTGGTGGATGCAACAACTGTCCATAAACCCAGGAATTCCCATTCACCCATTGTCCCCAACTCAGGACCTATACACAGATGCTTCGTATACAGGTTGGGAGCAGTTCTGAGTCCACACACAGTTCAAGGACAGTGGGCTCCCTCTTAGGGAAAAGACCACATAAATGTAAGGGAGATGAAGGCACTGATCCTAGCATTAATCTTTCCGCCCCCTCCTGAGGCCAGGGAGGCTGCAAATCTACACAGACTATGATTGTTCTGTGGTATCTAAGCAAGCGGGGGGGGGGGGTACAAGTTCCTGCGTCCTTTGCAGAGTAGCCTTACAGGCTTGGGAACTAGCACACCAACTTCAAATATCTCTTCAGGTGATCTACATCCCTTCCAATCAAAACTCTGTGACAGACACAGTGAGCAGATCCAGAACACGGGCCCACAAGTGGATGCTTCACAGGGATGTGTTCCTGGATATAGTCTGCCAGCGGGGTATTCCACAAATAGACTTGTTTGCCTCCCACTGAACAAAAAACTTCCAAAATTTTGTGCCAGAGAACCACATTCTCAGGCATGGAAAGTGGATGCTCTATCAATTTCTTGGAAGGGGAAGTTTCTTTATGCATTCTCTCCCCTACCACTCATTCTGAAAGTCCTGCTGACAGTTCAGCAGGGCAATCCAAATTTTTTTTTTCTGGTGAACTCCCCATTGGCTAAGACAGCACTGGTTCCTCCCTCCGTTTGCACCTAGCCAAGGGCAGTCATCACAGATTGCATCACAGAGTGGAGTTACTCACACAGAACAAGGGCTCCCTCATCCCACCCACACCTGGAAACTCTTCGGTGAACTCTGTGGGTGATAGAGCCCGGATTCCTTTCAGACGCCCTTATTCTGAGGACATGCTTCAAGTCCTGCAGGAAGCCAGTAAACCCAATGCGAGGAAATCTTGCCTTTTCAAATGGAAGAGATTTTCTATTTGGTGTCTTGCTAGAAACCTAGACCTGCTTAAGATGGACCCCCTTTGGTTTTTTCATATCCATGTGAATTGCTTAATAATGGCTTATCTGACTCCTCTATAAAAGCACATTTGTCAGCTATTTCTGCATGTCTACTACTTTCACCTTGTTTAGCTTCCAGATTTGAGGCCAAACAATTTCTTAAAGGCATCCACCAGATTAGACTTCCCAGGAGACCTGTGATGAGCCCCCCCCCCCCGTGCTTAATTTCGTGCTAGGGAAACTGACCGTAGCTCCTTTTGAGCCACCCACGTCTACCTCCCTCAAACACTGCACCTGGAAAATTGTTCTCCTGGTGGCTATAACTGCCGCCAGGTGGGTTTTGGAGCTTCAGGCCCTGTTGACTTCTCCATCCACTATTTTCCCCAAAGACAGGGTTTCCCTTTGCGCCAGTCCTTCTTTCATGCCAAAAGTAGTTAATGAATTGTTCTTAAACCAGGCCATTCATTTGCTACCTTTTCCCTCTCCCTAAAACAATCGTGAGAGGATCCTACACACACTTGATGTACGCAAGCAACTCTGGTTCTACCATCACAAGACTAAACCTTTTAGGAAATCAGACAAAATATTTGTGTCTTTCCACCCCAGTGCTGTAGGATCGCCTGTATCCAAGCAGACCATCTCCAACTGAATCTCCAAATCCATTTCTTTTGCTAGGCCCACCATGGAAAAGCCCTTCCTGTCATGGTCGAGGCTCACTCTACAAGGACAATGTCTTCCTCAGGGTCCCTCCTCAAAGGGCTGGACACTAACTCCATTCTAGAAGCAGCAACTTGGACCTCAGTCCACACTTTCATCAAGTATTACAAACTGGATTCTGTTTCCAGATCCAGGGCAAAATTGGCCAGGTCCATTCTTCATAGTTTCCTGGAGGATTCTTCTGCTACCTCCACCTCCCTTTCTGCATGAGCTTTGGTATTCTCCCTCATGTAAAGAATACTGCAACAGATAAATAGAAGGACATAGATTAGTTGTGTAAGAACTTATCCATAACAATAAATTCCTTCTCTTCTCTTTTTAGTATTCTATCCTTCCCTCCTTCCCCACTTCCTTCTGTTCTTGAATGTAATGATTCTCTATCCCTTGGTCTCTCTCTCCGCCTGAGGTTTCAGTTCTGAAGATGGTGTGTGCGTACATCACTTATATGACCTACGTCCGATAGCAGCCTACATCAGATGTACCACATACCTCACGGGAGTAAAAGACTTTGGTATACTGGCCATCGGGTTGCCTTGGCAGGCAACTCCCCCCATGTAATGAAACTGCAACAGAGAACAGAAGGACATCTATTGTTATGGTGAGTTCTTACACAACTAATCTTTTCTGGTAAAAGAAAGAGGTATTCCTCATTTCTTGAAGAGATTCAAGATTCTGAATGTAAACAGGAAGATGCCAGGGACAGATTCAGAGTTTTGTCCTCAGATATTCTGATTCGGACTCAGAGAGGAGTTCAGTTTCTGATTCTCCCTGGGGGGGGGGGGGTCTCTAAGACTTACTAGACTAGCCCAGTGTTTTCATTGGGAGAACACAAAGGTTTCTCAGTCTCTCAGAAAATACTGTGTGTTACACAAGGATTTTCCAGAACATGCATCCATTCCTCTGTCCTGTCTCATTTAGATGATGTGTATCTTACTGCATGCAATTTTCCTAATAGTCAGACAGCTGTCCCTAGAAAGACATTTAGGATGTATAAAGTTCCTCAGTCTTTTAAAATTTTTTAGTGTTCTCAAACCTGGCCCAGCAGCTGTAGCCTTAGTTGATTCCAGTACTGCTAACCACACAGTTAATTCCAACCCTACTTTTTCTAATAAGGATGGTAAAATTATTGATAGGTAATGGGCAAAAGTGTATACCTCTGCAACTTTGGTTTTTCATAATTTTGAATGTCTTCTCGTGTTAATCTGTTCTGACAAATTGTGAAATTATGAGGAATGTTTTATCTACAGTTTCTTCTTGTAAAGACAAGTCTGCTTTAAATAACTTGGTTTCGTCTATTGTATAGGTCACTATTCACTGTTTGCAGTGTGTGTATGACTGTTGATGCTATGGCCACTGGTACATTTTTAAGGAGGTTTGCCTGGATGTATTCTCAGAACCTCCGAGATGATGTAAAAAATGGGATTTTCAGTTTTCCCTTGGATATAGATTTAATATTCGGTCCCTCTGCTGCAGAGATGATCAAAAAGTGTGATGAACGGGGTAAGCTGATCCAGGGAATGTCTAAAATTACTCAGGCAATACAGTTGAGTAAAATCTTACCGTAAAGGTAGATGTCCTTGCCTTCACTGCTGCAGTATTCTTAACTATATGGGGATTCCCTGCCACAGAGGCCCAATCTCTGGCCAGTCTTCCAAAGACTATTGAATTTAAAAGGTGTGCCGAATGTCACCATATGCACCCTGAGTAACATAGGGCATAAAGCTGATGTTCAGGCTCCCCAAAACCAGAACTGATTGCCCTAGGAGGAACACCAGTCCAAGGAATCCAAGAGGTAAAGTGTACATAAAGAACTAGGGGGATGGTGGGAGGGAGCGAATAGTGCAGCAGTGAAAGCAAGCACATCTACCGTTATCTTAAGATTTTTATACAACTGTACTATGTCCTTACATTCACTGATGCAGTATTCTTAACTATATGGGAAAGTGCCAAAGCTCAAGAGGAAACTAGGGAGGAGGAAGGGGCAGAAGAATCTCCTAAAAAAACATGAAAAACTGAACTAGCAAAACCAGCCCTAGCTCTAGAGATACTGTACAACTTGTAGTGCTTGGTAAAAGTATGCACAGAAGTCCAGGTAGCTGCTTCAGGAATAGAATTAGTATGTAAGCTTTTGAAAAAAAGCACCAGAAAAAGCCACAGCTGTAGTAGAATGAGCCTTAATTGAAAAAGGAAGGCTTTTGCCATGAAAAGTGTAACAAAAGAAAATAGCCTTAGAAATTCAAGAAGAAATAGTCTAATTGGATACAGCATGCCCCAATGATCTAGGATGAGAAGAAACAGACCAGATTTTCTGATTGGTTATATCCAAGTAAATTCTAAGTTGCCTATGCATGTCCAAAGTATGCAGCACCCTTTCACTATCAGTTTGCAGAGAAAGGAAAAAAGTAGGCAGATTAATAGACTGATTAAGAGACAGCTCATTAACCACCTTCAACATAAAAGAAGGGTTAGTGAGCAAGGGCACTCTGCCCTCATGAAAAGTCAAAAAAGGAGGACAAGCCGTAAGGTCCTACAACTTGGACACCCATCTGGCAGAAGTAAGCGCTAACGAAAGAACAGTCTTCCAGGAACAGTGTCGCAAGGAAGCTAAAGCAGCAGGCTCAAAGGGAGCCTGAGTCAACTTCTCCAAAACAAAATTAAGATCCCAGAGAGGAGGAACAGGCTTCCTGGGAGGTCGAACATTAAGGATGCCTTTAAGAAATTGTTTCACTTCAAATCTAACAGCTAAAGGAGGAGAAAAAGGCAGAAAAGCAGAGATAGGTGGGCCTTAATAGAAACATAGGCCAAACCAGCATTGTGCGACTCACAAATAAGAGATAACCAAAGGATCAACAGTAAGTGGGGTCCAGGTTATGAGAGAGACACCAAAAAGGAAACCTCTTCCATTTGGATAAGTAGGATTTCCTAGTCGTAGGTTTCCTGGCCTCCTACAGGACTTGCAGCACGTTCTCAGAAAAAAGGAATCGTCCTGTCACCCACAGTGCCAGTTGAAGCGTGGACAGGTGGGGAATGGATAGGAGATCCCTTGTCTTGTTTGATTAGATCCATCCTGTTCGATAACTTGTGATGATTTTGGAAGCATCCTGTTGAATTTTGAACAGAACTTTGAGTGAGAGGAAGGGAAGGGAATGCATAAAGAAACATCCCCTTCCAAGAGAATGACAGGGCATCCGAGATCCATACCAGAGGACATGGGACAAAACAGAGGAGGAGTACCCCACTGATGGGTCCAGAAAGATCCCTGTGAAGCATCCGTTCATGGGCCTGAGTTAAGGATCTGCTCAGTGTGTCTGCCACAGATGTTCTTCATCTCACATTGCTGCAGTCCTTACTTATGGGTAGTCCGCTGTCCTCGGTCGGCCCGAATACCAAAGTATTAGGCTGACGTCGGTCATGGGCGCCTAGATCTGACATCAGAGCGTCAGGGTATAAAGGCGCATGACCGACGTCATATCCTCAGTCTTTTTTGCCGCATGGTCCGATGCAGAAGCAGCGTTGCAAGTGCCGTTCGGCGTTCTGAAATTTTTCGTTTTCGGAGTTTCAGACCAATACCAAGTTGGCTAAGTACCCCGTTGGGGAATATTTTTGTTTTTTCTTGCCTCAGTTACTTACTGGATGTCAGAAAAAGTGAATAATTGTATTTCTTGTGGGAAACAGATACCGCATAGGGATTACCACTCGCTTTGTATTCCTTGTTTGGGACCGGAGCACGACGTAGTCGGGTGTCGGTTTTGTGCTAGGTTTAATAAGCGCACTATAAAACGGAGGTTAGATTGCGCTAGGTCAGTCTTTGGCAAGAGGTGTAATTATAATATGCCGTCGGGTGTTCCGACGCCTGCTTCTACTAAGAAGCGCAAAGACAAATCTTTAAAGCCTAGGCAGGATGATTCGTCCGTTTCGGACGCCGGACCTTTAGAAGCTACAGATGAACAGGTGGATCCGGCTGAAGTTTCTGTTGAGTCCCAGGGGGAAACTTTGATTTTACAAGATGTGGCCTCTCAGGAGGCAGGTCAGGCTGAAGGGGCCTCTCAGGTTACTATTCCCCCTTCTATGCCTAAGGTTGTTAGGCCTTCTGCTACTGTTTCTAAGGCTCCTTCTAAGGGCAGGTCTGTTTTGCCTTCCTCTGGTGTCAGTTCTGGTTCTTCAGGGTCTGTGCCTAAAAAGCACATGCTTAAAATGGCAGAGGATTTGATTACTTTAATTAGAGGTTCTATGCCCCCTCCTGATGAGAGGCCCAGGATGGAGCCAGAGTTGGAAAGTTTGGAGCAGGCCTCAGATGATTCAGAGTCTTCTACTGAGGACATTCAAGATTTCCCTCCTTATTCTGATTCTGATGCAGAGGATTCCACTCCTTCTGCTTCTCCTCCAGAGGATTTTTCATTTTCAGAAACTCTGCATTCCATGAGGGAGCATTTTAAGTGGGAGGGACAGGATTACTCTGATTCCCGGAAGAGGCTTAGGGAGTTCTTGTTTTTACCACAGCATAGACCCTTAGCTATACCTCCGGTTTTGGATGTTGTTTCAGATGTTTTCTCGGAAGCTTCCCTTAATCCAGATTCTGTGCCTCCTGCCCCAGTTAAACCGGACAGGTATTACAGGGTGCCTGAGGCTCATAAATATCTGTATAAGAGTCCTAGGGCGGACCCAGAAACTATTAGTCAGGGGCCTAAGGGTGTTAGAGCCTCTGTTGTTAAGAATCCGGTTCCTCTGGATAAGGAAGCTAGAGCTTTGGATAGATGGGGTAAGAAGGTGTATACCTCTTCTACTTTAGCAATGAGAGCTTTGAATTGCCAGTTTCATATGTTGAAGTATCAGAATTTCCTCCTTTCTCAGCTAAGATCTAAAGTGGATGCTTTGGCAGAGGGCATAGAGTGTAAAGAATTGCAGGATTTAGTGCATGTTTCTGAACAGGTGGGTAAGCACTCTTTGCAATGTGGTTTTGATGCTTTACAGGCTTCTTCTAGGGTGGCTGCCACTGGTTCAGTTATTCGTAGGCACGCCTGGCTTAAGGATCAGAATTTATCTGAGCATGTTAAGTCTAGAATTCTGGATGCCCCTTTGCAGTCTGAAGTTTTGTTTGGTCCTCCTGTGGAGTCAGTCTTAAGGAAAATGGAAGACAAGGCTAAGTCTATGCAGACTGTTAAAGATTTTTTGCAGGTACAACCTCCAAAGTTTAGTAGAAATTGGCCTACTAAGGGGTGGACGTACCCTTCTTCTGATTCTCAGTCTAGGGGTAGATCTAGGCGTGGTAGGGGCAGAGCTCAGAGTACCTTCAGGCCGAGACAATGGAGTTCGCCTGCTCAATCTGCTGGTGAGGGCAGGGGCCAGTCCTTTCGTAAACAGGCCCAATGACCTGCATTTTCAGCTGCCAGATTCCTCTGGCCTGGCAGCTCCTTTGGGAGGAAAGTTGGCTCTTTTCAAGCAAAATTGGCATTTAGTCACCCAGGACAAATGGGTATTGGACATTATAAACCGAGGTTACAAGTTCTATTTCCATACCATGCCTTTTTTCAAAGGCATGCCAGACGTCCCTCCTCGGCAAAGGATAGAGGCTCACAGACAAATTTCTTTACTTCTTCAAATAGGAGCTATACAGCCAGTTCCTCTGTCAGAAGTGGGCCAAGGATTTTATTCTCGCCTGTTTCTAGTTCCAAGATGCCTAGGGTATTCTGTGAACGAAACAAAGTCCAGTCTAGTACCCTCTCAGGACATGTGCTTTCTGGGTGTGAGACTGAATACAGCTTCCCAGATGGCTTTTTTGACCCCGGACAAACAAAGAAGCCTTTCTCTTTATTTCCAGCAAATGTCTCTACGGTCCAGGCTGACTGCAAGGACAGTCCTTCAAGCCTTGGGGTTCATGGCATCTTGTATTCTGGTGCTTCCCAATGCCAAATTGCATATGAGGAAGCTTCAATGGTATCTCAAAAATGTGTGGACACAGCACTGCCAAGATCTAGACACTGTCATTCAGATAATACCTTGCATTCAGAAGGAGTTTTTGTGGTGGGCTCAGGAATGTCACCTAAACAAGGGACTCTCTGTGACCCGGCCAGAGGCGAGTCAGATTCTAATGACAGATGCCTCGGACAAGGCTTGGGGAGCACACCTCAATGGAAAATGGGTGCAAAACACGTGGCCTGTCAAACTCCAACGTTTGCATATCAACTTGAAGGAAATGTTAGCAGTCCAGTTTGCATTGATGGCTTTCAAAGATTTACTTCGTCCAGGGCAGGTGTTGATTCAAACAGACAACACTACTGTCATGTGGTACATCAACAAGCAGGGGGGAACCCATTCTTACCCTCTTTGCAGGCAAGCGATGATTCTGTGGGAAACTGCTCTCAATCTACACCTCAATCTTCAGGCAAGGTTTCTACCAGGAGCACAGAACTCCTTAGCAGATGTATTGAGCAGGCAAATAGTGGATCCTCACGAGTGGAAATTGGATCCTCATGTATTTCAACAGTTGACAGTGTTATGGGGAACTCCAGACATAGATCTGTTCGCTTCTCCACTAAATTACCAGTTGCCAAAGTTTTGCACAAAATGTTTCATCACACAGCTTGGAAGGTGGACGCTCTATCTTTCAGTTGGAACAATCTGCATGTATATGCCTTTCCACCTCTGCCTCTTCTTCCCAAGGTACTTTTGAAGGCCAGACAAGACAAGCCAACCATGATTTTGATAGCACCGGATTGGCCTCGACAACACTGGTACCCACTACTGAGGAGTTTAGTACGAGAACCTCCATGGCCTCTGCCTTTGATTCCGCACCTTTTGTCACAAGAGGACAGTCACTTCCTCAATGTCAAGATTCAGTCTCTGCATCTAACAGCCTGGCATATTCTGTTTTAGACTCTGGAGGGTCTCAGCTTCCACAACAAGTTTTGAATGTTATTTTGGAGGCCAGGAGGCCTAGTACCAGGAAAGTTTACGCTGATAAATGGAGGAGATTTTTATTTGGAGCAAAGGAAAGGACTTTGATGTCTCCAAACCTGATTTAAGTGTTGCTCTTCAATATCTTACTGAGTTATTGGACAAGGGTTTGTCTTTCTCCTCAATAAAGGTCCATGCTGCAGCCATTTCTACTCACTATGATTGTGACCCTCCTTTATTCTCTCATCCTTGGTTTAAGCAATTTCTTAGAGGGGCAAAGAATATAAGACCCCCAATAGAGCTCCTACTCCTGCTTGGGATCTCAATTTTGTGTTGGAAAAACTTACTCTACAACCTTTTGAGCCTGCAGCTACTGCCGAGTTAAAGTATTTATCATGGAAAACTGCTTTTTTGTTGGCCATTACCTCTGCAAGAAGGGTTTCTGAATTACAGGCCCTCATGGCAGTGGAGCCTTTCCTGATTTTTCATAAGGATAGGGTATCTTTGCGTACTAATCCTTCCTTTATGCCTAAAGTGGTTTCTAGTGTGGCCTTAAATCAAACTATTCATTTGCCTACTTTTTATGCAAACCCCCAAAATAAAGGGGAGAAAATTTTGCATACTTTGGATATTCACAGGCAGTTGCGTTATTATTTGAGCAGAACCAAGGAGTTCAGACAGTCTCAGCAATTGTTTCTTTTGCTTTGGGTTCACAGGGTAAACCTGTTTCAAAACAAACTATTTCTAAATGGATTGGGTTTTGTATTTCTTTCTGTTATTCCCATCATGGTAAGGAGATTCCTGCTGGAATCAGGCCTCATTCCACTAGGGCTACTGCTACTTCTACGGCCTTTATAAGGGGGGTAGCTACAAAGACATTTTGGAGGCAGCTACTTGGAGTTCAGTGCATACCTTTTCTAAACATTACCACCTTCCTCTTTATTCTAAGTCTAGGGCTGGATTTGCCACTGCAATTTTACAGGGCATTTTAGCGGCCCCTAATGCTTTATGATTTTTACCATCTTCCCTTTCCCGTTGCTTTGGGATTCTACCCATAAGTAAGGACTGCAGCAATGTGAGATGAAGAACATAGTACAGTTTTGTACCTACCATAAATGTAGATGTTCGAAGATCCACATTGCTGCAGTCCAATTTACCCTCCCTCCTTCCCCTCTGTACTTTGACTTGGTGCTATGCTTTAGGTGATGGTTGTTGTTGGGCATGTTTTTGGGAGGTATTCTGTTTTTGGCTGTGGCCTTTCTGGTTTGGCCTTCTGACATCTGGGGCAAGAAAAGACTGAGGATATGACGTCGGTCATGCGCCTTTATACCCTGACGCTCTGATGTCAGATCTAGGCGCCCATGACCGACGTCAGCCTAATACTTTGGTATTCGGGCCGACCGAGGACAGCGGACTACCCATAAGTAAGGGCTGCAGCAATGTGGATCTTCGAACATCTACATTTATGGTAGGTACAAAACTGTACTTTTTCTGACTGGAAGGGATGTAAATTGCCTGAAGAGTCACTTGACAGCAAGATTCCATACCAGAAGTGCCAACCGGCAAAGAAGATAAGATCTTGTTCCTTCCTGTTTGTTGATGAACCACATCACTGTGGTATTGTCTGTGAATACCTTGAGGTGCCCTGGAGAAAAGGGAGACTGAAAGGCCTGAAGACCCAAAAGAAGAGCTCTCATCTCTTTGAGATTGATGTGCTCCTCCTGCTGAAAACAACAGCCACACTCCCTGTACCTTTAGGGAGCCAAATGTTGCCCCCATCCCATGCCTAAGGCATTTGTGAACAATTCCTGAGAAGGAAGAGGGGAATAAAAGGGATCCCTGGATTCGAAGAAAACAGCTGAATTCACCAGAGAAGTTCCTGTCTGAGGCAAGGAAGAAGAGGAACTACAAATTCTAGAGGATGAGCATGTTGAAGCCACACTGACTTAAGAAGCCACTTAAACTTTCTCATATGAAGTTTGACCAGAGGGAGCATCAGAATGGTGGATGCCATGAATCCCAGAACTCTCAGAAACTCCCAGGTGGTAATAGAAGCCAGAGGAAGAAGAGAGTGAAAGAAGGAAATGAGTTAAGGCCTTTGGAAGGGGCAATGATGCAAGCACTGACACCATCTGAATCCTGCAACCCAGAAAAACTTGATCCTGGGATGGAGTCAGAGAAGACTTTTTGAAGTGTATAGTGAACCCCAGGCTCTGAAGAAGGGATGTGGTAAAATGAAGATTCTGCAAAAGGGTCTCTGGAGAGGACGCCTGAATCAGCAGGTCATCCAAGTAAGGAAATACTTGGATTCCTTGAAGTCTGCAAAAGGCAATCACAGGAACACCCTTGGAGCAGTAGAAAGGCCAAAGGGCAAAACACAGAACTGAAAATGCCAGGAAGTGACCGAGAAGAGCAAAACCTTCCCAAAAAGAGGATGGATCAGAATATGGAGATAAGCATCCTTGAGATCCAGAGACACCGTATAGGCCTGAGGGAGCAAGAGAGGAAACAGAATCTGAAGGGACAACATCCAAAAGGGAAGGTACCTTTACAAAAGTGTGTAATGAGAGCGGTCTAGAATAGGTCTCAAAGAGCCCTCTGTTCTGGGGAGTAGAATCCTTTCCCTTTTGGGACACAGGCACCTGTCGAATAGTACCCTGAGACGAGATCTTGAAGAACCTCTGGTAGAAAAGGAAGATGTTCTCGAGGAGGCTGAGGATTGCCTGTAAATAGAGGATGGGATTTCCACACCATGAATTACTCTAGACAAATGAGCGACAGAACCCAAGAATCCTGAGTGATCTGAAGCCAAACCAAAAGAGAAAGGCGAAGAGAAAGAGGAATGTGGCTGGGAAGGGATGGATCGTCGCACAGTGCCTGGTTTGTCCAGAAAGGGAAGGCTTTGAAGTCCCCAAAATTGAGTAGCCTTAGCAGGAGTCGTCCGTTTGCCACTCTTCTTACCTTTAGTAGAAGGATGTGATTGCCTGCGAACAAAGGCAGGCTTAGCAGGGTAGTTTGTCTGAAATTTAAGCACAGGAGAAACAAGCATGTTTAAGTTCCCGTAAGGCCTTATCTTTATCCTGAAGGGACTTAAACCAACCAGAAGCAGCTTCCTCAAACAAAAGTTTAGAATCCAGAGGAGCATCCATTAGCTTAAGCTTTAATATCATCAGGTAGAGATTGAAGCCTAAGCCAAGAATACCTCCTCATAACTGAACAAAAAACAGCAGCCCTAGAAGACGCGTCCGCCTGCATCATAACTTCATTTAATAGAATTGTAGCTCAGTATGTGTTTACAGCTTTAAGAAGCTTTCTTGGGGCTTGCACAAGTGTATAAATACTGAGCATGTGTGAGCCTGACTGTCATTTTTGTAATAAGCTGTTGGGATGTAAGCATATATGTCAGTGTAGTCTGTCTGTTAATCAGTTTTATGTTTTGTAATGCTGCTATCCATACTGATGTGTTTGTGTAGTAAAGCATATAAATGAACTATGCCACCTGTTCGTCATCTGTACTAGAGAGGGACAAGCAACATGGTGCCAGAATGAGGTCCGGATTCTTCAGCTTCGAGACTGACAGGCACTCAGTCAAGACTGGAGGAATATACAGGGGTGACTCATCCCCTACTGCACGTATAACTTGCAAAACAGGACATAAATGAATTTCAGGTATTGAAACTTGCTAAAGCTATTTTTTATTCACAAAATATGAAACAAGGCATTCAGAACACTCTAAATGAATTTCTAAGTAACAGAAATATTTGAAATTAAGATATATTAACAAATATTCGAAAAAACTATGGAAAATGTTTGAAATGGTCAGAATTGCATAAAATGAATAAAGTAAGGGAAACGACCACATTTTCTTGCTAAGCACTACTTTTTTGCATTAATCAAAGCTGTTGTCTGAAGTGTATGTAGTGTTCATATGTTTATGCAGGATTACAGTACAGTTGTTTCGCAAAATACAGCCATTTCAAAGCATATTTCGCAAAGTACAGTATTTCAAAGTGCTTATTGTGCATTTAATTACAGGCATATATAGCAGCTTGTTTGTATATAATTATAAGTGGGCCAGGATTGCATTGTGTTTTACTATAATTTGTTGGCATGGGTAAAGGATTTTGTAGACCAGCTCCACTTATGTTTGACAGTTGAAAACTGGAGAGTGTTTGAGCAAGAGGACGACATTTTCATACAGGCTGCATTTTCTGATAAAGATGACCGTACAAAGGCATTAATTCTGCTTAATTTAGCTGGTTCAGAAGCCATAGAAAGGGAGCGTTCATTTGTGTATGCACCTGCTGTCTTTACAGGAGAGGGTGAAAACCATCATATAGTTGTACCGGCTGAATCAAGGGAAGACCCTGAGTGCTTGAAAAGTAAAGTTAGAGAAGTGTGTAACCCCCAAACAAATATTACAATGGAAAGGCACTTATTTTACACAAGAGATCAAAAGCTTGGGGAAACATTTGCAGCATATATAACTAATTTGAGAAACAATGCTAAAACATACAGATATGGTGACTCAAGGGATGAGTTGATAAAACACAGACTTGTGTGTGGTATTGAATATGATGTTGTGAGAAAGATTTTGCTTTGTGACAGTGATTTAACTTTGAATAAGGTCATTGAGATTTGTCAGATATATGAGCTTACAGAAAAGCACACATATATGCTTACAAATGAGAGATATGTGCTTCCAGTAACTTCTAAAGCTCATGTTGATAGTATGCAGCACATGGTTAAAAGAAACAGGCCCAAGCACTTGGCAGCAACTGTAAGCCCTGCAACAGTCGCAGGAAAACCCCATAGCTTTCTACCAAGTTCCAGAGCATCCACAATCTCAGTGAAGAACACGAGTGAGTCAGCAAACTCAAAGAATGGGCCCCCACCCAGTTTTATTGCCAACTGTCAATTGTGGTGGACATCATGAGCCTAAAAGGGAAACATTTTTGCTTTTGGTCAGCAATGTCACAGATGCAATAAGTGGAATCATTTCAAAAGGTGTTGTAAATCAAAAGGGACACATTCTTTTATTAAAAGGGAAATTCAAAGAAACAAGTTAATCAATTAGAAAGCTGTGACCCTACTTTTTATGTTGATAGTGTTAGTTCTTCATAAAACGGTCAGTGCAGTAGAGTTATGGGCAAAGAATGAAGTGTTTTGTACTGTTCGGATAAATGGAAAACCCATAGAGCTCAAAGTTGACAGTTTCAAAGTGCAGTGTTAGGTCTGCAGCAACATTTGCTAGAGTATGTGGTGGTGAAAAAATTGATTTGGTAAAGTATGCAAAGCTTGTTGCTTATGGGGAAGAAATTCAAACCAAAGGCTCAGTAGTGCTTTCATGTTACTCTGCTGGAAGAAGCTATGACTTGTTCTGTGTGGTCAAGAGGCACGTCGTCATTATTAAGGCTCAGAGAGTTTGAAAATGGGACTGCTTTCATTTTTTAAGGAAGTCCATCATGTTAATTTAAAAGGCCACTACTCTTAATTTCGTCCAGTGTATTTTTTCTACCTATGCCGATCTTTTTGAAGACAAACTAGGCAAGCTTCCAGGTGTGTACTCCATGAAGTTAGACCCAGATGTTAGCTCAGTTGCCAGGCCACAAAGTTCCAGTAGCTGTGTAGAACAGAGTCAAAGCCGAGCTAGATAAAATGGTGTAACAAGGTGTAATTTGTCCAAAACAACCACCAAATGAATGGGTGTTTTCCATGGTGGTAGCTCATAAGAAAAGCTCAGATGATATCAGAATATGTATTGATCCATGAGATTTGAACAAAGCACTGAAAAGACCTCATCATCCAATGCGCAGTCGAAGAAGTTGCAGCTCTGATGCCAAATGCCACTGTTTTTTCTGTCTTAGATGCAAAGAGTTCATTTTGGCAAATTTTGCTGGACAAGAAATCCTCGTTGCTAACTACTTTCAGTACTCCTTTTGGCAGGTACAGATTTTTGAGAATGCCATTTGGGATAAATTCTACCAGTGAAGTCTTTCAACATACAGTGGAGCAAATTTTTTTGTGGATATCCTTGTGCTATTATAGTAGATTATATTGTAGTAGGAGGGTAATGGTGAAGCTGAGCATGACCAAAACCTCAAGAAAGTTCTGGAAAGAGCACATCAAGTGAATACAGAAGTTCAGGTTACAAAAAGTCACTTATGTTTGGTCATTTGTTTACCAGTTCAGGCTTAAGACCAGACCCTTCCAAGCAAACAGCAGTTCTCGAAATGCCAGCTCCAGACCATGTTCAAGCCCTGCAACGTTTTATCGGTATGGTTAACTACCTAGGCAAGTTCATTCCAGACTTGAGCCAACTAGCAGCACCGTTCAGAGAGCTGACACACAAAAGATATATCTTGGTCATAGTTGGAACAACACAAGAGAGCATTTGATGTCCTGAAACAGAGAATTGCCAGTCCACCAACTCTCAGATACTGTGATGTTCACAAGCCAGTTACTCATTCTTGTGATGCTTCGAAATTTGGTCTTGGTGCAGTCATTCTTCAAGAGGGTCAACCTATTACCTATGCATCCAGAACTCTAACCCAAACTGAAGTGCAGTATGCTTAGATAAAGAGCTTTTGGCAGTTGTGTTTGCATGTTCGAAGTTCCTTAATTATATTTATGGTACACCTATTGAGATCAAAACAGAGCACCAACCTGTAGTCACTATTTTGATCAAGCCTATGCACTCAGCCGGATTGCAACGTATGATGTTGAGATTGGCGAAGCACAATTTCAATCTTGTCTACACAAAAGCAACCTTCTTTATCCTGCTGATACTTTATCCAAATCACCCAAAAACACAACTGAACAGCATGAGAATGATCAACTTGATTTTGAAGTCATGGAAGTGAGAATTTTTCTTCCCACGTCTTGATGAGCTTGGAAATCACAGAGCCTCAGATCCTGTTTTACAGAAGCTCAACCACTTTGCCAATCAAGGATGGCTGTCAGAGCCAATCTATTTACCTCAAGAAGTGCAACCTTATTTTCCTTACAGTGTTGAGATTTTGTGTGACAATGGTATCATCATGAAAGGTCCAAAAGTGATTGTTCCAAAGTCTTTGCAACAAGAGTATATTGCTATCTTGGATCGTGGCCATACACACAAACTGATTCTACTAAAAGGAGAGCAAGAGGACTAGTATTTTGGCCTACTATGTCACAAGACTTTGAGAGAATACTTTATTTTTCTTTTTATGTAATAGTACAAAGCCACATCAACAGAAGGAACCACTTCAGCTAAACCAGATTCCTGAACTACATTGGTCGATAGTAGCTACTGACATTTTTGAATGGAATGGTCAACATTACTTGGTGTTAGTAGACTTATTCCAGTTGGTTCAAGATTGACCTACTTCCTAATCTAGCGTCCAGTTATTTCTGGCAATGGCACACTTGTTTACTAGCCAGCAATTCAAAAATGTTGCCAGAGTGGGCCTTTATCCATGTTACGAGTAGTCCTGAGTACCCACAGCCAAATGGTTTGGCAGAACGTGCCATTCAAAGTGCAAAACAGTTACTTGAGAAGTCGAAATGAGACAATAGTGATGTTTTCCTGAATCTCATAAATATTTATCGTAATAAAGATCTTGGTTCATCTGCCTTGAGACTTCTGTCAAAACAAACCAGAACTACCTTACCAGTCAGCAGTACTTTACTGGTTCCAAGTGTTAAGAATAGCAGATCAGTGAAAGCCAATCTGTTAAGGAAATGCTTATCCCAGAACATCAAAGTTGTGGAATATCGAAATGAAATAAAAACAAAAATCTAAAACAATAAAACATCACAAATCACATTGTTGCAGGGGGCCAAGCCCCCTTGCAACTTAAATATACCAATTCCGAGATCGCACTACAGTGAAGAGAATGGTAAAGTTCCAATGCCACACTATATGGCAATCTCCATTGACAGGTTTTGAGATTCCGCAACTTCAATGTTCTGAACTTCGGTATTTAGAGTTTCAAAATTGTAGAATTTTGAAATTACACAGTGGACTCCTGATTACTATATTGTTAGATCAAGTCGCATTTCCAGACCATGTTACAGATGCACAACTTGGACATGAACATTGGGTTTGTTTCTAATGTCTTTATTATTGCTTGTCTTATCTCAATGTCATTTCATTAAGGGCAATCTGTTTAAGAGAGAGGATGTAGATCAGTGTGTGTACAGCATTAAGAAGCTTTCTAGGGGCTTGCACAAATGTATAAATACTGAACCCATGCGAGCTTGACTGCCATTTTGTAGTACATTGTTGAGATGTAAGCATGTATGTCTGTGTAGCCTGTCTGTTAATCAGTTTGTTTATATTTTGTAATGCTGCTATCCACCCTGATGTGTTTCTGTGTAATAAAGCATGTAAATGAATGACCCCGCCTTTTCGTCTATACTAGAGAGGGATGAGCGACAAGAATGACAAACGACTTGAGGAGGAAGTCCCTAGTAAGGAAAGAACAGAAGTTTTACCCTCTGAGTCTGGAAAATCAGAAATAAGTTGACAGGCCTGAGAAAGAAGAGCCAACACGTACCTAGACATATGGGTCTGATAATTTATTTTACATTTGTTTAGCAGGGTGGTCCAACTGGGTCAGAACCCATTTTCAGCGGAGGCCCAGGGAGAAAAGCACCAGTCAAATTCTTAACATAAAAACATAGTAACAAAACAGAACATGACATGCAAAACATTTGGTTACGTACAGGAGGAAATTATTTTATTTAAAAAAAAATTACAACAAAAATAGTTATAGACAAAAAATAAATTATCACAGATACCTAACATGGTAAGCATTAACAATACTTCAGTGGAAGAAACAGGTAAGGAGTTTGTTTATAGAGGAGGAGTAGTAGTAAGTGTTGTAGCTATAAGTGGTAAGTTTGTAGGAAGTATTGTTGGGTTAGGAGTAGTTGAACCTAATTGTGGGTGTGGATTAATAGCACTAAAAGCTAGGGTAGCAGAAGTGTAAACCTTTTTTTGCCCAGCCTTGTCTATAAATGTTCTTCGTATTTCACTGTTGCATCACATTTGGGTTGTCTGCCTGCAGGTAGCCCTTAGCCGGCCTGAACACCAGTCTTAGGATTTCTGCGTCGGATGCTGTCACTTCTTCCATGATTTATTTATTTATTTCCAGTTTGATGACTGGGGAGGTCCACTGGGCTCAAGGAGCCCATTTTCTGTGGAGGCCCGGGGAGGAAAGCTCCACATTACATACAAGTAGATCAAAACTTACAATTACAATCATAGAATTATATACAGAGATGTAGTGAATTACAAATGCAAAAGATGAGCAATCATCATGACCTACAGACATAGTTGATTAGCGAGCCATTTGTACAGCATATGGTTGAACTGAGGCAGCAGAATAATCTGAACAAAATACTAATAACTATCAAATTGTAACTTTTTCTGTTGGTAGTTACAAAGACTGAAAATTTGAAAGATAGTAGTAATTATTGGTTTTCTAGAAAGTGGGAGAAATAATGGAGGACAGTACTGTGTATACATTCAAGATAGTGGTGGAAGAAGAGAGAGGTAGTTGAGCAGTAGAGAAGGAGGTAGATGTTTAGCAGAAATGGATTCTGGTGTAAGAGAGAGGCGGAAGTACGGAGGAAAAAGGCAGTTGTTTTGTAGCAAAAGTGGAGTACACATAGCATAGATAATTATCTTAGCTAATTAGCATCATTTAGAAAAGAGTAGAGATAGAAAGCTATGTACAGTATTTACATTATATACATTCAGGTTTGGTTGTTATATTACATTGGATTCAGATGATGTCAGATTGTCAGGGGAATAAAACATGCAGCCAACGCCATTACATCAGTCTTTCTTGCAGTGCGGTGCCAGAAACAGAAGCAGTTCACAAGTGCCAGTCGGCCGACTCCTGAAATTTTCGTTTTCAAGTTTCAGACCTAAAGTCTTCAAAACGATAAGTACCCCAGTGGGGAACCTTTTCTCTTTCTCTAACCAATGTCAGAAAAAATCAACAATTGTCTTGCCTGTGGAAAGCGAATACCTCTTAGAGATTTTCATTCTTACTGTGTCCCCTGTTTAGTCTCAGACCACAACATCCCTCGCTGTCGGTTTTGTGCCTTGTTCAACGCCTGAACTATTCGTCATTGGGTTATTTTTGTAGCTAAATACTTTCGTTCTCGATCTCCATACTCTGAAATGGCTTCGTTAAGCCATCCGACTACCGATCTTCCGAAAAAAACGTAAGGATAGACATACACAGACCGCATAGGTCCAAAACTGCCGTTGACACTTCCGATAAGCTAGTCGCCAGTCCGCCGGTACTCATTGAGGTGCTTTTGCAGCCCCAGATGCCCATTACTACAGATTCACAGGCCTCTACTGAGACACATTTGGAGTCCGGTATGCTGCGAGATGCTTCTTCGACTAAGGAACCTGCGGATGTCTCTATCTTGGATGGGTCTGGAGCCGCTGTGCAGGCACTGGCTTCTGAGGGTGTTTTCAGGCCTACCGATTTTCATATCAAACCGACGACTTCGTTTCAAGCTAAGACTACCGAATTCCTCAGGCCTAAAGCTCCCACTAAGCCTAGAAAACCACAATGACCAAAGCGCATTCTCAGGCCCATATGCCTCAAAAACAAATGGTTAGAATAGCTGAAGGACCTTATTACCTTAATTAGGGGAAGCCAGCCTTCCCCCTCTAAGATACCTAGAACTGTTTTTCTTTCTGATTCTTCTGATCGGGAATCTGATATCTCTGTTCCTTCTGACTACCAGGATTTACCCTTATGTACTTATGAGGATTCTGATGTAGAGGATTCCATTCCCTCTGCTTCCCCTGCAGATTTTTCTTTTGGTGAAACCTTGCATACCCTTGGGGAGCATTTCCACTGGGAAAGCCAGGACTATTCTCAGTCCAAAAAGAGACTTAGTGAATTTTTAAACCTGCCTCAACACAGACCCCTAGCTATTCCTGCTGTTCTGGAGATTGTAGATGACGTTTTCTTGGAATCCAGCCTTACCCCAGACACTTTGCCTCCAGCTCCCAGAAAACCTGACAGGTACTACAGAGTACCTGACTCTCTCAAATTCCTTTTCAAGAATCCCACTACGTATCCAGAGACCATTTCCCAAGGAACAAAAGGCATTAAGTCTACTACTGCCAAACATCCTACCCCTTCTGATAGGGATTCTAGAGCTTTAGACAGATGGGGTAAGAAGGTATATACATCTGCTACTTTGGCCATTAGGGCTTTAAATTACCAGTTTCATATGTTAAAGTATCAACAGCATATTATGGGATTAATTAAAAAGAAAATTATGTTGATTCCTGACTGTGCTGAACACACAGATTTACAAGAGTTGATGCATTCTGCTGACCAAGTAGGTAAACATACTTTGCAATGTGGATTTGATACTTTAGAAGCATCTTCCAGGGCTGCTGTCACTGGGTCTGTACTTAGAAGGCATGCTTGGCTTAAGGAACAAAACTTGCCAGATCATGTTAAAGCGAAATTACTGTATGCAGCCTTACACCAAGAGCGCCTTTTTGGCAACAAAGCAGAAGTCGTCCTCAAAAGGATGGAGGAAAAAGCTAAATCTATGTAAACTGTTAAAGATTTCTTACAAGTACAGCCACCTTGATTCAGTAGGCATTGGTCTTCAAAGAACTGGTCCTTACCAGTCCCTTCCAGGCCTTCTCAGTCCAAACCCAGGAGCAGCAGACCACCAAGACTTCAGTCTCAGGCTATGCACAGATCTAAGCAGTGGGGGGCCCCCACTTTCAAAGCAGGGAGTAATACGCCACCCCCCTATGGAAAAATGGCACAATGGCTTATCCTTAACTCTACCAACCCTTGCTCAACTACTTGCTCCCTTAAGAGGAAAGCTCGTCCTGCATGCAAAACACTGGTAACTCATTACCCAAGACAAATGGGTTTTAAACATAATTTCAATAGGATACAGATTCCACTTCCACTCCCTCCCAACCCCAAGTGGATGGCCAGACCTCACCCCAAACCAGTGGGCGGAGGCCCAAAAACAAGTGCTCTCTCTCCTCAGTATCAGGGCTCTTCAGCCTGTCCCAACAGAACAAAGGGGACAAGGTTTTTATTAAAGACTGTTCCTGGTTCCCAGAAAAGAAAACTCCTGGCGTCCTATCCTGGACCTTTGTATTCTCAACACCTTTCTGGTGGTTCCGAATTCAAAATGCTAACTCTTCAGCAGCTTCTTCCTATGCTAGCCAAGGATGACTGGCTGGCAACTCTAGATTTAAAAAGAAGCTTACCTGCACATCCCAATAAGGGAATTCTGCAGAACATTCCTATGCTTCAGGGCAGGCTCAGTGCACTATCAGTTCTTTGCACTTCCCTTTGGCTTATCTACTACGCCCAGGGTATTCACAAAGTGCCTAGCTCCTGCCATTGCATTTTGCAGGTAGAGAAATATTCAGATTTACCCATACTTGGACGATTGCCTGATTCAGGCACAGAGTCGGGACTTGCTTTTACAGCACCTGGCATTTGTAAAGAGACTTCTAACTTCACTGTGGTACACCATCAACGAGAAGAAATCACATCTCTTACCCTGCCAACAGATTGTATTCCTGGGAGCAAGCTTGAACACAACTTCCCACATGGCATTCCTCACTCCGGAGAAACAAATTCATTTGACAACCTACTTCAAACTTCTGGCCACATAAACCCAGCCATCTGCAAGGAAAATCCTGCAAGCCCTGAGGTTCATGGCCTCTTGCATTCTGTTAATTCCATATGCAAGATTGCATATGAGGAAACTTCAGTGGTATCTAAAAAGTCTGTGGTGTCAACATTCTCAGGATCTGGAAACGATGATTCCTATTATTCCTTGTGTAAGTGCAGAGTTCCTTTGGTGGGCAGAGACCTGCTACCACAACAAGGGACTCCCTTTCACTCTACCCCTTGCTACCCAAACCTTAACAACAGACGCATCAGACTGTGCTTGGGGGGCTCACTTGGCAGAGCAGTGCATTCAGGGCAAATGGAACCCAAAACAGATGCACCTGCATATCAATCAAAAAGAAATGTTAGCTGTACAGAATGCTCTGACAACCTTCAGAGACCTTATTTTTCCAGGACAACTGTTGGTAAAGACAGACAACACCGCAGTTATGTGGTACATAAACAAGCAGGGGGGAACACATTCCTACCCACTCTGCAGACTAGCCATGACTCTCTGGAACACAGTCTTGAGCTACCAAGTGAACCTACAAGCTCAATTCCTGCCAGGCAAACTAAATTCATTGGCAGATGACTTAAGCAGAAATCTCGTGGACCCAAACAAATGGAAACTGGAACCCAAAATATTCAAGCTCTTGAGGAACAAATGGGGGGGGGGTACACCAGAGGTAGACCTGTTTGCCTCCCCTCAGAACTACCAATTGAACAAATTCTGCACCAGAACTCCCCACAGTCAAGCTTGGAAAGTGGATGCTCTGTCATTTACCTGGGAAAGCCGATCAGTTTATGCCTTTCCCCCTCTGCTTCTCCTCTCGAAGGTTCTACTAAAGATCAAACAGGACAAGCCAGGGACAGTTCTGATTGCACCAGACTGGCCACGCCAGCAGGTGGGCCAGATTCTGCACCCTCTGCTTCAAACCCTGAACCTTGCAGCCTGGCTAATTCCCTCACCTCCAGCAACCCTCAATAAGCAGGTGCTGGATGTCATTCTTGAGGCAAGGAGGCCTAGTACTAGAAAATCCTATTCAGAAAAGTGGAAAAGATACTGTTCCTGGAGCCAGGCTCAGGGGATGGGCACAGCAGTGCCCAGCTTACCTCGTATTCTAGATTATTTAACAGAAATGCTCCATAAAGGCCTGTCTTTCTCTTCAATTAAGATTCATGCCTCTGCCATATCAGCACATTATAATACTGAGCCACCCCTCTTCTCTCATCCCCTGCTAAAACAATTCCTTAGAGAGGCCAAAATGTAAGACCCCCCCAGGAGGGCTCCCAGTCCAGCCTGGGACCTTAACTTTGTATTGGAAAAACTCACTCTTTACCCCTTTGAACCAGCTGCTACAGCAGAGTTTAAATTCCTTTCTTGGAAAACAGCTTTACTTCTAGCCATCACTTCAGCAAGAAGAGTGTCTGAACTGCAGGCCCTCATGGCAGTGGAACCTTTCATTATCTTCCATGCGGACAGGGTTTCCCTTGGGACTAATCCATCCTTTATGCCCAAGGTGGTGTCTAGTGTGGCTCTAAACCAGTCCATTCATTTGCCTACTTTTTTCCCCTAATCCTCAGAATAAAGGGGAAATGATACTGCATTCTCTGGATGTACACAGACAGCTTGGATTCTGTTTGGACAGGACTAAGCGCCTCAGAAAATTTGACCAGCTGCTAGTTAGCTTTGCTGCAGGGGCAGAGGGGAAGGCCATTTCAAAGCAAACCATTTCCAGATGGATAGCACATTGCATCAATTTCTGCTACAAACACCATGGAAAACATACCCCACAGGGGATAAGAACACATTCCACCAGGGCTGCATCTACCTCTACTGCATTTCTCAGAGGAGTCCCTACCAGCTGCAACCTGGAGATCTGTACATACTTTCACCAAGCATTACCACCTGCCTATCTTTTCTAAATCCAGAGCTGGATTTGCCACAGCAGTCTTACAGGGCCTTATTGCTAGCCCTAATGCTCTTTAACTTCCTCCACCCTTCCTTGGCTTTGGGAATCAACCCAAATGTGATGAATGCAACAGTGAAACACGAAGAACATAGTACAGTTGTGTACACTTAACTCATTCACTCTGGAGCAGCTCTGAAAAAGCTGCCCACTTAATTCCACCATAGGAACAACAGTGCTCAGAGCTCATTTTTAGAAAATCCATTTCTAATACCATATAGAAAACAAATGTTCATAACTCTTTAACTATAGGAGCTAGACTAAAAATGTAAACGTGAAAGTTGTTCAGCAGACACTGACCTTTCCAATAGTATGTGTTAATAGTGCATATCAAAGTCATTATTAAATATTTGGCAAGGAATGTTGATATTGTACATATTTTTTACCTTTTTGGAAAAGCAAAGCACAATATCTTGGTCAATGTCGCATGTAGACCCATACAATTTGTGTTTAATTTGTTAGTATGAACATCAGCTTTAAAATGATACCTTAACCATTACTGTGTGATGCTCCTTTATGGAGATATTCACAGAAATATGATTAATATAATATTTCTCATAATTGATAAATAAACAAAGCATAATATCTCATCATCTGTAACAGACAGAGCCTACATATCAGTGTAGAAGTTGTGCATCTCACTGTCCGCTTCAAAATGATGCATTACTTGTGTGATCACCATGCTCCCTTGCAAAGATAATGGCATAATAATGAGAATTATTGGAAATGTATAATTTTCATAATCCTACAAGACTAAACAAACTGTGATATCTATAGATGTGTACAGTGCACAGACATAGTTCTTTTACCATGTTGTAAGGAGTAACACTGTTTTCAAAATGAGATATTACTAGGCACACTGACATGCTCCCTTGCAAAGTAATTTACCAAAATATGAAAAAAATCATAATTTCCATAACCTAACTCCAAAACAAACGTTGATATCTGCACATGTGTACAACATACTTGCACAATTCTTTTACCATGTTAGAACCAGCAATACTGTCTTCAAAATGAGGTATTACTTAGCACATTCCGATTCTCCCTTGCGAAGTTATTTACCAAAATATGAAAAGAAAATCATAATTTCCATAACCTAAGTCCAAAAAAAAACTTCGATATCTGCACATGTGTACAACATACAGGCACAGTTCTTTTACCGTGTTGGAACCAGCAATACTGTCTTCAAAATGAGGTATTACTTAGCATATTCAGATTCTCCCTTGCAACTATACTACTCAGCAACAGCTCCTCGTGGTCCTGCAGAGTGGTGCTAGCAGCAGAGAACTGAAAAAGTGACTACTTTCCAGATTTAAGTATATTTTTTGCTGTTTCTACCTGTGCGACCTTCTTTTCTTGCTGTAAACGAAGTTTAAACTGCTATTTTATCTGTACTGAGCATTTTTATTACCTGCACTTAAGTTAAAGTTTTGTTTGTTTAATTTTACTGTTGAGGCTGCCCACTCAAGTGTGCTAGCCTGTGCATTTAATATACTGCTGTTTCCCTGCATTTTTCTGTAGATTTCTTACAAAAAAAAAAATCCTTGTTTTCCCGCCTTTCCTTGACTAGAATAGTCCAGTATACAGGCTTTGCTGTATTCTGGTCTTTGGGATAGTTCCTGTGTTGCCCATTACCTTACTTGGATAGAAGGAAGTTTCTTTGCTCACCAGTGGGAGTGGGGGAGCCTTGAGCAAGCATATCTGTCCCTGAAGGAGTGTCCTCAGCACAAGATCTAGTAGTAATTGGTCGTTTTGGACCATTTCTAGCTCTTTTGAAGTTCCCTGTATAAAAATCCGCCTCTGAGCATTTTTTTTCGACTATACTACTCAGCAACAGCTCCTCGTGGTCCTGCAGAGTGATGCTAGCAGCAGAGAACTGAAAAAGCGACTACTTTCCAGATTTAAGTATATTTTTGCTGTTTCTACCTGTGCGACCTTCTTTTCTTGCTGTAAACGAAGTTTAAACTGCTATTTTATCTGTACTGAGCATTTTTATTACCTGCACTTAAGTTAAAGTTTTGTTTGTTTAATTTTACTGTTGAGGCTGCCCACTCAAGTGTGCTAGCCTGTGCATTTAATATACTGCTGTTTCCCTGCATTTTTCTGTAGATTTCTTACAAAAAACAAAAATATCCTTGTTTTCCCACCTTTCCTTGACTGGAATAGTCCAGTATACAGGCTTTGCTGTATTCTGGTCTTTGGGATAGTTCCTGTGTTGCCCATTACCTTACTTGGATAGAAGGAAGTTTCTTTGCTCACCAGTGGGAGTGGGGAGCCTTGAGCAGCCTATCTGTCCCTGAAGGAGTGACCTCAGCACAAGATCTAGTAGTAATTTGCCATTTTGGACCATTTCTAGCTCTTTTGAAGTTCCCTGTACAAAAATCCACGTTTGCGCGGCTTTGTGCGATTGTGCGCATAGTGCAGCGCCGGTTAAACAAGTTTAAACTATGTCTGGCTCCGCCAAGTATGCTCTTCAGTTTTTCCCTTAAAACTGCTCTACCTTCAATAAAATCAGTCTATTCTCTATCTAAAAAGCCCAGCACTTGATCCTAAAGCATTTTTACACAGGTAAAGCACTCTTGAACAAAAGAAAGCACTACATCCACCTACAATCCCCTTGAGTACCCATTTCACTTTAGGTCCTTTCTGACTCAGTACTCAGCAATCCTTTACACTATTCTAGCATGTCGAGAGGTCAATTACTGGCATCCTCTCCAGTTCAGCTGGTGAATCTGGGAGTCTTGAGGCAATGTTATAACTGCCTCATGTACACAGACAACCCTCTCCTCCTCCCAACAAATACAAATATATGTGAGAGATGCAACTATATAGCCAAACTGGAGGCTGAGCTCTCTCGACTCAGTACTGGCAAAACTAGTCAGGAGGAGAAGGTAACCACACACACCACAAACCCAGTCTCATATAGATCTACCACAACTGCAAACCAAACACATAAACACACAAAAACATACTCGGAGGCTCTAATTAAAAATCTACCAAAACAGAGGCCTCCAAAGCAGACATCCAAGCAACCACTACCTCAAAACATAGCACATGCAACACATAGTTCACAAAGTCAGTGTGCCAAACAGTCACAGCCCTTAAGGCCAAACAACATGCCTGATACACTTGTAATAGGTGACTCCATAGTCAGACACACTGACGTCCCGCTCACCAGACTGAACAAGGAAAACGTTACAGTAAGCTGCCTGTCGGGCGCTAGAATCCACCACATAACACAAGCACTCAGGTCACTCCAAAGCAAGTACAAATATGACTCTGTCATTGTCCATGCCGGTGTGAATGACCTGAGACGTACCTCCCTGGACTACGTGAAAAGAGACAAAGGAGCTCTCTGATTATGTATCCCACGCCGGTATGACCCTGACCCTGAGCAGCATCTTACCCTCACCAAGAATGATGCCACAGTACAAAGACAAAATGATCAGCTTTAACAATTGGCTCAGTTACTGGCGTCGTTCTAAGGGGATCCAATGTTAGTCTGCTTGGGATGACATGCTTGACAAGCCACGTTGCTTCACAAGGGACAGCTTGCACCTGTCACCCCTGGGCTTCCGGATATTGGCCAAGGCTCTTGCCACCCCCATAGTGCCTTTTTTAGGCAAGGCTCAAAAGACAAACCCACCTCCCTAGAAAACACAAGTGGAAAAAACTAAGGGTAATGCTGCTCAACACCAGAAGTCTAAACCTCAAGATGCACGCTCTCGAAGCCCTCCTCAGTATGGAAAACATTGATGTCTGTGCAGTGACTGAAACCTGGTTCAAGGCTCCTGAGAGCACCCCAGCACTACCAGGTTATACCTCATATCATGCTTTTCGGCCCCAAAACTTGGACCGAACCACAAAAGGAGGGGGAGTGTCCATATTCATCAAAGATACCCACACCTCCAGGTTAGTGGCAATGCATGAAGCATCGGAGACAATCCATGTGCAACTAACCGTAGGCAAAACTGCCCTACAGTTTGTAGCATGCTAGACCACCCTCTCAAACTCAGGAACCCCACTCAGCCTTCCTGAAGACACTGGAGAGTATGAATGTCTCTCCAAATACCATCATATTGGGAGACTTCAATTACCCAAACATAGACTGGGAGCATTACTCAAGCCCCAACACCCTAGACCAAAGGTTCCTAGAATTCATAAACTCAAATGTGATGGAACAACTAGTCACCACTCCCACAAGAGGAGATAATATACTAGACCTGATAATCACAAACATGGGGACACAATGCTCCACACCAGAAGTATACCCCCCATTGGTGAGATCAGACCATAAATTAATCTCACTGGAAATCCACATCCTGCCCCCACCCCCAGCACAAAAGACCACAGTGAAGAATTTCTCAAAAGCTGACTTCACACTTCTTAAGACTGAAGTGGTATCCTTCAAGGCCCCTGGGCCAGTGGAAACCACAGCCCACACCGCTGAATCCTTTATAAACGCTTTCTACAGACACCAAGAATGCATGGATCATGAAATCCCAAATAAAACCAAGACCCATTCCCCCAAAGGCAGGCATCCTGTCTGGTGGACCCCAGCCATTAACAAGCTTTACAACAGGAGGAGGAAGCTACTACATGACAGAGCAAAATCCCCAAAAGGGAAGGCATCTCTGATCAGTACTAGCAAAAAACTACGATCACTCATAAAATCATCCAAGGCCAACTTTGAGAGAAAAATTGCAAAAGACACTAAAGACAATCACAAGGCCTTCTTTAGTTATGTTAGAAACCTGGGTGGAAACTCCCAGATATGCTCAGAGTTGGTCCAAAATGACAAAAAATACACTGAACCCACAGACATTGCCATAATACTGGCAGACAGGTTCAGTGCAAATTTCTCCCCCGCCCCCCCCCCCAAAAGGAGAAATATCTATCCCAGCAGAGTGTAGCCTCCCTGACGTCTCAGATGCCCAGGTGAGAACCGCCCTCTCCAAAGCTAAAAACACAGCATCAATGGGACCAGACGGTGTCCCGGGTTGCGTTCTACATGAACTCCAAGAGGAACTAAACCCGCACATAAGGCTGCTGTTTAATCTTAGCCTTACTACAGGATACGTACCCAAAGAATGGCGTACAGCAACAGTGGTCCCACTCCACAAAGGAGGTGCTTCTACGGACCCTGGAAATTACCGCCCCATAAGCTTGACGAGCCTGGTCTGCAAAGCTATGGAGAAGATCATTATGGAACTCATAAACAAAGACATTGGGGACCTACAGACACTGGATCCTACCCAATTCGGCTTTGTCAAGGGCAGATCCTGCCTTTTGAACCTGGTCGACTTTTTTGAAACAATCACTAAGGCCATTGATGAGGGTAAGGCAGTTCACACAGCCTACCCTTGATCTTGCAAAAGCCTTCGACACAGTACCCCACTCGGGCATCATAGACAAGCTCACCAGCTTAAATGTAAACCCATATGTTATAAGATGGTTTGCAAACTGGCTCAAGGACTGAACCCACAAGGTTAGAATTGCTGGAGCCATGTCAGACTCTAAGCCAGTCGCAAGCGGTGTCCCACAGGGCTCGGTCCTGGGACCCCTCTTGTTCGGCATTTATTTTTCTGAGGTGCAAGCAAACATAGGAGGATTGTGGCTGACAAAGTTCGCAGATGACTGCAAACTGGGCTCCATAATTGATAGTCCAGCGGACACAAGCATCCTTCAGAAAGGCCTTATAGAAACTGATAACTGGTGCCAGAGCCATGGCCTTAAACTGAACACCAGAAAATGTATAGTCATACCCTTTGGGAAAAACAAAGTACCCACAAATTACCACATAGGTGGTAATCCATTAAGTACGGAAGAAGTAATCCGGGATCTAGGGACCCAAGTTGACAGTAACCTCTCATTTGACACTCCCATTGCCAAGGTGGTTAGGAAGACCTTCTGTATTACCCACCTTATGAAAGATCATCTAGATCAAGAGATGTCATTGTGCCCCTATACTCTTCCCTTATCAGGCCCATAATTGAGTACAATGCCCCATTTGGGATGTACCTTACCCGACACCTGCAGCAGTTAGACCCCAAAAGTACCTCACCAAGAGGATCAAGGGTCTCAAACATATGTCATATGCTGCCCGGCTGAAGAAACTCCAGCTCTATTCAGTCGCATACCGCCTACTCAGAGGCGATCTATGCCTGACGTACAAGGCCATGTCCAACCCGGAATTAATGAACATGCTCCACCTCAGAAAATCCAAATCCACCAGAGCCACGAGAGCGAGAGATTTGAACCTCAACACAGAAATAAATAGGACATGCTGGAGGGACAGATTCATAACCCAGAGGCTCCCTACACTCTGGAACAGAATCCCAGTCCATGTTAGGCAGAGCCTCTCACGGACTCTCTTCAAGAGAAACCTTGACGAGTGGATGGGAAATCGTAGGTTTACCCCGGGGGTCATCTCTGTGTCACTACTAGACAGAGGCACAGTAAACTAAACCCTAAATGGGCATAGTATTCTCATTCCAAGGGGTGGCGAAAGCCACACACACTCTGGCTAGGCTTATAAATGCCCTAGGGCAGATAGCCTAGTATGAACCTATGAACCTAAGTTATTTACCAAAATATGAAAAAAAATCATAATTTCCATAACCTGAGTCCTAACAAAACTGATAGCTGTACGTGTGTGTAGCATTCAGAACCAGTTGTTTTATCATGTAGACACATATGATTGCATTCTTGGAGTAGCCAACATACTACTGAATGGGTACATGTAAAGAGAAAAAGCAAGGTAAGGACCGCCACTCCACTAATGAACCCAGGACAGGCATGGGACTTCAGTGGCAGGCAAGGTCATCTGATCTGTCCGATAGCTGTGCTGGCTACCCACTCAGACAGCTGATACCACTGCAGTCTCATGACCTCCTTCAGTGTCAGCAGTCTGCCTTACCTATGCCTTTTCTTTTTCATGTGTCCATTCAGCAATGGACCTAAGGGATCAAGTTCTATATTAGCAAGCCCTTCCTGTCATCTAAACTCTACACATGCCTGATAAAGCAGAGTAAAAACAGAAGTATTGCAGGATGGTCACTGACATATTAGATTGTACATGGTAGCACTCTCCTAAAACTGTTGTCCTTTCTCAGCATCCTCCTAGCTCCTTACCACAGTTATTTGCCAAACTCAGAAAAATATATTTTACACAACACGTTTCATAATATAGTTTTACTTACCATACTGGTCCCTACTTGGTCTTGGGTGTTTTCCTTTCTTCTCACAAGCTGCATATTACCAATCCTGCATAGCTCTCCTCACGCTATTGTGGAGGTCCGTCAAGAACAGCTCAATGCCCTCCTCAAATAGGTGAATGCCATCCCTTCTGAACAGTTGAACATCATCTGCGGTGATGCTGTCATGACAGATTGTAGATCCACTGACCCTGTGCATCAAGCCATACATGAACCCATTCTGTAATAGTCTGGCTTTGTGCACTGCCCGTTGACTGTTTGCTGTTTTCCATATCTGTCGAGGAATTGTGTCAGACCACACAAAATGACAACGTGGCCACCATGACTGCAAGTGTTCAAAAATTGCTGTGATTTGAAACCGTAGCCTTCCAAGTGGTTGACTGATGACATCATTCCCTCCAATGTGCAGCACAAGGATGTCGGGCTCAGGGTAGATGGAACACTTCTCTTTCAACAACTGCAGTATTCTGCTCCAATGCACAACTCTTCTTGCAATCCAGTATACCTTCACACTGGATGTGGGGAAGCTCAAGTTGTACTGGTTTTCAGTTTTGGAGGCATGGCTGGCAGCCCAATGAATGTAGGAATGGCCACATACCCACACTCTAACTTGTCATTCTCCTGGTCGTGAAGCCATGTCAGTGTCAAAAGGTGGACAAACCTGCACAGGAAAGAAAATGCAAACAGATTACAACTGATGTTTGACAGAAGACTTCATATTTATGTATATCATATGCATTACCTGGTTAGCCCATGCAAATCTTCCATCCTAGCCCCAGGGGCAGTATTCTGTGCATTAGGTACATAAGTGGTGATGACGCTGCAGAGGTACATACATACTACACACGCGCACACACACGTTTTGCATTAGCATGTTCTAATACATGTCAGTGTGGAGTGCAGAGGCATTCATTATCATTCAGTAGAAAAACTAAATCATTATAATTCAGTCAAAATAGTATAATGCTTGGATGTTACTGAGCCCTTCCTCCTACCACCTAATTTCCACCCATGACTGACAAAGTGTGGAAACATGCCCAACTACTGAGTATAAGCAGAAGTACAGTAATACAAGCAGAAATGTCAAACTTATCTGGTTCATCCATGTAAGAATTAGTCACAAAAGTAATAATTCCAGTTATCGAATCTGACCATCACTCTGGTTACAATAAGACCCAAGAGTTTTCCTCAATGCAGTATGTCCATATTGTTAACAGATAATAAATTATTCTTGAAAGCTGAATACATAAACAAAAAATTATAACAACAGTCACTGAAACCTGAGCTATAGATAGCCTATACTTGTTACACCGTATCTGTATTACGATCTTCAGCAGTCTGACCATGTATGCACAAGCACTTCCCTGGTACACAAATGAATTATTTCCCCTACCAACATCTTCATTACTACATGTTATACACATCCCTAAATGAAACATTCACCCAAATGACCCCTTCAGGAAAATGTTGAGATATGCACAATCACTAAAATTATATATATGTGCGTGTGACCAATGTATATATGTGCAAGTACATTATATACATACATATATATCCATATACACACACATGAACAAATATATACATGTATATATACAGCAAGAAAAAATCAGGGGTTTAGGATGGTAGACTGTTGATAAAGAATGGGGGGGGGGGTTGCTTGCAATGACTCCAAGCAGCGAAAAAAGAAACAACCTGGCTTGTGCATTCAAAGCGATACCGACTTTTACTTCTGTGAGTAACAGTGACAGCAGCTGAGACTTTTCCCAGAAAAGTGATAATGACTCACTGCTATATTGTAACTGCATGTATTGCTAATGTGATAATGATCTTCCTTTCATTACTGCAAACGTATGCATGCTGAGACACAGGTGATAATTGCTGCACATAACCTGTTGAGTAGGCATTCGTTATATTACCTGGTGCAGCTGTTATGTAACACAGACTCATTAACATCAGTAAGGAGAAGACCTGAGTCATTCAGTCAAATAGTATAACACTTGGATATTACGGAACCCGTCCTCCCACCTAAATTCCACACATGACTGTCAAAGCCAGGAGAAATGCACAAAAAATATGGTAGCTGCATGTTGTCAGTAGTCACCTAGTGATAACCTTTATGTCACTCAGGCAGTATAATCACAAATAGAATAATACAAGCAGAAGTGATGTGTAACCCAATGTAATTTGTGTTAGGCTAGATAAAAACCTAGTGCAACATCACTCAGCCAAAAGGCCTGTTAGATCATCAAGCAAACTACTACTAGAAGTCACCAACAGCTACAATAGCTTTGGAGATGCACTATATAGTAGTTCAGTGGCTATAAAATGGAACTCTGTCCCTATTAGCATTCAAAATACATCATCCAAAGCCTCCTTTAAAGACCTCATCAGGCAACATCTCAAGCAAAGTTGGCAGTGCCATGATTGCTCCCCAGGCTAGTGAAAGCGGATAACATATACGTACTAAATCTAGAGCACTTGATAATTGTTTTCAGTCTTACAAACACTGGCTAATCTACAGTGTATGTAATGTACCTGTGTACTATGTATGTATTCTACCTATGTTCCAAATTTCAGCTGTACACCACAAATCTATTCTTCTTCTTTCGGCTTTTCCCGGTTTGGGGTCGCCACAGCGGATCACCTGTCCGCTCATGATTGGCAGTGGAGTTTTACGGTGTTGAGTTGCCAGCCCAACCTTCCACAGAAGGCACACACATGCATACACTCACACCTAGGGCCAATTTAGAGTGTCCAATCCACCTACAGCATGTCTTTGGGATGTGGGAGGAAACAGGAGCACCCGGAGGAAACCCACGCGACCACAGGGAGGACATGCAGACTCCGCACAGAAGGCACCCCAGCCGAGGATCGAACCGGAGAACCTCTTGCTGTGAGGCGGTAACGCTAACCGCTGCACCACCGTGGCCGCCCCACACCACAAATCTATGTTATCTTTATTTTTAAAATTAATATTTTTTTTTTGTTCTCTCCACTGTAACTGTTTATGTGCCGCATACCACTGTAAAAACATATTTCTTGTAATTTGTGTGTATACTGATCATGTCTAAATAACTAAATGTGTCTGTAATTTTTCTTTGTGGAGCTTTTCTCCCCGGGCCTTTGCTGAAAAGGGGCCTTTTTGGCTCATTCGGTCACCCCCGGTTAACAAATGTAAAATAAAATAAAATTTGCAGACTGACTTTCTATATGTCCTCAGTAACCCTGCCAGTTGTTTGCATTCTGTATGCACAGGCACCAGAATGACACAAATTGGCCCAGCAGTCACTTCAGCAGTGAGACCATGTATGCACAAGCACTTCCCTGAGACACAATGAATTATTTCCCCAAGCAACATCCTCATAATTATGTCCAGGTGTACATGCACCCAAAATGAAACGTTTCCACAAACAAGCCTACAGTAACATTTCCTAGTACATATAACACCTGTTCTAAAAATGCAGCTGTACAGCTGGCTGGTCCCTAGCTACACAAACAGTTAATACATGATAGGTGAAGAACTATAAAAATGACACATAGCCAAACATAATACTTACATGAAGCAGTGAAGGAGATAGCAAAGCTTTAACTACTAGATGTAGTGGAAACTGACAAATGTAAAAACAGTTACAGTCCAGCCAGACAGATGGCACACAGACTGTCCATGAAGCTGGCACCCTGGGCTCAATTAGCTGGGGAAAGCAGGGTCAAGTAGCTGGAGGAATCCTATGTCAGAGGGAAGTTCAGGGCCTTTCATCCTGTCTGCAGCATAAGGTGAACACCATGAACAGAAGCATCAACAAAAGGCATACAGTGTACCTCAGATGAGGAGAGCACTGGCAGATGGCCACAGGTGAACCAGTGTACCCCAGATGGGAAGGAGAGCACTGAGAGATCTGCAGGTGGACTGATGGTGTACCCCAGATGAGAATGAGAGCACTGACAGATGTCCACAGATGGACTGACATGTCCACAGATGGACTGACAGATGTCCACAGATGGACTGACAGATGTCTGCAGATGGACATACACTCAATACGAAAACGGGAAAGTCAATGTATGCCACAAAAGAGACAGGGAAGAAGGACAGAGGTAAGCTGTCGCTAAAAAGCTCCATCTGCTCCACACTAAAAAAAGTTCCCAAAACCCAGCCACCCAGGGGGAAGGGGCCAAAATAAAAAAAAAAGGAACTGCAAGAGATCCAGAAGACTCCTAAAAAAAAGTCCAATGGAAAACCTAGAAACACATGAACGTGGCAAACAGGTATTTTTTTTTTGGGATGGGAATGAACATACCTAAACAAGCTTATGCCACATTATTTAAATACAACACACCACATTTATAAACAATCACAAGCCACATCTCTACAACTGACACAAAAAATAAATTAAAAGAAACACAGTGTCCTGTGAGCAACCTATGAAAGTGAAGTCCTGCAATGGCTGCATCTGAGACTTCAGTACATTCAATATTATCCCCTAAGGAAAGGAAGGAAGATAGGGCTGCTACAACTGGCTGCAGTAGTTTTGATGGCTGGAACAGAAAGAAAGAAGACACGTTCACTCAACAAGGCCCTAACCTCTTTTATTTGAAGTCTGGCCCTAATCAGCGGGAGAATAAATTTCGTTATCAGGCCAACCGTTGAAACCGTAGCTTATGTCAATGTATGTTGCAGCATAAGACATGCACACAGTGCATAGTGGATGAAAATGGTAAGACTGAAGTTATGCGGACATAATTTCTAAGCAAGCACATTTCTCAATTAGAGGATAGGGCTACTATAAGTGGCCTGCAGCTTGAGAATAAAAAAAAGTGACCAACAACAAGGATTCTGAAATGAATTGCATACCTGTACTGCACTACCTTCTCTAAAGACACTGTGGCCAAGTACCTTATGAGAATTTAAACTGTCTTAGGAGGAATGACCTACAGCCTTCTTATATACAGCTAACAAAACCAGTGATGGCAGTCTGCCCAGTTTCCAGCTGGTGGGCTAATAGAACTCTTCACACAATCATGGGTAAAACAAATGTTCAGAATGGATGTACACTAAGTCCTAAGAAAATAATTTAAAAAATCATCAGCCAAAATATAATTTCTCTTGCTACATACAGTGGTGTCTGTCCATCGTAACAGACCTTGTTGATAATGTGGGAGCCCAGTCCTACACCAATAGCATGGCCATCAGCAGGCAGCATATGGAAACTTGCCTTTTTATTCACCTGCAGCAAAGAAAATGCTAATCACCACAATTAGCCCACGTATTTATTGGATTTTAATTACCTTGCCGATCCTCAAATTATCCTTACTTGTACAGTCCATTTGTTCTTTACAGGTGGTAAAAGCTGGGGAGACTGCCACATGCAGTTACTGCAAGGAAGGGTATTTATCAAGGAGAATGTGGAGTTGTTACAAGGAGGGGTATTTATCCAGGGGAATGTGGACTTTGTTGGTGGATAAATACCTTAGTTCCAGAATCGCAAGTATCCCCTCCAACTGTGAGCATTCGAGCATTGTCACAGGGAAACCCATTCCACCTTTTACTGGTACACAGCACAACTGGAATGTTCTGTTACTGGTGGATAGTGGAATCTCTTCTTCCTCTTTTTCTGCAATATTCCCCCATGGGGGGGGGGGGGGGGTCAGGTATAACATTTCACAATATTTTATGAGGCTGAAGAAGTTTTGAAAACTGAGGCCATACTAAAAATCAAGTAAACAGCATGCATCATATTTCAGCAATTTTCATTGCTCAAATTTGCACCCCATACAAATGTCTTCAAAATACAAGTCCATCATACTAAGAATCTATAGATTTTTGGACATTAAATATGGCTGTTCATATTAGCCACATTTACCAAGTCCCCAAAGACGCACAAAGAACAGCCTTTGTAGAGTGAAAGGACTTTTCTGCTTCATCCATTTCATTTCACATAAAAGTTACTCTCCTGTAGCAAGTAGAGCACTCTTCTCCCTCCCACATAGTCAGCAGTTTCTTTTTCTCCTTTATGTGCATTTACAAGAATCCAAAACCAGTCAAAACTGCACATCAGTCTCCTCTGTTTTACTACATTTCTGTTCTGCTTGCCAACCTTTGTTTTTTCCCAATTAACATTATTCACATTGCAAATTATTTTTTACATTTCACTGCAAAAAGCTAAAAAAATACCGTCCCTCTCCATTAGGGAACACTTCATGGCAGTAGGTAGGGTGACACTTTCACCTAAACATATTTTCTTGAATACTAGAGCCACGTCAAACCTTGTATACACCTGTATAACAAAGGGATCACTTCTTAAATCATCCTGAAAGCATTGATGTGATCCAGCATTACAACCGTGAGGTCCCTACCAGGCTGACTCAATGACCCACTCCATTACCCATCCTTGCCACTCACCCCCAAGCAAGAGCCCACACTGCTCTAGGGACATCCATCATTTTACTATACTTCTAGCAGTTTACCACCCCCCCCCCCCACCACCACACACACACACACACACACACACACACAAAATGTATTCTATGCAAGAGTTCTTTCACTTGGGTTGTAAAGCTGTTGGTGTTAAAAGAATGAGCAAATGCATCTCTGATAGGGCGCTGAAGGGGAAGAGAGTTGCAGATGGCTGTGCAGTTCTTCCTCACAGCAGGCATACATATGGAGCCATTCCACAAACCCAGGAGTCACCAGCACAAGAGAAAAGCTTACCACTACTCAACAGCCTGCCTGCTACACTTTTTTTTTAATTCATTAATAAACTGTATTCTGGAAAAAAAAAAGTGACAGACAAAATTGAAGTTCTCTAAAACTGACATTTTAAAATAGTATAATCCATCTTCAAAACATAACAGCTGCCACCTTGCAAAATAATAAAATAGCTGCTCTAACTTCAGGAGCTTGTGTATGCTTTGTTTCCACTTGTTTGTCAAGTTTCTGTATTCTCCGACCGCATCTTCCAACAAGTTTTACATACCTAACCTTTAGCTGTGCACTCTGCCACCGTAGAGATTGCCCCCATTCACACAGAAGCTACTGCAGTGCTTTGATTACTAACCTGTGTGTGCGACAATCTGTTGGATTTGTACTACTAACAAGCATGTCAGTTAGGACTATCCATACAACATTCAATAAATAAAAATTATTTTTCTGACTGCCAACATTTTCAGTACTACAGACAACTACACCTACCATATTAGCAACTCCAGCAGTCCTAGAACGTTTACGCTAACAAATTCATTTTGGTATGTTCCTATCAAAGTATCACGGTAAACTTGGAAATCGCTTTCCACTGCAAAGCTGTTGTAGTACAGTAAAATCAGTTTCTTACTTCCGTTGGGAATTCAGTGTACAAATGTTAGTTATTTTATATTCTTTATTTTTCGTATGTGTTCTCCTCATTTTCTGCATTATATTTAATATGCCAGTTTATTGAAAATGTGTGAATAAGCACCAAGGAGTGAGGGTAGTCTGATGCATTATTCCTGCCTAGATGTTTCAGCTTTGCTAGTGGATAAGTTAAGTTAAATTGTGCTCTCCCCCACTGTCTCAGGTAAAGAACCAAAACAGAGTAAAATGACACATTGCAGCTTGTCATTCTTGCATGCAATTATTCGCATAGCATTGCCGAAATTAACAGGTAAATTGGACTAATTAACTCTGCTCACATAAGTACCCCTCAGCATTCTTATGGCTAACTGTATAACTGTACACATTTCAGAATGGAAAGTAAAGCACCTGTGACTAAGGTAATTACATTGGGGGTAAAATAGCTTCAGTAGAACCAACTACAAGAAAAGGAAATGTGCACTGTCCGCCACAATCCAGCAGTACTTTAATCATCATTTTGCTAAGATAACTCTAATGCGGGTAAAACGGCTTCAACAGAACCAGCCACTCATCAGGGACAACACCATTATGTGTTATACATAGGTCATATATACTACTTATTCGCAGGTGAAAGCCAAATAAAATGGAAAAGAAAATCGTAGCTGCAGAGGTGCAAACCCGCCTGCAGCAGACAGACATCAGTTCCGTAAGCTGGAATGCTTCTGGGGAAAGCGGTGAAGAGATCGGAACACGAAATAGAGGGATTCAGCAGAAATAGAAGTAAAATCTTACTCCAAAAGAGGAATATCTGCTGCTGGACCCCTTTATTTATTCGTTAAAGGACAATAGAAACAACTTTGGGGGGTGGAGGTGTTATGTGAGTGGTGGCTTGGATGCCGATACTCTGATTGGCTGTCACCACTTGCTTCAGGGAAAGAAGGCAGTATAAGCTTACTGTAACACTAAGCTGATTTACTCAAAAAAAATTAAATATAAACATATGCTTACTGTGATGTGAAATTTAAGTTGAGAAGGCAACTGACAAAGTTCAGTTACTTTTTCAACTTAGTTTTCACAAAATGGGACTGAAACAGGACCAGAAAGTCAGTAGCGTCTGTGGAAGGCACTCGGGGGGTGGGGGTGGGGGGTGGTAACATCATGAAATAACGTCTCATAGCGTGCTCGGATGTAAGTACAGAGGCGCTATGAGACTGTAGTCTGTGTTAATGAGTTAACATAAATGTAGATGTTAGTGTGTTCACTGTTTTAGTCCTGGTTACCTACCCTCCCAGCCCCCTGACTTCTCTTGACTTTTACCTTTCCTCCTTGTTTGGCATATATTACATCGTGTATTTGTTTTTTGCTGGGGTGTTCCATACCATATAATTGCTTCCTATTGTGGGGGCACCTGACATCTGGGGCAAGAAAAACTGATGTAATGGCGTTGGCTGCATGTTTTATATCCCTGATGACCTGGCGTCATGGAAGAAGCGACAGCATCCGACGACTCTGGTATTCAGGCCGGCTGAGGGCTATGCAGGCAGATAACCCAAATGTGATGACTGCAACAGTGAGTACACTCGAACACCTACATTTATGGTAAGTGTACACAGCTGTACTTTCTGCTGTCCTTGTCAGAAGGCAATAACTTGGGCGAAGGAAGCAATTGAAATGGCTTATCAGATGCTATGGGCACTACAGTAGAAAAAACGAGCACAGTAACAAACACCACAATCCAGAAAAACACCAGTGCAGGAGCCCAAAGGTGAGATTTGCAGAAGATTCCTTTATTCCATATACAACATACGTTCTGGTACCTCGGCAATTCGCCTTCTTGGAACATTTTACCATCAGAATACATCTTCCTTTTAAATGCTTATCAATTAAGCAATTAACCATTAAACCATCCCACATTTTTACTTAATCATAATACAATTCATTAAATACTAACAAGTTGAATACTTTTACAAATTTTTATATGTAGATATTAGAGACCTGAGTACAGTCCCACTTAAAAAAAAAAAAAAAAAAAACGAAGAAATTCCATCATCCTAGAAGTGTGCGTCCCCCAAAGGAAATTTCCTCCAAAGGAGCATCAAGACTAATTGATTCCTCCTCCTCTGACCCATAGTCCAAAGGAGGAAGAGTCTGAGTAGAATAAGTTAGGGATTCATCAGCAGAATCAGACTCGTCCTCAGAAGAATCCTGGTCTCTAGGCCTTTTAAGAGGAATAGAGGAACAAGGAGGAGCAGGAACTGAAACCCCATGAAGTAGGCTTTAAGGATATTAAGGGAGAAAATAACCCCTGAGTAAAAGCATGCCACTCACTTTGTGGATCCCTATAATGAGAAGAAACATGTTTAATTTTTTGTTCCTTTTTTAAGGGAACATCCTGAGAAGGCTCCGATCCAGGATGACAGTTGAACTCCCCTAGGCCCCTCAGAAAATTAACTGTGGTTCCCTCTGAGCATAGATACCTGCAAAGCCTCTTTGGACGTGCTGCCAGCCAGATCCTCACCAGCCCCTAACATGGCCACGGGAGAGAAATTCGACAACACAACTGGGCGAGCCGCCGGGTTCGTAATGACCTCAGGAGAAACGCCTGGCAGAGGCTGGATGGTGGAAGATTCAGTCCGATCCTTTTTTTACCTTCTTCCCTAACTGCTGACCCATGGGGTGGGAAATTCATTTCATAGCATCTTTAGCGAGTAGCCTAAGACACTGGTTCTCAAATTACAAGGTAAGGGAAGAAAGTCTACTGCGAAGGGTTTTCAGAAGATGATGTATGGTCATGAGAAGCACCTAAGCAAAAAAGACCCTTATCGTGGCGATCTGTGTGGGTAATCGGTCTCGCACACTGGGATTTACCCTTCATGAGTGACATTCACCTCAAGGAACACACACAACGAAAAAACAAAATCCCAAATGAGGTACTTATCTTGCAAAAACAACAAACAGGATTAGGAAGTCCCTGGAGAACGAAAATGTGTTCAACTGGCAGAAAACAGACGCAGGTAAACAGATGTAAAAGATACGTTCAGACTGGTGGCAAAGTAGTTATGTTTTTGGTAAGCCTGAATGTCACCTTTTTGCCCTATGTTATGCAGGGTGTGTATAGTGATGTTCGGAATACCTTTTTTAATTCAGACGTCTTTGGAAGACTAGCCAGATGTCAGGCTTCCATGGCAAAAATCCCCATATGGTTAAGAATACTGCACCAGTGAATGTAAGGACATCTCCTTTTTCAAATTGTCCAAGGAATTTCCTTTCTTTTCAGCTAATTTTTTTTTTGGGGGGGGGACAAAATAAACAGCTTCAACAGAATTCAGGTAAACAGACATTTAAAAAGAAATGGCAAGGAGGTTCCAAAAAGAAGTCTCAAACCTCCAAAACCAAGGACAGTCCAACAAGTCTGACTATTCAAGAGACATTGTTAACCATCCTCACACCCTGGCCCATTTTCTCTTCCAGAAAGTCTGACTCTCTATGTAGAGTGTGGTGGCCTTGTGCTTTTTTTTTTCTGATTACCCTAACAGTTTAACATGAAGGTAAAGTCTGAAGTGTTAAATATTGCTGTTGTGATTAACCCAAGCAATACCTGTAATCAACCTTATTTTATTTATTGCTGTTATGTAATTTACATTTTTTTGCATTTTGTTTTTTCCTGAAGTAATAGTTTATAATGTATAATTTAGTATAAGTATACTTATGTTGCCCTATTAAACCGTCTATAACTTCAGAGTGAAACTATGTTCAGCTGCTGCGTTTTTATTAACTTATTCTGCTCTTTTTTAATGTTTCACTGTACACTGGTACACTGGCTTTTATTATCTGGTTACCTTTTTCCTTTACTTCATAGTGTTTCTTGCTTTTCAGTGGTGTCTTATGTCATTCCCGTATCACTGTTGCAGTATCATTCACATAAGGGATCTCCTGCCAAGGATAACCCAATGTCTTGCCAGTATTCCAAAGCCTTTGGAATGTATAGACATTGTATGTCGCACATTTGCTCCCCACACAAGGCATAGAGCATAAAGGTGATGTATGGATGTACATACCTCAGAACTTCTTTGCTGCCAGTCCAAACGCCATCATTGAACTTCTGTCTCAAAGCTCCTTCTGTGCTGGATGTCCTTCATGGATGCATCTGCAGTCATAACAACTGGGTTGTCCTGTCGTCAGGCAGCCCTTCGGTCGGCCGGATTCCAAAGTCCGGGTCCGGCTTCGGCTGATGTCGCACTTCACCCGACGTCATCTCTGCTGGTCTTCGGGTATAAAGGCATCAGCCGACGCCATTTTCCTCAGTCTTTCTTGCCGCGTGGCGCCCGAAGCAAAAGCTGTTCGCAAGTGCCGGTCGGTCAGATCCAGAGATTACTACTACCGAATACTACTTCGAAGACTTCTAAAGCTAAGTACCCCGTTGGGGACTCTTTCTTGCCTCAGCCGATGTCAGAAAAAGTCAATAACTGTTTAACTTGTGGGAAACAAATACCTCATAAAGATTTCCACTCTTACTGTTTGCCTTGTTTAGGCCCAGACCACGACGTAGCAGCCTGTTCGGCCTGTGCTTCATTCAACCGACGAACGCTTAGGCGTCGGTCGGAGTTTGCTGAACAGTTTTTCGGCTCAGACTTTGCGTACATTATGCCGTCGGATCCTCCGACTACCCAAATTGTTAAAAAACGCAAAGAAAAAGACTGACACTCGCGGTCCGCGGTTTCGGCCGAAACCATGGTTAAGCAAACCGCGAGTGTCTCGGTTTCGGCCGAAACCGAGAAAACTGATCAAAGTACAGCTGAATCAATGACTGCTACTGAGGTTCCTGCTACCTTACTTGAATCGACCTCAGAAATTTTACCTACAACAGTGGTTACTAGTGACTTATCAGACACCATCCCTTTGGATGTCTCTACCCCAGCACGTGGTGCTGCTAGGCCTCCTGCAGCCATGTCTATTAAGGCCTTTGCCAGGGCTAAAGCAGCCAAATCTACTAAATCAGTGCCTGTTAAACCCCCCTCAACCAGGCCCACTTCTAGTTCACAAATGCTTACTCTGGCAGAAGATTTAATATCCTTAATTAGGGGATCTCAATCTCACCCAGACAGGGCCTCTCAGCCCCCAGAAAAGAGACCTAGAGCAGAGCCCCCCGAGCCTGTGTCCTCTGATGATTCTGCGGATGACTCAGATATTACAGACCAGCCAGAGGCTCCTTTCTCCAATTATGAAGACTCAGATGCTGAAGAATCCATTCCAGCTGCTTCTCCACTAGAAGAATTCTCCTTTGGGGAAACCTTACATGCCATGCGAGAACAATTCCAATGGCAGGAACAGGATTTCTCAGATTCCAGAAAAAGACTTAGGACTTTTCTACACCTTCCACAACACAGGCCCTTAGCTATACCTCCTGTCCTCTCTGTTGTGGACGATGCATTTAATGATGTCTGCACTGCACCAGATTCCTTGCCTCCAGCCCCTGCCAAACCAGATAGATTTTACAGGGTGCCAGACACTCATCATCACCTATACAAGGCCCCACTTGCAGACCCTGAAACTATATCCCAGGGGCCTAAGGCAGTAGCCTCGACCACAGCAAAAAACCCTATTCCTTCTGAAAGGGAAGCCAGGTCTTTAGACAGATGGGGCAAAAAAGTCTACACCTCAGCTACTCTCTCAGCTAGAGCCTTAAACTGTCAGTTTCACATGATACAATACCAAGAGTTTATGCTTGATCAGTTAACTAAAAAGCTATCCTCTGATGATTCTATAGATAAGAAATATGTATTAGAAATGGTAAATAACATACAACAGGTTAGTAACCATTCCTTAAAATGTGGCTATGATGCACTGGAGGCTTCATTTAGATCAGCCATGACTGGCGCAGTGATAAGAAGACATGCATGGTTGAAGGAACAGGTCTTACCGGATCATGTTAAAGCTAAGTTATTAGATGCTCCTATGGATAAGGCCAGTTTGTTTGGTACACCTGCCCAGCAGGTAATGAAGAAAATGGAAGAAAAGGCAAAATCTGTACAAACGGTTAAAGATTTCTTGCAGGTTCAGCCCCAAGGTTTAGCAGGAACTGGCCTGCCAAAAATTGGTCCTTTCCTGACTCCACAAGATCCCAAAGGGGCAGGAATAGACGTTCCAGAGGCAGAAATCAATCCAGAGGGGTGCCTACAGAGGACGACAGTGGCAAGGTAATAACAGGGGCACAGACACAGCCACTACCACTACAACAGCACAATCACAGTGACTTGATTCTAACTCCGCCTACCAGGGAACAAATAGCAGCACCATTAGGCGGAAAATTAACCTTATTTTCAAGAACTGGCACTATATCACAAAAGACAAGTGGATTTTGCAAACCATAGACCAAGGTTACGGTTCCACTTCCACACTTTACCAGTCAAAAGAGGAATGCCAAACCTGCCTCCAAATCAAAAATCAGAAGCTCTACAGCAGATAATGCAATTAACAAAGATGAGAGCTGTGGAAAGAGTACCAATAACAGAACAAGGCAAAGGATTCTACTCCAGACTATTCCTAGTTCCAAGAAAGGAAAAAGTTGGAGACCTATTCTCGACCTGTCCACCTTAAATACATACATCATTGTCCCAAAATTCAAAATGCTGACCCTACAGCAACTTCTTCCCATGCTGGGCAAGGAGTGTTGGCTGGTAACTCTAGATCTCAAGGAGGCATACCTGCACGTCCCCATTCGACCAATTTGCAGAAGATACCTCAGATTTCTTGCAGGATCAGAGCACTATCAATTCTCAGCATTGCCCTTTGGCTTATCTACTGCCCAGAGTATTCACAAAATGCCTGGCATCAGTAATCGCCCACTGCAGACTACAGGGAATCCAAATTTATCCATACCTGGACGACTGCCTGCTACAAGGGACAACAAAAGCAAGCTGACAACAGATTTACAAAGGGTCATTTACTTGCTACAAGCACTGGGATACACAGTCAATTTACAAAAGTCAAGGCTGATACCATCCCAAACAAGGACATTCTTGGGCTGAATTGGACACAGTAAAACAAATGGCATTCCTAACTGCAGAAAAACAAAAGAACTCCCTCTTTACTTCTTGGCACTAACAAGACAGAACAAGCTAACAGCAAGAAAAGTTCTGCAGGCCTTGGGCTTCATGGCATCATGCATAATCTTGGTTCCACATACCAGACTACATATGAGAAAACTACAGTGGTACCTAAAGAATTTATGGTCCCAACACAGGCACAGCCTAGAAGCAGAAATTCCACTAATCCCATGCCTAAAGCAGGAGTTCCTATGGTGGGCTCAAACATGCCAGTCAAACCCAGGCCTACCCTTTCACAACTATCAAGCAAGCCAAACCATCACAACAGACGCCTCAAACCTAGGATGGGGGGCTCACATGCTGGACAAATGCGTACAAGGATTGTGGACGCAGGACCAGCTTCACCTGCACATCAACCTAAAAGAAATGCTGGCAGTAAAACTGGCAATCCAAAAATTCAGACCATTTCTCAAAGAAGGCCATTTGATGATAAGGACAGACAACACCACAGTCATGTGGTACATCAACAAACAGGGAGGCACTCATTCATACCCCCTATGCAGAATGACTTTGGACCTTTGGAACGTGGCACTCGGCTACAACATCCAGTTACAGGCAATATTTGTACCGGGAAAGGAGAATACTCTAGCAGACATGTTAAGCAGAACCACCTCGGATGCTCACGAATGGATGCTACACCCGGACATCTTCAAGACCATCTCAAAGAAATGGGGAATGCCACAGATAGATCTATTCGCTTCCCCTCTCAATCACCAGCTCAAAAAATTTTGCACAAGGACATTCCACCCACTTGCATGGAAAGTGGATTCGCTCTCCTTCAGCTGGAAAGGTCTGACAGCATATGCATTCCCACCTCTTCCCTTGATACACAAGGTATTACTAAAAATCAAGGAGGAACGCCCAAGGATAATCCTGATAGCTCCGAACTGGCCAAGACAACACTGGTACCCATTGCTGAGGAGCATGTCTCGGGACACAATGTGGTCAATACCCCTGATGCCTTTGATGTTAACTCAGAACAACTACAGCATCATGCATCCAAACCTAAAAACGTTGCAACTAACTGCATGGAACATCACATAGCAGCAACTAATCCAGAACTTTCCCAAAGGGTTAAAGACATTATCCTTGAAGCCCGCAGACCTTCAACAAGAAGGAACTATGCAGGAAAATGAAAAAGGTTTGTCATTTGGAGTGCTGAAAGAGGAAAAGATGTGTCGAATATAGATATTGCTAACATTCTAGAGTATTTGGCAGAGCTTCTACATACAGGCCTGTCCTATTCCTCCATCAAGATACACGCATCAGCCATTTCAGCAGAATACAGCTTTGATCCACCTGTCTTTTCACATCCTCTACTCAGGCAGTTCCTCAGAGGGATCAAGAATGTAAAACCTCCTAGGAAACCACCATTGCCAGCTTGGGATTTGAACTTTGTGCTAGAAAAGTTGACACTCGCGCCTTTTGAACCAGCAGCAACAGCAGACCTACAGCATCTATCATGGAAAACTGCTTTCCTACTGGCAATAACCTCAGCAAGGAGGGTTTCTGAACTTCAGGCCCTAATGGCAGTACAACCCTTCCTAATCTTCCACCAAGATAGAGTGTCCATGAGGACTAATCCTACATTTATGCCTAAGGTGGTATCCAGAGTGTCTTTAAACCAGGCAATCCACCTACCTACCTTCTTCCCCAACCCACAAAACAGAGGGGAAAGACTGCTGCATACCTTGGATGTACATAGACAGCTACGCTACTACCTGGACAGAACAAAAGTAACAGAAAACTGACCAGCTTTTGTAGCCTATGCAACAGGAAGGGAAGGAAAAGCTATTTCCAAACAGACAATCTCCAAATGGATAGGAAATTGCATACGATTCTGTTACTCCTTCCATGGAAAACCAATTCCACAGAACATAAGGCCTCATTCTACAAGGGCAACAGCCACTACCACAGCCTTCTTACGAGGAGTGGCAACCAAGGACATTATTGAGGCGGCTACTTGGACCTCCGTGCATACATTTGCCAAGCATTATAATTTACCTCTGTATTCCAGATCCCGAGCAGGGTTTGCCACTGCTGTACTGCAAGGGATCCTAACCACACCATAATCTATTCTTCCTCCTCCCCTAGTTGGCTATGGTATTCTACCCAGTTGTTATGACTGCAGATGCATCCATGAAGGACATAGTACAGTTTTGTACCTACCATAAATGTAGATGTCCGAACTGGATAGCATCTGCAGTCAGGATTACCCTCCCTCCTTCCCCTCTGTGGTACTCCTAGGGTATTTACCCTCCTAATAGCTAGCTGGTCCTGGGGAGTCTCTTATGGTGTATTTGTTTGTATATATGTACATACATACTTATTTTTTGTGTTTGCCTTCTGTCTTTTTGGAAACATTGGCATTTACCCAAAATTTAGCCTTCCAAGAGGGCAACTGGCATCTGGGGCAAGAAACACTGAGAAAAATGGCATCGGCTGATGCCTTTATACCCGAAGACCAGCAGAGATGACGTCGGGTGAAGTGCGACATCAGCGGCCGGACCCGGACTTTGGAATCCGGCCGACCGAAGGGCTGCCTGACGACAGGACAACCCAGTTGTTATGACTGCAGATGCTATCCAGTTCGGACATCTACATTTATGGTAGGTACAAAACTGTACTTTACCGAGCCATGTTTCAGATAAGTGCCCCCACTGGAGTTTCTTTTTCTCTCTGTTTTTATTTTGGTGTGTTTACATGTCATCTAGAAAGGGAAACTCTGTGTGAGAGGCAGATTGCCCATAAAGACCATCACAAGCAGTCTCTCTCCTGTTTTGGTGATTCTCACAACCATGCACAGTGTTCTGTCTACAGAGCATTTGTGTGTAAGACCCTACAAACTCATCTCTTCTCCTTATCTATTTACCTAGAGAACCATTGTCTAAAATTGTTGGCGCATGGTGCTTATGACAGTGTCTTCCATTCCCGAAGGTCAGATGCTTGCCAAGAAAAAGGCCAAAAAACTCAGGTCTGATGTGGCTGTTCTCCCACCCCCGGACATATCTCTTGAGGCTGGCAAAAACCCAGAGAATCATTCAGTTGATGCTTAGGATTCCTCTGCTGTGACCCTGTCGAAGGCCTGCATAGATCCTGACGTCTTGCATGTTCCCAGAGGGCTTTACAAGTAACTGCTCCAGACGTTGAGGGGGAACATTGCTGATTATATCTGAGGGATCCGAGTGGGTTACCACATATTCTAATTCGGGAGGAGATTCCTACTACTTTGGTTCAGTGTTGGCAAGGGTCCAAACCTCCTAGGGTTTTTCAAGCTGATTGATGTACCTAAAAAGGAAAAATAAAAAGCATTTTCCCCCTGCTGTTAAAGATCCCTAATATGAATGGCAGGATTTTATGTTTTAATGGTCTTGAAGGCTCTTCAAGGAGTCACTGTGCCTCCTCTTCCCTGGTCATTATCTACTTTTAAGAAGCCCAGAGAGCAGGAGTCCTCTGAAGAGGATTTGGTTTCTGGGGAAGAGTCTTTGGCGTATTCTTCTCAAATCCCTTCTCCTTTTGATTATGGGTCTGAGGAAGAGGATTCTATTACTCCAGATTCTCCCTGGGGACACTAGTTCTTGCATGATGGAATATCTCAAATGGGACTTGTCTTAGGTTTCTAATATTCAAAAGAGCTGTTGTGAACTCCTCCAGATGGAGTTTCCCACTCCCTCTGCTATTCCTCCCATATTGGCTGCCCTCTTAGATACCTTTTCAGCACCCTCTGATGCTCCTGATTCTCAGCCTCCAGCTTCTAAGAAATCTGCCAGATTTTACAAGGTGCCTGAGGATTGTACATTTTGTACAAATGTCTTTCTGCTGATCCTTCTGTAGTAAAAGCAACAGAAGCACCAAAGTAAGTTAGAAACAAACAACAGCTGGATTCACCAAACACAATTTAATGTGAAATCTCTGTCTCTCTGACGTCTCGGCCTCAGCCTTCAAGGAGTACAGATAGAGTAAAAGGCACAATACTTATATACACATTAACTTAATTAGAACAATTAAACAATTACATAATTAAAACTTAAACTAGCAGCATTTTCCAATTAAAATCCTCATTCAGTCCATTTGGAAACAAAGTCTTAAATTTTAAAATATAAATAGTCTCTTTATACAACAACATTTGTTTAATATTCAACTGTTCATACTTATTATCAGGTAGTTGTTCCAAAATTGTTGCCTGTAATGTCATATAGTCACTTTTATGCATTTCAAAAAAATGTCTAGCAACAGGACTTTCAATTTTATTATTAATTATGTCCCTGACATGTTCCAAGAGCCTTACCTTAAAGGCTCTCTTGGTTTCTCCTATATAGAACTTATGACAGGGACACATTAAAGCATAAATGACCCTCTCAGAGTTGCAATGAAAAAAATTGTTTACTCTAAAGGGAATATTATTAATGCGGTCAAAAATAGAGACCACAAAACTACATGCCTTACACTTGCCACATTGATGGGTCCCTTTACTATTGACATTGCATATCATTGTTTCATTGGGGAAATTGAACTTACTTTTAACTAAAAAATCATTAATGTTTCTTCCCCTCCGATATGAAAATTTCAAATTAACATTTAGCCAAGGTCTAACATTACACAAGGTACTAAAATAATTCCAAAATAATAAAATAATTTTAATAAATTAAGATGTAAAACACCCATTGGTAGTGACAAAGTACATGGCCTCCTGCTGTCTTTGTTTACTTTGACCTTTATAAAAATTAATATTCTTATCATATATAGTATTTTTCTTATGTGTCTTAGAATGTCCACATAATTTCTTAAAACTTTCCTCTAAAATAGTCATACTATACCCTCTCATAGAGAAAGAATTAAACAACAAATCAACCTCTCTATTAAACTCTACTACATTATTACACAGTCTAGAAACCCGTAACATTTCACCATATGGTAAGGAATGGATAGTATGAGGAGCATGTCCACTAGAGCCATGTACATATTGTACTAAACCTTCAAATTTCCTATTTACTGATGTTACCAATTTGTGACCGCTGGAAATGTCAAGGATCACGTCAAGAAAAGGTAGTCGAGTATCCATAATTAGACCATCAAAGTCCAAAGAAAATCTATTGGATTTGAGCTCTAAAATGAATTGATGGGCCAAAAACTGTTCCCCTTCCACCAAAAAAATTAAATCATCAACATATCTATAATATCTAATAACATGATTCTGAAAAAAACTATGTTTATATACATATTCCAGCTCAAAAAGCCCCATCGCTAAATTGGCATACATGGGGGCAAAAGAAGCCCCCATGGCTGTACCTCGCTTCTGATGATATAAAGTATGATTGAACTCAAAATAATTATTAGTTAAAGAAAAATATACCAAATCAATAATAAATTCTGTAACAGGGGAATGACCCAAAAAAAATCTCAATGCTTCAATACCAAACTCGTGACTAATATTCGTATATAGGCTTTTAACGTCGATAGTTAACCAATACATATTTTTATTCCATTTGATGTCACCAATTTTATTCAAAAAATCAAACACGTCAGTTAAAAAAGAAGGCAATTTTTTAACATATTGTAGCAAGTAATTATGTAGAAATATTCCCAAATTACGTAAAAAATATTTACGTCCTGACACAATAGGGCGTCCAGAAGGTTTAGGTAGATTTTTATGAATTTTAGGCAGGCAATAAAAATATGCCATGCCACAACCTTCCACCTGAAATTTATTCTTAATGTCCTTACTTTCAAAATTGAAATTTGCTGGCCTTTTTTTGTGTTTTTTTTTTGTGTTTGCTTCAAGTTTGGTTGGCCAAGCAAGTCGTACGAGCGAGGACTGGTGTTTTCTTGTAAGGTACATCCCAAATGGGGCATTGTATTCTATAATGGGTCTAATAAATGATGAGTAGAGAGGCACAATAACCTCCTTTGTTCTGGATGTGAACCCTTTTGAGATTAGGTGGGCCACGTTGAAGGATTTTCTAACCACCTTGGCAATATGATTATCAAAGGAGAGATTGCTATCTACTTGGGTCCCCAGATTCCTTATTACTTTTTCTGTATTTAGGGGACTAACACCTATGTGGTAGTTCGCTGGTACTTTGTTTTCTTCCAAAGGGAGTTACTATGCACTTTTTGGCATTCAGCTTGAGGCCATGATTTTGACACCAGGTGTCCGTCTCAGTGAGACCCTTCTGGAGGGTGTCTGTATCAGCTGGGGAATCAGTTATGGCCCCTAGTTTGCAGTCATCTGCGAACTTGGTCAGCCAAAGTCCTCCTGTGCTTGCCTGTACCTCTGAGAAGTATATACCGAACAGGAGGGGTTAAAGTTTAGTTTAATCAGTTTATTGATTTACCCTAAACTTTAGTTAAAGCTTACCTCTCTGCTATTTCTGCTTGCCTGCCCTTGACTCCTGCTGTGTCTAGGTTTGAGGTCAAACAATTTATTAAAGGCTTCCTTCATATCTGGCCTTCCAGGAAGCATATTCCACCTTCCTGGGACCTCAGTTTTGTTCTTGAGAAATTTACTCAGGCTCCTTCTGAGCCTGCAGCTTCAGTTTCCTTGCAACATTGTACTTAGAATACTGTTCTTCTTTTAGCCCTTACTTCAGCTAAGAAAGTATCTGAACTCCAGATACTCTTATGGATGTCCATCCTTTACCAGGTTTTTCACAGGGATAGGCTGTCTCTTCATACTAATACTTCTTTTATGCTCAAGATGGTCAATGAGTTGTATCTTAATCAGTTTATTGATTTACCCTCCTTTCTTCCTTCTCCCAGTCTGCTAGTGAGGAGTTTCTTCATACCTTGGATTTACATAGCTCAGATATTATTTGGATAAGACTACAGCCGTTGGCAAATCTGAGTAGCTTTGTTTCCTGTCATCCCAGGTCTTTGGGTTCAGCACTTTCTAAATGAACTATATCTTTCTGGATCTCTAAGGCCATTTCTTTTTGTTAGTCCTTGCATGGTAAATGTCTTTCTGCCTCTCTAAAGGCTCATTCTTCCAAAGCTGTTACTTGCTCTAGTGGTTTTTTTTTTTCAAAGGATTGAATACCAGTTGTACCACTGAGGCTGCTACTTGGACTTTTGTCAGTACCTTCACTAAATATTGCAAATTGGATGTTGTTTCCAGTGTGAAAGCTGGCTTTGCCAGAGCTATCCTGCATGGGTTTTCTAGCGGGGTCTTCTGTGCCTTCCTCCTCCCAAGTTTCCTCTTGAGCTTTGGTAGTCAACCTTATGTAAAGAATGCTGCAGCAATGAAACAGAAGGGTATAATGCAGTTATATAAACTCTTACAATAGCAGTAGATGTCCTGTTCAGTGTTGCACCATTTGCTCCATCTCTCCTCCCCCTTCTGCTCTGCCCTAATCCTCATGCCTTCCTGGACAGAGATTCTTTTCTTTTTCTTTTTCTTGGATGCACATGATCCTCCTAGTCCCTAGAGACATTATGTTCCTCCTGTGGTTTTTCATTCTAAGGTATGTATGTCCGTACGTCATCTTTATGCCCTACGCGTTGCGCAGAGAGCAGATGTGTGACGTACAAGGTCTATAAATTCCAAAAGCTTTGGTATACTAGCCAGACTTTGGGCTATCCTTGTCAGAAGATCCCTTATGTAAAGAATATTGGCAACCGTGAAGAGAAGGACATTTACTGCCATGGTAAGATTTTACACAACTGTACTTTTTGCATTCTTGTGGTGTCTACAAAAAGCAAACTGTTCATTCCCATTGGTGGTATTATTTTTGAGTGCTTTAGTGTTTTACTCATGTTTACTTGATTACATTTAGTAATATGACTTGTGTTCAAGGTGCCACGACGGTTTATTGTGCAAGTATCTGTTTACTCATCATTGCTGTACTCTCCTGTGGTTGGAGTGATTTTAGATTACTACTTTGGGCAAGGATACTTTTTTCTTTTGGATGATATGAGGTTTGTAATAACTTGCACAGATCTTTTCATTATTTTGTCCTGTTGTGGTCATGAATTCCGGATAGGAGTAAAGAGTTGTGTGTTAAAAGTTGCTTTTAGGCTTTAATGCAATTTGCTGAGTCTCATTTCTTTACGAATATTTTTCTTAAGTTTTCTTGGAATCCTAACGTAAAAACATTTTAGTTACATTGTCATGCAGATGCAATTATTGAGAGACCTATAAGCTGTAAATACATTTCTGTGGAACAGTTGTACTGGTGGGTGACCGGTCATTACTTGTGTATTTCATGGGGGAATCTGGCTGGTTGTGGAATATGAAGTTGGGCTGGAATGGGGTTTGTGGGAAGAGGCACAAATTGGGTATTTTGTCCCTGGCACCAGATATCCTAGGTAGTGCTGTTCATTTATTATTTGCTGAAATATTGCGTAGTATTTCACAAACATTATGCTTATGTAGCAAGCATATTGCGGTGGTGGTGCTGCGGTAGCATTGTCGCCTCACAGTTAGACATTGCCCATTCGATTTTCAGTTAGAGTGTCTTCTGTGTGGTGACATGCGTGAATGGGCATTCCTTCATTGAAGGTTGTGCATTAGGCCCGGCAAGCCAGCTTGTAAAAAAAAATCTACTGCCAATCATTAGCGGACCGGAGTTCCGCTGTGGCGACCCCTAACCGGGAAAAGCCGAAAAACAACATGCTTATGTAGCAAGCAATTGCTACAGTTTATACCCTACATGGAGCACTACAGCACTGAGGTATTAGAATTTTTTTTTTTACTTTTAAACTGTAGCAAGCTACTTGCTACAGTGTAGACTACAGAGGTGGCACTACAGTGCTCAGGTTTGACTGCAAACACAGTACCAGGTTTTAATATTGGGTATTTATTTTAAATTTTCAGCTTACCTGACTTAGACTCCATTCCTTGAACATCCTTTCAGGGAGGGGTACCCCTTCCACTACCTGCCTTTTCTAAACAGTATTAAAGTATAATTATGATCCTCTATGCACCTAGTTGCCACATTACCTGTAAAATTAAGGGATGTCTCTTCCTAGTTGAGAAAAGCACTTGTGCTTGTTTTAAAGATAGTCTTGTAGGTAGGCTTTCTCTTTTCCTTGCAGTGTCTCCATTAATAGCTGACAGCTTTAGCCTTCTGTTGCTTAATACAAGATGTTCTTCATTCCACATTGCTGCAGTCCTAACTATTGGGTAGTCCGCTGTCCAGTCGGCCCGAATACCAAAGTATATGGCTGACGCCGGTCAGGGCGCATTAGACTGACGTCAGTACGTCAGGGTACTAATGCGCATGACCGACGTCATATCCTCAGTCTTTTTTGCCGCATGGTCCGATGCAGAAGCAATTTTGCGAGTGCAGGTTGGCGTTCTGAAAGTTTCTGAAGTCAGAGTTTCAGACCGAATCAAAGTTGGCTAAGTACCCCGTTGGGGAATATTTTGGTTTTTTCTTGCCTCAGTATTTAACCGGATGTCAGAAAAAGTGAATAACTGTATTTCTTGTGGGAAACAGATACCTCATAGGGATTACCATACTTTGTGTATACCTTGTTTAGGGCCTGAGCACGATGTTGTTGGATGCCGCTCTTGTGCTAGATTTAACAAACGCACTATTAAGAGAAGGTTAGACTGTGCCAGGTTAGTTTTGGGAAGCGTTGTAATTATAAAATGCCGCCGGATGCTCCGACGCCGCTTCGCCAAAAGCGCAAGGACAAAGCAGCAAAGCCTAGAGTGGAAGAACCGACAGTCCCGGACGTCGGTTCTTTAGAAGGCTCAGTGGAGCCGGAGGTTCTGCCAGGAGTTTCTTTGGAGTCTCAGGGAGAGACTTTACTGTTACAGGATGTGTCCTCTCAGGAAGTAGGCCAGGCTGAAGGGGCTTCTCAGGTGGCTGTTCTTCCCTCTCTTCCTAAGGTGGTTAGAGCCTCCACTTCTGTTTCCAAGGCTTCTTTGAGAGGCAGGCCAAGTTTAGCTTCAGTGGGGGTTTCTCCTAGTGCTTCGGGGTCTTTGCCTAAGAAACATATGCTTAAAATGGCAGAGGATTTGATTACTATGATTAGAGGTTCTATGCCCCCTCCTGATAAGAGGCCTAGGGTGGAACCTGAGTTTGAGAGTTTTGAGCAATGTTCGAGGCTTCTGAGTCTTCGGCTGAAGACTTGCAGGAGTATCCTCCTTATTCTGATTCTGATGTGGATGATTCTACTCCTTCAGCTTCTCCTCCTGAGGATTTTTCATTTTCAGAGACTCTGCATTCCATGAGGGAGCATTTTAAATGGGAAGGTCAAGATTTCTCTGATTCCAGGAAGAGGCTTAGGGAATTCTTGTTTTACCCCAGCATAGGCCTTTAGCTATACCTCCTGTTCTGAATGTGGTGGAAGATGTTTTGCAGAGGCTTCCCTGAATCCTGATTCTTTGCCTCCTGCCCCAGTTAAACCGGATAGGTACTATAGGGTGCCTGAAGCTCATAAGTATCTTTTAAGAGTCCTAGGGCAGACCCGAAACTGTCTCTCAGGGGCCTAAAGGTGTGAAGGCCTCTGTTGTTAAAAATCCTGTTCCTCCTGATAAAGAGGCAAGGGCTTTGGATAGATGGGGAAAGAAAGTGTATACTTCTTCCACTTTAGCCATGAGGGCGTTGAATTGTCAGTTTCACATGTTAAAATATCAGAATTATCTCCTTTCACAATTGAAATCTAAGGTGGATGCTCTGGCAGAAGGTATTGAGTGTAAAGAGTTGCAGGATTTAGTTCATGTGTCTGAACAGGTGGGTAAACATTCCTTGCAGTGTGGTTTTGATGCTGTGCAGGCCTCCTCGAGGGTGGCTGCCACTGGTTCTGTTCTTCAGAGGCACGCCTGGTTGAGGGATCAGAATTTAGCTGAGCATGTTAAAACAAGGATTTTGGATGCTCCTTTACAGTCTGATGTGTTGTTTGGTTCGCCTGTGGAAGCAGTTTTAAAGAAAATGGAGGACAAGGCTAAGTCTATGCAAACTGTTAAGGATTTTTGCAGGTTCAGCCTCCAAGTTTAGTAGAAATTGGCCTACTAAGGGATGGACATATCCTGCTTATGATTCCCAGTCTAGGGGTAGGTCTAGACGTGGTAGGGGCAGAGCACAAGGTTCTTTAGGCCTAGAACAGGGAGTTCACCTGCTCAGTCTTCTGGTGAGGGCAGGGGTCAGTCCTTTCGTAAACAGACCCAATGACCTACCTTTTCAGCTGCCAGTACATTCTCGCCTGGCAGCACCTTTGGGAGGAAGGCTGGCTCTTTTCAAAGAAAATTGGGATTTAATTACCCAAGACAGATGGGTTTTGGATATCATTCACCACGGTTACAGGTTTTATTTCCATACCTTGCCTCCTTTCAAAGGCATGCCAGACATTCCTCCTCTACAAAGAAAAGAGGCTCACAAGCAAATTTCTCTGTTGCTCCAAATAGGGGCCATTCAGCCAGTTCCTGTGCCAGAAAGGGGCTTAGGATTTTATTCTCGCCTGTTCCTAGTACCGAAGAAGGGGAACACGTGGAGACCAATTTTGGATTTATCTATCCTCAACACTTATCTGGACATTCCCAAGTTCAAAATGTTGACGTTACAACAGCTTTTACCTCTGCTGGGCAAAGATCACTGGATGGTAACTTTAGATCTCAAGGAAGCTTACCTTCATGTGCCTATCAGACTAAGTTGCAGGAAGTATCTGCGTTTCGAGCTGGAAATTCTCATTATCAGTTCTCTGCATTGCCCTTTGGCTTATCTACTGCCCAGAGTATTCACAAAGGTTCTGGCTCCAGTGATAGCTTACTTCAGGTTAAAAGGAATTCAAATCTATCCTTACTTGGACGACTGCCTGATTCTGGCTCAAGAAAAGGAAGACCTTTACAGCATTTGGAATTTGTGATAGCAGTGCTAAGATGCCTAGGGTATTCTGTGAACGAAATAAAGTCCAGTCTAGTACCCTCTCAAGACATGTGCTTTCTGGGTGTGAGACTGAATACAGCAGCCCAGATGGCCTTTTTAACCCCGGACAAACAAAAGAATCTTTCCAGTTACTTCCATCACCTATCTCTTCAGTCCGGGCTGACTGCAAGGACAGTCCTTCAAGCCTTAGGGTTCATGGCATCTTGTATTCTGGTGCTTCCCAATGCCAAACTGCATATGAGGAAGCTGCAATGGTATCTCAAAATGTATGGACACAGCACTGCCAGGATTTGGACACTGTCATTCAAATAATACCTTGCATTCAAAAGGAATTTTGTGGTGGGCTCAGGAATGTCACCTAAACAAGGGACTGTCTGTGACCCGCCAGAGGCGAGTCAGATTCTAACGACAGATGCCTCAGACATTGCTTGGGGAGCTCATCTAAATGGAAAGTGGATACAAGACAAGTGGCCTGCCAGACTACAGCATCTACATATCAACATGAAAGAGATGTTAGCAGTCCAGTTTGCATTAATGGCTTTCAAGGAGTTACTTCTTCCAGGGCAGGTGTTGATTCTAACAGACAACACAACTGTCATGTGGTACATCAACAAACAAGGGGGAACACATTCTTACCCGTTGTGCAGGCAAGCAATGATTTTATGGGAGACTGCGCTCAGCTTGCAACTAACTCTTCAGGCAAGGTTTCTGCCCGGAGCACAGAACTCCTTAGCAGATGTGTTAAGCAGACAAATCATGGATCCCCACGAGTGGAAACTGGATCTTCATGTATTTCAAAAATTGACAGTGTCATGGGGAACTCCAGACATAGATCTGTTCGCTTCTCCACTAAACCACCAGCTGCCAAAGTTTTGCACAAAGGGGTTTCATCACACAGCTTGGAAAGTGGATGCTCTGTCTTTCAGTTGGAAAAATCTTCATGTGTATGCCTTTCCACCTCTGCCTCTTCTCCCAAAGGTGCTCCTAAAGGTTAGACAAGACAAGCCAAGGATGATTTTAATAGCTCCAGATTGGCCTCGGCAACACTGGTACCCATTACTGAGGAGTCTGGTAAGGAAGCCTCCATGGCCTTTACCTTTGATTCCACACCTGTTGTCTCAGAGGGACGGTCACCTGCTCAATGTCAAGCTTCACTCTCTTCATCTAACAGCCTGGCATATTCTGTTTTAAAACACAGCAGGTCTCAACTTCCTCAACAAGTTTTAAATGTGATTATGGAAGCCAGAAGACCTAGTACAAGGAAAGTGTACGCAGAAAAATGGAAGAGGTTTTTATTTTGGAGTGCAGCGAACAATTTGGAGATTTCTGAGCCTAATTTGAGTGTGGCTCTTCAATATCTTACTGAGTTATTGGACAAAGGTTTGTCTTTCTCTTCCATTAAGATTCATGCTGCAGCAATTTCAGCTCACTATGATTGTGACCCACCATTGTTTTCGCATCCTTTGTTCAAGCAATTTCTTAGAGGGGCAAAGAATATAAGACCCCCACGTAGAGCTCCTACTCCTGCTTGGGACCTCAATTTTGTGTTGGAGAAACTTACTCTACAACCTTTTGAGCCTGCGGCTACTGCTGAATTGAAATACTTGTCATGGAAGACTGCTTTTTTGTTGGCCATTACTTCTGCAAGAAGGGTTTCTGAACTGCAGGCCCTTATGGCGGTAGAGCCTTTTTTGATTTTTCATAAGGATAGGGTATCATTACGTACTAATCCTTCCTTTATGCCTAAGGTGGTTTCTAGTGTGGCTTTAAACCAAACTATTCATTTGCCTACTTTTTATGCAGACCCCCAAAATAAAGGGGAAAAGATTTTGCACACTTTAGATGTACACAGGCAATTGCGTTATTATTTAAGCAGGACTAAGGATTTTAGGCAGTCTCAGCAGTTGTTTGTTTCTTTTGCTTTGAGTTCGCAGGGCAAGCCTGTGTCAAAACAAACTATTTCTAGGTGGATTGGGTTTTGCATTGCATTTTGTTATTCCCATCATGGCAAGGAGATTCCAGCTGGGATTAGGCCTCATTCCACTAGGGCTACTGCCACTTCAACAGCATTTCTAAGGGGTGGCAACTAAGGATATTTTGGAGGCAGCTACTTGGAGTTCAGTGCATACTTTCTCTAAGCATTATCACCTTCCTCTCTACTCTAAGTCTAGGGCTGGTTTTGCCACAGCTATTTTGCAAGGCATGTTGTCAGCTCCTGCTTCCTTATGATTTGCCAGCCTCCCTTACCTCTGCTTTGGGATTCTACCCAATAGTTAGGACTGCAGCAATGTGGAATGAAGAACATAGTACAGTTTTGTACCTACCATAAATGTAGATGTTCGAGGATCCACATTGCTGCAGTCCAATTTACCCTCCCTCCTTCCCCTCTGTGTTTAGGGGTGGTTGTGTAGGTGAGGTTATATTCTGGTAATTTTGTATTTGTTGTACATATTTTTGGTGCAGGTATGTTTGGAGTTTTTGGTTTTGGCCTTGTCTTTTTAGGGTCTTCTGACATCTGGGGCAAGAAAAGACTGAGGATATGACGTCGGTCATGCGCATTAGTACCCTGACGTACTGACGTCAGTCTAATGCGCCCTGACCGACGTCAGCCATATACTTTGGTATTCGGGCCGACTGGACAGCGGACTACCCAATAGTTAGGACTGCAGCAATGTGGATCCTCGAACATCTACATTTATGGTAGGTACAAAACTGTACTTTATTTCATTTGTATATAGCTTCAGATGTGATGTAGCATTTGGCCTGTGTAGGTCATAAATTGTAATGATGATCTTTGTACTCAGTGTTGCACTACTAATTCTTGGGTCTTCCTGCCATGCAGGGAAGAAGTCCACTACAGGCCCAATTTCCAGATTCTTTGCATCATCCCTAGTCAACAAACATCCACATCTGGATGTCAGGGTATAAGAAGGGCATCCGGTGCCATCTTAAGTTCTTTCTAGCCATACAGTTCGATGAACCTCATATGTGGTCATAATGTTCGCAGTCTGTCAGTCTTCTCATTTTTTCCAGAGGGCATTCTCCTTCCAGTCATATACGTACCTCATTGGGGAAATTCCTTTATTAATTTATTGTTTAAAAGAGTCACCAATTGCTTGAAGTGTGTTAAGCAAATTCCGCATAAGGATTTTCACTTGTTTTGTCTGTTCTGCTTCGGCGCTTAGCATGACATTTCCAGCTGTACTGACTTTGCAAACTTCCATGTAAAACCCCTCAAACATAGAGCCCGAAGTATTAGCCACCCATATGGAGTCCTTTTTGGTTTCCCTGGTGGTGGTACAATCCACTACTACCGCAAGGCTTTTCAAACTCCACCTTCTGCTGTTTATCAGAAGAAATGAAAAAAAAAAAAAAAAAAAGGCCAAGGACTGTAGCATTTCTGAGAAGTCTCCAGCTGTAGTCCCCAAGTCAACTGACTGACCTAGGTGAGGAGCCATTGTAGCCCCCTTGTCTGTTGTCGGTCTCCTAAGCCCAAACCCTCTGGTGAGACTCATCGGGAGGCCAACAGGGTCTCTGGCTTTACCTACCAATGTTACCGCAACACAGACTTCCGTCAAGTCTAAGGTCACTCTACAGGCTTCAGTTCCGGCATTCGAGTTGTGGGTCTCGAGGGAGACACCCTTCCCTGTCTACTTAAACTACTGAAACCTTAGCCAAAGTAGTGATCAGGCAGCAGCAACTTCAGGTCATCCCTGTCAAACAGATACCAAAACCGAAGCTAACCACTCCTTTTCCTTCGTCCCTGCCCTCCATCCACTTCTTCTGAGGCTGAAGCCCAAGACATACTAAATATAGCACAGGAATTTATGCCTTTCATGAAATTCAGTGAGCCCTCCTGTACTTCTGCTACTGAATCCTCCCCATCCAAAAGAAGCAACGATGTGGCCTTTCATGAAGATGCAGATTCCTCTAACTCAGAAGGTGAGGAGGAGTTGTCCTTTTCTGGGCATTCATCTCTGCAAACTTACCCAGATTCTAACTCTTTTCTGCCTCCCCATGAGGACCTTTCCTTTAGGGATACCCTTCATAGAATGAAGGAGTCATTCAGTTGGGGAAGCACACAGTTCTCACAGGTGGAGAACCATTGCAGGGAGCTGCTAAGTTTGCCTTCTCCCAGACCACTGGCTGTTCCTCCTGTACATGTAGTACTGCATGATGTCTTTGAAGACATTGCTTTACATCCTGATTCTTTATCACCTTCTGCTAGGAAGCTAGACAGGTTTTTACAGAATGCTTGAATCTCACACTCACCTTTAAAAAATCGAAAGGCTTGACCCCTCAGTAGTGTACACTTGAGGCCACAAAATATATACCACAGGTACCAACCGGTCATCCCTTACCTAATGTTAGGTAAACTAGACTACTGGACAAATCTGGTAAAAAAAAAAAAAAAAAATACCTCTGCCACCCTTGCACTGAGACTTTTGAATTGTCAGTTTCATATTCTAAATTACCTTGAATCTCTCCAGGGCAAAATTCTAGCTAAGGTGGACTGTATTGCCAGTAAAACCTTAAAGAAAATTCAGGAGACAACAGCAGAAGCTTCATAAGTCTCCAGGCATTCCCTAAATTGTGACTATGTTGCCTTAAGTGCATCATGTGAGCACCTGCCATAGGTTCTGTCATCTGTAGACATGCATATCTCAGGACGCAACCCCTGTCAGATCAGGTCAGAGCTGAACTACTAGATGTCCCAACAAAGACTTCCTTTTTGGATCTCCAGCTGAACAGATTTTCGAGAAGTTGGATAAAAAAGGAAAGCAAATAAAACCTGTGAAGGAATTTTGCCAATAGTTGTGACTGCAGTTAGAGGTACAGAATAGGCAAGAGGGGGCTGGAATTTACTGGAGAAAACTGGCAAAGGAACCAAGGTATTGAGAGCAAGTAACTACAGAGGGAAAGGTAATAGAATGGGAAGAGGCCAAGAAAACACTGCAGCTGCAGGCTAGAGAATGCCTTCCCTGTCAAGGATTATCGGAGTGTAGGCAAAAAGAAAGGGATAGGGGATCCTAAGTAAAAGACCTGATCTCAGAGAGTTTTTAGTCAAAACTAGAACAGAAGCTGCTGTTAAAAATAGATAATTAGTATGTCATATAAAATATTACACAACTGTAGGAATCAGGAGATTAGAAAAGATTGGCAAGAGAGATTGTCTAAGCAATTTACAGGGGAACAATGGGAGGACATATGTATGACTCCCAAGTATGCAAGAAAGTCTAGACAATTTAGAATTTTTGCTTGGAAATGTTTGCTTATGTATTTTTATACCCCAACCAGATTTTAGAGAATTTTTCTTTGGTAGATGACAAATGTTTGAGGTGTGATGGGAAAGAAAGAGGTAACTGGGAACATATGTTTTGGGAGTGTAATGAGTTGGCAGACTTCAAAAATATCATATAGAATACTCTGTCAGAAATATTGGATGAGCAAATGGGTTAACTAGATATGCCTTGTTAAGCTTAATTCCGGTGGCTACTAAAAACAGCAATTAATAGAAAATGGAAATCATAGTCTAAAAAAACTGTATTTGAAGTACTGAACAGAGATAAAAGAACAGGAAATAGGATATCTAGAAAAGGGTTGGAGCAAATTATATACAAGGAAGGAAATTGTGGGAACATTACATGCAGAATAATCTGGAGAAGGAGAGGTTTGAGGGAAAGTAGAAAGTAAGCAAATTGTGTAATGTTGGACTGATTGTTCTACAAAAGAATGTATGTAATGTATATAACTGGGAATGTGTTAATATGGTTTGTTGTCTTTTTATATTGTATGTTTGTGTCTTAAGTGATAATTTACTAAAGGTGTTAAAATTTCTTCACAGTTGTTTTATTTATCATCGGCATCAAGATACAGTAGGAATTATTCCTCAAAACCTTGGCCTTTTCCCCCTAGACAAGACAGGCGGTGGCCTCCTCTAGCAAGAGACCTAGACATTCCAAGAGATGGCTACCAGTACAAGGAGCTCCAAAGAGCCCACCCAGCACAGTTACTAACTGTGACTATGTTCAGTCCCAGCCTGCCATACGCCTACCCACTCTTCCCTCCAAAACTCTGTCTGGAAGACTCCTTTTTCCTGAATTAACAGAAAACCATCAACAAGGGACCATTGGGTTCTCAGCATCATAAAAAAAGGGAGGGGGGAGACTACATCCAGTTCAGAGAAATCACACCCTCCTGGGGCATTTCAAAACTACCAAAACAGCAGGAAAGCCTCTTACTTCCCATCCTTGGGGAACAAATTCACAAAGGGATTCACTCAGCCTGTCCCTCCAGTTCAGGAGGAAAAAGGCTTCTACTCGAGGATGTTTCTAGTTGCAAGAAAGGAGGGCACCTGGAGGCCTATCTTGGACTTCTCAAAGCTAAACAAGTTTCTTACTTTGGATTCATTGCTTTACCATTTGGCTTTCCACTGGTTGCAGAGTATTCACAAAATGCCTAGCTCCTCTGGGAGTTAATATTTACCCCTATTTAGAGAACTCTTATTCATGGAAAATTTGCAGCGGAAACTCTAGACTCCTTGCAGATCAGTGTAGCCTGCTTCCAGAAGGTAAGTCTCACCTTAAATCTTCAAAATGCTCCCTTTGGTATGTACCGAACTAGGCATATGCAGCAATTGGAGAGATCTCAGAAGTTCCTTACAGAAAGAATACAAGGTGTAACAAACTTGCCTTATGCAGAGTGCCTTAAAGCCTTTTTCCTCTACTCAGTAGTCCCCTATAGATTGCTGAGGGGTAATCAATGCCTGGCTTACAAGGCATCCAAACCCCACACTTGTGATTCCCCTGTATATTCATAGTTAAACAGTACCAGATGTACTAAAAGGTCTAGGGACATGAGTTTTGTCTGTAACTTAAACAGAACATGCTGGAGAGACAAATGTGTCCCTAATACACCCCCTTCTATGGAATAGGCTTCACATGCATGTGAAGCTGAGTTCATGTATTACTCAGTTTAAGAGCAGTCTACACCAGTGGATGGGAAATAGGAAATTTACACCAGGCCTAGCACCCATGTCCCTTATGGACAGAGGTAGCTTATAAATATCTGGCCTTCAGTGTCCTATTTGGATACGGGAAATTATTCTTTCAGGAAGACTTGGCTAGGCTTAGAAAGGCCCCCAAATCTATGAAAAAGTCTCAAACTCTTCCTCAAACAAGGATCCTCTTTCTGGACGTTCTCATAGATTTGGTTCAGCAGAAAGCCTTCCTTCCCCCAGGACAAGATATCTTTCCTGATAGACTGCCTGACCAGCCTGTTTCCAAAGCAACATATCTCGGAAAGGAAATTCCCGAGGATTCTAGAGTGCATGGTACCATGCATTCTCATGATCCCACTTGCAAAGTTACACATGAGAAAACTTCAGTGGTTCCTAAAAAATGTTTGAGGAAAGTGCAGGGCATCTGGCCACTGCAGCAGAGAAAATTTGCATATAAATCAGAATGAGCAGTCTACCTGGCCATAAAGGCTTTTCAGCAGAACTTAAGCTCATGGACCTTGCAGATCTGAAATAGAAAAATGTGGATGTTGGCTCAAGAAATGGGGCTAACTCTCATAGCGTCTTATATTCTGGGTCAGAACAATACCCCGGCAGATTCTCTAAGCAGGGATCTTTTAGACCCCAGCAATGAATGCTGTGGGCAGAGGTGTTCTGGACTTAATTCTACAGTGGGGGTGGTCCCCCTACTAGACCTGTTGATAAAAGTCAGGGTGAATAAACCCAGCATGATTCTAGTGGTCCCCTACTGACTGAAACACCATTGTGGTTCTCCCTTCTCTTGAACTTCAGCAAGGGAAGATTCCGTACACTAATGTAGGAAATGGATCTACTCAGCCAAGAAAGGATCAGTTTTCTATCCTTACCTAGCAGCACTCAGGTTATCAGCCTGGAGGATTGGGGTTTAACCTCGAGGAATGCCTCCTATGCCAGGGACATGCTTTCCATTCTAAAAGAACCAAGCAAACTCAATACCAAAAAGTAATACCTGGTAAAATGGAAGAGATTTACCACCTGATGTCACAGCAAGAACCCAAGCCTTTCTCCGGCAGACATCAACTCATTCTTGCAGTACCTGTTGGACCTTTACAGACGGGGACTTTCCTACGCCATCATTAAAGTATATGCATCTGCCATATCAGCTTGCCTGTGCAGTACTCCACTTATCTTCTCACACCTCCACATGAAGCTTTTCCAAAAAGAATCAATTCATTTGAGACCACCCAGAAGGAACCCTGTTCCTACCTGGGATCTAAATTGTTAGAGAAACTCATCTTGCCCCCCTTTTGAACCTACTGCCACCACTTCTCTAAAGATTCTCACCTGGAAGACCACTTTTCTTATAACTCCCATATCAGCAAGGAGGGTTTGAGAGCTACAAGCCCTAATGTGTAAAGAGCTTTTCACTATCTTTCACAAAGCTAGTGTAACCCTTAGAGCAAAACCGTCTTTTATGCCTAAGGTGGTATAAGAACTTATTGTAAACAAGCCTTTGGTACCTGTCATTCTCCACAAATCCACAGAACAGGGCAGAGCAAGTCCTTAATTCCATGGGAATTGCATAGAGAGATCAGGAACTACCTAGACAGTGCAACCCCCCCCCCCCCCAGTAGAGCAGAGCAGTTACTGGTGGCTTTCAAAGAGGGGTTAACAGGGCAGACCTTTCTACTAACAACCCATTTCAAAATGGATATCCAACTGCATTAATTTCTATTATTCTCACCATGGAAAAATCTACTTGGACATATTAAAGCCCATTCCACCAGGCAAGGGGCAACTACCACTGCTTTCCTCAAAGGCGTCCCTTCCCAGGCCATCATAGAGGCAGCCAAGTGGAATTCCGTGCATACCTTTACAAAACACTATAGGCTAGGCAATATCCTCAGTGCTAAAGCAAGGTTTGCTACTGCCATTCTGCAAAGTCTTATTTCCTAGAATCATATAGCTGACCTACCACCCAGTATTGCAGTACATACAACCACCCTCTAACCCCTCTATTTGTTGACCATTTCCTCCCTCTTGCTGGATGCAAGGGGTACAGCAGTTCTCTCAGTCCTCTTATGTCCAACATTCCCTCTCTGCCTCCTGTGATTTTTTCCCCATTCTCACTCTAATTCAGACAACTGGGGGAGGTTGTGTTATCCTGAGGCATCAGACCTGTAGGTAGTGCCAACAGGCACTCCTGTTATACCCCGACATCCAGACTGCAGTCGTATGTTCATCTGATAGGGATGATGCAAAGACTCTGGAAATTAGGCTAGTCACAGGCTTCTGCGTGGCAGGAAGACCCAAGAATCACTATTGCAACATTGGTTTACTCAAACATTTACAGTTATAGTAAATGGGACACAACTGTTCTCTGCAAAGTAATGCCACTGGAGGAGGCTGAAATGCATTGTTATTTGCCAACGAGTTTTAATTGCAATAAACAATAGGCAAGAGACCGTAAATGGTTAAAATATTACAAGAGCAAGTCCATAATATCATATTGTGAAAATGTAGACTAATGAAATGTTTTAGAACGTGCTGGTGACATTGCACGGGATCCTGTCTTAAAATTAATCACATGCTGCTCTTTGAGCCTTTGAGCTTTTTCACTGCTTTGTTTGTACAGGGTAGGGCTTTCATATCCATTTGTCGAACCACTACACAGCCTTGACAGTAGATCGATCGCCCTGTGCAGGGTTGTCAGACATTCCTATTTGAGCAGGACTGTCCTGATATCAGCAGCCTAATCCAGAGTCCCACACTTTCTGTTCAAATCCTGGTGAAACAGCCTCCGCTTTGTGAGTTTTGATTGGCACATATACTGGCATACAGGCCAATTATAAATCGCAAAGTGGACCCACTTCTGTTCAGTGCGAAACAGTGGGCCGTTCCGTATTGAACAAAGAGGCACTGCTGTGTGATTTTTGATTGGCTTGTATACCAGCATATGGGCCAATCACAAATCGGAGACATTTTAGTTTAATGTGGAACAGCAGGCACTTCCACATGAAAGATCAGACCTTTATTTTATTTTATTTTTTTTTTTTTTATCCCCTACCTGGCCATTTAGAAATCTGGCAACCTTGGCCCTGTGCAGCATCTAAAAGCCATCATACATACTTCAGCTGTAAAATATATATGATTAGACTGACTTCTTCCCAAGTTCAACTTAAGATACCCTCTCCGTAATAATTTTGGGATGGTGTAATGGTATGAACTTTACCCTTGTTTTGCAGTATTTCACTTTTCTTGCCCTTTAATAATGACACATGCCTACCCAATTACTTTTTTACCACTGGAATTAGATTGTGACCATCTTATCCTTGGAGCTTAGCAGTGGTTTATGTTTAGTGTTGCATGTTGCAAAAAGACTATGTTGAAGATCTATTTTTATATTTTTTTAATGTAAATGTACTGCATGATTTATACTATTTGATTTATTTTCTTTTGTCTCTGAACAGATGCGCCAAGGAGTAACTCCGCCTTCTGATTTCTGCCCTATTCAGGCACAGCAGCAACCTGGCCAGAATAATTTTCTCAGCTCTCCAACACAGGCTGCACAGGTAAGAATGTGTATGAACCTTCTGATTTTTATTCTAAATATGTTCCTTGTTACACCAAGAAGCTATAGACAGGATAGTTAATTTACTTTCTATAAGAATATTGAACAACATATAAATGGCATTGGATGATGCCATTTTGTGCTCATTTTCATACTAGATCTCAGTTGGTTAATTTTGTTCATTTACTACAGTTTGAAGAATAAGCTCATCCCGATCATCTCCAGCACCCCTTATAAGAGCAGTGCTCCAGGGGTCCATACTCCACCCCACTGTTTTTGATCTTTATTAACAAACTACCCACTAATCTCCCTAACCTTTCTATCATGCTGTAGGTAGATGATGTGGTTATTTTTCAATCCCGTCCCTCACATTCAGCTATTGAAACCAGATTCAGTCTGATCTCCACCCCCCTTAATTCTTGGCTAAACAACTGTAAGCTAAAATATTTGGAAACTCACAGAACCTAAAGAAAAACCCTAAAAATCTGAATAGTGCAAATCTCAGTAGTTCCCCAGTAGAAACAACCTCATCTTTTAAATACTTAGGCTTATGGTTGGACTAGTGACTTAATTTCCAAAGACACATTGAAAACACTAGGAAAAAGATTAGTTCTCTTTTTATTCTTGCCCTGGAAAATATCTCCCTCTCTCTCCAGACCAGCTTAGGGCTACAATAGGCAAGAGAGTCCTCCTTGCTCAGCTTGGATATGGTCTCTACTTCATAGCCACAGCCTCTTATTATTTTTAATAAAACACCCATGCTACAGTCCATTTAAAACAAAATCTGCTGATGTTCATCGTGTTTCACTGTTGCAGTGATTACACTTGGGTTATCCTGCTGGCAGGCTACCCGCAGTCGGCCTGAATTCCAAAGTCTTGGTCTGGCTTCAGTTGCTGTTGCCTCTTCCCTGACGTCAGTGCGCCAGTGGTATAAAAGATGCAGCCGACGCCGTTTTCTTCAGTCTTTCTTGCCGTGTGGTGCCCGAAGCAAAAGCAGTTCGCAAGTGCCGGTCGGCCGACTCCTGAGATTTTCGAAATTGAATTTCAGATCCGAAGTCTTCTATAAAGCTAAGTACCCCGTTGGGGAAACTTTTTTCTTGCTCTAGACCGATGTCAGAAAAAGTTAATTGTATTTCTTGTGAGAAGCAAATACCTCATAAGGATTTTCATTCTTACTGTATGCCTTGCCTAGGCCCTGACCATGACGTTGCTAGTTGTCGGTTTTGTGCTAGATTTAACCAACGCACTATTAAGCATCTGTACGATTTTGCTTTTCATTACTTTGGCCGAAGGTTTAACTACATAATGCCGTCAGAACAGCCGACGACCGAAGTTCATAAAAAGCGCAAGGAAAAAGAAAAGGACAGGCATCCGAGGTCCGAAACCGACAACGAAGCCTCTTCTAGGCCAGTCGCCGGTTCTCAGTGAGGCGCTTTCGCAGTCCCTGACACCCGCTACCTCAGAGCCACAGGCCGCCTCCGACTCCCACGTGTAGACGACTAGGCCTCTGGATACTCAAGGTGTATTGGGCCTTCGGAAACTAATCCCTCAGATGGGTCCGGAGCCGCTGAGCAGGCATCGGCTTCTGAGGGTGTTTTCAGACCTACACAGCTTTATATCAAGCCAACTTCAGCATCCAAGACAAAGACTAAAACAGTTTTAAAGACAAGGAAACAAGTACAGCATTCTCCAGGACAGACTTCCATGCCTAAGAAACAGATGCTCAAAATGGCCGAAGACCTAATTACTTTGATCAGGGGTTCCCATCCCCCCCCCTGATAAGAGGCCTAGGCAAGACACTGAATATGATTCCTCTAATCAGGTTTCCATTTTCTCTGACTCCTCTTCAGAACAGGGATACTCTATTCCTCCCTATGAGGAGTCTGATGCTGAAGAATCTATTCCTTCAGCTTTTCCTCCTGAGGATTACTCATTTGGGGAAACCCTGCAATACCATGAGGGAGCATTTTCCACTGGGAGAGCCAAGATTATTCAGATTCTAAGAAAAGGCTCAGAGACTTTCTTTTACTACGTCAGCACAGACCTCTTGCTATTCCACCTGTTCTAGACATTGTAGATGATGTATTTTCAGAGTCCGGCCTGTCTCCCGACTCTTTACCTCCTGCACCTGTTAAGCCAGACAGATACTACAGGGTTCCAGATTCTCATAAATTTCTATATAAAAACCCTGCTGCTGACCCAGAAACTATTTTTCAGGGTCCCAAAGGGGTCAAGGCTGCTACTGCAAAAAACCCTGTCCCCTCAGATAGAGATTCTAGGGCACTGGACAAATGGGGGAAAAAAGTTTACACTTCTGCTACCTGGGCTGTAACGGCTTTAAATTGTCAGTTCATATGCTTAAATATCAGCAGTACTTAATGTCTCTGTTAAAACAGAAAATGTTGACAAATTCTGAATGTTCTGAGAACAAGGAATTGCAGGATTTATTGCATGCAGCTGAACAAGTGAGAAAGCATACTTTGCAATGTGGTTATGATTCACTGGAGGCCTCTTGCAGGGCCGCTGTAACAGGTTCTGTCATTAGAAGGCATGCTTGGTTAAAGGAACAGACACTGTCTGATCATGTTAAAGCAAAATTATTGGATGCTCCATTACAGCATGATACTTTGGTGTTAAGGCAGAAGAGGTGTTGAAGAAAATGGAGGATAAAGCTAAATCTATGCAGACAGTGAAGGATTTCTTACAGGTACAGCCACCCAGATTTAGCAGGAACTGGCCTTCTAAGAACTGGTCCTTTCCCGTGTCAGACAGGCCACAAAGAGGCAGATACAGAAGCCATAGAGGCAGACAACAGTCCCAGGGCTCATACAGGCCCAAACAATGGGGTGCTTCTACCTCCAAAAACGGAGAAGACAAATCACAGCCATATAGGAAACAGTCCCAATGACTTCCTTCTGCTAATGCCAAGCATTTATCTTTTGGCAGCACCCTTAGGGGGAAAGCTAGCACTTCTTTCACAAAATTGGCACATGATCACCCAGGATAAATGGGTCTTAAATATAGTCTGTCAGGGCTACAGGTTCCACTTTCACACCCTTCCAAAGGCAAAAGGTATGCCAGACCTGCCACACAATCAATGGGCAGAGGCACAAAACCAAGTTTCATCTCTCATGGACATGAGGGCTATTCAGCCAGTGCCACAACAAGAGCAGGGACAAGGATTTTACTCAAAACTTTTCTTAGTACCAAGAAAGGACAAAGCATGGAGACCAATTCTGGACCTGTCTATTCTAAATACTTTTCTGGACGTTCCGAAATTCAAAATGTTGACTCTGCAGCAGCTTCTGCCCATGCTGGGCAAGAAGGCTTGGCTTGTAACTTTGGACCTCAAAGAGGCATACCTGCATGTCCCAATCAGACAATCTTGCAGAAGATACCTCAGATTCATAACTGGCTCAATGCACTACCAATTCTCTGCACCGCCCTTTGGCTTATCCACTGTGCCCAGGGTCTTCACAAAATGCCTGGCACCAGTAATTGCATTTTGCAGACAGAGGAATTCTAATGTATCCCTACTTGAACGACTGCCTTATTCAAGCAGAGACCAAAGACATTCTACTAAAGCATCTGGCATTTGTAAAAAGATTACTAATTTGCCTAGGGTACACAGTAAAGGAAAATAAATCAAAACTAGTACCCTCTCAAGAGATAATATTCCTGGGTGCAAGCTTAAATACAACTGCCCAGATGGCTTATCTCACGCCAGACAAAGGCAACTGAGTTCTTATTTTGAAAGCATGGCAACAAAGACCCAGTTATCTGCAAGAAAAATTCTGCAGGCTCTGGGCTACCCTCCTGCATTCTGCTAATTCCATATGCAAGACTGCATATGAGGAAACTACAATGGTGTCTAAAAAGTGTTTGGACTCAACATTGCCACAGCCTGGAATCATTAATTTCACTCATTCCCTGCTTGCAACAGGAGTTTCGATGGTGGGCACAGGCCTGTCACCACAACAAGGGACAACCATTCACTTTACCCACAGCCAGGCAAACACTAACAACAGATGCATCAGATTATGCCTGGGGGGCCCACATGGCAGGAAAATGTATTCAGGGCACATGGCCCCCAAGCCAAAGGTATCTACACATCAATCAAAAAGAGAATGCTAGCTGTACAAAATGCCCTGACAGCCTTCAAGGACCTACTTCATCCGGGACAGCTGCTTATAAAGACGGACAACACCACAGTCATGTGGTACATAAAACAAGCAGGGGGGCACACATTCCTACTCCCTCTGCAGACAAGCCATGATTTTGTGGAACACAGCATTGACCTACCAAGTACACCTGCAAGCACAATTCCTGCCAGGAAAAACAAATGCTCTGGCAGACGAACTAAGCAGAAACCTCATGGATCCTCAGGAGTGGAAACTAGATCCACAAATCTTCAGCATGATAACAAGGAAATGGGGATGCCCAGACATAGATCTTTTTGCCTCCCCTCACAACTGCCAACTTCTGAGATTCTGCACAAGGACTTATCACAAACAAGCATGGATAGTGGATGCTTTGTCATTCAGCTGGAACAACCTTACAGTATATGCCTTTCCTCCACTGCCTCTCCTCCCCAAGGTACTCCTAAAGATCAGACAAGAGAAGCCACAAATGATACTGATTGCCCCGGATTGGCCATACCAACACTGGTACCCAATCTTAAGGAGCTTGTCCCAAGGCCCAGCCTGGACATTGCCTCAAATTCCTCATTTACTGACCCAACAAAACAAATCAGATCCTGCACAGCTAACTCAGAACTCTAAATCTAGCTGCATGGCAGATAGTGTAACCATTCAGAATACACCTCTCTCTAAAGCGGTTATGGGTGTTATTTTGGAGGCCAGGAGGCCCAGCACCAGAAAATCTTATGCCGAAAAATGGAAGAGATTCTGTGCTTGGAACCAGGCACAAGGAATTGACACGCTTGTTCCAAATATTCCTCAGATTTTACAATATCTGAGATGCTGGACAAAGGCCTATCCTTCTCATCAATTAAGATCCATGCCTCTGCCATTTCAGCTCATTACAATACAGACCCATCTATTTTTTCACATCCACTGCTTATGTTTGGGGGGCCAAAAACATAAGACCTCCAAGGAGAGCACCAGTACCTGCATGGGACCTCAATTTTGTCTTGGAAAAACTCACACTGCCTCCTTTTGAGCCAGCCAATACAGCTGAGATAAAATTCTTATCATGGAAAACAGCTCTGCTCCTAGCAATAACATCAGCAAGAAGAGTCTCAGAGTTACAGGCATTAATGGCTGTGGAACCTTTTATTATCTTCCATCCGGACAGGGTTTCTCTTAAGGACAAACCCAACATTTATGCCTAAGGTAGTGTCCAGTGTGGCTCTTAATCAAACCATTCATTTGCCTACTTTTTACCCAAACCCACGGAATAAAGGAGAGACACTTCTGCATTCTTTGGACATACACAGACAGCTACGCTTCTACTTGGACAAAAGTAAAGCTTTCAGAAAGACTGAGCAACTTTTTGTGGCATATGCTGCAGGATCACAAGGAAAGGCTATCTCAAAGCAGACTATTTCAAAATGGATAGAACACTGGATTCGTTTCTGATATTCACAACATGGCAAATTGGTGCCTAAGGGCATTAGACCACATTCTACCAGGGCAGCAGCCACCTCAGCAGCCTTCCTCAGAGGAGTACCAACCAAGGATATTTTGGAGGCTGCAACTTGGACTTCAGTGCACACTTTTACTAAGCACTACCACTTACCTCTTTATTCTAAATCCAGAGCAGGTTTGCCACTGCAGTTTTGCAGGGCCTTATAGCCACTCCTAATTCTGTTTAGACCCAGCTGCCCAACCTCAGCTTTGGGATTCAACCCAAGTGTAATGACTGCAGCAGTGAAACACGATGAACATAGTATAGTTGTGTACCTACCATAAATATAGATGTTCGAGTGTATTCACTGTTACAGTCCAGGTTACCCACCCACCATCCCCCCTTCTTTGCTGGGACTTATCTGTACTTCTCTATCCTATACAACCTATGTGGTGTATTTGCTTGTAGATGAAGGTATTGTTTATTTTAGTGTATGCTTTTATAAGCAATGATGTTCATCGTGTTACACTGCTGCAGTCATTACACTTGGGTTATCCTGCCATCAGGCGGTTCCCCAGTCGGCCTGAGTTCCAAAGTCTTGGTCCGGCATCGGTTGCTGTCGCCTCCTCCCTGACGTCAGTGCGACAGGGGTATATAAGATGCAGCCAATGCCATTTTCTTCAGTCATTCTTGCCGCGTGGTGCCCGAATCAAAAGCAGTTAGCAAGTGCCGGTCGACCGTCTCCTGAGATTTTCCTTCCGAATCCAGAACCGAAGTCTTCTACAAAGCTAAGTACCCCGTTGGGGAAACTTTTTCTTGCCTCAGACCGATGTCAGTAAAAGTTAATAACTGTATTTCTTGTGGGAAGCAAATACCTCATAAGGATTTCCATTCTTATTGTATCCCATGCCTAGGCCCAGACCACAACATCACTGGTTGTCGGTTTTGTGCTAGGTTTAACAAGCGCACTATTAAATGTCGGTTTTATTTTGCCCGACATTATTTTGGTAGAAAATTCAATTATACCATGCCGTCGGAACTTCCGACGACCGGAATACACACAAAACGCAGAGACAAGGATAGACATCCGAGGCCCAAAACTGACGACGAAGCCTCTTCTAGGCCAGTCGCCGGTTCTCCAGTTTTCAGCGAGGTGCCTTCGCAGCCCCAGACAACCACTTCTGTAGAACCACAGGCCGCCTCTGACTCCCATGTGGAGATGGCTGGGCCTTCAGACGCACAAGTTATTCAGCCTAACGAGACTAACCTTTCAGAGGGATCCAGAGTAGCTGAGCAACCCACAGCTTCAGAGGGTGTCTTCAGACCTACTCAGTTAAGCATTAAACCTTCAGCTAAGTCTAAGCCTCCTTTAAAATCAAAGAAATAAATACAGCATTCTCCAGGACAGGCCTCCATGCCTAAGAAACAAATGCTCAAAATGGCCGAAGACCTAATCACTCTGATCAGGGGGTCCCATCCCCCTCCTGATAAAAGGCCCAGACAGGATGCAGACTATGACTCATCCGACCAGGTGTCCATCTCTTCTGATTCATCCTCAGACCTAGGATATTCTTTACCCCCTTATGAGGATTCTGATGCTGAGGAATCTATTCCATCAGCCTCACCGCCTGAGGACTACTCCTTTGGGGAAACCCTACATACCATGATGGAGCATTTCCACTGGGAAGGCCAGGATTACTCAGAATCCAAGAAAAGGCTCAGAGACTTCCTTTTATTACCTCAACACAGACCCCTTGCTATTCCGCCAGTGTTAGATATTGTGGATGATGTGTATACTGAATCCAGCTTAAATCCTTATTTCTTACCTCCAGCCCCTGTTAAACCTGACAGATAATACAGAGTCTCTGAGTCACACAAATTTCTGTATAAAAGCCCTGTAACTGACCCTGAAACTGTTTCTCAGGGACCCAAAGGAGTTAAGACCTCATCAGCCAAGAGTCCAGTTCCCTCTGACAGAGATTCTAGAGCATTAGACAGATGGGGAAAGAAAGTATATACTTCCCACAAACGACTATATTGTTAATTTGTCAGGACATTTTTTTACTGATATTGAACTTGCTGTTCTTAATCGTGGACTAAAGTTGATTCCTACTGTAATTTCTCGTGTACATGAGATGAAGAGTGATGTATATAGATTTGGTAGAAAGTTACATTTAAAGAACTTTTTTGGTAATGTACACAATCGCTCATATTCTGCATCTTCTGAAGACAGTATGGATGTTTCTTCGGAAAGTTTTTATTCCTGTACATCAGGTGAGATTCCTGATGCATATTATAGATTTGACACTGCATGTGTTCAATCAACTAGTTGTTTTATACCTCCAGTTCTAAATAATAATGTTTTGCATTTTGTGAATGTTAAATTTCTCTATTGAATCTGCATTTAGTGAATATATGAAAAGTAGAGGCAATATACAATACAATTTATGCTTTAAAGAATGGAAAGCTCTAGTAGCATTGAGTAACAATAGAGAAATTATTTTTAAACCATCCGATAAGGGCAATAAGTTGGTTGTCATGCATTTTTCCCAATATCTTAAAATGTGCATGGATCATTTAAATACTACAGTTTATGAAAAGGTGGGATGGGATTTATATAATATTGCCCTAAATGAGTATAAAGAACTATTGGATAAAGGACAAAGGCTTGGCTATTTTTCCGCAGCAGATTTAAAAAACAAATTTAAAATAGAAGGATGTAAAATGGCTACCTTTTCCTGTCTCCCTAAAATACATAAAGACTTGAGAGCTCCACCTGGGAGACCCATCGTTTCTGGATGTAATTACTTCTTACATAGTTTAGGTGTTTTTCTACACAATTTTCTCTTGACTAAAGTCAAGACTTTGCCATCCTACATCTCTGATGTCTTTGATTTTTTAGACAAGATAAGGGATGTTAAATGGAATAAATGTATGTATTGGGTCACGGTTGACGTCAAGAGTCTATATACCAACATTAGCCATTCTTTTGGTATAGAAGCTGTAAGGTTTTTCTTAGGTGATCATCCGGCCACAGAGTATATTGTTGAACTTATTTATTTCTCTAACAAAAATTTTTTTTGAATTTAACGATTGTTTGTATCGACAAAAACAAGGCACAGCCATGGGGGCAGCTTTTGCCCCTATGTATGCAAACCTTGCTATGGGCCTTTTTGAGTCTGAATTTTTATACAGGAATTATTTTTTCCATAAATATGTTATTAAATATTATAGGTTTGTGGATGATTTGATTTTTTTGTTGGAAGGTGGTGAAGCTTGGGTAGATCAGTTTATTTTAGATCTACATAATAATAGATTTTCATTGAAATTTGATGGGGTTAAAAAAGGTGTTTCTATTTCTTTTCTTGATATTGTGTTGAACATTGTTAATGGTAAAGAACTAGTGACATCAGTTAATAGGAAGTTTGAAGGAGGTACACAATATATACATGGCACTAGTTGTCACCCTCCCCATACAATAGAAGGTCTACCGTATGGAGAGATGGTAAGAATTTCTAGATTATGTAATAGTGAGATTGTATTTAAAAAGGAACTTAGTTTATTAATGGAAATGTTTCATCAAAGGGGCTATAGTGAGGAAATAATAACAAATAGTTATAAACGTTTTTTTGGATATAGGTGTAAAAAAGTTACTAATCATTTGTCTAATAGAGATTTAGTAAAGTACAATGATATGAATAATAGACAGAAGGATGTATTGTATTTTGTTACTTTTGGTTGTTTTAGTGGTGAATTGGTTAAAGTGATCAACCATTTTTGGAAATATTTTAGTTCTTTAAGTAGTGTGTCTTTATGGTTGAATGCACATCTCAAATTTTCCTATAGATGAGGGAAAAATATTAAAGATTTTTTAGTAAAAAGTAAGTTTACTATGCCTGTAGTTAGTGTACAGCATAGCCTATCTATGAAGGGTACTTCTAGATGTGGCAAATGCAAAGCCTGTAATTTCATAGTTTCTCATTTTTCTTATATCAACAATGTTAGTTTTAAAACATGTAATGTTTTAATTGCAATTCTGAAAGGGTGATATATGCACTTAAATGCCCTTGTGATAAATTTTATATTGGAGAGACCAAAAGGGCTTTTAAGGTTAGGCTTTTGGAGCATGCCAGGGACAATATTAATAATAAGGAAGAAAGTTCTGTGGCTATGCATTTTAAAAATTTTCACCAGAGCAAAAATGAGGGGTTACAAGGTACTGTTTTAGAGCAAATATACCATTCCCGTCATGTCAGTGTTAATATTAAACAAATTTTATTATATAATGAAGCTGTATATATTTTGAAATTTAATACACTACATCCCCATGGTCTTAATGAAGACTTTAATTGGAGAGTATTGATTTGATGTAATGAATTGAGTTAATTTATATTTAATTGATTTATTGTATAATTGTTTTGTGAATCAGTATAAATTCAGTTTTGGTATTTGTAAGGTTTATACTCCTTGAAGGCTACAGCCGAGACGTCAGAGAGAGAGAATAAATTTGCTTCTGAAGTTGTGGATTCTTCTGTTGTTTTATGTAGTTCTTCTGCTGGTTTTGGGTTGTTCATATAAAGAAAGTATATACGTCTGCAACTTTAGCAATGAGAGCCTTAAATTGCCAGTTTCACATGCTAAAATATCAGCAATTTTTACTGTCTCAGTTAAAACAAAAAATGCTACCAGAATCAGATCCTCCTAATTTTAAAGAATTTCAGGATTTATTGCATGCAGCTGAACAAGTGGGAAAGCATACTTTGCAATGTGGTTTTGATTCTCTAGAGACCTCCTGCAGAGCAGCAGTTACAGGCTCTGTCATTAGAAGACATGCTTGGTTAAAAGAACATACGTTACCAGATCATGTTAAAGCAAAATTATTGGATGCACCTTTGCAGCAGGATGTGTTATTTGGAGTCAAGGCAGAAGAGGTATTAAAGAAAATGGAGGATAAGGCAAAATCTATGCAAACGGTGAAGGATTTCTTACAGGTTCAGCCTCCTAGATTTAGCAGAAACTGGCCAATTAAGAATTGGTCCTTTCCAATTACAGACAGACCTCAAAGGGGAAGATGCAGACGTCCAATAGGTAGAGGTCAAACACAAGGCCCTTACAGGCCTCGACAATGGGTCGCATCAGGCCAGAAAGAGGGGGAAGACCGGCCCCAACCATATCAAAAGCAGTTCCAATGACTTCCCACTACAGCTGCCAAACAAATCTCTCTTGGCAGCCCCCTTGGGAGGAAAACTGGCACTCTTCTACCACAATTGGCAAATGATCACCAAAGACAAATGGGTTCTCAACATTGTATTTCAAGGTTACAGGTTCCACTTTCACACTCTGCCAAGGTTAAAAGGAATGCCAAATCTGCCACCACATCAATGGGCAGAGGCTCAAAAACAAATTACAGCACTCATGGATATGAGAGCTATTCAAAAGGTACCATCACAGGAGCAAGGACAAGGATTTTACTCAAGACTCTTTCTGGTACCCAGAAAGGACAAAGCCTGGAGGCCCATTCTGGATCTTTCATCTCTAAAGACTTACCTGGATGTTCCGAAATTCAAAATGTTGACACTACAGCAGCTTCTTCCCATGCTGGGCAAGAAAGCTTGGCTCGTGACTTTGGACCTCAAGGAGGCATACTTGCATGTCCCTATCAGACAAAACTGCAGAAGATACCTCAGATTCATAGCTGGTTCAATGCACTACCAATTCTCTGCACTGCCCTTTGGCTTATCTACTGCACCCAGGGTCTTCACAAAGTGCCTGGCACCAGTAATTGCATTTTGCAGACAGAAAGGAATTCAAATTTATCCGTACCTGAATGACTGCCTGATTCAAGCAGAGAGCAAGGACATTCTTCTAAAGCATCTGGCGTTTGTAAAAACGTTAAGTTGCCTGGGGTACACAGTAAACGAAAAGAAATCAAAACTAGTGCCCTCACAAAACATAATATTTCTGGGTGCCAGCTTGAACACAACGGTCCAAATGGCTTATCTCACGCCAGACGAGCAAGGACAACCGACTCAATACTTTCAATTGATGGCAACAAAGACACAACTCCCTGCAAGAAAAATTCTGCAGGCCTTGCGCTACATGGCATCCGGCATACTACTAATTCCATATGCCAGACTGCATATGAGGAAACTACAATGGTACCTAAAGAATGTATGGTCTCAACACTGTCAAAGTTTGGAAACAGTTATACCACTAATCCTTTGCCTTCAACAGGAGTTTCAGTGGTGGGCTCAAGCTTGTCACCTCAACAAGGGACAGCCTTTTACACAACTCACAGCCAGGCAAACACTGACAACAGATGCATTGGATTACGCCTGGGGAGCACACATGGCAGGCAAATGTATTCAGGGCACGTGGCCCACAGAACAAAGGCATCTTCACATCAATCAAAAAGAGATGCTAGCTGTACAAAATGCCCTTCTAGCTTTCAAGGACCTGCTGCATCCAGGACAACTACTGCTGAAGACAGACAACACCACAGTTATGTGGTCCATAAACAAGCAAGGGGGCACTCACTCCTACCCCCTATGCAGACAAGCCATGACCTTGTGGAACACAGCTATAAACTTTCAAGTTAATCTGCAAGCACAATTCCTGCCAGGAGAGAAAAACACACTGGCAGACGACTTAAGCAGAAACATCATGGATCCCCACGAATGGGAATTGAATCCACAAATATTCAGAATGATAACACAGAAATGGTGGAGCCCAGACATAGATCTGTTTGCATCCCCAATAAACTGCCAGCTACAAACATTCTGCACAAGGAGTTACCATCCACAAGCATGGAAAGTGGATGCCCTCTCATTCAGCTGGGAGAACCTACAAGTATACGCTTTCCCACCACTACCTCTCCTACTCATAAAAGCCAGGCAAGAAGAGCCAAAGATGATCCTGATTGCACCAGACTGGCCAAGCCAGCACTGGTACCCAATCTTAAGGAGCTTAGCACAAGAACCACCCTGGATTTTGCCTCAAATCCCACATCTGCTGACTCAGCACAACAATCAAATACTACACAGCCAGCTAAAGACCTTAACCCTAGCTGCATGGAAGATTCCTTAGTCAAGCAAGCAATGCCTCTCTCCAAAGCTGTTATGGATGTCATTCTGGAGGCCAGAAGGCCTAGTACCAGGAAAGCCTATTCGGATAAATGGAAGAGATTCTGTGCCTGGAACCAAGCTCACAGCCTTGACCCTGTTGTCCCAAACATTCCTCAGATACTACAATACTTAACTGAGATGCCGGACAAAGGCCTCTCCTTCTCATCCATCAAGATCCACGCCTCTGCCATCTCTGCTCATTACAACACTGATCCACCAATTTTCTCTCATCCTCTGTTAAAACAGTACCTCAGAGGGGCTAAAAACTTAAGACCTCCCCGTAGAGCACCTACTCCAACTTGGGACCTCAACTTTGTTTTGGAAAAATTAACTTTACCTCCTTTTGAGCCGGCTAACACAGCAGAATTAAAATACATCTCTTGGAAAACTGCTCTGCTCCTGGCAATAACATCAGCACGAAGAGTTTCAGAATTACAGGCACTAATGGCAGTGGAACCTTTCCTCATTTTCCACCAGGACAGGTTGTCTTTAAGAACTAACCCTACGTTTATGCCAAAGGTGGTATCCAGTGTGGCTCTAAACCAAACTATTCACCTGCCAACTTTTTATCCTAAACCACAGAATAAAGGGGAGAGACTACTGCATTCTTTGGACATTCACAGGCAGTTACACTTCTACTTGTACTAGACCAAAGCTTTCAGAAAATCTGAGCAATTATTGGTAGCATATGCTGCAGGAGCACAGGGAAAAGCCATTTCAAAACAGACTATTTCAAAATGGATAGGACATTGCATACGTTTCTGCTACACATACCATGGAAAACCTGTACCTAGCAGCATTAGATCTCACTCCACCTGGGCAACAGCCACTTCAACTGCCTACCTCAGGGGAGTACCTACCAAGGATATTTTGGAAGTCGCAACTTGGAGTTCTGTACATACCTTCACCAAACATTACCATCTGCCTCTGTACTCTAAATCCAGAGCTGGCTTCACAACTGCAGTGCTGCAGGGCCTTATAGCCACCCCTAATGCCTTATAGAACCAGCCACCCTACCTCAGCTTTGGGATTCTACCCAAGTGTAATGACTGCAGCAGTGTAACACGATGAACATAGTACAGTTTTGTACCTACCATAAATGTAGATGTTCGAGTGTATACACTGCTGCAGTCCAGGTTACCCTCCCTCTTTCCCCTCTTACTGGCTGGTACGTACCTATGTTTTCTACCCTTACTACCTATGGGGAGTATTTGCTGGTAGCTGTAAGTTGTTTGCTTTTCTTATGTATGTTTTATTAGCAATTGGAATTGCCTACCTATTTAGAGGCACCTGACATCTGGGGCAAGAAAAACTGAAGAAAATGGCGTCGGCTGCATCTTATGTACCCCTGTCGCACTGACGTCAGGGAGGAGGCGACAGCAACCGACGCCGGACCAAGACTTTGGAACTCAGGCCGACTGGGGAACCGCCTGACGGAAGGATAACCCAAGTGTAATGACTGCAGCAGTGTATACACTCAAACATCTACATTTATGGTAGGTACAAAACTGTACATTTTTAGCCTACCCTTTTGGGGACACCTGACATCTGGGGGCAAGAAAAACTGAAGAAAATGGCGTCGGCTGCATCTTTTATACCCCTGTCGCACTGACATCAGGGAAGAGGCGACAGCAACCGACGCTGGACCAAGACTTTGGAATTCAGGCCGACTGCGGGTAGCCTACCAGCAGGATAACCCAAGTGTAATGACTGCAACAGTGAATACACTCTAACATCTACATTTATGGTAGGTACACAACTGGTACTATTCACCCCCCCCCATAGGAACACCACAGCATCACCCTGTCTGAAGCCAAATGGCTGCCAGTCTCCTACAAAGTTGAGCTTACTCCTAGGGTCCCTCCTTTTCAAGCTAGTTCAACCAGATTGCCTTCCTACCTCTTGCAGCCAACCTCCCCAATAAAACCACCCCCTCCAACATCTTCCAATTAGCTCCCTCACTCCAAACCAATTTCCATTCCACTGCACTGTATTGACCACTCCTCCATTTTTGCACCCAAGCTCAGGTAATCCCTCTTCCCCTCACCTAAAAGAATTCTCCCCTTTCCCCACATATAGATTTCAGCTCAAAAGACACCTCCAGCAAAAATCTTTACTTTTCCATTGGACACATAACGTAACTCCCTCTTCATCTGCAATCACTCTTAATTTGACCCTCTTTTCTCACCAGCTGGTTCCACCTCCTATTTACTACTAAAATTGATTCACAATTTCTGCTCTGTTGATAAGTATGTATTGTATCAATTGTCTATAGTATTTGTGATTACTCTGTTTGTTCTGTTTTATTTTTTGTGAATTTTTTCACCCGGCCTGTGCCCTCCTATTGTCTTTTGTGATCAGTGTACTACCCCAGTAAATAAACTAAATAAGTAAAAATAAATAAGAAGCTGGTCCATAAAATGAATGACTTTCAACATTTGTATTAATTTCTTTGTCTCAGTTCTTACCCCTTCACTGGAAGATGTATCTGGATTCTAGCCACTCCCTTGCAAGATTTTATTTTATTTTTTTAACGCATATTCCACTTTTCAAAATTTTGACCGTACTGTTCGTCATGGAAAAGCTCTGTTATGTACATTGCCTAAAACACTAGAGATTCTGTTCATTCAATCCATCCTGTCAGACATATGGGACCTCAAGGCTTTGCTTGGATCCGAGGCAGATTCAGTGCTCCAGCCTAGAGTCCCCCCAGCTAGCTCAGATCTCATTTACCACCTTTCAGATTTGCAGCAAGATCTGGACAGAAAAGTGCTACACCTATTATTTGTACCTTTGAGATTGCAGTGTAACTTTTTGTAGCCCTAAAGGTTAGTTGTTACTGTTTCAGATGTTTCCCTTATTGCCTCTAGTGCATGACCGTTTGAATGTTATTTATTCATTTATTTAGGTGTTGCATTTGGATAGTCTCGGCAGAAAGCCGCCCCCTTCAGAGGAGGTCCAGGGAAAAAAGCTCCAGAAAAATTCCAACATTACATAAAGAGTATAGTAAACAGAGGTATACAAGTAATCAACAAATATATACAAGTTAGAGTATTATAGCAGTATCATACATACAATGAGCTATGATTTTTTTTTCTTGGAGAAAAGCACCCAAAAAATTACATAAAGAACATAGTAAACAGAGGTATACAAGTAATCCGCTAATACACATTTAAACAAAATGCCATTAAATAATAGCATCATGTAAAGAACTGTGAAGCTTATCTGAAAATGAACTTGATAGGGGAGAAAAGGAGATAATGGAGAACCAGTATTGAGGCGAGAGAATGTTTTAGGAGAGGTAGAATACAATGAGATTTTAGACCAATAACTATGTAGTGGTTGGAAAGAAAAGGAGAAAGTAAGGGTCAGGATATTTATCTTGACTAGCCTTTCTCTTTGGCATTCCCACCATCTTCCTTCCTGCTTCTTGTTAGTAAAAGTGGTTAGTCTATAATAATTAGATTATTTGTTAGCATATTCTTAGAGGTGTTTTTTCTTAACAGCTTACCTGTGGTAGCTGTTTCAGGCATTCAGGTGTGTGAGTGTATCTTGGGGAGGTTTATTGGAAAGTAGTTTGAGTGTTGGTTCTTGTCCATTTGACTGTTTGTGGTATTATAGTTTAATGGAGAAATCCATTTGTTTTAAGAAGTGTGCCAAGTGTGGGCGCAAAACTGATCCTCAAGATCTACATGATCTCTTTGTTGTGTGTTTGGAGGTGTGTTATCTCAGTGCAGTCTGTATTTGTTCTGTTTTTTTGTTCCCAGTGTGCTAGCAGACCAGAGAAGCTAACTGTTAAGGGGTTTCTACCTCCAGATCCAGAAATGGATAATCCTCAAAAGTTAGATGATAAGCCCTTCAGATCCAAAGACATGATAGTGATTCTTCAGTTCTGTCACCTCCTAAGGCTCTGATGATAGAGGAGTATGTTGCACAAGCACCTACTTGGAGTCATCCTCCTTTGGATCCAGAGATATGAGGTAAAGTTACCATACATCACTAGTCAAAGAAACGGGGGGGGGGGGGTGCCCAGCTTAGAGACCTTCTTCAGCCCTCTCAACAAAATCCTTCAGGTTTTACAGAACTACGTCAGGTGTAGATTTGAATTGCCTTTTGCAAAGTTCCTGAAGACTCAGATACTTACCCTCCAAGCCGAGGGTTCTTAAACTAGGGCTGTAGTGGCTTCAAAAGCATTCTTCCAATATCTTTCCTTGGATGACATTTTTCAAACAAGTACCTGGTACTCCTCTCACATTAAATACTACAAGTTGTCTGTATTTCCAGATCCAGAGCTTTCTTTGTAGGCTGTCTCCTAAAAGGTCTTCTGTCATGAGGTTACTCAGGAATTACTTGGATGTGGATTCTGATACACGTTATTGATCAGACTGACTGGATGAATAAGATATGAAAGTTATGTACTTAAAATAATGTAGATCATTTCATCCCATTCCATCCAATATGACAGCCATTTCCCTGCTGGTCTGTAGGACATGAAAGATCTTCCTGCCTGGTTCAAAGGCAGTACAAGTGTGTTTTATGTTCGGTGTGAAACTCAGTGTGAGCTAGTCGGGGGGTGGGGTGGGAATGGCATTATGGAAAAGGAAGATTTTGAAGGGTTGAAACACTGAATTTGGCGGACTGGATGTAGGTGGAAGCTTGAGTTACCCATATTTTTTATCAGACTGACTGGGATGAAAAGATCTGTCAATCCGATGTCCTTTTCATTCATTCTTCAGCATTTTAAGTATCGAATCCAAATCTGCCACATACACAAGACTTTCGGGTCCAACTCATGAGCTCCTCCCCCTACCCATAATGGGCCAGTCAGCTAGCAGTACCCCAAATCTCATTTACCTCCATCTCAAATGGACGCTGATCCTTCTCAAAGAGCTACTTTTGGGTTATTAAACTTATGGAAAAAGAAACGGAGGCAATGGACAAAGAACACTCAGACAAAAAAATCCAATATAGAAATACAGTAATTTAATGAAGTAAGGTTAGCTCTTTCATACAGGTCAGTGCCTGTACTTCTTCAGACAAAGAAATAAAATGAACAAAGTCACCTAAATAACTTCCCCCAACAGGTAACCACACCTGCCAAAAAGTCACATGATCAATTAATACCAGAACTTTTTCTAAAAAATATTCTTTAGAATGATACAATTAAAGAAATAGAGACATTAAAATTATATGAGTATGTCACAATTACAATTTAAAAAATGTATAACCGTAATAAAAATCCTGTCCTATAAACACTACATAAGTGGCTGAGTACATTCATGCAAATATACAAGTGTAATATGTAATTAAATAAATCCTAAAACTCTACAAGTGTAAGATCACTTAAAAAATCACTTATGAACAATCATTTAAAATATAATGTATTTGCTACATATGCCAGAAAAATTCTTATCTGAGTAAACTCCTTAGCTTTAGAATACAGGCTATGGAGCACACATCATTAATACCTGGGTACCTAAAGGCATTACACCTCAGTTGCCATAAGAGCTCACACCTTTCCAACCATAATGAAATCGGGCCTCCCCTTTCGACCCGTTCACTTGCTCTATAACCCTAAAATCAATAGAATGGTCAGGATGGTTGGTTGTGTCTTGCAAAGGCATTTTTCTACCTTCTTGTTTTTGATGGCATACATGTGTTCATACAACTCAGTCTTCTATCTGTCTTTCCAGTATAGAAGGCAGGACAAATTTTACACCTGGCCAGGTATACTATACTTCTGGTATTGCAGTTAAACCTGCCATTAGAAAAAAATCTGTGTTCCCTAACTGTAAACATACTACCAGTGTCAATAAACCTACAATACGGGCAGGTCTCACATCGAAACATTCCTTTTACCCTAGAGGTAGTTACCTTTTTAGGCTCTAACAAGGATTTCAAGTTATGGCCCCTTTTAAAAATAACTACTGGTTTAGTTGGTAAAATATACCTCCTGTTATCATCCGATGTGATGAGATCCCAATTTTTATACAAAATACATTTTAGAAGAAGGGCCTCATTACTAAAGGGGTAATAAGGGACGAAGTGAAATCAACAGTCGAAATTGTACGTGAACCACTAGTTACATCACAAATGGTATTACCAGTAACCACCTGGTCTAATAGAGAATCATTCAAGATTGCTTTATAAAAACCTTTAGACCTTTTGGAAGTTACTTCACTCAATATGTCATCCAGAAGTGCCTGTGGATAACCATGTTTCAAAAACATATCCTTTAAAAGCTGACATTCCACTAAAAAGTCATCATAGTGAGAAACCATTCTAGCTGCTCGGACTAGTTGTCCTTTGACAACTGATTTCTTCTGGTGTCCTGGATGGGAGCTACAAAAATGTAGGAAGGAATTTGAGTAATAATAGTAGCAATGTAACGCTGTCTAGTGTGGTCCTTAATGCAAATAGGAAATACTTTCCCTTTGAAAATCACTGGTAAACCTTAGGAACTCAGTAATTTTCAAAGGGAAAGTATTTGGATATACGTTTGAGTAAGGACCATACTAGACAGCATTACATTGCTACTATTTTTAGGAAGGAAACTTACTCAAATTCCTTCCTACATTTTTCTAGCACTCATCCAGGACACCAGAAGAAATCAGTTGTCAAAGGACAACTAACTAGTCCTAGCAGCTAGAATGGTTTCTGACTTTGACTTTTTAGAGGAATGTCAGCTTTTAAAGGATATGTTTTTGAAATGTGGTTATTCACAGGCACTATTGGATGACACATTGAGTGAAGTAACTTCCAAAAGGTCTACAGGTTTTTATAAAGCAATCTTGAATGATTCTCTATTAGACCAGGTGGTTATTGGCAATACCATTTGTGATGAAACTAGTGGTTCACTTATTTCGACTGTTGATTTCACTTTGTCCCTTATTACCCCTTTTAGTAATGAGGCCCTTCTAAAATGTATTTTGTATAAAAATTGGGATCTCATCACATCGGATGATAACGTGAGGAATATTTTACCAACTAAACCAGTAGTTATTTTTAAAAGGGGCCATAACTTGAAATCCTTGTTAGAGGCTAAAACGGTAACTACCTTTAGGGTAAAAGGAATGTTTTGGTATGTGACCTGCCCGTATTGTAGGTTTATTGACACTGGTAGTATGTTTACAGTTAGGGAACACAGATTTGTTTCTAATGGCAGGTTTAATTGCAATTCCAGAAGTATAGTATAACCTGACCAGGTGTAAAATTTGTCCTGTCTTCTATATTGGAAAGAGAGATAGAAGACCGGGATAGGTTGTACGAACACATATATGCTATCAAAAACAAGAAGGTAGAAAATGCCTTAAGACACAACCAACCATCCTGACCATTCCTTTGATTTTAGGGCTGTAGGGCAAGTGAACGGGTCCATAAGGGGAAGCCAGATTTCATTATCGTTGGAAAGGTGTGAGCTCTTATGGCAATTGAGGTGTAATGCCTTTAGGTACCCAGGTATTAATGATGTGGGCTCCATAGCCTGTATTCTAAAGCTAAGGAGTTTACTTAGATAAGAATTTTTCTGGCATATGTAGCAAATGCATCATATTTTAAACGATTGTTCATAAGTGATTTTTTTTAAGTGATCTAATGTAGATTTTTAGGATTTAGTTAATTACATATTACACTTGTATATTTGAATGTACTCCACCACTTATGTAGTGTTTATAGGACAAGATTTTTATTACTGTTATACATTTTTTAGATGTAATTGTGACATACTCATAGAATTTTAATTTTGCTGTTTCTTTAATTGTATCATTCCAAAGAATGTTTTTAGAAAAAGTTCTGATATTAATTGATCATGTGACTTTTGGTAGGTGTGGTTACCTGTTGGGGGAAGTTATTTAGGTGACAGTTCATTTTGTTTTTGTCTGAAGTACAGGTACTGACTTGTACAAAAGCGCTAACTTTACTTCATTAAATTACTGTATTACTATACTGGATTTTTTGTCTGAATGTCCTGTGTCCATTGGCTCTGTTTCTTTTTCCACTAGCTTGTTTTATTTCATTTTTGGTACAATAGTTTTTTCTCATGGCAATGGGCAATGTTTTTGGCACTCCTTTGTTTCCTGATACACTGGATTCTAGTGCCATGTGGGATATTGGGTCCTTAACTTGCTTGATTTATGCCCTTAATAAGAAGGTGGATGATTTGGCTGCTATTGTGGCAAGCAGTACTTCTAATGCTCCTGCTTCAAAAGTTCCAGCATCTAATAATCACTTGGACAACCGCCTTTCTTCCCCTTCAGCTTCAACAAGCCCTGGCTTGCAAAACCTAGGTCATGGTGAGGAGAATTCCGACGTGTGAGGTGGTCCCGTGGGTGTCACAACCAGTACAACCCCCAGAGACATGAACCAGAATGATAATGGTCAAATTTTACAAACATTTACAAATACTGTTTCATCTGATGATGATCTGCAACACTGGTTGCAACCTATGACAGACTTGAACTCCAACAGCTCAGTTTTCAACAGTGCTGTTCCTACCAACACAGTCTCTATCAACATCTCTAATAGAGTAAGGATTTTGGATTCTAAGTCTTTTAAACTAAAGAAACTGCAACTCGAGGTAGTCTACTTCCGTGAATGTATTAACAGGAATATATTGTACCTAAAGGACTGAGGACCTGGTGTTATCCCACAGGTGTTGTACCTGATTCCCCTTTCCATGATGAGTTATTGAAATTATTCAACATGCAGGGGTTGCAGCTTACGGAATGTTTTATCGCTCACTATGATGATTAAATCAGGGTTCTTGAAAATGAAATATGTGCATTGGATGCTGCTATAAAAACTGGTCAGGACTTTATTCGGTACAAATATGACTGAGCGTATCTGTTCTAGGATTGATGCTCAATTAATAAAATGTAGACCTGCCAAAATTAAAATGAGTGGGGACGAAGCGGATTATAATAAGGGAACTGCTTATCCACGTCCCCTGGGCTCTCAGCAATGGGCAGGACTTTCCCCTACTGTTGATTTTGTTGAGTGAGTTGCTCATGATGCATATATATATGCCATCAACAACAAAAAGGTAGAAAATGCCTTAGCAAGACACACAACCAACCATCCTGACCATTCCTTTGATTTTAGGGTTATAGAGCAAGTGAACGGGTCCATAAGGGGAGGCCCGATTTCATTATGGTTGGAAAGGTGTGAGCTCTTATGGCAATTGAAGTGTAATGCCTTTAGGTACCCAGGTATTAATGATGTGTGCTCCATAGCCTGTATTTTAAAGCTAAGGAGTTTACTCAGACAAGAATTTTTCTGGCATATGTAGCAAATACATCATATTTTAAATGATTGTTCATAAGTGATTTTTTAAGTGATTTAATGCTTGTAGATTTTTAGGATTTATTTAATTACATGTTATACTTGTATATTTATATGAATGTACTCAACCACTTATGTAGTGTTTATAGGACAGGATTTTTATTACTGTTATACATTTTTTAGATGCAATTGTGACATACTCAGAGAATTTTAATTTTGCTGTTTCTTTAATTGTATCATTCCAAAGAATGTTTTTTAGAGAAAGTTCTGGTATTAATTGATCATGTGACATTTGGCAGGTGTGGTTACCTGTTGGGGGAAGTTATTTAGGTGACTTTGTTCATTTTGTTTATTTGTCTGAAGAAGTACAGGCACTGACCTGTACGAAAGCACTAACCTTACTTCATTAAATTACTGTATTACTATATTGTATTTTTTGTCGGAGTGTTCTTTGTCCATTGCCTCTGTTTCTTTTTCCATTAGTTTGTTTTATTTCATTTTTGGTACAAGGGTTATTAAACTAAGTTGTGAGTAGCAAGTATTTTAAAAACTTAGCTTCTGTTAATCCTCCCCTTTCTAATTGTCAAGTTTTTGTGTTTGCCTACCATTATACCATTTATTTTCTTTTTCTGCCATCTGGTAGTTTTCTGCCATACCACTGCTGGTACTAGTCCATCCTTTCTTTTCTATTTTTTTACCCTTTAGAAGGTATTCTATCTACCATTGCTTGTAGTGTGCTAATCTTAAAGAAAAAAATTCTCTCTTTCCTTCTTGTTGCCGAGAAACCAACTGGCTTTAAAAAGTGCACGTCCTGTGTTCATAAGATTCATAATTCTGATGCCCATAGAGGATGCTTTTGCTGCTTCGGAGCAGCACAACTTAATACTGACTGCTGTGTTTGTGCTGTATTTAATTCTAGAGCACTTTGTGATGCACGTAATAAGGTAGTCCTTAAGGGGATATTGCCACCCTCTCCATAATTATCTTCAGAGGCTCAAACCCCCAGTAAACCTACAAAATTTTCAGAGACTGAGTCGTCTCAGAAGAGATACCCCACCAGTTCTCCAAAGGCTTTGACTTCGACCATGGTTTCTTCGGAACCTCCACAAAAAATTCAGAAGACATCAGATCAGACTGCTTCAGATCCTAAAAGAAAGCACTCTGATTCAACTGCTATCCTGACAGTCTCCTTGAACCTGCTCACCTGTGTTCATAGTTGAACCAATCTCTCCTCATCTCTTTTTCACATTTCTCCAAACAGCACTGAGGAGAGAGTCTAGGCCACAATTAACCACCTCGTCCATCAAGTCCTCCAGAAGTCTTTCCAAGGCTGATGTGGATAGGATGATGAGGAAATTTTTCAGAGCTCATATTCAGATGGGGGTTATTCTGTTTCCATCTCTCATCAGATCCATGAGCCTTCTGTCCACTTCTCATGTAGTGATTTCTCCTTCGATCCATGGTTTTGGAGCCTTTGGGTCCGAGAACCCCAAGTGTGTCTGTGTCAGATCCAAAGATCGGTAGGTCTTCGACTCCAGCTGCCTCCCTGACTGGTTCTGCTTCTGTTAATTTGGATCAGGACGAGTCTTGCAGCCGAAATGTTGGCACAGGATCCATTGAGCTGGATTCCACTTTGTTGTTATTGGAGCTGTCCTTGCCCCTCAGAGCATCAGTGCTCGATAGCTCTGGCCTGGCTCCTTCCTGGAGGCATGGATCCAGGCAGGGTCAAGGCTTGGTTGCTTTGGGGGTTTCAGTTCTGATGCAGCCAACCATAGCTTTTCCCAGTCCATCTGCCTTCAGATTAGTGAAGAGAGTCTTCTCTTGACAGAGAAATTTCACTACTCTCTCCTCTTTGATCCTACTGCTCTTCCTCCTTCAGGTCTCAGCTCTGAACCTCTCAGAACTACTCCACAGGGTCAGCCAGTATCATCTAGCATTCAGACAATTCCCATTGAGGAATTTCCCATTTGTGAATACTTCTCCAAACCATCCCACCAAAGGGGTCCCACCATAAGAGAACGTGCAAAAGGAGACTGAGTCCCCAGTGGTGTCTGTCACTGTAGATACTGACTTTGATGATGGGGAAAGGTCTGCAGGTTCTCCACCGGATATCTCTTTCAAAGACCTCCTTGAGATCCTTAAACAGAAAGGTGGACGGTCTTCAAAATACTCCTCCCCAGAAGAGTCAGTTTTTCTGAAAGCTTTTCAGTCCAGCCCATCTACATCTTGATTGACTCCCCTGGCAAATGACCTTATTGAGGTCACCAAGCATGGAAGAAACTGGAGTCTGTTGAACCTATTCCCCGATGCCCAGACAAATTTTTGGCACTTGTCACTGTTGATGCTATGTTTATGGCGACAGCCACTAAAAAGGAGCTAGTGGAGCAGAGCTCTGTAGTCCATCCCCATTTAAGAATCCAGGGTGTTAGGTTTGGAAAGTGCATCTTTGCTTTAGCGACCTTTGCCTCGAGACCCCTGAATTACTTAAAACACTTCACAGACTACAGAGGGATTTGAGCAAGGAACTCCCCAAATTCCACTCTGGGTCCATGTCAGTAGAGTACTATAAAAGGTCCTCTTCACTGCTGGCAACTATTTTCCAATGGATCCATGAGGTTAATATCCCATGCTGTAGAAGGTTCCCTCACAGGCTAATGGGTCAGGCATAACCGTTAGGAGACATGCCTGGATGCATTCATGTGACTTTACAGAGCCTTTCAAGTCTTCTTTCATCAATGCTTCTTTTGATAAAAAGTGTCTGGCCAAACTGTGAAAGAAATACTTTCCTGGAGTGAACATGATGGAAAAAATCTGTTTGCCATAGAGATTCGTTTTTATTATTCCTAAACTATCTTTTTCATGGAATCATGACAAGAAAATGTGGCTCTGTAAATCCCAGGGATCTTTCCAGGATTCACAGGGTGACCACTCCAGGGGCAGAGGGGGTAGTTCAAATGGAAGAGGTGTCCTCATGCCAGAGGAGACCTGCAAAATCAGGCATTCTGAGATTCTTTTTTTTGATAATTTTTTTTTTTCAGCATACCCTGAAGGGTTGCCTGACTGCCCACCTCTGGAGGCAGTCAGGGGGTACTTGTCTTTGCACCCAGGTCCAAGATTGAGTACTGAAAATAATATCCAGAGGTTATTTCATGCCACCTTTCTAGATTTCCCCCAAACAGAAAGGTTGCCCAGTGTCCCTCCTAGTCAGAGAGAAGCTTGCAGTTCAGAGATTCAAAACTGCTAGACAAAAAGGTCATTCAGGAGGTCCCACCAGACCAAAGAAGATTTGGAACTTACTCAGTGATGTTCTTCGTGTTTCATTGTTGCAGTCATTACATTTGGGTAATCTGCAGGCAGGTTGCCCTCAGTCGGCCTGAATAACAAAGTCTTGGGTACTGCATCGGTTGCTGTCTCCTCTTCCATGACGTCAGGTCATCAGGGGTATGAAACTTGCAGCCGACGCCATTTTAATCAGTCTTTCTTGCCGCGCGGTGCCCAAAGCAGAAGCAGTTCGCAAGTGCCAGTCTGCCGACTCCTGAAATTTTCGTTTTCGGGTTTCAGAGCAGAAGTCTTCAAACTGAAGCTAAGTACCCCGTTGGGGAAACTTTTTCTTGCTCCTTAACGATGTCAGTAAAAGTTAATAATTGCATTACTTGTGGGAAGCAAATACCTCATAAGGATTTTCATTTGTACTGTATTCCTTGCCTAGGCCCTGATCACAACATGCCTTACTGTCGGTTTTGTGCTAAATTTAACCAACGCACTATTAAGCATCGGTATATTTTTGCTTCTAAATATTTTGGTTCAAGATTTAACTTTCCTGAAATGTTGTCGGTTAGCAATCCGAGTACCGGAGTTCACAAAAAACGCAAGGAAAAAGAGACAGACCGTTGAGGTCCAAAACCGACGACGAAGCTTCTCCTAAGCTAGTCGCCGGTTTGCTGGTACTCTGTGAGGTGCTTTCGCAGCCCCTGATACCTGCTACTTTTGAGTCGCAGGCCTCTACCGAGACCCATTCGGAGTCCGGTATGCCGTGAGATTCTGCAAGTATTGAACCCGCTGGTCTCTCTTTTGGATGGGTCTGGAGCCGCTGAGCAGGCACCGGCTTCTGAGGGTGTTTTCAGGCCTCAACATTTGTATATTAAACCAACGCCATCATCAAAAACTAGGCCAAAACCAACTTCTATGTCTAAAAAACTGACGCATGTGCCACGTGCTCAGGCCCCTATGCCTAAAAAACAAATGATCAAAATGGCTGAGGATTTAATTACCTTGATCAGGGCCCCCCCGCCACCACTAAGAGGCCAAGGCAAGGCCTATGAATCTTCAGATCAGGTTTCCATTTCTTCTGATTCCTCTTCTGATCAGGAATTTTCTATTCCACCTTATGAGGACTCTGATGCAGAGGAATCCATCCCTTCTGCTTCTCCTCCTGAGGATTACTATTTTGGAGAGACTTTGCATACTTTAAGGGACCATTTTCACTTGGAGAGTCAGGACTTCTCAGAATCTAAAAAAGAGGCTTAGGGATTTTCTTCGTCTTCCTCAACATAGGCCTTTGGCAATGCCTCCTGTATTAGACATTGTTGATTGTGTTCTCGGAATCAAGCATGGCTCCTGATTCCCTGCTCCTAGTAAGCCAGACAGATATTACAGGGTTCCTGACTCCCACAAATTTATTTTCAAAAATCCTGCTGCTGACCCTGAAACTATTTTTCAGGGTCCCAAAGGTGTTAAGGATTCTACAGCCAAAAATCCTACCCCTTCTGATAGAGATTCCAGGGCGCTGGATAGATGGGGAAAGAAGGTTTATACGACTGCAACCTTGGCAATCAGGGCTTTAAACTGCCAGTTTCATATGCTTAAATATCAACAGCATGTTATGGGCTTACTGAAACAGAAAATGTTGATTTCTGATTGTCTGGAAAATAAAGAGTTACAGGATTTATTGCATTCAGCAGAACCGGTTGGAAAGCATACTTTACAATGTGGTTTTGATTCCTTGGAGGCCTCTTGCAGGGCCGCCGTAACTGGATCTGTGACGAGAAGGCATGTCTGGCTCAAGGAGCAAAATCTGCCTGATCATGTTAAAGCTAAATTGTTGGATGCCCCTTTACAGCATGACGGTCTGTTTGGTAATAAGGCAGAAGAGGTTTTAAAGAAAATGGAAGACAAAGCTAAATCTATGCAAACTGTAAAAGATTTCTTGCAAGTGCAGCCACCAAGGTTCAGTAGACACTGGCCTACTAAGAACTGGTCCTTTCCTGTGTCCAACAGAGCCGCTCAGGGCAAACCCAGGTGCTCCAAAGGCTCAAGATATCAATCACAAGGATCTTACAGGTCAAAGCAATGGGGTGCCTCCACCTCCAAATCAGGAGGTAACAAAGCACAACCCTACAGTAAACAGTCTCAATGACTTTCCTCTGCCATCTCCAAGCACTTATCTTTTGGAAGCCCCCTTGGGGGGAAAACTAGCACTTCATGCTCAAAATTGGCATTTAATTACCCAGGACAAGTGGGTATTAAACATAGTATCCCAGGGGTACAGATTTCATTTCCACACGTTGCCAATTCCAAACGGATGGCCTGATCTGCCACCAAACCAGTGGGCAGAGGCACAGAAACAAGTCATGTCCCTCATGGATATGGGGGCTATTCAACCAGTGCCAGAAAAGGAAAAAGGACAAGGATTTTATTCAAGACTTTCCCTGGTACCCAGAAAAGGCTAATCATGGCGTCCAATTCTGGACTTATCAATTCTAAATACATTCCTGGACATTCCAAAATTCAAAATGCTGACTTTACAACAGCTACTGCCTGTGCTAGACAAGAATGCCTGATTGGTAACTCTAGACTTAAGAGGCATACCTGCATATCCCAATAAGGGAATCTTGCAGAAGATACCTCAGCTTCAAAGCAGGCTTTTTGCATTACCAATTCTCTGCACTGCCTTTTGGCTTATCTACTGTGCCCAGGGTCTTTACAAAGTGCCTGGCACCAGTAATTGCATTTTGCAGACAAAGAAACATTAAAATTTATCCTTATCTGGACGATTGTCTCATTCAGGCGGGTACAAGGACACTCTTCAACATCTGGCGTTTGTAAAAAGGCTTCTAGCATGCCTAGGGTAAACCATAAACGAAAAAAAATCACAACTGGTACCCTCTCAAATAATTACATTCCTGGGTGCAAGCTTGAATACAACTGCCCAGATGGCTTACCTCACACCAAACAAATTCAATTGACAATATACTTCAAACAAGTGGCAACAAAAACCCAGCTATCTGCAAGACAAATTCTGCAGGCTTTGTGGTTCATGGCATCCTGCATTCTACTAATTCCATATGCGAAACTGCATATGAGGAAACTTCAATGGTATCTAAAAAGCTTATGGAGTCAACATTGTCACAGCCTGGAAACAATGATTCCTCTCATTCCCTGTTTGCAACAGGAGTTTCTTTGGTGGTCAGACGCATGTCACCAAAACAAGGGACTGTCATTCATTCTACCCCCTGCCACCCAAACCCTAACTACAGACGCATCAGACTATGCTTGGGGGGTCCATCTGGCAGGGAGATGCATTCAGGGCAAATGGAGCCCAAACCAAATGCATCTACATATCAACCAGAAAGAAATGCTAGCTGTTCAGAATGCTCTGACAGCCTTCAAGGACTTCCTTCGTCCAGGACGACTACTGATAAAGACGGACAACACCACAGTTATGTGGTACATAAATAAGCAGGGGGGTACCCACTCCTACCCCCTTTGTAGACTAGCCATGGCCTTGTGGAACACAGCCTTGACTTACCAAGTAAATCTTTAAGCTCAGTTCCTGCCAGGAAACCAAAATACTCTGGCAGATGACCTAAGCAGAAATCATATGGACCCGCACGAATGGAAACTGGAGCCGCAAATCTTCAGCATGTTAACACAAAAATGGGGGAGCCCAGACATAGTTTTGGGAGGAGGCAAATAGATCTATCAGTTGGACAAATTCTGCACAAGAACTCATCACAAAAAAGCATGGAAAGTGGATGCTCTATCCTTCAGCTGGAAAAACCCATCAGTCTATGCCTTTCCCCCTCTGCCTCTGCTCTCCAAGGTCTTACTAAAAGTCAGACAGGAAAAACCAAAAATGATTCTAATTGCTCCAGACTGGCCTCGCCAACACTGGTACCCGCTTCTAAGGAATATGTCACACCTTCCTCCGTGGTACTTGCCTCAAAACACCTCATCTATTGTCTCAGCAGAACTATCAAATTCTGCACACTCAGCTCCAAACTCTGGATCTTTCAGCATGGCTAATCAACTAATTTCACCAATCACATCTTTCAGTAAACCTGTGATGGATGTCATTTTGGAGGCCAGAAGGCCTAGTAGTAGAAAATCTTATGCTGATAAATGGAAGAGATTCTGTGCTTGGAACCAAGCACAAGGAGTAGACGCAGCAAAGCCCAATATTCCTCAGATTTTGCAGTACTTAACTGAGATGTTTCACAAGGGCCTATCTTTTTCTTCAATAAAAATCCATGCCTCAGCCATCTCGGCTCATTACAACACAGAGCCTCCACTCTTTTCTCATCCCCTGCTAAAACAGTACCTCAGAGGGGCCAAAAATGTATGACCTCCCAGGAGAGTGCCAACCCCTGCATGGGACCTCAATTTTGTGCTGGAAAAACTCACCCTACCTCCTTTTGAACCAGCAGCTACTGCGGATATAACATTTCTTTCTTGGAAGACAGCCCTTCTTTTGGCAGTCACTTCAGCTAGAAGTGTTTCAGAACTACAGGCTCTCATGGCAGTGGAGCCTTTCATTATATTTTACCCGGACAGGCTGGCCCTCAGGACCAATCCTTCTTTTATGCCTAAGGTGGTATCTAGTGTGGCTCTTAACCAGACCATTCACCTGCCTACTTTCTTCCCAAATCCGCAGAACAAGGGGGAGTGGATTCTGCATTCATTGGATGTACACAGACAACTAAAATTCTACTTAAACAGGACAAAATCTCTAAGAAAGTCTGAGCAACTACTAGTGGCATTTGCTGCAGGATCAGAGGGGAAGGCTATATCAAAACAGACTATTTCTAAATGGATGAGCCATTGCATTCGTTTCTGCTACTTGCACCATGGTAAACTTGTGCCCAAGGGGAACAGATCCCATTCTGCCAGGGCTGCCTCTACTTCAGCAGCTTTTTTCAGAGGGGTCCCTACCAGAGACAAGCTGCTACTTGGAGATCAGTTCATACGTTCACAAAGCATTACCATTTACCTCTCTCTTCTAAATCCAGGGCAAATCCAGGGCAGGCTTTGCCACTGCAGTCCTGCAGGGCCTTATAGCTGCTCCTAATGCTGTTTAGTTCCATCCTCCCATCCATAGCTTTGGGATTCTACCCAAATGAAATGACTGCAACAGTGAAACACGAAGAATGTAGTACAATTGTGTACACTTACCATAAATGTAGATGTTCGAGTGTATTCACTGTTGCAGTCCGGATAACCCACCTGCCAGCCCCTTTTCTATACCTTTTCTGTCCTTCACTATGCTCAAAAGCCTTTGTGGTGTATTTGCTTTTAGTTGAAGGTAAATTTTTTGTGTTCTGTTATTCAGGCCGACAGAGGGCAACTTGCTAGCAGATTACCCAAATGTAATGACTGCAACAGTGAATACACTCTAACATCTACATTTATGGTAAGTGTACACAACTGTACTTTCTTTTTAGTGCCCAAGAAAACCAGGGACCTGAGACCAATTCTGGATCTATGCAAAATGAACCAGTTTGTGAAGAAGTCAAAGTTTCAGATAGTTACATTTCAGTCAATTCTTCCCTTTTTATGCAGGAACGATAGGGTGTTATCGGTCAGTTTTCAGGATGTGTACTATCGCATTAGGATGAACAGACAATCCCAAAGATTTCTGCGCCTTTGGTTGGGAGCCAGTCACTGTCAGTTTAGAACCCTGCTCTTGGGTCTCACCACAGCCTCCAGCGTGTTTACCAAGTGTATGGCAGTGGTAGAAGCTCACCTGAGACTGCTGGGATTTCAAATGTTTCCATATCTAGACGACTGCCTCCTCACTGCCCCAACTAAGCATTTTCTAGAGCAGTCCAGGGGTTATTTTGCTCCAACTCTGTCAAAGGTTAGGTATTTAAGTCAACACCTCCAAATCTTACCTACAACCTGTATAGAGGCTGGAGTTCATAGGTGCTCTCTTGAACACAGCAAGTCATATAGCCTCCTTTCCTTTACATCTTGTGGATACAATCAGTTTGAGTATAGCAAGTTCTTGTTCACCCTCTTCCCACCAGACTTGTCCTTCAGGCTCTAGGTTCAATAGCAACCGCCATAACCTTGGTTCCAATGGCCCTTTTTATATCCATGTTCTCCAGTGGACTGTAGCTGTCAGTGGTCTATTCTACATTATCCTTCGTCTTTCCAGTCAAACTTACTGGAGTCTGCCGGGATCATCTTAATTGGTGGATTCAATCGGATGAAGTTTACCTAGGCCGTCCTTTTATTCTGTCTCCTCCATTAGCCATGGTTAATATGAACGCCTCCCATTTGGGGTGTGGGGACATTTCTTGACGTGGACAGTCTGAAGCACGTGGTCCCCCCAAGAGGCCAATTCGCATGTCTGTGTCCTAAAAATGAGAGCATTCCTGCTAGTGTTGCAGGCCTTTCAAGCTGCTTTTTCTGTAAGGACCATTGGAGTACAAACCAACAACACGTCTCTGATTTGGTACAGCAACAAACAGGGACAACCCAGTCTTTACCCCCTTTGTCGCGAGGCAGTGAAAGTGTGGCAGTGGGATGATCTCCAGCTGCTTTCTTATGGTAACGCACATACCAGGGAAGTCCAACTTACTTGTGGACAAACTCAGCAGGTCCATTTTGATGCTTCACAAGTGGTCTGTTAATCACTTAGTGGAGGAGAGGATTTTCTGTCATCATGGTCAACCTTGCTGCAGTTTCTTCACATCTTTCACAAGTGCAGCAGGTTCTTTCCCTTAATCCCCACCTTTGGGGAGTCACCAAGAGATGCTCTAGTCCACGTTTGACCCTCCAGTTTCCTTTATGCTTATACCCTCTTACCTCTGATTCCAAAATGCTTGCAGAAAGCACTTCAGTTGAAGAGCTCAGTTATCCTCATTGCCCCCTTTTGGCATTTTTTCTAAAAGGCAACTTCCTACTTAGACCTACAGTAAAAGACCTTTCACCTCCTTGGAATTTAAGTTGTACTCTTAAGGGCTGACCCAACAACCCTTTGAACCATCTGCTAAGTCTGTTTTAAAATTTTTGTCTTGGAAAATAGCATTCTTAGTAGCTATTCCATCTGCAAAGCAAGTTTCTGAACTCCATACTCTCTCTTCCAAATCCCTTTACATTTATTTTTCACAGTCACTTTACGAACATCAAAGGTAGCATCTGAATCTAATATTAATCAAACAATTCACTTGCCTGTCTTCTTCCCTAATTTTTCTAATAAGAGAGAGTACATGCTCCGTATTTTAGATGTACATAGACAAATATGTTTTTGTTGCCACAGAACAAAAGATTTCAGGAAAGCGGAACAGCTGTTTGATTCTTACCAAACAGAATGGGATTACCAGTTTTTAAAGTTACCCTGCCCAAATGGATTACTGATTGCATTTATTTTGTTTATACACTGCAAGAATTCTGTCTGTCAAAGCCTCCTAAAGCACATTCTACTAGATCCATGGCAGCCTTTTCCGCCTTTTTGTCTAGAACTTCCATTGATGACATTTGTGCAGCAACAACTTGGTCTGATGCTCATACCTTTACTGCTCATTACAAACTAGATTTCACCTCTAGAAACAGCGCTCCTTTTGGTTCTGCAGTTCTCCAGAATATCCTTCCATGAGGGCCACCCAAGATTCACGTAGTTGTGGACTCTGTTCCAAACGTTGAGGAATGAATGAAAAAGACATCAGATATTAAAGTGATGTACTTACTATAGCTTTGCGTCTGTGTTGTCCATTTTCATTCTTCCTCAACTCCCCACCCTCCTTCCTCCTTCCTTTCATCTTCTGGAGTGACCTTTTGGATATTGTGGAGCCTTGTGTTCCAGATTTGAGACCAGCTCTGCTGTTCTTTCCTACTGCTTGCTCTGTTTTAAGATTTGTAAGGCAGCAGACTCCGTCTGAGGTATTGCTAGCTGACTGGGGCATTATGGGTAGAGGGAGGAGCTCGTGAATTGGATCTGAAAGTCTAGTGTGGGTGGCTGAGTTGGGTCCGATACCAAACATTGAGGAAGAATGAAAATGGACAACACGCATGCATGTTATGGTGTGTTACATTACTTTTAATTTTATGGTAAGTACATAACTTTCGATCCGATGAGGTGTCTTCTGTCTGTTTCTCAAGGGATGGGTTTTCGGATACAACTAGGACGCTGCTTTAGTCAGTCTTATTTTGAAACCAAAACTCAGTCTCCTCCCCTGATCCATAATCCTCTGTAGTTAGTTACCTCAGATCGTGTTTGCCACTCGCTTGCTTCAGACCCAATCCCTATTGCTCAGGCTGGGTTCAGCTAAGTGATTCTGTTAACTGTAGTTACTGCTGTTTACTCATAGAATACATTGTACTATATTTTGGAGATTTTCTCCCCAGGCCTCCACTGAAAACGGGCTCCTAGCCCAGTCAGACATTCTCGGTTAACAAATGTAGTAAATAAAATAAATAAATATTTTTTTCAATATCTTTATTTATAAGGTTTTATCATGTTCTACACTTGTCACTGTCTTTTTCTTAGGTTCTTACCTCCCCTTTTCTCATCTAAAAAAATTACTAGCTTGGATATTGAATGTCACTCTTGGCACGTGTTCTCTGTTTTGGGCTCCCTTGGGACCTGTGGTGTAGCTTTTCCTTGTCTTCCCTGTACTGGAAGTTAAATTTTCTAGTAATTTTTTCTCTATAAGCAGTTGTTATTGCTGTTTATCTGTGGGAGATTCTTCATTGTCATGGCAGAAATGCTGACAGGATTCAAAAAAATGTGTGGCTGCAGCCTTAAGACACCTAACTTGGATGCACATGCCAAATGCGTTTGCTATCTAGGGGCTGTTTATTTTGATGAGCAGAGCTGTATTTGTACTGCTTTTGGCTCCTGGGTTTTAGTTGAAAGAAGGAACAAGTTATTTATAAAGGGTCTTTTCCCTCAATTCAGTTCAACTTTATTGCCATATGCACTAGAGACAGTGTCACAAAGTACAATGAAATTCTTATTCTGCAAGTCCACCAGCAGCATAAAAAAAGGCAGTTAACAAGAAGTAATCTAAGATTTGCTTTTCTGAACTGTTTGTAAGTTTCTTGGAGGCCAGTGCTTACTTGGGCTAAAGGGAAGTCTCTGTGTTCACCAGTGGCAGTGGTTAACACTGAGCAGCCTGCCTGTCCCTGTAGGAGTGGTTACTGCCTAGAAACTGTAGTTTTATTGGCCATTTTGGGTCAATTCCAAACTCCTTGATCTCTCTCTTAAAACCCTGCAACCGCTTGGTTTTGCCATCTTTCCAGGCTTGATAGTTGTTGCTGAAGCACCTACCAAGAGGAGAAAACGATGAGAGAAGAAAGGAGCCACTTTTGAGATTTTAAGTATTTTCTTCTGATTTATTTCTTAGAAAAACTGCATTGCCGCCTACTTTTCGGAGTTTTCTTGCTTGCAAAAGTTGATATCTGTGTTAGAAACAGTATTTAGAACATACCTAGAGCCTGTTTATTGCATTTTTTGTGTTGCACTTAATTTAAAATTGTTTTTTCTTAAAATTGCATTTTACCTGCCTCTGACCTAGCACACACGTGTTGGGGTCATTTATTGCACTGTTCTGACTAGTTTGCTACTTGTGTGTCTCTGCTATCCTTAAACAAAAACAAAAAAATCTTGCTATTTTCCACTTTCTATAATTTAAAAAAAGTTCAGTTACAGAGTTGCTGTTTTGAACTGTTTGTAAGTTTCTTTTACTTGGGCTAAAGGGAAGTCTCTGTGTTCACCAGTGGCAGTGGTTAACACTGAGCAGCCTGCCTGTCCCTGTAGGAGTGGTTACTGCCTAGAAACTGTAGTTTTATTGGCCTTTTTGGGCCAATTCCAAACTCCTTGATCTCTCTCTCTCTTAAAACCCTGCAACTCTCTTTTTGCGCAGTGTTGCGCACAGAGCAGCGCCGGTTAGCTGGGGTATACTATTCCTGGCTCCACAAAGTCTGCGCTGCAAATTTTCCCTTAGAACTATGCAAGCCTCAACTCAAGTGCTTCAGCTCAGCTGCTCTTATTACAGCACTTGCATAACCCAAATCAGCACTTGTCCAAATTTCCTAGACAGCACTATTATTTTCCAAATCTCCTAGACAGCACTATTATAATACAGCATAAGACCCTCGACTGTCCGCAAGACAAGTGAAATTCACTTTTCCAAGCATGTCCAGAGGTCACCTTCAGGTGTACTCTCCAGTTCATCTGGTGGAATTGGGCATCCTGAGGCAATGTCACAACTGCCTCATGTATATAGACAACCCTCTCCTCTTATCTCTAGACACAAACACTTGTGAGAGATGCAAATACACAGCCAGACTGGAGGCTAAGCGCTCTCAACCCATGACTGTAACAGACAGTTAAGAGAAGAGACGAGACACACTAGCATCACACCACCAGTCACACATGGATCTACAAAAAAGCACCGGCAAAACATACACATAAATACACAAAAACACATTCGGAGGCACTAGCTACCAATCTGAAAAAGAAACGGTGCCATCCAAAGCAGACAAGCAAGCAACCTGCACCTCCAAACACAAGCCAAAAAACACATAATTCACCTCAGCAGTGTGCCTCACGACAGCCCCTAAGGCAAAACACAATACCCAACACGCTAGTAATAGGAGACTCTATAGTAAGGCACACAGATGTTCCACTCACCAGGATGAACAAGGAGAAGGTTACTGTCAGCTGCCTGTCGGGTGCTAGGATCCGCCACATAACACAGGCACTTAGGTCACTCCAGAACAAGTGCAAGTTTGACGCTGTCATTGTACATGTTGGTGTGAATGATCTAAGACTTACCTCCCTGGACTACATGAAAAGAGACATTGAGGAGCTCTCTGATCATGTAGCCCAAGCTGGTATGACCCTGACCTTGAGTAGCATACTACCTTCACCTAGAATGATACCACAATACAAAGACAAAATGATCAATTTCAACAATTGGCTAAGCTTCTTATGTCATTCTAAGGGGATCCAGTGTCTGTCTGCCTGGGATGACATGATAGACCAGCCTCGCTGTTTCTCCAGAGATGGTTTGCACCTGTCACCCCTAGGCTTTTGAATACTGGCCAAGGCTCTTGCTGTCCCCATAGTGCCTTTTTTAGGCAAGGCTCAAAGGACAGACCAACCACTGTAACCAGCACAGGTAACCAAAAACTAAGGGTAATGCTACTCAACGCCAGAAGTCTCAACCTCAAAATGCACGCACTCGAGGCACTCCTCAGTATGGAGAAAATCGATGTTTGTGCAGTGACGGAAACCTGGTTCAAGGCTCCAGAGAGCACCCCAGCACTACCAGGTTACAATTCATATCATACCTTCCAGCCTCAGTTACTGGATCGCAGTACAAAGGGCGGAGGTGTATCCATATTCGAGGATACCCACATCTCCAGGTTAGTGGCGCAGCATGATGCCCCAGAGATCATCCATGCGCAACTATCAGCAGGCAAAACCACATCTCAAGTCTTAGCCTGTTATAGATTGCCCACCATGTCCCAAGATGCTCACTCAGCATTCCTTGAGGCATTGGAAAATATAAAGGTCCTTCCCAACACCATAATTTTGGGTGATTTCAACTACCCTGGTATAGACTGGGCGAACTACCAAAGTTCTAACTCCTATGCCCAGCGGTTCATAGAATTTATAAATTCAAATGCCCTTGAACAACTGGTATGTTCTCCCACTAGAGGGGACAACATATTGGATTTAGTCATCACAAATATGGGCGCCCATTGTACCACACCTGTTATCACTCCCTCTCTGGTCAGATCAGACCACAAACTGATAACCCTGGACGTCCTCACCCCTCCACCTCCCCCAGTCAAAGAAACCATCGTAAAAAAACTTTCCAAAGCAAACTTCAAACTACTTGCGTCAGACGTGGAAAGCTTCACTATTCCCTTGTAGAAGGATAATGATGTCCAGGATGCAGAATCCTACACCAAGGCACTTTATATACATCTTCAGGATTGCATGGACCGTGCTATCCCAGATAAAACCAAGACTCCTTCCTCAAGCAAGAAGAAACCAGTCTGGTGGACCCCGGCCATAAGCAAACTATACAATAAAAGGAGGAGACTTATACAAAAAAAGGCCAAGTCTCAAGTAGAAAAATCATCCCTGATCAGCATTAGTAAGAAATTGAGGGCCCTCAAGTCAACTAAAGCCAATTTCGAAAAAAATGTTGCCAAGGATAACCATAAGGCCTTCTATGGTTATGTCAAAAACCTAAATGGCAACGCTCAGGTCTGTTCTGAGCTAGTACAAAATGGAACAAAATACACTGACATTGCCAACATCTTGGCTGATAGGTTCAGTGCAAATCCCCCCCCACCACCACCACCACCTACAGGGCCTATTACTATTCCAGGGGATGGTGTAACTCCAATTATTACTGATACGTTGGTTAATAAGGCTCTATCTAAAGCTAAAAACACTGCCTCCATGGGACCAGATGGTGTCCTGGGCTGTGTCATACGTGAGGTCCAAAATGAATTAACCCCGCATCTGAATACCCTGTTCAGTCTCAGCCTCTCGACAGGATATGTGCCCATAGAATGGCGCACAGCAACGGTGATTCCGCTGCACAAGGGTGGGCCCACAACCAACCCTGGGAACTACCGACCAATAAGCCTGACCAGTCTGATCTGTAAGGCAATGGAGCAAATCATTATGGAACTCATAAATGGCGAGATTGGGAACCTCCAAACACTTGACCCCACACAGTTCGGCTTCATCAAGTGCAGATCATACCTCCTGAACCTGGTGGACTTCTTTGAGACAGTTACTCAGGCTATAGATAAGGGAAAGGAGGTACACACGGCTTACCTTGACCTTGCTAAAGCATTTGACACCATTCCCCATTTGGGTATTATTGATAAACTCACCAACCTGGGCATAAACCCTTACGTCACAAGATGGATCGCAAATTGGCTCTCAGACAGATCCCACAAAGTAAGAGTAGCAGGATCTATGTCCAAATCCAGACCAGTAACGAGCGGTGTGCCTCAGGGCTCTGTCCTGGGGCCCCTCCTGTTTGGCATATACTTCTCAGAAGTACAGGCAAGCACTGAAGGGCTGTGGCTGACCAAGTTTGTGGACGACTGCAAACTGGGTGCTATAATAGAGTCTCCGGCTGACATGGATATCCTCCAGAAGGGCGTTAATGAGACTGATGCATGGTGTCAAAGCCATGGTCTCAGGCTAAATGCTAAAAAATGTGTAGTAATCCCCTTTGGAAAAAACAGAGTACCCACGAACTACCACATAGGAGGCAACCCCCTAAAATCTGAAGAAGTAATAAGGGATCTAAGGACCCAAGTAGATAGTCAGCTTTCCTTTGATAACCATGTTGCCAAGGTGGTTAGAAAATCCTTCTTTGTGACCCATCTGATCACGAAAGGGTTGGCATCAAGATCTAAGGATGTAGTGGTGCCCCTCTACTCTTCACTCATCAGACCCATTAATTGAGTACAATGCACCAATTGGAATGTACCTGGCTAGGCATCTCCAGCAGCTGGATAGACCACAGAGTTACCTCACTAAGAGGATTAGTGACCTCAAACAGTTGCCCTATGCAGCACGATTGAAAAAACTAAGGCTTTTCTCTGTTGCATACCGCCTTCTCAGAGGCGATCTCTGTCTAACATATAGAGCCATGTCCAACCCAGAACTGTTGAGCATGCTCCATCTTAGCAAAACCAAATCTACTCGAGCTACACGCTCTAGGGATATAAACCTCAGCACAACAATGAATAGAACATGCTGCAGGGATAGATTCCCTTCGCAAAGACTTCCCTTGCTATGGAACAAGGTCCCGATCTACATAAGACAGAGCCCCTCACTATCACTCTTCAAGAGGAACCTTGACGAGTGGATGGGTAACAGAAAGTTCACACCAGGGATCATACCAACAGCTCTTCTAGATAGGGGCCAAGGGTACTAGCTGCTAGATCAAGGGCCTAGGGAACTAACCAAAGGGGTGGTGAATACCGCACAACGTGGCTGGGCTAATATATGCCTTTGGGCAGATAGCCCAGTACCTACCTGTGAACCTAAGATAACAAATAAACAATAATATAAATACCAATATCAGTAAATGTATATAACTGTGCAAAAGAGCGCATTTGTGCAAAAAAGCTTGTTTCCCTACAAATGTGAACTAGCCTACAATACTGGAGGGAGAGGTAGTATACAAGTTTTATTTTGCAGTCTAATAGCTTGAGGTATAAAACTCTTTCAGCCTGGTTACCACAGGAGAAGTTTCCCTTCCTCAGTCTGCTACTTCTGCTGCCTCCCCTTCTGTCGGGAAATCTGATAAGACCAAGGATTACAAGAGTCTTGAAGACAAAGGAATCCAAAAAGCAGTTTCTGGACCATTCAACTTCCTCGGTCTGGCCCCTAAGGTTCCTAAGACTTTGACCCTGGCTCCAAAATCGGATCCTATCTTTGATGAATCCAGCACTCTCCCTTTGCCAGAACTGTGTTTCTCCCTAGAGCTAGTCTGTCCAAGGCTACAGTTCCCTTTCCTATAGGAAAGACCCTACTATCACACATCCAGATCCTCTTCCACTGCTTCCCTCTGGTCTGTACAGTCTTCCAGTATCCTTTCTGAAATATACTTGGATAGAATGATGAGGAAGATTCTCAGGACCCAAATCCAGCTGGGGATTCTCCCGTCTCAACCACTGTTGATGCCATGGGCCCATTCCCATCCTCATATTATTATTACTTCTTCCCCGATCTGACCTTTGGACTTGTGGCTTTTAGATCCATGTGTTTCCTGGGGTTTGTCTGCATGAGAACTGAAGACTTGGACCCTGCCGGCTTTTGGAGCCCAGGTATCTGCGTTGGACCTCTGGGACCATTACTCGAATTTCAAGCTTTCAGAGCCATCCCTCCTCCTCCTCAAAGCATTGGCAATACACAGCTTGGCTCCAACATTAGCTTCAAAGCAGAGTCAAAATAATCTCTGGGATCAGTCTGTGTTGAGTACTGAGGCTGCTAGCGGAGGGGTGTCAGGCCCTGTCCCAACTGTGGCTTTCGAAGTTTATAAAAAGGTGCACTCTCATCCTAGTTCATATATGTCCTTCTCCCACAGTAATTAATTACCAGGGACCTGATCCTACACTTTTCTATCCTATTGGGACAGCCAGCTCCTCAGTCTTTAGACTGTCTGCATTAATGGCTTCCCTTTGACTTCAGAGTCCTCACAAGAACACACCACAGGTAGGTTTGACAGAAGCATTCATGCAAAAGGAGAGTCCCCTCAGTAGTCTTTGACTGAAGACACTGACTTTGATCAGAGGGGAGGATCCCTCACATCCACCCTTGAGGATGTCTTTGGTGAAATCCTAAAACTGCTAAGAAAGGGTGTGGTCCTCAGAAGATCGCTGTCAGGATGATATATATTTTTGAGGCTTTTGGGGATGGCCCGTTTGCTACTTGGTCCCTCTTGCAGAAGAGATGGTGGACCTGATGTCTAAGCAGGCAAGGATGGTGGACCTGATATCTAAGCAGGCATGGAAGGAACTGGATGTGGCTGAACTTATTGCACATAAACCAGGTAAGGTTTTGGTATCCCGTAATGATCACCCTTATTGGAGCAAAGGTCCCACTGTTGATTCCATGGTGGTCGCAGCCAACAAGGAGGAGCTTGTTTCAGAAAGCTAAATTAAAACGAAAAAAGTGGAATGAGCACTGGACAGGTTCTGATAACGCACACAAAAGTTTACGTATATGAAAAAGAAGTATCAGAACTCCACAGCAGAAAAGGCAACACTTTTAATAGAATAAAGGTCCACTGTCCATCCCAATAACAAGGGAGTCTTGGGTGCTGTATAGATTTGGGAAGCAAATTTGTTTCAACGAACTTTGCTCTTAGGGCGCTCAACTGTTTGGCATGTTAACATGCTTCCAGATGCATTTGACCAAGAAGCTTTCCAAGTCCCTCTCAGGGTCCTTATCTGCAGATTACAAGTCTTGTTGAGACACAGTTGGCCACACTTTGATCCCTATTGAATGTGTCTAAGCAACTAATTTCTAATGCAGCAGTTGGGACTTTGGGAGCTGCAAGCACTGGCGTAACTGTCAGTATGCTGGGATGCATCTGTACAACTTTGTGGAGCACTTTTAAACTTCCTTTATGACTGCCCCTAGAATGGCTGTACTCTTTTCGGGCCAAAAGTAAAAGATGCTATTCAAAAGTGAGCATGACAAAAAAAAAATGGTCTGCGGTATGGATTTTTTTTTTTTTACCCCCCAAAGGATCTTCTCTAGAAGCCAAAAGTGACGGAAGAAGCTGTGATTTCACAAGTCCCAAAGGTTTGTTCTTGACACTTCTAGTGATGGACCTCTCCGTGGCAGAGAGAGGGAACAATAATGGATGCTACGCCCTTGGCAGTGGTGATCTGCAAATCCAAGACATTCAAGGTTCTTTGTCTAATGGGCTTTTTCAGCACTCCTGAATGGTTGCCTGGCTGCTACACTCTGAAGGCAGTCAGGGAGTGCTTATCCCTGCACTTGTTGGCCTGCTTGATTGCAGAAGGTTATAACCAGAGGTTACTCCATCGCTTTTCTTTCCTACCCCCATTGCTCAACAAAACTACCCAGTGTTCCACCCTGTTTAAAAAAAAAAAGCAGCACTAGAAATAAAAAAGCTGATATTCAAATGAGTCATTTGGGAGGTCCCACCAAACCAACAAAGATAGAGTTTGCACAAGGATCATTTTGGTGCCAAAGAAAAGTGGAGACTCAAGGCCAATTTTGGACCTTAGCCATTTGAACCAGGATGTAAACTAGACAAAACTCTGAATGATCATGGTACAATCCACTCTAATGTTGTTGAGAAAGGACAACTGGATGTGCTTGATGGACCTTCAGGATGCATATTTCCATGTAAAATGTAGACAGAAGCTCCAGAAGGTTTCTCCACTTCAGGCTGAGTCCCAGTTCCGCCAATTCAGAGCACTGCCCTTTGGTCTCACCACAGCCCTCTGGGTATTCACTAAATGTATGACATTGGTCACAGCTCATCTCAGACTGCAGGGGGATTCAAGTGTTCCCATACCCTAATGGCTGGCTCATAACCTGCCCCACCAGGAATCATCTCTGTGCCAGGGACTCCATGCTCCAACTTTGCTCACAACTGGGGGTAACTGTGAACAAGGCCAAGTCCAAACTTCATCTTATTCATGCCATAGACTTCATTGAAGCACAATAGGCAGGTTACCAGAATCCAGAATTACCACTCTTAAACAAGTGTTAGCAGTGCTTTTCGATCAGTTTCCTCCAGCAAAGTTGATTTTGCATCTTCTCAGCTCAATGGCAGCTACCATTTTCTTCGTTCCCCTGGCCAGATTTCCACATGAGGGTGCTCCAATGGACTGTCTCAGTTCAGTGGTCAGTGAGATGTCTGTCCAAGAATTTTTCAGTCTCTCTCAAAAAATTGCAAAACTCCTATTCGTTGGCTAGAATCTGATGGTATCTCAGGAATGACTTTTTGTTCTTCCATCTCCCCATGCTGCAGTGACCGCAGACAATTCCTAACCTGAGTGGGGAGGACACTTTCTGGGAGAGACTATCCAAGGCATTTGATCCCCATTCAGAGGCCAGTCTTCACATCAGTATCCTGGAAATGAGGGCAGTTCTCCTAGCATTGTAGGCTTTTCAGGGCTCCCTTGCCAGGGGTGTGATTTCCATCCAGGCAGACAATGTGTCTGTAGTCTGGTATATCAAACATAAAGGAACATGAGCTTATCTGTCATGTTAAGAAGCCATGAGGGTTTGGAAATGGACAATGTCTTCTCAGTGTTTTCTGATAGCAACACAAGTCCAGTGTCCTAGTGGACAGGTGGACAGGTTGAGCAGCTCTAGCCTCTTCCCTCACAAGTGGTTCCTCAAGTCGACAGTGGCTGACCAGATTTTCTGCCACTGGAGCTTAACTGTTCTGCGATCTCTGCCTTCCACATGACCACCAAATGCAGCAGCTACTTTGCTATAATCCCCCAGGAGGGGGAATCCCCAAGGGATGCTCTGACCCACACTTGGCTCTCTGTCTCCTTTATGATTCCCCCTCCCCCACTCCTATCTCTTCAAAGTTTCTGCAGAAAGCAATGTGTAGGAAAGCTGCAATCATCTTAATTTCTACTTTTTGGCCATGACAGATGTGGTTTCCCTTCCTCTGTTGTGTCATCTGATTCACTTCCCTTAACCTGCTCCAGGTCTCTCTCACGCATCCAGGATGCCTCATCCGGATATTCGTCATCAAGTTGACCACATAGATATCCTGTCTTAAATCACTGCTGCAGTTTTCCTGGCATATAGGGTTGTCATAGGTGACATCTGGCCAGGGTGTCAAAGCTTTACCTTCCCTGGATCATCCATCTGACCCATGACCTCAGCTCGTATGTATTGGGGTATGTAGCCAGATGTATGAATGTGGATCCTCAAGACCATCTTACTGCCAGCCTAAACACAGGTCTTGTTATCCATCAGGCTGTTCACCATTTGGTTGTTGGTACATTTTCTTCAATCATTTATCCCGATGAGTGCCCCCTTGGAGAACCTTCCTCTTTACTTGCACTATTTTGTTGAAAGTTGTTAGATGTCAGCTAGGAGAGGTAAGTGCAAGCACAGTAGACAAATTTCATACAAGGATTTGCATATCAAGTGTCTTTTTTGTCTAGAACAGGAATACAATCACAGATCTTGCTCAGTCTCAGTCATTCGTTCCTAAAACCCTTAGGTTGAGGTGTTCTATTCTCAACATTTTTCTAGATACCCAGTATCTTAAATGGTTGGCCCAGTCCAAGATGGTTGACTCTGTATTTGTCGGATGTCCCTCTACCACAGAAGAAAAAACTGAACAGGCCTCGAATGGATCCACAGTCCATTTCTGACTCCAGCATACCTGCTGAGGTTTTAGATCCAGAGGTACGTCAGGCTGCTTCTCCGTTGCCTGATACAGAGACCCCATCGGAGGTTGGTATGGCCCCTGAGGCTTGCAGACTGCTAATATGTCTGAAGAACCGCATCTCATTTCTGAGGGACCACACAGCATCCCTCAAATTTTAAATAGAGAAGAGGTCACAGGTTCTGTGATAAAAGTCAGACAGGGTTCCGAATCAGAGTCTCATCCAGGTGGATGTCACGAGTAAAAAGAAGAAAAAAAAAAAAAACAGAAAGTAGGCATGTTGGCCTCTCCTTCAGCAACTAGGGAAAGGAGTGAATAGGCTTCTCATAGGGGTTGTTCAAGGCTATTAAGTCTTTGAAGCATCCCTCCTTCGTCTCTGCAACCACAGGTTTCTCCTCAAAAGCCTACAGTGGTTTCCTTCTCTTCTGATGAACAGGACTATGACATTCTCTGGACTATTCTTCTCAGCTGTATTCTCCAGGACACATCTTTTCTGGCGAGGACTCCCTCTCACTGGATTCCCATATTTGAAGAAGCTTCCTTTGGGGGAACTATACATAACATGATGCAACACTTAAAATGGAAATCCATGCAGATCTCTGACATTCAAAAGAGGTATTAAACCCTTTTGGAGATGGGTACTCTTGCCCCTTTCTCCAGTCCCTCCTGCCCTTGAGGCTTTCCAGGATGCTTTTCAAGTGTACCACTTCTACACCTGATTCTCAGCCACCAGCTCCTAAAAGACTTGACAGGTTTTACAAGATGCTTGATTATCTCCAGATAATTCCTCTAAACTTCGGCCCAGTGCTAATGTTCTACTTATAAGCAAAGATAGTAGGGCTATGGATAGATAAGGTTTGTACCTCTGCTACTTTTGCCTTTAAGGCAATTAACTACCAGACACTGTTGACAAAGTGCTTGATCTCTATCCTGAATTCCTTAAACAAAGTTAAACTGGACCCTCCTATGGCAGAGTCTAAGCATCACATGCAGAGCTTACTGTTATTGCAGGCCACTCAAATTGACAGACACAGCATTAAGCGCATTTACAATGCTGTGGATACTTCCTCTCTGGCATCTAACACTGGATCTGTTATTCACAGATATGCATGGCTTTGCAGTCAGCCTATCCCTGATGTCAAATCAAAAATATTAGACTCTCCTTTGGATAAAGGTTTACTCTTTGGTCATTGGGCTCCCATCCTGTTCAAAACTCCAAGACCAAGGTAAGACCGTAGAAGCCTGCAGACAGCTTCCACTGTCCTCAGTTCCTCTATACCATAGGAATTACCCATCTAATTCTACCTTCATTAGAAGGGATCCCACGACAACTAAGAAACAAAGGAAAACCTTAGGAAAAGGCACTCTAGAAAAGAAAAACATAGGAAGGTCATCCTCCACCCAGGACTGCCATTTAAATTACCTCTTCCTCCTCTAGAACAGGCTCACACAGATGCCTCATATGAGGTATAGAAGCCATGGACAGGATCACACCAAGTGCAGAGGAAATGGCAACCGCAATTCTTAAAGGAACATATCAATCTGTTAGCACTGGTGGCATGAAACTTGGCAAACCAAATGAGCATCATGTTCACAGCCACATATGTCCCTTCTCAGAACATTGTGCTAACGGACTCCCTAAGCTGTTCCCAGGAGGAGAACCCTGATGAATAGACTCATAACAGAGAGGTTTTCCAGATGCTAACCCTTAAGAAGGGCACTCCTCAGATGTCTGTTTCACCAGCTTCCCAATTTTTCACCAGTGACCCTTGTCCCACAGCCTGGAGGACTGATGCATTTTTTTCTTCCAGTATACAGAGAAGATGTTCTTCGTGTTTCACTGCTGCAGTCATCACACTTTGGTTATCTGCCTTCAGGTAGCCCTCGGTCAGCCCGAATACCAGAGACTTAGTATTTCTGCGTCGGATGCTGTCGCTCCAGGACTGACGTCAGGTCGTCAGGGGTATAAAAACAGGCAGCCGACACCATTACATCAGTCTTTCTTGCCGAGGAGCCCGAAGCAGAAGCAGTTCGCAAGTGCCGGTCGGCCGCTACCTGAATTTTTGTTCACGATTTGAATAATCCTGAAGTCTTCTAAAGCTAAGTACCCCATTGGGGATCCTTTTTTTCTTGCTCTAACCGATGTCAAAAAAAGTTAACAATTGTCTTACCTGTGGAAAACAAATACCTCACAGAGATTTTCATTCTTACTGCGTCACCTGTTTAGGCCCAGACCACGACATCCCTCACTGTCAGTTTTGTGCCTTGTTTAACGCCCGAACCATTCGTCGTTGGGCTTTCTTTGTTGCTAAATTCTTTTACTCTCGATCTCCGTATTATGAAATGGCTTCAGTAAGCCATCCGATTACCGATATGCCGAAAAAACGTAAGAATAAATACAGAGACAGATTGCATAGGTCCAAAACTGCCGACGACTCTTCCGTTCAGCTAGTCGCCAGTCCGCCGGTACTCAGTGCGGCGCCTTCGCAGCCCCTGATGCCTGCTTCAATTGATTCGCAGACCTCTACCGAGACCCATTCGGAGTCTGGTATGCCGCAAGACGCTTCTTCGACTATGGAACGTGCAAATGTCTCTACCTTGGATAGGTCCTGAGCTGCTGTGCAGGCACTGGCTTCTGAGGCAGTTCTTCGCTCTACCGATGTTCAAATTAAACCGATGACTTCATTTCTTACCAAGACTACCGAGTTTCTTAGGCCCAGAGTACGCACTACACCTAGAAAACTGATGACCAAAGCACATGCTTCCATGCCACAAAAACAAATGCTTAGAATGGAAGACCTTATAACGCTGATTAGAGGAAGTCAGTCTTCCCCTGCAAAGAGACAAAGAATCCAGTCCCCTTCAGCTTCTACAGAACAGGAGTCCAATGACTCTGACATTTCTGATTATGAAGACATGCCCTTATCTGCCTATGAGGATTCAGATGCAGAGGAATCCATTCCCTCTTCCTCCCCTCCAGAGGAATTTTCTTTTGGTGAAACCTTGCATACCTTGAGAGCATTTCCATTGGGAATGCCAAGACTGTCCTCAGTCCAAAAAGAGACTCAAGAGAATTTTTAGAGTTGCCTCAGCACAGGCCTTTAGCTATACCCCCTGTTCTGGATGTTGTGAATGATATTTTTATGGAATCCAGTCTTACTCCTGACACTTTACCTCCTGCCCCTAGGAAACCAGACAGGTATTGCAGAGTACCTGATACTCACAAGTTTCTTTTCAAAAATCCTACTGCTGACCCACAGATCATTTCCCAGGGGCCTAAAGGTATCAAGGCTACTACAACCAAGAATCACACCCCTTCAGACAGGGATTCCAGAGCTCTGGACAAGTGGGGTAAGAAGGTATGTACCTCTGCAACTCTTGCTGTTAGGGCATTGAATTGCCAGTTTCACATGCTGAAGTACCAGCAACATATTAGGGAACTCATTAAACAAAAAGGGGTAACTTTTCCCGACTGTGCAGAAAATAAAGAATTGCAGGAGCTTATGCACTCTCCAAGCCAAGTCAGTAAGCATACTTTGCAGTGTGGCTTTGATGCCATAGAAGCATCTTGCAGGGCAGCAGTCACTGGTTCTGTACTGAGAAGACATGCTTCGTTGAAGGAGTAGACCTTGCCAGACCATGTCAAATCAAAATTACTAGACGCTCCTTTGAATAAGGACCGTTTGGCACCAAAGCAGAAGAGGTTCTTAAAAAGATGGAAGAAAAAGCTAAATTTATGCAGACTGTTAAAGAATTTTTACAAGTGCAACCCCCTAGATTCAGTAGGCATTGCCCTTCAAAACACTGGTCCTTTCCAGCCCCCTCCAGGCCTTCTCAAACCAGACTTAGGAGAAACAGATCACCCAGACTACAGTCTCAGGGTATGCAGAGATCTAAGCAATGGAGTGCCCCCACCCCTAAAGCAGGGAGTGGTAAGCCACCTCCTTACGGAAAAAGTTCACAATGACATCTTTACTCCACTTCCCAGCGCTGCCGAACTGCTCATGTCCCTAGGAGAAAAACTTGCCCTTCATGCAAAAAACTGGATGTCCATCACTCAGGACCGGTGGGTCCTCAACATTGTATCCCAGTGGTACAAATTTTATTTCCATTCACTGCCAACCCCAAGCGGGTTTCCAAACCTTCCTCCAAACCAGTGGGCAGAGGCTCAAAACCAAGTACTTTCCTTACTAAATATCAGAGCTATTCAACCTGTTCCAGTTGAACAGAGGGGTCAAGGATTCTACTCCAGACTCTTCCTGGTACCCAGGAAAGAGGGCCCTTGGCGCCCAATCCTGGATCTTTCAATTCTCAACACCTTCCTGGTGGTACCAAAATTTAAAATGCTTACCTGGCAACAGCTTCTATGCTAGCCAAGAATACCTGGTTAGTCACCCTAGACTTAAAAGAAGCCTATCTGCACATCCCCATAAGGGAGTCATGCAGGAAGTATCTACGTTTCAGGGCAGGATCTATGCTTTATCACTTCTCTGCACTTTGGCTTTATCTACTGCTCCCAGGATATTCACAAAATGCCTGGCTCCAGCCATTGCATACTGCAGGCAGAGAAATATCCAAATTTACCCGTACTTGGACTGCCTGATTCAGGCAGACAGGAATTGCTCCTGCAGCAACTGACATTTGTAAAAAAACCTTCTCACTTCATTGGGATACACCATCAATGAAAAGAAATCAAAACTGGTACCCAGTCAAAAAATTGTATTCCTGGGAGCAAGCTTGGACACAACTTCCCAGATGGATTCCTCACTTCAGAAAAGCAAGTCTATCTGGCAGACTACTCCAAACAAATGGCCACCAGAACCCAGCTATCTGCAAGAAAAATACTGCAAGCCCTAGGGTTCATGGCCTCATGTGTACTACTAATTCCATATGCAAGACTACATATGAGGAAACTTCAGTGGTACTTAAAAAGTCTTTGGTGCCAACATTCTGAGGACCTGGAAACGGTCATTCCTATCATACCCTGTCTAAGGACAGAGTTCCTTTGGTAGGCAGAAGCATGCAACCACAACAAGGGACTGCCATTTACTCAACCCCCACGCCGCCCAGACCCTAACCACAGACGCATCAGACTATGCCGGGGGGGGGGGGGGCTGAGATGGCTGGCAAATGTATTCAGGGCCACTAGAGCCCAAGTCAAATTCAGCTGGACATCAACCAAAAAGAGATGCTGGCTGTACAGAATGCCCTGACAGCTTTCAGAGACCTACTCTTTCCAGGGCAACTGCTAATAAAAACAGACACCACAGTTATGTGCTACATCAACAAGCAGGGAGGAACCCATTCCTACCCTCTCTGCAGGTTAGCCATGGCCCTATGGAACACAGCCTTGGACATCCAAGTCCATCAATAAGCTCAATTCTTGCCAGGCAGACAAAACACACTGGCAGACGACTTAAGCAGCAATCTCCTAGACCCACACGAGTGGAAATTGGAACCCAGCACCTTTAACCTTCTGATTCAGAAATGGGGGACCCCAGATGTGGATCTTTTTGCCTCCCCCTGCAACCACCAGCTCAGCAAATTCTGCACCAGGAATCCTCACAGCAGGGCCTGGAAAGTGGATGCCCTATCCTTTCAATGGGAAAAGCTCTCTATCTATGCCTTTCCCCCTCTGCCCCTTCTGTCAAGAGTACTACTCAAGATAAAACAAGACAGGCCAAGGACAATTCTGATTGCCCCAGGCTGGCCACACCAGCACTAGTACCCACTCCTGTGCAACTGACAACGGTGCCATCCTGGCACCTACACCAGTCCCTAGCCCTGCTCTCTCAGTAGGAGGGACAAATTTTGCATCCACAACTGCAAACCCTAAACCTTGCAGCCTGGCTTATTCCTTGAATTCCCCACCAGCAACCTTAAGCAAACGGGTGCTGGACATCATTCTTGAAGCCAGAAGACCCAGTACAAGGAACTTCTGTGCTGATAAGTAGAAAAGGTATTGTTCCTGGATTCAATCTAAAGGAGAGGACACATCACTGCCCTCCTTACCTCTTATCCTGGATTACCTAGCAGAACTATTCCACAGAGGCCTATCCTTTTCCTCCATTAAGATCCATGCCTCTGCCATCTCGGCTCATTACAACACTGAGCCACCTCTGTTCTCTCATCCTCTCATCAAACAGTTCCTGAGAGGGGCAAACAACTTAAGGCCACCAAGGAGAGCACACACCCCTGCTTGGGACCTTAACTTTGTACTGGAAAAGCTCACTCTTCCCCCTTTTGAACCTGCTGCTTCAGCAGAGTTAAAATTCCTGTCTTGGAAAACAGCCTTGCTTCTAGCCATCACTTCAGCTAGGAGAGTGTCTGAGCTACACGTACTGATGGCTGTGGAACCCTTCATTATTTTCCATGCTGACAGGGTTTCCCTCAGGACCAACCCTTCCTTTATGCCTAAAGTGGTGTCCAGTGTGTCTCAACCAATCCATCCATTTACCAACCTTGTTCTCTAATCCTCAAAATAAAGGGGAAAGGATCCTGCACTCCTTGGACGTGCACAGACAGCTCAGATTCCGATAGGACTAAGGCCTTCAGAAAATCTGACCAGTTACTATCAGCTTTGCAACAGGGGACAGAGGGCAAGGCCATTTCAAAACAAACCATTTCCAAATGGATAGCACACTGCATCCATTTCTGCTACAAGCACCATGGGAAACCAACTCCTCAGGGGGTCAGAAAACATTCCACTAGGGCAACATCTACCTCTACAGCATTTCTCAGGGGAGTCCCTACCCAGGGACATTCTGGAAGCTGCTATCTGGAGTTCTGTACACACCTTCACTATCTTTTCCAAATCCAGGGCAGGTTTTGCTACAGAAATCTTGCAAGGCTTACTAGCCAGCCCTAATTCTTCTTGACTGCCTCCACCCTTTCTCAGCTTTGGGAATCCACCCAAGTGTGATGACTGCAACAGTGAAACACGAAGAACATAGTACAGTTGTGTACACTTACCATAAATGTAGATGTTCAAGTGTATTCACTCTTGCAGTCCTGGTTTCCCTCCCTCCAACCCCCTGCTTTTCTCTCTCCTTCTCTTCTCTCTATGGCTGTTGGTATTAGTATTTACTTTTTACTGATGGTGTTTTCCCCACCATAACTTAGCTCCCTATTTGTGGGGCTCCTGACATTTGGGCAAGAAAAACTGATGTAATGGCGTCTGCTGCCTGTTTTTATACCCTTGACGACCTGACGTCAGTCCTGGAGCGACAGCATCCGACACAGAAATACTAAGTCTCTTCTCTGGTATTCGAACTGACTGAGGGCTACCTGCAGTCAGATAACCCAAGTGTGATGACTGAAACAGTGAATACACTCGAACAGCTACATTTATGGTAAGTGTACACAACTGTACTTTCCTCTGTGCTTTTTCTTTCTCTGCCTCTTCTTCCAAAAATTCTTCGTAAGGCACAAAAGGAAGCACCCAAACTCCTTTTACTGGCACCATTTTGGCCAAGGTAGCATTGGTTTCCCATGCTGTTTTACCCGACAAAGGAAAATTTCAAAAGAATTCGTCTTCAAGCAGACCTAACTCAACAAAAAGGATTGCTACTCCATCCAAGTCTTCCCCCTCTCAACTTGCCCCTGTGGATAATAGGATTAATTCCTCAGACACCTCTTCTCTAATGAGCTTGTTCAAGTCCTACAAGAGACAAGAAAACTCACTGCTAGAAAATCTTACACAGCTAAATGGAATCCTGTTGATTCTTCATAGTCAGGACCCTGACTTATCACAAGTTTTTGCTGTACTGCTATCTCTGTGAGCTAGTTCAGTCAGGTTTGGCCTACTCTTCTATACAAGGTCACCTAACAGCTATCAATGCCTGTTTCCCTCTTAGCCCAACACGAATGGCTAGGGCAGTAGTCAAGATTTTTCTTAGGGGGTCCTGCATCTTAACCCTCCAAGGAAATTTTGGGATCTTAATTAATTTTGTGCTAGAAAAACTTACACTGCCTCCTTTTGAACCAGGATCTTCCGCTCTAAAAAGTCTCTACTTGAAAAACTATCCTTCCCTTGTCTCTCGTCTCTGCTAGGCGTGTTTTAGTTACAAGCTCTCATGGCCATTCCTCCTTTTTCTTATTTTTCACAAGGACAGGGTGACTCTCTGGACTAATACATACTTCGTGCCTAAGGCAGTGAATGAGTAGTCCATCCTTTATGCTGTTCATCTTCCCACTTTCTTTCCCAACCCACAAAACAGAGGAAAGGGCATTACATTCTCTAGACATTCACAAGCAACTCATTTTTTATCTGACAAAACTAAATCCTTCAGAAAGACTTGACCATCTGTTTGCATCATTTATGAGCCCTAAGCTGGACCAGCCACTTTCCAAACAAATTATTAGGCTATCACTTTCTGCTACTTACAGTATGGTAAGACCGTGCCTTCCTGCCTTAAAGGACATTCCACTAGGGTATTGGCTTCCTTGAGAGCAATTCACAAAGGAATAGACTGGGACTGCTGGATAACTCTTTGCTTAGTAGCTAACCACCATTCTTTCCTGCTTCAGCTCTGGAATCGCCCTTATGTCAGGAATACTGCAACAGTGATTTCAGTCAGGACATAGTACAGTTGTGTAAGAACTTACTGTAACAGTAGATGTCCTACTGGCCACTGTTGCAGTATTCCATCCCATCCTGCATCCCCTGTTCTCTACTTGATTTCAACCTTTATATTCCTCTCCCACTTTGCTTTGACCTGTTCTGTGTTACATGGTAACTGGGAGCTTTCTTACCTATTTGCGCTGCACTCCTGTGTGCTAACCAGTCTCCGTAAATGTCAGGCCACTGGCTTGGAGATGGTCTGTCCATGCTCATGCATCCATTTATATACCCCAACACATATGAGATGAGGTCATGCATCAGACATACAAACTAAGGAAGGCAAAGCTTTGGTACCATGGCCGGATGTCAGTGTTGACAACTCCATATGCCAGGAATACTGCAAAAGTGATCATTAGGAAATCTGCTGTTATGGTAAGCTCTTATACAACTGCACTTTTCACTAGTTCCAGTGGTGGGTAAATGGTCCAAGCTTTCTTCCCAAGCCATTCACATTTTGACCTCTGCGCAGAAACCCTGTACCAGGAAGGTTTATAGGAGTACATGGAAGAGATTTTCAATCTGGGCTTCTAGTAGGAATTTGGATCACTTTTCAGCACTCTCATGGAAGTCTTAGACTTATTGACCTCTCTTTTCCTTAGCAGGACAAACTACTATCAAGGTTTAACTAGCAGCCATTTCCAGTTTTCACATTTGGGAAAATCAATGACCCTTTGCTTCTTATAAGTTATCCAAGACCTTCCTGAGGTGTAGTTTCCTTCTTCATCCTCCCCTTGGGGCCCTGTTCCTCCTTGGGATATTACCATTCTTATACAGGCCTTAGGCAGACCCCCTTTTGAACTTGCAGCTATAGTCAACTTGAAATATCTGGCTTGGGAAAACGTGTTTTTGGTGGCAGTCACTTCTGCTAGGAGGGTATTGGAACTATATACCCTTTTCTGTTAACCTCATTATTTGATATTATGTAAGAACAGTGTTACTGTTAGAACAAATCCCTCTTTTCTCCCTAAGGTGGCTTCTGAATCATCGCTTAATCACTCTATCAACCTTCCTGCTTTCTTTTCAAGATTTCTCCAACAAAGGAGAGTACATATTACACCTGCTGAGCATGCACCAACTTCATTTTTATTTGCACCACTTTAAGAAAGTTGAAAAGGCTGACAAATTATTTGTTACATTTTCTCCAGCCAAATTGGGGAAGGGAATGTCTAAAGTATCACTGTCTCTGGTGATCTAAATGTATTTCACTTGTTTTTAAGGAGAAAAGAGTATCCTTACCTAAGCCAGCTAAGGGTCATTCAACTAGATAAGTGGCTAACTCCACTTCCTTCTTCAGAAGTTCTCCAGAGTATCACTTGATGACATTTGTGCTGTAACTGCTTGGTGTAATGTCTGTGTATCTTCATATCTCATTACAAGTTGGGTTTATACTCCAGGTCTGGAGCTTCCTTTGGTTTGTCTTTTCTCTGAAATATCCTTCCATGAGACACTTCAAGGGTTATGATAACTGGGTACTCTGTCCCATCCGTTGAACCAATGGAAGAGACATCCGATACTAAAGTTGTATAGTTATCATAATGCTAGATCTTTGTTGTCTGCTTCAATTCCAGAACTTCCCTCCTACTTCCTTCCCATCCATTTGTTCTTTTCAATAAAGTAACACGTTTATTTCTACTTTTTCTATTTCCTATACGATTTTAAATATTGTATTACTAAATCCTCCCTTTTACACTGTTCTAGTGTAATTTTGTTACCATGGTTTGTAATTTCTTCTTTTCGTTTTCACCTTTTTAGTAGAATTCTACTTGCCATAGTTGGTAATCTTTTTACTTATTTCTATTTGCACTAAATTTAAAAAAAAAAAAAAAAACCTTCCGTCTGCCTTTTTCTGTTTTGGAGTCAATGTCTGAAAAAGGTCCTTCTGGCTTTAAGTGCCAGAAATGCGGGCACAAGTCTTGCTTTTCTGATGCACACGCATTGTGGGTATATTGTTTGGGCCCAGAACATCTTCAGGTAGACCTTCATCCTTTTCAGAGGCTATTGCTGGGGCTGACTCCCCAAAATCTAAGTCAAAGGAGCCTTCAAGGCCTTCAGGATCCTTGACTCCTTCGCTGGATCCTACCACAGAGCCACCGTGGAAGAAGCATAAGTTGGATCTGAAGTCATCATCTGCTCAGCCAGCATTTTGCTCAGCCAGCATTGGAGCCCACAAAGATCTCATCTGATAGTAGCTCTTCGCATCCAAAGCCTGTACCCAGAATTAGGTATTCTTCATCAATAGACCTGGTAGCCTGCAGAGTACCTTTAGTATATATTGAATCCCACCAGCAATATAGGTCCCCATCACTAGCTGCTTCTCGTTCTTCCAGAAGTCTGACTGAGGCTCATGTGGACAGAATGATGAGGAAATTTCTCTCAGAGCAGATTCAGATAGGAGTTCCCCCGGCGCAAACCCCTTTGGGTTGGGAAGCCCTAGTTTGTACTTCTCCACCAATATTGGTTCCTACTCTGATCCAACCCGTCATTTCAGAGCACTTGGATCAGAGTCTGCCAAGACCATGCAGGTCGGATAAGATGATGTCAGTATCTTCAGCTCCCAGACTGAGTGCTCCAGCAGTTTTGGAGCCGGACGGCTCTGAGCCGTAGTGTCCCTGTCAGATGAGAGGCATTGGTGTCAACTCTGAAGTTTTTGGAGCTCTCTTCCCCTCGGAGCCTTGGCACATGACAGCTTGGCTTTGACCTCCGCCTGAGGTGAACTGCCTTCGGGGCGGGGGGGGGTAATGGAGTGGAAACATGGCTTCCTTCTCAGTGAGCATTCTGCCTTTGAGGTGACGAGTGTGTTCTTTGCTTCCGCAGGATTGATGTTTCCTACCCTCTCTGATCTTCCCTCTGGATCCCGTCTGTCTCTGCACCTTCACCCCCATCATTCTGCAGCACAGTGGCAGCCAGCCCAAAGTCTCCAGGTTACCCAGCAGGGTGTTTCTGTGTCATCCAACACTTCTCCAGAGCATCCCACCAAAGAAGTCCTTAGGAAGAGGAAGTGCAAGAGGAGGTAGTTAGACACCCCTCAGGAGTCTGTCACCAAAGATGTTGATTTTGATGGAGAAGGGTCCCCAAGATTACCACCTAAAGACATCTCATTCAGAAACATCCTTGAGATTCTTAAGCAGAGAGGGGTGGTTGGTTTTACTGATAACTCTTCCCCACAGGAATCGATATTCCCAGAGGCCTTTGAGTCTGGCCTGGCTACCTCCTGGGTAACTCTGCCCACCGGCAAGCTCATTGACTTGATTTCTAGATGTGCTTGGAAGGAGCCAGACACAGTTGACCTAATCCTGAAAAGACCAGATCAGATTCTGACACCACCTATAGGAAAGGAGTTTTGGAGCAAGGGAGTTGCCCGTAGATGCTATGGTCATGGCAGCAGCCACCATGGAGGAACTTGTGCAGCAGAGTTCCTTCGTCCATCCCCCTAACAAGGAGCCTAGGGCTTTGGGCAGATTTGGGTATGTTGCGTGTGTATGCTTCAGCGACCTTTACTGTCATATCACTGAAGTACTTTGCACACTTTAGCAGACTACAGAGGAACTTGATTAAGAACTGTCAAAATCCCTTCCTGGGACCACTGCTAGTGAGACTCAAGCTTCTTTGGCCTCACAGTTAGCGACCCCACAGACCATTTCTAATTTGTCCATAAGGCTTATCTCTCATGCAGCTGAAGGTACCTCAGGGATGGCTGGTTCAGACTTTTCCATTAGGAGGCATGCCTGGATGCATTTGTGTAATTTTGCAGAACCCCTCAAGTCCTCCATCAGTGCACGTTTTGACAGCAGTTCATTGTTTGACCCAAAAGTGAAGGACACACTCTCCAGGTGTGAAAAAGGTGGAAAGTCCCTCTCTGTAGTGGGTGTGCATTTTGCAACACCTCAAAGACTCTAGGAATCAATGAAGTGGTCAAAAGTGGTTCAAAAAGTCCCAGTGTCCTTTCCAAGATCCATCATGGAGATAGATCCCCCAGGGGCAAAGGGGAGAATTCGAATGGAAGATGCCCTCCACACGGCAGAACCAAAGGTCTAGACATTCCTTCTCTGACAGAGACCCTACCTGCACTCCTGAAATGAGGCCCAATTGTCCCCCTCTGGAGGCAATCAGGGGTCAGTTATCCCTGCACCAGAGAGCCTGGTTAGACATCACAAAAGATATGTGGGTGCAGAGAATTATTTCCAGAGGTTATATAATTCCCTTTTCCCTTCCACCTCCATCTGTATGCAGTTTTCCTGTTGTTTCACCCAGTCAAAGGAAATCAGCAGCACTAGAAGTACAAAAGCTGCTAGAAAAAAAACATCGTCCAAGAAGTCCCACCAGACCAGATAGAATCCAGAACTTACTCAAAATTATTTCTAGTGCCAAAGAAAACTGGGGACTGGAGTCCAATTTAGGATCTCTGCAACTTAAACAAATCAGTTCAAGACACAAAGTTTTGGATGGTCACGGTTCAGTCCATTCTGCCTTTCTTGTGCAAGGATGACTGGATGTGCTCAATAGACTTTAGGATGCATACTGTCACATAAAAATGAACAGACAATCCAGAAGGTATCTTCTCTTCTGTCTGGGAGCAAGTTATTACCAGTTCAGAGCACTGCCCTTTGGCCTCACCACAGCTCACAGGGTGTTCACCAAATGTATGGCAGTGGTAGCAGCTCAGTATAGACTGCAGGGATTCGGAGTGTTTCCGTACCTGGACTGGCACATTACCACCCTGACCAGGCATCTACTGATAAGAGCACGAGATCAGTTTCTCCACACTTGCTCCCATCTGGGGATAACTATAAATTACAACAAATCTAAGTTAGAACCATCTCAAACTTTGGAATTCATAAGATCAGCTTTCAACACTGTATCAGTGACCGCTTCTCTTCCTCTCTCAAGAGTGCAGATTCCAGGTCAGAAAAATAACTCTTAGTACCACAATCTCAGCCCAGTTGATTCTATAAGCCTTGGGATCAGTGTTGGCAGCTGGAGTCCTAGTTCCTCTAGCAAGATTCTACATGAGAATTCTTCAATGGATTTTACGAATACTATGGTCAGTTCTTTACCAACACGTCAGCTCAGATAAGAATCACTCGGACATACCTTTAGTGGTAGATTCAGTCAGATCAATTTCTACAAGGCTGACATTTCATTCTCCCTCAGCTCAAGGCCATAGTGACCACAGATGCATCCCAGATTGAGTGGGGGAGGCACTTTCTGTGGAAAGCAGTCCAAGCCACTTGGTCTACCGAAGAAGCCAACCCAATGCGCATGTCAATGTCATGGAAATAAGAGCAGTGCTGTTAGCATTGCAGGCTTTCCAAGACTCACTCCCTTTCGGGACAAATGCAGTTTAGCCCAACAGATATGTCAGTGGTTTGGTACATCAGCAAAGAGGAACCAGGTGTTCTCTCTCTGTGTCAAGAAGCCTTCAGAGTGTGGCAGTGGGCGATCTCATCCAACTGTTTTCTGATAGCAACACGCATTCTGGGGAAGTCCAGGTGATAGACAAATTGAGCAGATCAGTTCTACTACCTCACGAGTGGTCTCTCAACATGAAAGTAGCAGAAGTGATTTTTCGCCAGTGGGGCCAGCCTTGCTGCGATCTCTTTGCATCTCCCACGAGTAACAAGCCCGGTAGCTTCTTTGCCGTAATACCCACACCAGGGGAATCACAGAGAGATGCTCTACTGCTCAATTGTGCCCCCCCCCTATTCTCTTCTGTGCATATCCTCCAACTCCCTTGATCCCCAAATTTCTACAGAAGGCTTTCAGGTTAAAGAGCAAAGTCATCCTCATCGCACCTTACTGGCCTCAGCAACTTTGGTTCCCCTTTCTTTGGCCTCATCTAATTTATCCTCCCTGGATTCTGGATCCGATTTCAAACCTCCTGTCTCACCCGACAGGTATGATTCACTGGGATATCTCAAACAGCTTAACAGCGTGGTTTCTCCACTTCCTTTAATAGCCAGAACCTGTGCTTCTGCAAGAAAACTTTACAGAAGTAAATGGAAGACATTTGTTTTTTTGGGAGCTTCAGAAACGTATTGACCCCTTTTTAACCCCTATACAAAGTTTACTTGAATTTTTGGCTTCAGTTTACAGTCAGGGAACTAGCTCTTCAATGATTAGAGTTCAATTAGCAGCAGTCTCTTATTTTCACATTGGATTTGAGAACTCCACCCTGGCTTCATCTAAACTTTGTAAGGCCTTCTTGAGAGGTACCCTTCTTTTGAGAACACCTTATAAAGCTGTAACTCCTCTATGGTACTTAAATTTAGCACTACATGCCTTGATTTATTCCCCCTTTGAACCAGCAACAAAATGGGATTTAAAGTTTCTGACCTGGAAGACGTTTTTTCTGGTGGCCATCACCTCTGCTAGAAAGACTTCAGAACTTCAAGCATTGTCTTCTAAACCTCCCGACTTAATTTTTCACAGGGATAGAGTGACATTACAAACCCATTTTCTTTCCTTCCTAAGGTGGTGTCAGAATCTAACATCAACTATTCCATTAGTCTGCCAGTTTTCTTTCATAAATTTGTAAACAGAGGTGAATATATGTTGCACTTACTGGATGTTCACAGACAATTGTTTTTACTTAGAGCAAAATAAATTAGAAAGATGGATCAATTATTTGTCTCCTTTGCAGATTCTAAATTGGGTAAATCAGTTGCAAGGGTAACTTTAGCCAGATGACTAATGAATTGTATATAATTTGTGTACAACATGTTTAGGTATCTCCTTACCAAAACCTTTAAGGGCCCATTCAGCTAGGTCCATGGCTACTTAAGTATTTCTGTGTAGCGCTTCCATGAACTACATATGTGCGGCTGCAACTTGGGCCGATCTTCCTTACCTTTATTACTCATTACAAACTGGATCTGGTCTCCAGGGGAAGAGCAGCATTTGGCTCAGCTGTGCTCAGGAATATCCTTCCTTAGAGTCCACCTGGGATTTTAGGTAGCTGGGTCCCACTTGACAACATTAGAAAAGAAGTTATGTACTCAACATAACATTCCATCTCTGTTGTCCATTTTCATTCTTCCTCAACTCCCCTCCCACCGACCCCCAACCTTTTTCAAAATTGATTTCTGGAAGAATGAGCGCTTAGGACAACACCACTGTCCTTTATGTTGATCTCCAAATATAGCTTTTTCTGACAGGAATGTTATATTAATTTTTTTTTTTTTTACTTTATATCAACCAGCAGACAAGATCTTGGGTATGTTAGGGGTTGGTACATTATGGGTAAGGGAGGAGCTTGAGAGATTTTGGTGGCCATGAGCTAAAATAACGGTCCAGTCAGATCCGAGGGTCAGATTTGAATCCAGCTGTTGAAGAATGAAAATGGACAACACAGATGGAAAATTATCGTGAGTACATAACTTCTTTTTATGTTATGCAATTAGCTGCCAGATCATGAACCAGGACCCACATATTGACCGTTTTTGTATTGCTTGGGCAAAGAGCATAAAATGAGTCATTAAGTTAAGTGTCAGCATTCCATCTTGGCCATTTGCCGAAGGACATACTTCATCAGCTGTGTAAAAGTGGTGGCTGAGGAGGTGGTCATTTCAAGGACTAACAGAATATTCCCTGACATAACCTCAGGCTGGTGCTGGAGGAGTGTTCAAAGTTGAGTCAAAAGTTAAACATTTTCACAACCTCTAAGTGCATCTATAGAATGACCATACATAACCTCATGCATAACTAGTTTCCCTTTGACTGGCAAGGGGTTGAGCTCACACTTTTGGAGAAGTCTGCAGCATCTTCCTATCTTGATTATATTGTGTGTGTGTGTGTGTGTGTGTGTGTGTGTGTGTGTGTGTGTGAGAAACTCAGAATGTAAAGAACAGACTAATTCATACAAAAAAAACTAGCACGTTATCGAACTTATTGTTACACCTCTTAAAATATTTTTGTTGGGGATTTTCCACCCCCTCACTTCCCATACTTCTAATGCTTAATATATACCATCTCCAGGATCATTTTATACCTCTTAATAGATGTAGTACTGCCCATATATGTATATTCCTCCATATTTCTATTTGCATTTCCTCTGTTCTTATAACTGCAGTTACTGTCCCTAGAATTTCAGTAAGCACACGCATGAGAGTTGCAACCTCCTTGAAGTGTTTATGCCTTTATCCATACTCTGTCCGTTGTCATTATCTAGAGCTTTTCTGCATGTGAACTGGCATGAAATGCCTCGAGCCTTTTGACTTTGACTTTAAAGGTTGCACATGACTCAAAGGAGTCTTCTGTCCAATTCCTATGCAAGTGTCATTCAGGGCCCATCATCTAGAGTAGATGACTCCTGTCTTTTCAGTACTTTGTGCCAGTTTAATCAGCCAAGATGTTAGACTTAAATCAGGAGTTTTAACATCTGGTGAAACTTGTCTGTCTTACATGATCCATAGAGTCCATTTCAGACGCAGGACTATCAGATGCAGGCAGCAGTCACTTGGCATCTTTAAGACTCTTCCAGGCTGTAAAACTTCTCAACTCCCATACCCCCCTTCATAACAATGGCAGCTAGCCACTTCAATTCATAGGAGCTGCAGGAAGCAACTCAATGAGTTTGGCTAACTGGAATGGGATGGAACTATATTATGACAGGTCAGTGACAGTTTAACTGTGATCAAACAGTATCTGAAGTCACTTTCATCCGTAGACTGTCTGTGTACTCAGTCAGTATAGCCACTTTGACTTTATATCTTATTTTTCCAGCTGTGATTAAATAAAAATGTAATTCTAGTTACAGTAATGCATTTCAGAATGTTATACTCAGTTGCACACTCGCCAGGCTAGCTCTGTGATGTATTGAACTGTTACCAGATGGCAGGAAGGGTCAGTTGGCTTCATCCATAGACTGCCTCGTTACCAGCCACTTCATTATGCGTGTGTCTCAGACGTCTGATTCTAATCAAATACAAGTAATAGCCACAGTATTTTTCAGCTTGTTGCTGTCAGATGGATGCAGTGCAACCCCCCCCCCCCCAAAAAACACTTGCATGGGTCCACCATTTGCACCTACTTTATTGAATAAGTACGGGTCTATATCATATTCTCGAAAGCCAACAATGTCAAATCTGACATTGTCTACACGAGAATATCGAACGCTCAGAATCTCGAGCGTGTAAACAGAAATCTCCATAAGGGCAAATTTCCATTTACTGCAATGTAGTGCGGTTTCGGAGTTGGTATATTTAAGTAGCGGGGGGGTGCAAGGGGGCTTGCCCCCCTGCTTAAACCTGTTAGGGTACTTTTTACTTTTTTCTTTTTTTTTTTTTGTTTCGTCTTTTTATAAGGTCGACGTTTGAAGACATCGACCATATGGTGTTGACCATATGTTCGATGTTTTCAACCGTCGATCTTATAATATAGATCCATAAGTACATATTACTTGTTTGACTGTGATTGAATAAATAGCCACAGAACTACATTTCAGCTTTCCATGGTAAGACACGTAAATTGCAACCTGTTATTAACCACCTTGCACGTATGTGTACTTGCATATGTGCTTACAAACACACACTCTTAACTACAGCTGCTTGAGTAAATGTGTATACTTCAGATATTTGATTGTAATTAAATGAACAAAGAAATGTGTAAATAGTGGCCCTAGTAATGTATATCAGCTCACTGCTGTCAGATGCATATACTGTGACCCACTACATCTCCCCTGCTTTGCATATAAATGTGCCCTCCAGTTACAGCTGCGTCTTTAATTGTGAGCATCTTGAATGTCCATGAGCAAATCAGAAAAAGAATACATAAATAGCTACAGTAATGTATTCCATGTTTATGCTTTCAGATCTGTACAGCGCAACCCATGACATCCCTGCTACAGACACACATGCACCCAACAATTGCAGACAGCTGTGCACACCTCGGATATCTGATTGTGATAATCTGAATGAATACATAAAAATGGCCATAGTCATGTTTTTCAGGTCACTGATATACCCATGCAGTGCAAACCCTGCACTTAGTTACAGATGCGTACTGTGCTAACCTATATAGCTGAAGTTGATTTCATTTTATCTTCAACCTGAGGGACACTGATCCGGCATGGATCTGACTTGGCCGCATACTCCAGCATCAGATCCAAAGTCCAAGCTCCTCCCCTACCCATAATAACTTGGTCTCCCTCCTCCCCCCAAGAGCTCATTTGCCACTCGTTTTGACCAGCAGCGTTTATCCATAGATCCAAGCTCTGCTAGTTGTAAGTTAGTTTTTGGGGTTTTTTTCCTATCTTTTCCCTCTCTTTGATCTATCTTGTAGCTTTCTAACCCTACCCTATCCATTTGCGCTCAGCTTTGGGTTTATATTTAAAAAAAAAAAAAACTTTCCTCTCTTTCCCTTTCTCGCTTTCCTATTGAGAGAAAGAGAGTTTCTTACCTTCCTGGCCATGGCTGATACCCCCAAACCTGGCTTTAGGAAGTGCGCAGTGTGTGAGCATAAGCTCTCTCCATCTGATGCCCACACTCTATGCGTTGTCTGCTTGGGCATCCCTCATTTAGACACCTCCTGTTCAATCTGCACGAGCTTTAACCCCCCTCGCTTTGATCGGAAGGAACAAACTCATTCTGAAAGGCCTTCTTCCTCCACCAGCAGAGGCCTCTTCTTCTTCCACCCCGGCTGTTTGGACTCCCCCGCCAAGAAGCCCAGGTATGGAGAGAGGGCCCAATCTAAAGAATTGGATCGGCCAAGGAAACTGTCTCCAGACCACTTTTCCTCAGTCAAGCCACCAGCCAAGTCCGTCTCTGATCCGAGCGAGAGTTCTTCTCTGCTCCATTCACCTCACTTTTCTCCGGAGCCAGAGACTTCCCGGCCTCAGTCTCCAATCACTACTTCCCCTGGTGCCACTCCAGGCCGCGGTCGGTAGTCTCTTCTATCCGGTCCTCTCATTGCCTGCCTGAAGCCGAGGTGGACAGGATGATGCTGAAGTTCCTTTGTTCCCAGATTTAGCTGGGAGTATTGCCTGCTCCATCCCACTCTGGAGCTAGGAGCATGCAGTCCACTTTTCTCCCCATCATTACTTCTTCAATCCGACCCCTGGTTTCGGAGTCCTTGAGTCCGAGGTTCCTGGGTGACAAGTGGTCAGTGGCAGTGGTCCCTGGTACTTCGACTCTGACCATTGCCCTGAGTGGTTTGACTCCATTTTCAGAGCCAACCGACTCTGAGCCATAGCCTCTGCATTGGATCCGAGGGGATGGCGTTTACTTCAAGGTTTTTGAAGTCGTTCCTTCCTCCCCCTCCAGCCTTGGCCATTCCAACTTCAGGGATCCGCTCGCCCTCTGCATCCGAGGTGGTGGAGAGGGTTCTCTTGGCTCCTTCGAGACCCTTGACACTCTCATCCTCTGAGTCCATCCTGGCTCCCTCTCTTTCTTGGCTGGAGTCTGCCATCCTACCCCTTTAGGGACATCTTGTTGCCAGTTTGTCCCAGGAGGTTCCCACATGGAAACTCCCCAAGGCTTCCCGAGTCCCCCCCAGATCCCCCCCCCCAAAGAAGCCCCCTCGGAAGCGTATGTGTAAGAAGAGGTACTTAGACTCCCTGGCAGAGTCTCTCACAGATGATACCAGCTTGAAGGAAGGGGAGGTTCCCCCAATCACCCCTGGATGATGTCTCCTTTGTAGACATCATGGAGATTCTTCGTCAGCAAAGTGGGTGGTCTACCCTCAAGCCCAACCCGCCAAGTCAGTATTTCTGGAGGCATTTGTCACAGGACCTTCTACCCCCTGTGTGTACCCCTCCCCACAGATCCCCATCTTATTTCATCAAGGCCAGGGAAGGAACCAAATATAATAACTCACTCATAACTGCCTTTCCTAGTGTACCTGACCTATTTTACTGTCTTCAGACTCTTGCATATTAATGTTTTTTTTTATTTTTGCCCTGCTTTTAGCTGCTAGTAATACCTCTCTCTCCCCCTCCAAAGCCCCTCTCTATTGTAGCTTATTTTAACCATAGAGCACTGGGTTTGCTTCAAGTAAATCTACTTGTGTAGCTTGAGGCCAGTGTCCTTTTATAAGCTTACTTCTGCTCATATTTTATTTCTTTTTATTTTATTTCTGGTGACTATACCTTTAGAAACTTTATATCTTTGTCTCTCAAGCTAGTTTTTCACCATCTTTTTCTGATTGTTTCTATGTATGACTTCATCTTGACCAGGGTGCTAGCCCTGCTCCGTTCGCTCCCTACCCCCGCTCCCTACCCCCATTCCCACCCACCCCATTACAAATTCCTTTATACCTAACTATCCCTCCCCTTCCTGTCCCATTAGCCACTACAATTCCACTTCCTGCCTAATCTGTCAATCTTGTCAACACCACTTCCTCTATACCACTGTCTCTACCTACTCTATCTGATCATATTTTATTCCAACATGTATTATTTTCTAATATCTTCTACACTACTCCTTATTTTCTCTATCTCCACCTCTTACCACTCCATTCTCTCTGACCCACTCCTATGTTCACCAACTTCTCACTCATACAACATATATCCAACTACTTCATCTTTTACTATTGCCCCTAATCTCTTTACTACCTCTACCTCAAGTCTGTATAAACTATCCATAATACAGGTTTTTAAACCTCCCCACAAAGCTAAGTCAAAACTATACAAACTCCATCTAGCATCTACTACACACTCTCTCTCCGCACTAAAAACCTACTTTGTTCTGGAGATATCCATCCCAACCCTGGCCCCTCTTCTCTTCCCAAAACTACCTCTACACTGCCCCCATCTTACTCCTCTAACAGTCACCAACCTCAGTCGCAACTATCCTCTCCATCCAACTTAACTGTTTATTCATTGAATATTCAGAGTCTAGCAAAAAAGTCACTGAGCTGCACTCATGGATAGCTCTCAATACCCCTCACATCCTCTCCCTATCTGAAACCTGGCTCAAGCCACAAATCTCAAATAGTGAAATACTCCCACCAGGTTATAATATCTTCCGATCTGAAAGACCTGTAAAAAAAACAAGTTGGTGGCGTGGCCATCCTCTACTCAAACAACCTTAACCTCTCACCATACCCTTCCCCAATTCCCGACTTCCTCCCAGCTGAAATCATCATCCTTAACTGCCATCTGAATCCCTACAAAAAAACTTGCAATTGCCTCTATTTACCTTCCTCCTGGTAACAGTCTGCCTATTCTTGAAAACATCCTATCCTGGTTCTCCCACAGCATACCATATGAGACACTTATCCTTGGTGATGTCAACATTGATTGGTCCAAACTCACAACTGACTCCCCCAACTCAGTATCCACCTACATGGCTTTCACCAACTTATAACATCTCCCACTCGCTTCCATAAAAATTCCACTTCCAGCTCCATTATAGACTGGATCCTTACCAATTCCCCCACCAGTACCACAATCCCACCACCTTACCTGACTCCATCCGTGATCATCTCCCTACCACCATTTTAAGACACTACTCCCATATTCCTAAACCCCACCTTATCAAAGACTGTCGAAAACTATAGACTTTCACTTCATCCCAATTTAACTCCATTCTCCAAAACATAGATTGGTCCATCCTAAAACACTTCCCCCTAAACGATGCTGTAAGCACTTTCAATAGCATCTTCATGAATACTCTAAACTCCTTAGCTCCCTCTAGGAAGATCAGAGTAAAATCAAACCATGCTCACTGGCTCTCCAAAGAGACTAGACTAGGTCCCTTATGAAACAAAGATTGTGCTTGGAAAACCTGGACTAAAACTAAACAACCACCTTTTCTTTAAAAATACAAGCAACTGAGGAACCTTGCAAAAAATATACAACTAATGACAAAAAGTTATACTATAGCTCTGCTCAACTTAACAACAAATCCAATCCTCGAAAATTTTGGTCAACTCTCAACAACATCCTCTATCCTGGAAAGCCCTCTAATCCCTCCCCATACCCTAACTCTTCCTCTCAGGAAACGGGTACCCTCCTGAATAAACTCTTTATCTCTCCCATCCAAAATCTGGTAACCTCCAAGCCAAACACTACTTCGACACTCACCCCTCCAAGTCCCACTAACAAAACTTTTTCTTTTGAACCAGTTCCCATTACTTACATCAAATCTCTACTACTCAAGCTAAAACCTTACTCACCTTCCACTGACAAAATATCTCCTACATTCCTCAAACTTGCTGCTGACTCAATTGCCTATCCTATATCTATACTAATTAATCGATCTATTCTGGAATCAACTGTCCCCACCCTTTGGAAATCTTTCTTCACTATCCCTCTTCATAAAGGTGGAAACTCCACTGACCCCTCAAACTACCGACCCATTGCCATTCTGTCCCCCCTCTCCAAGATATTAGAAAAATGTATTCACTCACAGCTTCTCAATCTCCTCCTCACACACCACTTACCCCTACCCAACATGGATTTCGTCCTTACCACAGAACCACTACTACCCTTCTCTCCTTCACTCATATCATTGCAGAGGCCCTAGACAACAATAAACTCATTTCCTGTCTCTTCCTAGATCTCTCCAAAGCCTTCGATGCTGTCTCTCATCCTCTACTACTATCCAAACTCGCAAATCTCCACCTATTCCCCTCCGCACTTGCCTGGTTTAATAGTTACCCATCTGGCAGGGAACAATCTGTCAAATGGCTCTCATCTCCTCACCTTTCCTTCCCATCTCCACTGGTGTTCCCCAAGGCTCCATCTTGGGACCCTTTTTGTTTAACATCTTCACCAATGATCTTTAAACCTCATGCATAGAATCCTCCCTTATTCAGTATGCCGACAATTCCACACTTATATCCATCTCAAATAACATTCCTGAACTACACTCCCTGACCCAACAGGCCCTACTATCCACTGACAAATGGCTCTCTCTCAACCTATTGATCCTAAATCCCAAAAAGACCAAACTCCTACTTTTCCTTCCCCATTCTTTTTCTCATCACAAAATCTCCTTTTTTATTACATCTTCTAACAATACAACTACCCAACCTGACACCCACACAAAACTCCTAGGGGTCATTATCGATGACGAACTAAAGTTCAACCTACACATACTCCAATGTATAAAAAAAAAAAAAACAGAAACTAGATCTGCTGTATTGGAACAAAAAATTCCTAACCCCTGAATCTAGACTTACCCTGGGCCAGGCACTCCTCCTCCCCTCCCTCTTATACGCCACCCCAGTTCTTACCAATATCCAGGCCTCCACTCTAAACAAACTCCAACAGACTTACCATAAAATAGCCAGATTCATTACTAACTCCCCATACAACTCACACCACTGCATTTCTTTAAACTCTCTTCAATGGCTTGAACTTCCCCAATTTCTGCTATCTTATCAGTTTCATATGCTACACTCTATTCTTTATAAACCCTCCTTCTGTCCATCTCTATCTTCCTTAGTCTCCATCTACATCCCATCCCGGACCCTCCGTACTTCTAACCAACAATTACTTGATGTCTACCACCCAAAAAGGTCAGTAGGCAAACTACTGTACAAACACTCCCTTGCCCATGCTTAGAACAAACTTCCCCTCGACTTACGTTCAGTCTCCCACACCTCACACTTTAAAAATGGACTAAAAGCTTATTTTCTCAATTCCAGAACCTGCCCTTGCCATGACCCTACCTAGTCTTCCTTCTTTTTATATACCCTCAAAAGGACCATACTTAGTACCTCATTACACCTCTCTCTCCAATGTGTCTACTATGCATTTGCATAATTTTATACAAACAAAAAATGTTATTGTTGACCTATTGAACTATATCAATGTATAATTGTTACTTAGCTTCTTTTTAATGCAACTTTAACTTTATGCATGTAACCCAACATATGAAATCTTTTTGCTATAACTGCTATTATGTCAATATTGTTTAAAACTGTACTTGTTTAAAATGTACTACTGGAGCTTTTCTCCTCTGGTATCCACTGAAAATGGGCCACAAGCCCAGCTGGACAAACCCGGTTAACAAATATCAATAAATAAATATAAATAAAATAATATGGTTAAGCCTATCCCCAGGCGCCCTGATAAAGTAGTTAGTCCCCTTCTGATAAGTCCCACTGGTCCAATGGGTCCCCAGTCGATGCCATGGTGGTTGCTGCAGTCACCAAAAAGGAGCTCACCCAGGAGAGCTGTTCGGTCCATCCTCCAGACAGGGAGTCTCGGGCGATGGATCATTTTGGGATGCGGACCTACACTTCAGCCACCTTTGCCTTACTTGTACTGAATTATTTGGCACATGTAATCAGACTACAGAGGGACCTGGTCAAAAAGAGGTCACTGAGTCTGCCCCAGGGTCCATTTCGGCAGAGAAGATTTTTTACTCTTGCATGGCCACCCTCACTTCCATCTCAAATACGTCCATGAGACTTCCCTCTCACATGTCACTGAGGGTGCCTCTAGGGCTGCTGGAACAGGTGTGGCCATTAGGCGCATGCTTGGTTCTGGCTTTACGTCTTTTTGGAGCCCTTTAAGGCGCCTTTCATGAACACCCCCTACGACGCTTTCACCTTGTTTGGAAAAATGGTTTGTGATACGTTAGTCCAGAGCATGAAGGACGAGAAGACTTTGCTGTCAGGATCTACTTCTCCACCCCACAATGATCCTATTCTAGGAATCAGAGTGAGGTCAAGAAGATGTGGTTTCGGAAGTCTAAGAGTTCTTCCCCAGATGTTCAGGAATTGCCTCCCCCCCCTCCCCCTCCAGAGACCGAGGGGGATATGATAGATGCTGCCCTCGTGGTAGAGGGGGTCCAAAGAACCAAGGATGTTCGTGTTTCACTGTTGCAGTCCTTACAAAATGGGTTATCTGGCTCCCGATAGCCCACAGTCGGCCAGAATACCAAAGTCCTTGGTATATGACATCGGCTGCCTTCGGTTTAGGCCTGACATCAGGTACAAAAATTGGGAGCAGATGCCATTTCCTCAGTCTTTCTTGCTGCGGAGCCCGAAGCAGAATTATTTTGCACGAGAGCCAGTCGGCCGAGTACCTTCTTTTTGTATTCTGAATGCTTAGTTGAAGACATCCTCAGAGAAGTACTCCGTTGGGGACATTTTTTTTCTTGCTTTAACGAATGTCAGAGAAAGTTAATAACTGTCTTGCCTGTGGAAAACCGATTCCGCATCGTGATTTTTCAGTCCTATTGTATTACTTGTTTGGGCCTTGAGCACAACGTCCCTAATTGTGTTTTCTGTGCTTCTTTCAACCCATGTACCATACACCATAGAGCTAGGATCTCATTCAAGCATTTCAGAGTTTGGCCTAAGTTCGTTAGTATGGTGTCTTCTGGTCTCCCGACTTCAGATGTTTCTAAGAAGTGCAAGGATAAGGACCGTGACAGGCTTAGGGTCAAATTAGTCGATGACGTCCCTGTTAAGTTCGTTGTCGGCCCAGTGGTAGTCAGGCGCTTTCTTTGCCCCTGCAGTCCACGGATGTTCCGCAGCAGGCATCTGCGGAGACTTTTTCTGAGTCCTCCATACCACAGGCTTCCATTTTGTCTTCTGTCACTCTGCCAGTCGCCGCCTGTGATAGATCCAGAGCCGCTAAGCAGGCGCCGGCTTCTGAAGAGTCTTTTCTCCACCCGGAGACAAGATCCACACAGACCTTGATTCAGACTTCTGCGGTGGCTAGGCCTCCTGAGTCCCTCAGGCTTCCTAGTAGGCCATCCAGATGAAAATCTACTCCAAAGCAGGTGCCAGCCTCCCCTCAAATGCCTCATGCTCAGATGGTTAAAATGGCTAGCGTTCTCTTGACCATTATCAAGGGCTCTCAGCCACCACCTCCTAAAATGATTAGGGAATTGTCGCCAGAAGCTTTCTTTGCTTCAGACTGAGGTTTCCAGCAGCTCTGCTGATGAAGAGGGAAACTCCACTTTTTTCTGGTTTTGAGGATTCTGATGCAGAAGACTCCATCCCTTCTGCCACCCCCTCCAGAAGATTTTTCTTTTGAGGATACTCTGAATACTCTTAGGGAGCATTTCAAATGGGAAAGTCAGGACTACCCTCAGTCTAAGAAATGGATTAGGGAATTCTCGGATTTGCCTTTGTCTATCCATCCGGTTTTGGAAGTTGTTGATGTTTACATGGAGAATTCTAGACTCCTAATTCTGTTCCTCCTCCTCCCAGAAAGCCTGACCGGTATTAGAGTTCCTGATTGTCATCAGTTCCTTTTCAAAAATCCTACTGCTGATCCAGAGATTATTTCTCAGGGCCCTAAGGGTGTTAAAGCCACGATTGCTAAAAATCCTGTTTCTTCTGACAGGGAATCTAGGGCCTTGGATAGATGGGATAAAAAGGTTTATACTTCTTCCACCCTAGCTATTAGGTCTGTTAATTGTCTTTTTCATATGCTTAAGTATCAGCAGCATACTTTGGAGGCTCTTAAGGCTAAAATTGCCGGTGTTCCTTCCCTGATGGAGAGTAAGGACATGCATGATTTATTGAATTCTGCCACTCTTGTCACTAAACATTCTCTACATTGCGATTTCGACACTTTGGAGGCTTCTTGCAAGGCAGCAGCCACTGTTTCTGTCTTTAGAAGACATGCTTGGCTCAGGGAACAGCCCCTTTCTGAACCTGTCAAATCTAAATTACTGGATGTGCATTTGCACAAGGGCAATCTTTTTGGTAGCAAAGCAGAAGTGGTGTTGAAAAAGTTGGAGGATAAGGCCAAATATATGCAAACTGTTAAGGACTTTCTGCAAGTTCAGCCTCCTCGTTTTAGTAGACATTACCCTTCTAAGAATTGGGACTTTTCCTGACCCTAGTAAACAGAGTCGCACTAGGCCTAGGAGTTACAGGTCTTCTAGCGGACCGACTTCCACCCCTCAAAAGGCTAAGCACTGGCAGGTTTCCTCTTCAAAATCGGTGAGTTCTAAGCAAACTTCCCAAAGCAAGCATTCCCAATGACTCTGGCCTTCCCCTGTCTGCTTCTGTGGGCCCAGGGTTTCCTTTGGGGGAAGGTTAGCCATTTTTGCAAATGTCTGGTTCGCCATTACAGATGACAAATGGGTGCTCAAAATAGTATCCCAAGGCTACAAGTTCTCCTTTCACACCTTCCCTGTCCAACAAGGATACCCAGATATCCCCCCAAATCAAGGGGCAGAAACAGAAAAACAAGTTTCTTCTTTACTAAACCTGGGAGCAATAGAGCCAGTTCCTGCACTACAGTTAGGCCAGGGTTTCTACTCAAGACTGTTCCTGGTCCCCAAAAAAGGGGGCACCTAGCACCCTATTCTGGATTTGTCTGTTCTAAACACTTTTCTGGTGATTCCCAAATTCAAAATGCTCAGTCTTCAGCAGTTGCTGCCAATGCTGGCCAAGGATTCCTGGCTGGTGACTTTGGATCTCAAAGAAGCTTATCTGCACATCCCAATAAGAGAAAGCTGTAAGGCAGTTCCTCCGCTTCAGGGCAGGGAACAGACGCTTCCAATTCTCTGCACGCCCTTTGGCTTATCTACTGCTCCCCAAGTTTTTGCAGGCAAAGAAACATTCAAATTTACCCTTACTTGGACAATTGTCTTATTCAGGCAAACTCTCCAGAGCAACTTCTAAAGGAGTTGAACTTTGTAATGAGCCTTCTCACCTCTTTGGGCTACACCATCAATGAAAAGAAGTCAAAATTGGTACCCACTAGGGAGATTGTATTCCTGGGAGTGAGCCTGAACACAGCCGCCCAGATGGTATTCCTCCCTCAAGAGAAACAAATGGATCTTTCGAATTACTTCAAAAATTTGGCAAGCATGACCCAGCTCTCTGCAAGGCAATTCCTGCAAGCCCTGGGATTCATGGCTTCATGTATTTTGATTCCATATGCCAGACTGCATATGAGGAAAATACAGTGGTACCTCAAAAACCTTTGGTGTCAACACACACAGGATTTAGACTTGATAGTCTTCTGATTCCCTGCCTGCAGACGGAGTTCCTTTGGTGGGCGGCGGCCTGTGCACAGAACAAAGGCCTGCCTTTCTGTCTACCTCCTGCCAGCCAGACTCTCACCACAGATGCCTCGGACAACGCTTGGGGAGCACATCTAGAGGGTGCATGCATTCAGGGGACTTGGAACTCTCAACAGGTTCATTTGCACATAAATCTGAAGGAATTGATGGCAGTCCAGCAGGCCTTAATGGCTTTCAAACATCTTCTCTCTCCTGGTACTCTTCTGGTTAGGACAAGACAACACCACAATTATGTGGTACATCAAGCAGGGAGGGACACACTCTTACTCCCTGTGCAGACAAAGCATAATACTGTGGTCCATAGCAGGTTCCATGGGCATTCATCTTGTAGCTCAATTTCTTCCAGGAAGGGTCAACACCTTGGCAGACCGGTTGAGCAGGCAGGTCCTGGATCCTCACAAGTGGCAACTAAACAAGACCATCTTTTATCACATCGTTCAGCGTTGGGGCACTCCTCCGGGTGAATCTCTTCTCATCTCCAACCAACCACCTTCTTCCAACCTTTTGCACCAGGGATCATCATAACAAAGCTTGGAAAGTTGATGCTCTGTCCTTCCCCTGGACACAGCTCTCAATCTATGCATTCCCTCCTCTGCCTCTTCTTCCCAGAGTGCTGTTAAAGATAAGGGACGAAAAACCAAGGGCCATCATCATAGCTCCAGACTGGCCCAGATATTATTGGTATGCACTACTTCGCAGTCTCTCCCAGTCTCAGCTTTGGCATCGTCCGCTGATACCAGATCTCTTGGTTCAGGAGGTGAGAAAAATTCTGCATCCTCATCTTCAGACTGCATTTGGCAGCTTGGCTCATAATTTAAACCTTTCCCAACAAGTGGTTGAGGTCTTTCGTGAGGCCAGGAGGCCTAGCACTAGGAAAATTTACGCAGATAAGTGGAAAAGATTCTCCATTTGGATGCAGACTAGAGGGGAAGACCCTTCTCGACCTACTCTTCCTCTTATTCTTGACTATCTGGCAGGCTTGCTTAATGGTGGACTTTCCTTTTCTTCTATCAAAATCCATGCTTCAGCTGTTTCTGCTCATTGTTCCTTTGAGCATCTCATTTTCTCTCATCCCTTGATGAAACAATTTCTCAGGGAAGCTAACAATTTAAAGCCTCCCAGTAGTGCACCTACTCCTGCTTGGGATCTCAATTTTGTACTTGAGAAACTTACTCTGCCTGCTTTTGAACCAGCTGCCTCAGCAGACCTGAAGTTTCTCTCCTGGAAAACTGCCTTTCATTTGGCCATTACTTCAGCTAGAAGAGTTTCTGAGCTGCAGGCATTAATGGCAGTAGAGCCTTTTATCATCTTCCATGTGGATCGGGTTTCTCTTGGACCCAATACCTCCTTTATGTCCAAGGTTGTTTCTAGCCTGACTCTTAACCAGTCTATCCACCTGCCTACCTTCTTTCCTTATCCTCAAAATAAAGAGGAAAGGTTACTGCATTCCCTGGATGTGCATAGACAGCTTAGATTTTACCTGGACAGGACTAAATCTTTTTGAAAGTCGGATCAGTTGTTGGTCAGTTTTGCTCCTGGAGCTCAGGGCAAAGCTATTTCTAAACAGACCATTTCTAAGTGGATTGCTCATTGTATTCACTTTTGTTACAGCATGACAAAGTTCCTCCTCAGAGTATTAGGACCCATTCTGCTAGGGCAGCCTCTACCTCAGCAGCTTTTTTTAAGAGGTGTACCTACTAGGGACATACTGAAAGCAGCTACATGGACTTCTGTCCACACTTTCACTAAAGATTACACTTTACACTTGTTTTCTAAGTCCAGGGCTGGTTTTGCCACTGCAGTGTTGCATGGCATCCTTACCAACCCTTAAACAGTGGGTGCTCCTCCTCCCTTTTGTTTTTTTTTCCTGGGCTTTGGGAATCAACCCATTTTGTAAGGACTGCAACAGTGAAACACGAACATAGTACAGTTGTGTACACTTACCATAAATGTAGATGCTCGAGTGTATTCACTGTTGCAGTCCTGGCCCCCCCCTTTTTTCCTGGTCTAACCTTTTTTGGGGGACTCCTGACAGTAAAGGCAAGGAAAACTGAAGAAATGGCGTCGGCTGCCTTCTTTTGTACCTGATGTCCTGACACCAGGCCTAAACCGAAGGCAGCCGACGTCAAATACCAAGGACTTTGGTATTCTGGCCGAATGTGGACTACCGGGAGCCGGATAACCCATTTTGTAAGTACTGCAATAGTGAATGCACTCGAACATTTACATTTATGGTAAGTGTACACAACTGTACTGTCTAGGACATCTTCCTGGGCGGACCTTTCCAGCAACCCTGAGGGGTTGCCCGACTGCTCGGCTGTGGAAGCAGTGGGTGGGGGGGTGACTATCTCTGCACCTAACGGCCTGGGAGTCCATTACAAACGATCATTGGGTTTTGCAGATCATATCCAAAGGTTACTTGATTCCCTTTATCCATCACCCCCGTTCTCCCCAGACACTTCCCAGATGTGCCTACCTGGTCAGTGGGAGGAAGCAGCCGCAGAAGTTACCAGGCTGCTTGCAAAACGAGTCATCCAGCCCGTCCCAGTCTGTATCAGGCATTTATTCCAGATTCTTTTTGGTGCCAAAGAAAACAGGAGACTTAAGACCCATTTTGATCTTTCAACCCCGAACCTGTCGGTTGCCAAGATGAAATTCCATATAGTCACCCTTCAGTCAATTCTGCCCTTCCTGCAGATAAATGACTAGATGTGCTCGGTGGACCTCCAGGATGTGTGCTACCATATCAAAATGAACAGGTGCTCTCTGAGGCTCCTCTGCTTCCAGCTGGGAGCCAATCACTTTCAGTTCAGAGTGCTCCCCTTTGGGCTCACCACCGCCTCCCTCCCCCGGATGTTCACCAAAGTGATGGTGGTAGTGGTGGCTCACCTGCGGCTGCAGGGTTTTCAAGTCTCTCCCTACGTGCACGATTGGCTTCTCTCTGCTCCCTTCAGGCATCGGCTGATTCAAGCCAGGGATCAACTCCTTCAGATTGCTCAGTACCTGGATATTACAGTAAACCTCAACAAGTCTCAGCTGGCACCAGTGCAGGTTCTGGATTTCATAGTTGGTTGGCTTGACACTACTAGGGCATGGGGTTTCTTCCTCTGGACAGACTTTTATTGCTCCACACATTCTTCAAGCCAACCTTCCCACGATGGGTTCAGTTCTTCGAGCGTTGGGGTTCATGGCAGCCACAGTCACTCTCGTCCCAACTGCACATCTCTATATGAGGGTTCTTCAGTGGAACTTAACCATTCAGTGGTCTTTGCTGGGTCTTCCCCTTGTCACATCCTGTTCGACTATCTCATGTTTGCAGGGGCTCCCTTCTTTGGTGCCTCCAATCCCCTGACCTCCTTCAGGGTCTGCCATTTGTTGTTCCCTCCCTCACAATCACAGTGACCACTGACGCCTCCCTGCTTGGTTGGGGGGCATTGCATGGGAAGGACGGTCCAAAGCACACGGTCTTTTCTGGAGACCAATTTCCATATCAGTGTCCTGGAGATGAGGGTGGTGCTTTTGGCCTTGCAAGCTCTCCATGCCTTTCTTCCTCTGGGGACTATTGCAATGCAGACAAGCAATATGTCACTAGTCTGGTACATCAGCAAACAGGGAGAACCAGATCCTGTCCTCTGCAACAAAACCATGAGTTTGTGGGACTGGGCGATCTCCACTGGCCATTTTCTGGTGACAACACACATTCCGGGGAAGTCCAACATTTTGGCGGACAGGCTCAACCGTTCTATTCTGATGCCTTACAAGTGGTGTCTGAATCTTTCAGTTGCAGACAAGATTTTTCTAAAGTGGGGTCAGCCTTGCTGCGATCTCTTCACCTATGGTCACCTCCTTGTTGGTCAGGTCAGACCATAAGCTAATCACCTTTAACATATCCACATCCCACCCCCTCCCCCCAGTAAGGAAACCTCCATAAAAAAACTTCTCCAAAGCCAACTTCATGCTATTTAAGTCAGAAGTTACAAACTTCATGACACCCATGCAGACGGGAACTGAAAGTTCGACTGCTGAGTCCTACACTAAGGCACTGTGCGAGCACATCAACTCATGCATGAATCGTGCCACCCCAAATAGAACCAAGATGCTCTCCTCCAAAAAAAGGAAGCCAATCTGGTGGTCCCCTGCCATAAACAAATTTTACAACAAAAGGAAGAAACTGTTGCAAAAAAGAGGAAAATCCCAGGATGCAAAAAACTCTCTTACCAGCCTCAGTAAGAAGCTGAGATCCCTCATAAAATCCTCCAAAGCTAGTTACGAAAATAAAATTGCCAAAGATTCCAAAGACCATCCACAAGGCATTCTATAACTATGTCAAGAATCTAAATAGCAATGCTCAGATCTGCTCTGAGCTACAACAGAATGGCATTAAATATACTGATCCCAAGGATATTGCCAGTATCCTGGCAGATCGATTCAGTGCCAACTTCACCCCCCTCTCACCCCCTAAATGGCCCATCTCAATACCGGAAGATTGCCAAATTCCGGTAATAACGGCCACACAGGTAAAAAACGCACTCTCCAAAGCTTAGAATACAGCATCCATGGGACCAGATGACATCATGGGCTGTGTACTACATGAACTACAGAATGAACTGGCACCTCACCTAAGTGTCATGTTTAATCATACCCTCACCTCAGGCTTCATGCTCACTGAGTGGCGCACAGCTACAGTTATCCCACTCCACAAGGAGGATCCACCTTGGATCCTGTGAACTATTGCCCCATCAGTCTGATGAGCCATGGAACGTATTATCGTGGAACTTATAAACAAAGACATTGGCAACCTTAAAACACTGGATCCCCCAGTTTGGGTTCATGAAGGGTGGATCTTGTCTCCTGAACCTGATTGACTTCTTCAAATCAGTCTCCAGGGCTGTGGACGAGGGCAAGTCAGTCCACACAGCCTATCTGGACCTCACCAAGGCCTTTCACACCATCCCCCACCTGGGAATCATAGATTAACTTACTAAGCTGGGCATTAATCCCTACATCACTCGATGGGTTGCCAACTGGCTTACTGACAGAACCCACATTGTAAAAGTAGCTGACTCCAAATCCAGCTCCAGACAAGTGGAGTACCTCCGGGTTCAGTCCTGGGATCTCTCTTGTTTGGCATCTACTTCTCTGAAGTATAGGCCAACACTAAGGGACTCTGGCTAACAAAGTTCGCAATGACTGCAAACTGGGAGCCGTTATTGAATCCCCAAATAATGTGGATACTCTACAAAAGGGCCTTACAGAAACAGATGCTTGGTGCCACAGCCATGGGCTCAAGCTCAATGCCAAGAAATGTATAGTTATCCCTGTTGGGAAAATCATGTACCCGTGAATTACCACATAGGTGGCAGTCCACTAAACACCGAAAGTGTGATAAGAGACTTCGGGACACAGGTGGACAGTGGTTTCACCTTCAATAACCACATCGCCACAACAGTCAGGAAATCCTTTTATGTGGCACACCTCATCACTAAGGGCTTTTCATCCAGAAAAAGGATGTCATTGTCCCACTGTACTCATCCCTCATTAGACCCATTATAGAATACTATGCCCCATTTGGTATGCACCTATCAAGACATCTGCAACAGCTGGAAAGGCCGCAGAAATACCTCACTAAAAAAATCACAGGCCTAAAGTAGATGCCTTATACTGACCGCCTTAAAAGACTCCATCTGTACTCTGTCACATATTGTCTATTCCGAGGTGATCTCTGCTTAACATACAAGGCCATGTCAAACCCAGAGCTGTTGAACATGATACACTTAAAGAAATCCCAATCCCTCAGAGCCACACGCTCCAGGGATCTAAACCTTGTTATCACAATAAACAAAACATGCTGTAGGGATAGGTTCCTGACCCAGAGCCTCCCCAGACTCTGGAACAGACTGCCCATACATGTCAAGCAGAGCACCTCTTTGGCCCTCTTCAAAAGGAACCTTGATGATTGGATGGGAGAAAGGAAATTCACCCCGGGGATCACGTCAGTCGCCCTGCTAGACAGGGGTCCAGGGAAGTAAATAGTGTGGGAAGAAATAGCCAGGGAATTGTTATAGCTAGGCTTCTATAGGCCCGGTAGCCTAGTACCAACCTATGAACCTCTCCTTCCAACGAGAAGTGCAGCAAGTATTTTACTATGAACACCACTCCGGGGGAGTCCCCCAGAGATGCTTTTATTCATGGTTGGCCCTCCAGTCTACTGTATGCGTATCCTCTGCTCCCTCTAATTCCCACATTCATTCAGCAAGTTCGACGGTTGGGAAGCTCAGTGATCCTCATTGCCCCTTTCTGGCCTCACCAAGTTTGGTTCCCCACTCTGTGGTCTCATGTAATGTGTTGTCCCTGGATGCTAGACCCAGGTCTGGATTTGATTACACATCCCTCAGAGTTTCCTCACCCAGACTTGGCCTGAAATTCACAGCTCAGCTGCTCCAATTCCCGTCATAGCAAGGACTCCCGGGCTGTCTTATGTTAAGAAGATCTTCTACCAGAAAGGGTCTACTCAAGCAAATGGAAGCGTTTTTCGATCTGGGCCTTTCAGCATGACCCGCATCCATTCACTGCGCCAGTCTCAGCCATTTTGGCGGGCATTTTTAATCGTGGCACTTGTTTTTGTACAATTAAGGTACCATTAGTGATTTCCAATTTTCACATAGGTGAGAATTTGGCTTCATTGGCTTCTTCTAAGGTTTGTAAGACATTTCTGAAAGGTACCTTTCTTCTTAGGCCTCCGGTTAAGGACCTCACACCCCCTTGGGATCTTACCTGTGTTCTGCAGGCTTTGGTTTCTTCTCCATTTGAACCAGTGGCCATAGTTGACTTGCAGTTCGTGTCATGGAAGACTACTTTTTTGGTAGTGATTACCTCTGCCAAGAGGGTTTCTGAGATTCAAGCCTTATCTATCAAAACCCCCTTATCTGGTGCAGACCAAGCCATCTTTTTTTTTTTTACCAAAGGTGGCATCCGAATCTAATATTAACCAGGTCATTAATTTGCCAGATGTTCTTCGTGTTTCACTGTTGCAGTCATCACATTTGGGTTATCCGCTTGCAGTAGCACTCAGCCTGATTAACAAAGTCTTTGGTCCTCTGTCTGTTGCTGTCTCTTCTTCCATGACATCAGGTCCTCAGGGGTATAAAACATGCAGCCGATGCCATTACATCAGTCTTTCTTGCTGTGCGGTCGGCCAACTCTTGAAATTTCCGTTTTCGAGTTTCAGAACTGAAGTCTTCAACTAAAAGCTAAGTACCCCATTGGGGAAACATTTTCTTGCTCTAAACCGATGACAGTAAAAGTAAATTGCATTTCTTGTGGAAAGCAAATACCTCATAAAGATTTTCATTCGTACTGTATTCCTTGCCTAGGCCCTGACCACGATGTACCTCGGTGTCGGTTTTATGCCTTATTTAAACCTCAAACTATCCGTCGTCGGTATATTTTTGCTTCTAAATATTGTGGTACTCTGTTCAATTATCCTGATATGTCTTCAGTAAACCATCTGACTACCAACATTCCGAAAAAACGCAAAGATAAAGACAGAGACAGGCCGCCTAGGTCCAAAGCTGCTGCCGACACTTCTCCTAAGCTAGTTGCCAGTACTCAGTGAGGCGCTTTCGCAGCCCCAGATACCCGCTACTTCAGATTCGCAGGCCTCTACTGAGATCCATTCGGAGTCCGGTATGCCGCGAGATGCTTCACCTGTGGAACCTGCAGATGTCTCTACCTTGGATGGGTCTGGAGCCACTGTGCAGGCACTGGCTTCTGGGGGTGTATTCAGGCCTACTGACTTGCATATTAAACGGACACCATCATCTTCTTCAAGTTCTAAAACTCGAACCATGCCTAGACAACTGACGCCCGGACCGCATGGTCAGGCCTCTATGCCTAAAAAACAAATAAGAATGGCTGAAGACCTTATTACTTTAATCAGGGGAAGCCAACCTTCCCCGTCTAAGAGACCTAGGACTGAGTTTGCTTATGATACTTCTGACCAGGATTCTGAAATTTCTGTTTCCTCTGATGACCAGGATTTACCCTTATCTACCTATGAGGATTCTGATGCTGAGGACTCTATTCCCTCTGCCCCCCCCCCCCCCCACACACACACACACACACACAGAGGATTTCTCTTTTGGTGAAACCTTGCATACTCTCAGGGAGCATTTTCGTTGGGAAAGTCAGGATTTCTCTTCTAAAAAGAGGCTTGGGGATTTCTTACTCTTGCCCCAGCACAGGCCTTTAGCCATACCTCCTGTACTAGACATTGTTGATGATGTTTTTTCTGAATCTAGCTTGGCCCTTGACACTCTACCTCCTGCTCCCAGAAAACCTGATAGATATTACAGGGTTCCTGACTCTCACAAGTTCCTTTTCAAAAATCCTACTGCGGATCCTGAGACCATTTCACAGGGACCCAAGGGCATTAACGCTACTACTGCCAAAAATCCTACCCCCCTCTGATAGAGACTCTAGGGCGCTGGATAGATGGGATAAGAAGGTATACACTTCTGCAACTCTGGCCATTAGGGCCTTAAACTGCCAGTATCATATGCTAAAGTATCAGCAGCATATTATTGGATTGCTTAAACAGAAAATTATGTTGATTCCTGATTGTCATGAAAATAAGGATTTACAGGATTTAATGCATTCTGCTGAACAAGTTGGAAAACATACTTTGCAGTGTGGTTTTGATTCACTGAAGGCATCTTGCAGGGCTGCTGTAACTGGGTCTGTACTTAGAAGGCATGCTTGGCTTAAGGAGCAATCCTTGCCAGATCATGTTAAAGCTAAATTACTGGATGCTCCCTTAAATCAGGACCACCTTTCTGGCAACAAGGCAGAAGAAGTTCTTAAAAAGATGGAGGAAAAAGCTAAATCTATGCAAACTGTTAAAGATTTTTTACAAGTACAACCTCCAAGATTTAGTAGGCATTGGCCTTCTAAGAATTGGTCCTTTCCTGCCTCTTCCAGACCTTCTCAGTCCAAACCCAGATCCAGCAGAGGACCCAGGCTTCAATCCCAGGGGACGCACAGGACTAAGCAGTGGGGGGCCGCCACTTCCAAATCTGGGAGTAATAAAGCTCCCCCCATGGTAAACTGTCGCAATGACTTCTTTTTAAAACTTCCAAGCACTTCTCAACTGACTGCCCTTTGGGGGGAATATTGCTCTTCATGCAAAGAACTGAGAACTCATTACCCAGGACAAATGGGTTTTAAATGTCGTGTCCCAAGGATACAGATTTCACTTCCACACATTACCAACACCAAGCGGTTGGCCAGATCTAACCCCAACTCAGTGGGCAGAGGCCCAAAAGCAAGTATTCTCTCTCTTAAGCATAGGGGCTATTCAGTTGGTACCAAAAGAGGAGAAGGGACAAGGTTTCTACTCGAGACTTTTCCTGGTACACAGAAAAGACAATTCATGGCATCCTATCCTGGACCTGTCTACTCTAAACACCTTTTTGGTGATTCCAAAGTTCAAGATGCTGACTCTTCCATTGCTTCCTATGCTAGGCAAAGATGCCTGGTTGAACACTTGATTTAAAGGAAGCATACCTGCACATCCCAATCAGGGAATCTTGCAGAAGATACCTACGCTTCAATGCAGGCTACATGCACACTACCAGTTCTCTGCACTGCCCTTTGGCTCATCTACTGCGCCCAGGGTATTCACAAAGAGCCTAGCTCCAGTCATTGCATTTTGCAGGCAAAGAAATATTCAAATATACCCATACCAGGACAGTTATCTAATTCAGGCAAAAAGCCAGGACATACTTTTAAGTCATCTGGCCTTTGTACAAAGGGTGCTAACTTGTCTGGGGTACACCATAAACAAAAAGAAATCACACCTAGTACCCTATCAACAAATTATATTCCTGGGAGCACGCTTGAATACAACTTCCCAGATGGCTTTCCTCATGCCAGAGAAACAAATTAATTTGACAACCTACTTCAAACAAGGGGCCACAAAAACCCTGGCGTCTGCAAGGCAAATACTACAAGCCTTGGGGTTCATGGCCTCCTGCATTCTTCTAATTCCATATGCAAGACTGCATATGAGGAAACTAGAATGGTATCTAAAAAGCCTATGGTGTCAACATTCTCAGGATCTAGAAGCAATGATCCCTATCATACCTTGCCTACGCCTAGAGTTCCTTTGGTGGGCAGAGGCCTGATACCAAAACAAGGGACTACTATTCTCATTACCCCCTGCCGCCCAAACCCTAACAGACACATCAGACTATGCATGGGGGACTCACCAGGCAGGAAAGTGCATCCAGAGCAAATGGTACCCAAGTCAAATGCACCTGCATATCAATCAAAAAGAAATGTTAGCTGTACAGAATACTCTGACAGCCTTTAAGGACCACATTCTTCTAGGACAGTTAATGGTAAAGACGGACAAACACCACTGTTATGTGGTACATAAACAAGCAGGGGGGTACCCACTCTTACCCCCCCCCTCTGCAGACTAGCCATGGCAATGTGGAACACAGCCTTGAGCTACCAAGTGCATCTACAAGCTCAATTCTTGCCAGGAAAACTAAATACACTGGCAGACGGACTAAGCAGAAACCTTATGGACCCACACGAGTGGAAACTAGAACCAAGGATTTTCAACATGTTGACAAGCAAATGGGGGAGCCCCGGATATAGACCTGTTTGCCTCCCCCCAGAACTATCAGTTGGACACATTTTGCACAAGGACTTCCCACAAACAAGCCTGGAAAGTGGATGCTGTGTCCTTCAGCTGGATAAAACTATCAGTTTATGCTTTTTCTCCTCAGCCTCTGCTCTCCAAAGTGCTACTAAAGATCAAACAAGACAAACCAAGGACTATTTTGATCGCACAAGACTGGCCACGCCAACACTGGTACCCCCTCTTGAGCAGTGTGTCACTGTTGGCTCCATGGCACCTTGCCTCAGACTCCTACCCTGTTGTCTCAGCAGGAGAACCAGATTCTGCACCCTCAGCTTCAAACACTGAACCTAGCAGCCTGGCTAATTTCCTAATCTCTCCTTTACCATCCCTCAGTAAACCAGTGATGGATATCATTTTAGAGGCAAGGAGGCCTAGTACTAGAAAATCTTATGCTGAAAAATGGAAAAGATTCTGTGCCTGGAACCAATCTCAAGGGATGAGCACAGCAGCGCCCAATGTACCTCAGATTTTACAATACTTAACTGAAATGCTTAACAAGGGCCTGTCTTTTTCCTCCATCAAAATTCATGCCTCAGCCATTTCAGCTCATTATAACACAGAACCTCCCCTCTTCTCTCATCCACTGCTCAGGCAGTTCCTCAGAGGGGCCAAAATTTTAAGACCACCCAGGAGAGCACCAACTCTAGCCTGGGAACTTAACTTTGTTTTGGAGAAACTCACTCTTCCTCTTTTTGAGCCAGCTGCTACTGCGGATTTAAAATTCCTTTCTTGGAAAACAGCTTTCCTTTTAGCAATCACTTCAGCTAGAAGGGTACCTGAATTACAGGGCCTTATGGCAGTGAAGCCTTTCATAATCTTTCATGCGGACAGGGAGTCCCTCTGAACCAATCCCTCTTTCATGCCCAAGGTGGTATCTAGTGTGGCTCTTAATCAGTCCATCCATTTGCCAACCTTCTTTCCTAAGCCACAGAACAAAGGGGAACAGATATTGCACTCCTTAGATGTGCACAGACAACTTAGATTCTACTTGGACAGGACTAAACCTCAAAGGAAATCTGAACAACTGCTGGTGGCATTTGCTGCAGGGACAGAGGGGAAGGCCATTTCAAAGCGAACCATTTCTAAATGGATAAGGCCATTCCATTCATTTCTGGCTATAAGCACCATGGAAAACCTATCCCAGAGGGGATCAGACCCCACTCAACCAGGGCTGCATCTACCTCTACAGCCTTTTTCAGAGGCGTCCCTACCAGGGACATCCTAGACGCTGCTACCTGGAATGCGGTACATACTTTCACCAAGCATTACCATCTTCCTATTTTCTCTAAATCCAGAGCTGGCATTGCCACTGCTGGTCCTAATGCTATCTAAATTCCTCCTCCCATCCTTAGCTTTGGGAATCTACCCAAATGTGATGACTGCAACAATGAAACACGAAGAACATAGTACAGTTGTGTACACTTACCATAAATGTAGATGTTTGAGTGTATTCACTGTTGCAGTCCTGGTTACCCTCCCTCCAGCCCCCTGACTTCTTCTGGCTATACCTCTTCTCTCCTTTATTATGCTTACAGGCTTTTTGGTGTATTTGCTTTTTTTGTTGGAGGTATAACCTTGCATTTTTATAGATATTTAATTGCTTCCCTTTTTGGTGTATTTGCTTTTGGTTGGAGGTATGCTTTTGTGTTTATTTGCTCCCCATTAGGGGGGCACCTGACATCTGGGGCAAGAAAAACTGATGTAATGGCGTCGGCTGCATGTTTTATACCCCTGACATCACGGAAGAAGAGACAGCAACCGACACAGGACCCAAGACTTTGTTAATCAGGGCAACTGAGGGCTACTGCAAGCAGATAACCCAAATGTGATGAATGCAACAGTGAATACACTTAAACATCTACATTTATGGTAAGTGTACACAACTGTACTTTTTCTTTCCAAGTTTCCAAAATAAAGGACTACAAATTGCACTTGCCTGATATTCACAGGAAACTGCATTTCTATTTGCATAGAACAAAACCGTTTTGTAAGTTGGATCAACTATTTGTTTCCTTTTCTAAACCTTTCGAGGGAAAGCCTGTTTCTAAAGTTACAATTTCTCGATGGATTTCTGAATGCATTTGATTGGCCCATCAAGCTAAAGGTTCATTTCCACCAGGACATGTCCAGGCTCATTCCACCAGATCTGTTGCTACTTCTGTGGCTTTTTGGTCCAGGGTTTCTCTGGATGAAAATTGCTCTGTGGTGACCTGGGCATCATTGCACACTTTTATTTCCCATTATAAATTGGATCTTTCCAGGGGCAGGACATCTTTTGGCTCAGCTGTGCTCTGGAGCACCTTTCCTTGTGGACCTCCCCAAGGTTCATTGGTAGCTGGGAACTCTGTCCCTGAGGTTGAAGATCAAGTGAAAACAACTTCAGAAAAATAAGTTATGTACTTACCGTAAAGTTCCATCTGAGTTGTTGCTTTTCATTTGTCTTCAACCATCCCTCCCTCCTTCCCCCTGCCTTGTGTGGGCTGCGTAGTGGACCAGATGGAAAAGGCATAGCCCCTTTATCTGGGCTAACCTTCCTTTTGATAAGCCCATTGTGGGCTGTGTCAGGTTTATTGGCATGTTATCTTGGATGGGAAGCTGCTGTTCTACAGCAGACTCTATCTGAGGGGAAGAGGGGAGACAGGGGCATTATGGGTAGGGAGAACTTGGACTCTGGATCTGATGCCGGAGCATTTGGCCAAGTTGGATCATTGCTGGATCAGAGTCCCTCAAGTTGAAGACAAATGAAAAAGTAACAACTCAGATGGAACATTATGGTAAGTACATAACTTATTTTGTGTTTTTTTTGTTGTGTGTATTTTTTGTGCATCATTTCTAAAGATCATGTAAAGTACCCCATCCCCTTCTGCATTCACATTGACTGTGTCCATCTACGAGAGGTTTCACTTTTGATTCAGGCTTCTTCATTCACTTGTCACAGCCCAAGTTAATTGGAAAGGCTGCTTGCTTGCTTTATCTAACGATCTAAACGGCTCCATTGAAAGGATATTCCTAGGCCTCTCAAAACAGTATGAGGATGTGAACAATGCATGATTGCTTTATTTATTAGCCTAGCTGAGTTAGCTGACTTTCCTTTGTAGAAATTGGACCGATGTACCAAAATAGAAGAATCGGTTAATTTTTAAAAAAATAAATGAAACCAAAGACCATCAAATATTTTCTTTACACTTGGAACAATGTAGTTCATGTTGTCCATGCTTTTCTCCAGACGTCAGTTGCCAGGCATGCATCCCAGTTTCTTCCCAGGCTTGTAACATGAATTTCCTTCTTTTGCACTTTTGTTGTGAACTGTCTGATGTTGTGAATTCTAATTTATTCTTGACTGTTTAGTTTCCGTTCTGTCTTTGGAACTGACTCGGCCGTAGTATCAAGCTCATGCCAGCCAGAAACTCCCGAGCCAAGGCTACCCATAGTGCCCCTCTTCCCTTCCCTTCAGATCTCGTTTGCCATGTAGTTTTAGGATGCGTCAGTTGTGCTCTCGAGCTAAGTACTAATTTTTTTTATAAATATCTTTATTAAGACTTATTTCCTTAACTCTAAACTTGTCGTTAACTTAGTTTTCCTGATTACTTTTATATTTACGGAGTGTGAGTGTTATATTGCTTTCCTTTTTACCGTTTGGTATTTCTCGCATTACCATTACTGGTACAGACCTCTCCCTTTCCTCTTACCTCTGGTAACTCTCTAATACCATTGTTGGTATCTCCCTTTTGCCCCCTTTACAAAAAAAAGCTCTCTTGTTTTTTTCTTACTACGTGAGAGTGTGTGTGTGTTGGTTTTGGCTGTACATATGTTTACTTCTGATTGAACATGGCAGAGAACCATAAGGGTGCAACTGGTTTTAAGCAGTGTGAGGAATGTGACAGAAGGTTTACCTTTATAAAGCCAAATCACAGTGGTACGAATGCTCATATGAGTGACTCGTAACCACGAAAGTGAAAACGGTGATAGTCCTTAATGTTCAAAAAACAGCAAATCAAAAAGTAGATTCGCTGTTTTTCGAACATTGTCGAACGAAAAAAAAAAATTGTAAAGCAGGGGGACAAGCACCCTGCACCCCACATGTGGGGGGCTGTGCACCCCACACACACACACTTCAATATTCTAGCTCTGAGATCGCACTACAGTGGGGAAAGGGACCATTTTCCAAACCCCACTATAGTGCAATCTACCCCACAATGTCGAATGTGCAATGAGCGAATGTCACTGCATTAACTCATTGCACATTCGAACCTTTTTTCGTTTGGCATTTGCAAACTTTGCAAACAGCCTTTCGAACAATTGCTGTTTGCCTGAGTGTGAATTGCCTTTCCAAAGGTAAACCATGGCAGAAAGATGCCCAACTTGGACGGGCATCTTTCTTGCGTATATTGTTTGGGGTTGCCACATTTAGAAATCCAGCCACCGTGTGAACTCTGCAAGGATTTCAGTGCTCGGACCCTTGCAGAGCAGTGCAACAAATTGATCCTCATGGGTTTGTTAAAATGCCCTTTTAGTGAGGGTTTGTGTGAGATGGAGACGTCAGTCTCCCAAAAAAGAATCAAAAAAGAGGAGCCACTCTGATGTTCTTCATTTTCACTGTTGCAGTCATTACATTTGGGTAGTCTTCTGGCAAGTAGCCGTCATTCGGCCTGATTAACAAAGTCTTGGGTCCTGCATCGGTTGCTGTCCCTTCTTCCATGACGTCAGGTTGTCAGGGGTATAAAACATGCAGCCGACGCCATTACATCTGTCTTTCTTGCCGTGCGGTGCCCGAAGCAGAAGCAGTTCGGATGTGCCGGTCGACCGACTCCTAAAATTTTCGTTTTCGAGTTTCAGATCCAAAAACTTCAATTTAAAGCTAAGTACCCTGTTGGGGAAACTTTTTCTTGCTCCTTACCGATGTCAGTAAAAGTTAATAATTGCATTACTTGTGGAAAGCAAATACCTCATAAAGATTTTCATTCGTACTGTATTCCTTGCCTAGGCCCTGACCACGACATACCTTGCTGTAGGTTTTGTGCGTTATTTAATCAGCGCACAGTCCGTCAGTACATTTTTGCCTCTAAATATTTTGGTTCTCGGTTTAATTATCCAGAAATGTCGTTGGTTAGTCATCCAACTACCGGGATTCCGAAAAAACGCAAAGATAAAAACAGAGAGAGGCTGTCGAGATCCAAAACTGCCGACTACGCTTTTCCTAAGCCAGTCGCCAGTTCGCCGGTACTCAGTGAGGTGCTTTCGCAGCCCCTGATACCCGCTACTTCTGATTCTCAGGCTTCTACTGAGACCCATTCGGAGTCCGATATGCTGCAAGATGCTTCACCTATGGAACCCGTGGATGCCTCTACCTTGGATGGGTCCGGAGCCGCTGTGCAGGCACCGGCTTCTGAGAGTGTGTTCAGGTCTACAGACTTGTATATTAAATCGACACCGCCTTTATTACTAAGGCCTAAATCTCGATCCATGTCTAAAAAAACGACGCCCAGGCCACATTTTCAGGCCCCTATGCCAAAAAACAAATGATAAAAATGTCTGAAGATCTAATTACTCTAATCAGGGGTAGTCAACCCCCCCCCCCTCCAAGAGGCGTAGGGCTGAGCTTGAGTATGAATCTTCTGATCAGGATTCTGTTTCTTCTGACTCTTCTAATGACCTGGATTTGTCCAGGCCTACTTATGAGTATTCTGATGCAGAGGATTCCATTCCGTCTGCTTCCCCTCCTGATGATTTTACTTTTGGGGAAACTTTACATACTTTAAGGGAGCATTTCCACTGGGAAAGCCAGGAATTTTCTGATTCAAAAAAGAGGCTTGGGGATTTCCTTCTTCTACCTCAGCATAGGCCTTTGGCTATACCTCCTGTACTAGACGTTGATGTGTTCTCGGAATCCAGTATGGTCCCTGATTCCCTGCCTCCGGCTCCTAGTAAACCTAACAGAGATACTGCAGGGTTCCTGAGTCCCACAAGTTCCTTTTCAAAAATCCTGTTGCAGATCCAGAAACCATTTCTCAGAGACCCAAGGGCATACTGCTAAAAATCCTACCCCTTCTGATAGAGACTCCAGGGTGCTGGATAGATAGGGTAAAAAGGTTTATACTTCTGCAACCTTGGCAATCAGAGCTTTAAACTGCCAATTTCATATGTTAAAAAATCAACAGCATATTATTGGACTGCTTAAACAGAAAATGATGTTGATTCCTGACTATGTGGAAAATAAAGATTTACAGGATTTAATGCATTCTGCTGAACCAGTTGGAAAACATACTTTACAATGTGGCTTTGATTCTTTAGAGGCCTCTTGCAGGGCTGCTGTTACTGGTCTGTGCTTAGAAGGCATGCTTGGCTTAAGGAGCAGTCTTTGCCTGATTATGTTAAAACTAAATTGTTGGATGCTCCTTTAAATCAGGACCGCTTGTTTGGCAATAAGGCTGAAGAAGTTCTAAAAAAGATGGAAGGATAAAGCTAAAGCTATGCAAACTGTTAAAGATTTCTTACAAGTGCAACCTCCAAGATTTAGTAGGCACTGGCCTACTAAGAATTGGTCCTTTCCAGCCCCTTCCAGATCCTCTCAAGCCAAACCCAGACACAGTAAAAAACCCAGGTTTCAGTCCCAGGGGACTCTCAGAATTAAGCAGTGGGGGGCCTTCACTTTCAAATCTGGAAATAATACATCCCCCTGTAGTAAACAATCTCAATGACTTCCTTTTAAAATTACTAAGCACTTATCTTTTAACCACCCCTTTTGGGGGGAAGATTGCTCTTCATGCAAAGAACTGGGAACTCATAACCCAGGACAAATGGGTTTTAAATAGTGTCCCAGGGATACAGGTTTAATTTCCACACGTTGCCAGCACCAAACTGGTGGCCAGACCTGCCCCCAAATCAGTGGGCAGAGGCTCAAAAACAAGTACTTTCCCTCTTACACACGGGGGCTATTCAGCTGGTACCAGAAGAGGAAAAGGGACAAGGTTTCTATTCCAGGCTTTTTCTGGTACCCAGAAAAGACAAATCATGGCATCCAGTACTAGACCTGTCGACTCTAAACACCTTTCTGGAGATTCCAAAATTCAAGATGCTGACTCTTCATTTACTTCCTATGCTAGGCAAAGACGCCTGGTTGGCAATTCTAGTTTTAAAAGAAGCATACCTGCACATCCCAATCAAGGAATCTTGCAGAAGATACCTATGCTTCAAAGCAGGCTACTTACATTATCAGTTCTCTGCACTGCCCTTTGGCTTGTCTACTGCACCCATGGTATTCACAAAGTGCCTGGCACCAGTTATTGCATTTTGCAGGCAAAGAAATATTCAGATATATCCATACCTGGACGATTGTCTGATTCAGGCAGAAAATCAGGGCATACTTCTAAATCATCTGGCGTTTGTAAAAAGGGTTCTAACTTGTCTGGGATACGCCATAAACAAAAAGAAATCACAACTGGTACCCTGTCAACAGATTACATTCCTGGGTGCAAGCTTGAATACAACTGCCCAGATGGCTTTCCTCATGCCAGAGAAGCAAATTAATTTGGTAACTTCAAACAAATGGCCACAAAAACCCTGCTGTGTCTGCAAGACAAATACTGCAAGCCTTGAGATTCATGGCCTCCTGCATTCTTCTAATTCCATATGCAAGACTGCATATAAGGAAACTACAGTGGTATCTAAAAAGTCTATGGAGTCAACATTTTCACAGCCTGGAAACAATGATTCCTATCATACCTTGCCTACGCCTGGAGTTCCTATGGTGGGCAAAAGCCTGCCACCAAAACAGGGGACTCTCATTCACACTACCCCCTGCCGCCCAAACCCTAACTACAGATACATCAGACTATACATGTGGGGCTCACCTGGCAGGGAAGTGCATTCAGGGCAAATGGAACCCAAATCAAATGCACCTACATATCAGTCAAAATGAAATGTTAGCTGTATAGAATGCTCTGACAGCCTTCAAGGACTGCATTCTTCCAGGACAACTAATGGTAAAGATGGACAACACCACAGTTATGTGGTACATAAACAAGCAGGGGGGTACACATTCCTACCCCCTCTGCAGGCTAGCCATGGCATTGTGGAACACAGCCTTGAGCTACCAAATGCATCTACAAGCTCAATTCCTTCCAAGAAAATTGAATACACTGGCAGACGGACTAAGCAGAAACCTCATGGACCCACACGAGTGGAAACTGGAACCACGGATTTTCAACTTGTTGACAAGCGAATGGGGGAGTCCCAGACATAGATCTATTTGCCTCCCCCCAGAACTACCAGTTGGACAAGTTTTGCACAAGGACTTCCCACAAACAAGCCTGGAAAGTGGATGCTCTGTCCTTCAGCTGAAAAAAACTATCAGTCTGCTCCTTTCCCCCTCTGCCTCTGCTCTCCAAAATTCTACTAAAAGTCAAACAAGACAAACCAAGGATGATTTTGATTGTTCCAGACTGGCAACGCCAACACTGGTACCCCCTCTTGCGCATTGTGTCGCAAATATCTCCATGGCACCTGCCTCAGACCCCTTCTCTGCTGTCTCAGCAGGAGAACCAAATTCTGCACCCTCAGCTTCCAACATTGAACCTTGCAGCCAGGCTAATCACTTAAATTCACCCTTATCATCCCTCAGCAAACCTGTGATGGATGTCATCTTGGAGGTGAGGAGACCTAGTACTAGAAAATCTTATGCTGATAAATGGAAAAGATTCTATGCCTGGAACCAGTCTTTAGAGATGAGCACAGCAACGCCCAATTTGCCTCAGATTTTGAAATACTTAACTGAGATGCTTCACAAGGGCCTGTCCTTTTCCTCCATTAAAATCCACGTCTCAGCTATTTCAGTTCACTATAACACAGAACCACCACCCCTCTTTTCTCATCCTCTTCTCAAGCAGTATCTCAGAGGGACAAGAAACTTGAGACCACCCCGGAGAGCCTCTACCCCTGCCTGGGACCTGAACTTTGTTGGAGAAACTCACTCTATCTCCTTTCGAGCCAGCTGCTACTGCAGACTTAAAATTTCTTTCCTGGAAAACAGCCTTCCTTTTAGCAATCACTTCAGCTAGAAGGATATCCGAATTACAGGTCCTTATGGCAGTGGAGCCTTTCATCTTCTTTCATGCGGACAGGGTATCTCTCAGACCAATCCATCCTTCATGCCCAAGGTGGTTTCCAGTATGGCTCTTAATCAGTCCATTAATTTGCCAACCTTCTTTCCCAATCCACAGAACAAAGGGGAACAGATTCTTCATTACTTGGATGTGCACAGACAGCTAAGATTCTACTTGGACAGGACTAAATCTCGAAGAAAATCTGAACAATTGCTGGTAGCATTTGCTGCAGGGGCAGAGGGAAAGGCTATTTCAAAATGAACCATTTCTAAATGGATAAGCCATTGCATTCATTTCTGCTATAAGCACCATGAAAAACCTATCCCCCAGGGGATCAGATCTCACTCCACCAGGGCTGCATCTACTTCTGCAGCCTTTCTCAGAAGTGTTCCTACTAGGGATATCTTAGAAGCTGCTACCTGGAGTTCTGTACATACTTTCACCAAGCATTATCATTTACCAATTTTCTCTAAATCCAGAGCTGGCTTTGCCACTGCGGTCTTGCAGGGCCTTATAGCTGGCCCTAAGGCTGTATAAACTCCTCCTCCTAACCATAGCTTTGGGAATCTACCCAAATGTAATGACTGCAACAGTGAAACACTAAGAACATAGTACAGTTGTGTACACTTACCATAAATGTAGATGTTCGAGTGTATTCACTGTTGCAGTCCTGGTTACCCTCCCTCCAGACCCCTAGTTTTTTCTGGCTATGCCTCTCCTTTCCTTTACTATGCTTAAAAGCATTTTTGCTGTGTTTGCTTTTGGTTGGAGGTATACTTTTGTGTTTTTGTTTTTATTTGCTCCCCATTAGGGGGGCACGTGACATCTGGGGCAAGAAAAGCTTATGTAGTGGTGTCGGCTGCATGTTTTATACCCCTGATGACCTGACGTCATGGAAGAAGGGACAGCAACCGACGCAGGACCCAAGACTTTGTTAATTAGGCCGACTGAGGGCAACCTGCCAGCAGGTTACCCAAATATGACTTCAACAGTGAATACACTCGAACATCTACATTTATGGTAAGTGTACACAACTGTACTTTCTGGCATCACCTAAATCTCTTGACTTTAAATCTAAAGGCCAGGTTCCTTCATCAGGACCAAAGCCTAAACATTCAAAATTGACACTGACAACCGTTTTGGTGCCAAAGCCTATAACTTCCCCCAGGGTGCCGATAACTATTATGGAGCCCATGAAAATTGCCTCGGCACTGATCCCTTCACTGGTACCTATGACCCTCTCGGAACCAACAATAGTTTCCCCAGTAATACCGGTCACTTCTCCCCCCGCACAAACAATTGGTCAGCTGACCGTGGTGCCAAGGGTCGAATCCCTCCCAGGACTAGGTACCCCCCATCTATTTTCCTCTTTTTTAGTTAACAGTTGAGTCTATTTATTGAACGTCCAGAATCACCCTTGGGGATGCCTATTCGTTCCACCAGGAGCCGTTTGGATCTTGATGTAATCAGATTAGTGGATCAGCTCTTGGCGGCCAGAGGTCTTCCAGCCCTGTCTAGGGCCTCCAACCCATCCGGAACTGAGGTCTACTCTCCAAGACTCCAACTTATCTTCCTCCTTCAACCTCTCTGCAGATCTTAGAGACCTCAACTTTGACGCCGCTTCTGCTGCCAACTACTTCGGTACGAATGGTGGACCTCACCTTGGTTCTGGAACCCACTCTGTGGTCTTCGACTCAGTTGGACCCAACCCATTCACAGGACTGTGACTTGGCTGTCAGCTCTGGGATCCATAGTTCGGCACCGATTTCCCCCCCCCCCCATGGCACCATCTACAGTTCCAGGGGCTTTCATTGGAGCGGGGTGTGACCCCAGTTCCGAGTTTCATTCTCAGTTCTGGGCTCCCATCCCTCTTCAGGTGAGGCTACCTTTCAGATTATGGAAAGAGCTTTTGCCTACTCAAGCTCGCGGTTTGCATGTTCCACATTGGAGTCACATCTATGTATTCTCTGGCTCGCAGCTGTCACACTCTGCTACATCGGGTCAGCAGGCACAAGAGCAGCAAGACACCCTGCTGCAGGATACTCTGTCTTAGGCGTCGTCCTCAGACCTTCCTTCTGAGGAATCACCCCCGTAAGAGATCATGCAAGAGGAAGCTCGTAGATTCTCCAGAAGAATCTCTCACTGAGGATGCAGACTACCATGAAGGGGAAGGGTCCCCATGGTCACCCCCTGAAGATGTCTCCTTAGGAGACATCCTGAAAATCTTGAAAGAGAGGGGTGATTGGAAGCCCACCAACCCTTCTTGTGAGGAATCTGTCTTCTTGCATCCTTTTTGTGCCCGACCTTCTACGTCTTGGGTGACCCCACCTGCTTATGAATTCATCAAACTCATCGTGCAGTATGCTTGGAAGGTCCCTGACCTGTGATGTCAATATAACCCTGTGCATACCGACAGCCACGTATATCTAATTAACATTACCTATCCCCATCAGATAGTATTACCCTTATCTATCATTATATGGCACATGTAAGATATATTATGTATCTGTACAGTGTTATATAGATACTTGTATATATGGGTAATATATTTATTATATATAGAACAGAGGCTGAGGAGGCACAGAAAGGTATAGAGTGATGTAGTCCTGCAGCTACTTGTACACCAATTGTTACCAGTGGTGTGTGAAACTAGTGTGGTGAGCTGTAGTGCGTAATAGTAGTTAGGGGTTCTAATCTCACATCATCCACCTAGTGTGTGTGTGTGTGTTTAGATATTCCACATAGAGCAATATAGACATACCCAACAGGCCTATGTCTGTGCAGTGGTCAATCATTTTATGGTCCTGTGATTAGTGTCCTCCACAATAGTTGCCTCCCTGTCAACAGCTGCTGATGTCATCCACCCCAACAGCAGAGGCAGACACTGTCCAAATACATAAACTGCAAGTTGCATGCAAAATCTCTGTAGTACTATACTCTATACAGAAAAACAAATAGGCACCGGAACAGCCAACCAAATAACAGTAAACTAAGTCTGTTCCAAGTATAAGCATGTACAATGCACCAGCACAATGTCAGATAGAAATGTCTCTTTATTGACCACAGATAGTAACAGGTTCACAATAGTAACAGGTTAAGCGCTTTCATCTATTTAATATAGACTTCTTCAGAACACTCTTATTACAAAAAGCTCAGCTTAAATACATTCACCAACAACTCATTTCCGTTTCAAAATTAGTTGCAATTAAAACCTTAAAGTGCACAGTGCATAATTCCCTTGCCCAATGCCTTATTAAAAATTATATTTCCAAATCGTATTGTAATAAAACCATATTCATATAAATTATATAACATTAGATAATCAATTATTAAACAATTGTTAAATATTTCATCATAGGTACATACTTTTAAAATTATCTACCTGATGTACCTTAAAGATGTATATTTTTCCATACTATATATGTATACAATATGACAAATAAATAATATAAAAACTTCATCAATAAGTAAAATTAACCACCATACCCTAATTAATATCTCTTAACCTAAACACTATTCTCTAATATAGGTTTAATAGATATATGGTCATTAATACCTGGGTATACTGAGGCATTCAATTTAATCTGCCATCTTGCCTCTTTCTCCCCTAATTTTTTCTTTACCACCCCTAGGGTTGTCTTTAATAACTTCTAAGATGCCAAAACAAAAAGATGAACAGTTTTTGTTTGCATCTAGGTGTCTCCACAGTGCATTATTACCATCCTTCTTTTTAATACTATAACAATGGTCATATATTCTATTTCTCAAACACCTGTCCGTTTTCCCTACATAAAAACAGGGACATGTTGTACATTTTGCTAAGTATACTAAGTGTCTAGTCCTGCAATTGCCCTTTTGAAATTTAACTACTGTTAAATCAATATTTTGTAGTGAAATTGTGGGGGTACTAATAATTAAATTACACTGGTTACAGGTACCACACCTAGTGGTGCCTCTCAGTACATCCTCAGTATTATTCACTATTCTTTTCCTCTCCAGCTTAAATTTTATATTATTACCATTCCTTGATACAAAATTTGGCTTGTCCCCCACTATCTCCGATATATTACTATCTGTCCTTAAAATATTCCAATTCGTCTGTATTATTTTTTTAATCTCACTACAATGGGGAGCAAATTGCAGGACACATGCCTTTCTATACTCATTACAATCATGATTGTCCTTGTCCCTAGTCAAACCCCCTTGATAACTAGGTCCAGTACCAATAAGTGGTTTATACTTTTTCCCCCATTCTTTCTTCACATAATCAATAATATCTGTCACCATCCCAAGGGGGTATCCCCTACATTTAAAAAAAGTCTCCAATCACCTCTAGTTCAGTAAGTAAATCAGAATACTCGGAGGTCTTCCTTGCCGCCCTAATACACTGACCTTTTATAATACTCCTTTTTTGACTATAAGGATGACAGCTTGTATATTGTAAATAGGAATTACTAAAGGTGTTCTTTTCTAAAGACGTTGGATATAAACTTCCCTTTATCCACTGTTATGCGAGTATCCAAGTAGGGTATAGATTTTTTCTCCACATTAAAGGTGAATTTTAAATAATCAGTCCTAGTATTTAAATATTCCTTGAACTTGTTTAACTTATTTATGTCACCTTTCCTTATTAAAAAAATGTCATCCAAAAATCTAAGGTAACATATTATGTTGGTAAACCAGTCCGTATTAATAATATACTCAGTCTCCCAGTCTAACAAAAACAAGTTGGCAAATATGGGGGCGCAAGCTGCCCCCATATCTACCCCTTTTCGTTGTGTATAATATTCACTTTCATACATAATATAATTGTACTTTAAGACTATATCCATAAGTTCTAATATAAGGGATGTTCTGTCCCAAGTCAAATCACCAAAGTTCCTAATACTATTACCAAACCTTGTCATCCCTTCCTCTTGAGGTATACTTGAAAATAAATCAACTACATCTATTGTGACTAACCACATCTCATTTGTGACCATATCTGGCTGCAATTTCCCCAAAAAATCCCATGAGTCAATCACAATGTGCTTAATTTTACTATAAATGGGCTTTAGCCAAACATCAATTACTTTCCCGAAGGGGAAGGTCTTAGATTTGTTCCCAGAAATTATGGGTCTAAAGGGCGGATCTTCCAAATTTTTATGCACTTTGGGGATACCCACAATAGTGCTAATAATAGGATATTCTACTTTTAAAAATTCAAATAACTCCATATCAATTCTATCGTCCAACAATAAGTCTTCCAAAAACAAGTCTATTTTATGGTATCCAATGTTCACTTCATTAAGGGAAGATATAACATAATTTCCAGAATTTAATAGAATACTGTTAATTTTATTGACATAATCATCAGTCCCATAAATCACCGCCCCTCCCCCTTTATCGGGTTTCATAATCCTTATATTTTTGTTGTTTTGTATTTCTTTCAATAAATTGGATTCATTTCTACTCAAATTGGGATGCCGTACTCTTCTATTCCTTCCAAATTCGTAGATTTCATCTATTACCAGTTTCTCAAAAATAGCAAGAGTATTGTTCAAAGGGGGTGTGAATACGCTTTTCTTTTTAAACACTGACCTATGTGTTCCTTTTTTACCATCAAAAAACACAGCTAAATTAAGTTTTCTTAGGTACTTTTTAAAATCCACAATGTAGTCGACTACACTAAAATCATTATTAGGAACAAATTTCATCCCTTTGGAAAGTAACAAAAAGTAGTCTTCTGTAAGTTCAGTATTAGTGTAGTTATAAATATTAAATTCACCATAACTACTAATAATGTTCACCTTAACAATTCTTAACTCCTTCTCTGTTTATTTTGATTCCTGTACCCCCCTTGTCTTCCCCCATAATTTGTATTTGCCTTTCTCTTCCCTTGGTACTGTTCTCTGTATGTTTTCCCCCATCTTATATCTTCCTCTAAAAAATCAGGAGTGGGAGGCATTCTACGTTGTCCATCTCCTTTGTAATGATTCCTAATATTAAATTTCTGAGATGGACCAATTTCACTTGACTGATACGTCCTTTTGGTGTTATTGTTACCTAAATCCCATCTATATACATTCCCCTTTTCATATTGTTCTAAATCTCTTTTCAACTTTTTACATTTCCTTTCATACTGTTTCATAACTTGGTTTTCTACCCATGTATACTGAGTATTCAAATACATTGCACATTCTTCAAATAATAGATCATTCACAATGATGTCATTTAGCCGTTCTAATTCATTCGTAAGAATACACATTTTCTTATCATTGCACGTTACAATAAACCTCATGAAGGTAAACCCAAAATTATCAAACATTTTGGAACATTCTTCAATATTACCTTCATCTAAATCTACACCCATCGGACATTTAGAAAATCTTAGCCCATAGGGACAATGGCAGTGTCAAAACATTTTTTCAGGTACATATTTTCAAGCTGAACACTTTTAAGCACTTTTAATTTTTTACCAAAATCATAAATTAAGTCCTTGAGTGTCTTATTTTCATTCCCATCATTATCGTCATTTTTACTCTTATTATCACGCCTGAATCCTCCATTGAAGTCAAAATCAGCTACTAAAAAGTTATTAAACTTATAATGCACTCTCGAGCCTGCTATTTTTTGAGAATGGGAGTTAAACATAGTACCTGTCCGCATGGTGTTCGCTGCCATAGCGTATGTTCTTTTGGGCGCTGTCCGTTTGGGTTTCGCACCCGAAATGTTGTATTCGGCCTCCGATCCACATCCTTCAATATTAGGGGGATGGCCAATACCATCTATGTCCCCCTGATGGGATCCATAAGAGCCACTGTCCTTCTGTAGTACGCCATTCCCCTGCCCGTTAGGTAGGGATCCAGCATTACTGCTCACTCGTTGTGTACGCGATGATGTCATCCTCTGCTTGGTCCTTCCATTAGAATCAAGCTGACTAACCAGTTCAAGTAAACGCGTCAGTTCTCCCCTCATAATGGCCATTTCGGACTGTAACCCCCGTATATCATCCCTCCTGGGGGAAAAAATGGAGGGGAGTTCATCAAGGGAATCCATGCCACCACTAAATCAACTCATAAAAACGAGATTGCAGCCAGATATGGTCACAAATGAGATGTGGTTAATCACAATAGATGTAGTTGATTTATTTTCAAGTATACCTCAAGAAGAAGGGATGACAAGGTTTGGTAATAGTATTAGGAACTTTGGTGATTTGACTTGGGACAGAACATCCCTTATATTAGAACTTATGGATATAGTCTTAAAGTACAATTATATTATGTATGAAGGTGAATATTATACACAAAGAAAAGGGGTAGCTATGGGGGCAGCTTGCGCCCCCATATTTGCCAACTTGTTTTTGTTAGACTGGGAGACTGAGTATATTATTAATATGGACTGGTTTACCAACATAATATGTTATCTTAGATTTTTGGACAATATTTTTTTAATATGGAAAGGTGACATAAATAAGTTAAACAAGTTCAAGGAATATTTAAATACTAGGACTGATTATTTAAAATTCACCTTTAATGTGGAGAAAAAATCTATACCCTACTTGGATACTCGTATAACAGTGGATAAAGGGAAGTTTATATCTAACGTCTTTAGAAAAGACACCTTTAGTTATTCCTGTTTACAATATACAAGCTGTCATCCTTATAGTCAAAAAAGGAGTATTATAAAAGGTCAGTGTATTAGGGCGGCGAGGATGACCTCCGAGTATTCCGATTTACTTATTGAACTAGAGGTGATTGGAGACTTTTTTAAATATAGGGGATACCCCCTTTGGATGTTGACAAATATTATTGATTATGTAAAGAAAGAATGAGGGAAAAAATATAAACCACTTATTGGTACTGGACCTAGTTATCAAGGGGGTTTGACTAGGGACTAGGACAATCATGATTGTAATGAGTATAGAAAGGCATGTGTCCTGCAATTTGCTCCCCATTGTAGTGAGATTAAAAAAATAATACAGAAGAATTGGAATATTTTAAGGACAGATAGTAATATATCGGAGATAGTGGGGGACAAGCCAAATTTTGTATCAAGGAATGGTAATAATATAAAATTTAAGCTGGAGAGGAAAAGAATAGTGAATAATACTGAGGATGTACTGAGAGGCACCACTAGGTGTGGTACCTGTAACCAGTGTAATTTAATTATTAGTACCCCCACAATTACACTACAAAATATTGATTTAACAGTAGTTAAATTTCAAAAGGGCAATTGCAGGACTAGACACTTAGTATACTTAGCAAAATGTGCAGCATGTCCCTGTTTTTATGTAAGGAAAATGGACAGGTGTTTGAGAAATAGAATATACGACCATTGTTATAGTATTAAAAAGAAGGATGGTAATAATGCACTGTGGAGACACCTAGATGCAAACAAAAATGGTTCATCTTTTTGTTTTGGCATCTTAGAAGTTATTAAAGACAACCCTAGGGGGTGGTAACATAAAGAAAAAATTAGGGGAGAAAGAGGCAAGATGGCAGATTAAATTGAATGCCTCAGTATACCCAGGTATTAATGACCATATATCTATTAAACCTATATTAGAGAATAGTGTTTAGGTTAAGAAATATTAATTAGGGTATGGTGGTTAATTTTACTTATTGATGAAGTTTTTATATTATTTATTTGTCATATTGTATACATATATAGTATGGAAAAATATACATCTTTAAGGTACATCAGGTAGATAATTTTAAAAGTATGTACCTATGATGAAATATTTAACAATTGTTTAATAATAGATTATCTAATGTTATATAATTTATATGAATATGGTTTTATTACAATACGATTTGGAAATATAATTTTTAATAAGGCATTGGGCAAGGGAATTATGCACTGTGCACTTTAAGGTTTTAATTGCAACTAATTTTGAAACGGAAATGAGTTGTTGGTGAATGTATTTAAGCTGAGCTTTTTGTAATAAGAGTGTTCTGAAGAAGTCTATATTAAATAGATGAAAGCGCTTAACCTGTTGCTATCGTGAACCTGTTACTATCTGTGGTCAATAAAGAGACATGTTTATCTGACATTGTGCTGGTGCATTGTACATGCTTATACTTGGAATGGACTATACTCTATACAACTAGATAGGTAGGGGTACTACTCCCTACAATGTCAACTCTGTAAGTGTGTGTGTGTGTGTGTGCACGCATATGTCTATCCCCTTGCAGCAGTGTGTCTGTCTTGCCTGTGTATGTGCATTGCTAATGCACTTTTACAGACCATGCCTACCTGTTAACCTCTACATTGGCTGACTTTAATAGTCCTGCTATTGTCATCCACCTTAAAAGCACAGTTACACTCTCCAAATGCATAAGCTCCGTGGCACATGTGATATGTACGTAGAACTGTAGTAGAAATTACTAGATAAGTAGGGGTTCTAAGCTGTGCACAGACAACTCTGTGTGTGTAAACATATCCTCCACAACAGTGTGGCTGTCTGTGTGTGTGCAATGGTTATACAATTTTAAGGGCCTGTGAACCCCCCCATTGGCAACCTTTTCAGGGCCTACTGATGTCTGTCATAGAAGCGCAGTTATACACTCTCCAGGCTCAGTAGCTCCATGGTGCATGTGATAACTGTATAGCACTGTAGTGTATTTAATTAGATAGGGGTTCTAATCTCAAACATGGCAACTCTGAGAGTGTATGTGTGTAAGCATATCCCTCACAGCAGTGTGGCTGTCTTGCCTGTGTGTAAGCAATGGTTATGCAATTTTAAGGGCCTGTGCAAACCTGTTATCCCCCCCCCATTGGCAACTTTTACAATATCTGCAGATGTCATCCACCTGAACAATAGTGGCAGACACTCCAAAACCACATAAGCTCTGTGGTGCATGCAATAAGTATGTAGCGCTTTAGTATGTGCAACTAGATAGGGGTTTTACTCTCAACAAGGGCAGTTCATGAGTGTGTGTGTGTGTGTGTATATACACCCCCTTACAGCAGTGAGACTGTGATAGGGTTACCACCTATACTACTGTGCAAGTCATTTTCTAAGAGTTGTATAAAAGTTATTTTACATCAGAAACACCTAAATGTTATGAGAAATAGCAAAATTTAGTCTAATGCTACAAAAATAAGCTGTTATGCTAAAAAGTGTGGTGTTCTGTCCTCACCGTGCTTATGGTTTCCCCCCTGCCAACTCTCACGTTACAACATAATGTGTCCCACATTGGGTATTTGATAATATAGAGCCAATTCCCTGGAGACTAGAAAAAATTCTTTCTGCATCCCCACTGGTCTAAAGGTTTAGCGGTAGATAGTGATGGTGGTTGCCACAAGAAAGGAACTTTTAGGGGAGAGTCCTGCTGTCCATCCACCAAAGTGAGAGTCTCGGACAATGGACAAATTTGGGAAAGCGGGTCTATGCTTCATTGACCTTTGCAATACGGTTGTTGAATTTCTTGGCATATTTCACCCATCTTCAAAGGGACCTGACCTGAACTCCGGGACCATGGCAGGGGGCAGTGTCTGAGGAGGTATGCGATAAGGTTGCCTCCCAGCTTGCGACCCTAGAATCTATATCGAACTCGTCCATGTGGCTTATTGCACACACAGCCGAAGGGACGTCAAGGCAGTGGTTTCAGGTGCTGCCATTAGGCGTCATGCCTAGATGCGCTTATGTGACTTCACAAACCCTTTCAAGTGTTCCTTTGTCAATACTCCGGTTGATGCTATCTCGTTGTTTGGCCCAAAAATCAAACACACAGCCAGGTGTGAGGAGGACAGAAAGACACTTTTTGCTGTGGGCATGCGGTTTTCTACTCCTCAACGACCTTATTCCAGGAATCGGAGGGTTGGAAAGATGTGGTTCAGAAAGTCCCAAGGGCCTTTTTGACACACGTGGTGAGTTTTCCCCCTGGACAGAGAGGGGAACTCATCAGGAAGATGTCCCTTCTGTGGCAGAGGGGGTCCCGCATAATCAGGGTCCCAGAGATTCTTTCTCTGGACAACCCTACCAGCGCTTCTGAGCAGCGGGCCTGATTGCTTACCTTTGGAGGCAGTCAGGGGAAGATTCTCTCTGCACCCCTTAGCCTGACACTCTAACATCAGATTCCTGGGTGCAGACGATAATTACAAGAGGTTACCATATCTCCTCGATCTTTATCCAAGACCACAAAGGCGAATCCTTTAAGTTCCACCCAGTCAGAAGGATACAGCAACACAAGAAATTCAGTAGCTGTTTCAAAAAAGAGTCATCCAAAAAGTCCCACCAGACCAAATAGGATCTGGATTCTACTCAAGATTCTTTTTAGTGCCAAAACAGACAGGTGACTGGAGGCCAATTTTAGACCTCAGTGTCTTGGAACAAGTTTGTTTGACAGACAAAATTCTGGATGGTCATGGTACAGTCTATCCTTCCTTTTTTGGAGAAAGACGATTGGATGTGCTCTATAGATCTTCAGGATGCATATTACCACTAAAACATGAACAAGTGCTCCAGAAGATACCTCCACTTCTGGCTGGGAACCAGTCATTACCAGTTTCGAGCACTGCCCTTTGGTCTCACCACAGGCCCCAGGGTGTTCACCAAGTGCATGGCAGTGGTAGCAGCTCACTTGAGGCTACAAGGATTCCGTGTGTTTCTGTATTTAGATGACTGGCTTCTCACCACCCCCACCAGGCATCTACTGCTTCATGCCTTGGACTACGTTCTAGAGCTGGTGGTGTTCTTAGGCATATCAATAAAGAGGGAAAAGTCAAAGCTATCACCCACACAAGACCTAGAATTCATCGGAGCAGCATTCAACACAAAATCCTGTCTGGCTGCTCTGACTCTTCACAGACTGCAAAGGTTAAGGTCGCCGCTTCAAGTGATATTCTCTCAAGACAAAGTCCAGGCTCGTTTACTCTTACAACTCCTGGGATCCATGGCATTGACAACCACCCTAGTTCCTCTGGCAAGGTACCACATGAGGCTGCTTCAGTGGCTCCTGGCATCATAGAGGTCTCTGTTAAACAGATCTGATAGTCTATCCAGTCCATATGACAAAGTGATGCAAGCAGGCTCTAAATTGGTGGATGAAATCAGAAGAGGAATTATGGAGTTTACCCTTTTCACCCTCTCAACCCAAGGCCGTAGTGACCACGGATGCATCCCTGATGGGGGTGTGTGGGCATTTTCAGGGAAAGATGGTCCAAGGCACTTGGTCCCCCTTAGAGGCCAATTTGCTTATCAGCATCCTAGAACTAAGGGCGGTGCTCTTAGCGTTGCAAACATTTGTCTACCCTTCCTTTGGGGGCATTTGCTATCCAGTCAGACAGGATGTCGGTAGTCTGGTACATCAACAAACAGGGAGAAACTAGATCCTACCCTTTATGTCAGGAAGCCCTAAGAGTGTGACAATGGGCGATTGCCTTCAACCACTTTCTGATAGCAATGCACATTCCTGGGAATTCCATCGTGATTGCAGACAAACTGAGCAGATGCATCCTCCTGCCTCACGAGTGATCTCTCAATCCCAGTGTAGCAGTGAAGATCTTTCATCTATGGGGTCAGTCTTGCTGCGACCTGTTTGCATCTCTCATAAACCACAAATGCAGCATCTACTTTGCCCTGCCCCCCCCCCCTCAGGGGGAGTCCCCAAGAGATGGTTGCCTACACTACTGGCCCTGGGACTGCTTTACGCTTTTCCTCCTTTCCCCCTAATTCTCCAGTGTTTGAAGAAAGCCCAACAGTTGAGAAGCAAAGTAATCCTCATTGCACCTTATTGGCCCCACCAAGTCTGGTTCCCCTTTTTATGGCATCGCCTAGTTCAGCATCTGTGGACTCTAGACCCAACTCCAGACCTGTTGTCTCATCCACAGGGGCTTTTCCATCCCAACCTACTAAGTCTCAAGCTGACCGCTTGGTACCTCCACTTCCAGTAATTGCCAGGCAGAATAGTCTCTCTCTTCCAGTACAAAAGGTACTTCTGGCTTCTCATAAGCCATCCACCAGGATTTTTATCTTGGTAAGTGGAACAAATATGTGCTTTGGTCTGACAAATAAGGAATTGACCCTTTTTCAGCCTCGATTAATAAGGTATTAGAATATTTATCAACTATATTCCAATCAGGAGCCTCTGCTTCTACCATTAGAATTCATTTAGCTGCTATTTCAAATTTCCATAATGGCTTTGAGGATCTTTCCTTACTGTCTCATCGCCTTTGCATAGTCTTCCTAAAAGACATTATGCATTTGAAACCACCTTTTAAAGAACCCATTGAACCTTGGAATTTAATGTTAGTCTTGCAAAGTTTGATCCATCAGCCCTTTGAGCAAGCAGCCACCTGTGATATCAAATTTTTATCTTGGAAGACCCTATTCCTGGTAGCCATCACATCAGCCAGGAGAATATCAGAATTGCAGGCTTTGTGTGCCCTTTTATTCTTCCACCATCCACAGCCACAGTGACTACAGATGCCTCCCATATTAAGGGGGCATTACTTTGGGAAGGACAATCCAAGGCACCCAGTCCTACGTGGAGGCCAGTCTTCACATCAACATTCGGGAAATGAGCAGTCCTGTTAGCGTTGCAGGCATATCAAGATGCTATCCCTCCAGGGATGATTGCTATTCAGACAGACAATGTGTCGGTTGTCTGATACGTCAACAAATGGGGGAACCAAGTCCTACCCCCTTTGATGAGAAGTGATGAAAGTTTGGCAGTAGGTGATTTCTTCTGGCAACCCATATCCCAGGAAAGTCGAACATTGTAGCAGTCGAATTGAGCAGGTCCATATTACTACCTCACAAGTGGTCTGTCAACCCTGTAGTAGTGAAATTGATTTTTGTCAGTGGGGTCAACCACGCTGTGACCTCTTTGCTTCCCCTCTCAACTTCAAGTGCAGTAGGTACTTTGATCTGAAAATCCCAGAAGGGGAGTCCCCGAGGGACTCTCTAGTGCATGTTTGGTCCCCGGACACCTATACACTTTTCCTTCTATTCCACTGATCCAAAAATCCCTACAGAAAGCGTCATACCAGGAGTGCAAAGTCATCTTCATTGCGCCTTTCTGGCCTTGACAAGTATGGCTTCTCTTTCTGTGGCCTCATCCTGTACACCCGCTTTGGGTGTTGGGTCCGACCCAGGATCTTTTCTCTCACCCATCAGGAATAATTCACACAGACATTCAGACTCTCACTGACCACATGGTTTCTCCACTTCCAGGGATGGCTAGACAGTCCAGGTTTTCATCTGCAGTCAGACACATCCTCGTATCTTCTCAGAAGGATTCTTCAAAAAAGGTGTTTGAGTAAATGGAAACGTTTCTCCACTGAAATAGATCTCTTTTTAGCACCCTACATCAGCTGTTGTAGACTTTCTTGTTTCCATATTTAACAGTGGTGCAAGTTATTAAACCGTAAAGATTTAATTTGCAGTTCTCTCTCATTTTAATGTAAGACATAACCAATCATCTTTGACGTCATCTAGATTTTGTAAAGCCTTTCTTAAAGATACTTTCATACTCTGACCCCCCCCCCCCCAACCAGTCAAGGACCCTACTCCACCTTGGGATCTAAATATTCTTCTACAAGCCTTGACTTGAACCCCATTTGACCAGCTGATGTAAATGTTTTGTCTTGTAAAATTCTTTTTCTGGTCACAGTCACATCAGCCAGACTAGTATCAGAACTACAGGCCCTTTCATATAAGCCATCATATCTATTTTTTCACAAGGACAGTGCATTTCTCCACACTAATCCTTCCTTCGTACCTAAGGTGGCATCAGAAACTGCTATGACTCAATTGATCACCCTTCCAGTTTTCTTTCCAAAATTTTCCAGTAAAGGAAAGTACATGCTGCACCTTTTAGATGTGCATAGGCAACTTTGATCCTGCGTCCACAGAACAAAGGATTTTGGAAAATAGACCCACTTTTTATTTCCTTTTCCAAAGCTAAACTAGGTAAAGCTGTTTCAAATGGGACTTTAACCAAGTGTCTCACCGATTTGCATTTCCTTTGTCTGCAATGAAAATGGATTGACACTTCCTAGACATTCTAAGGCTCATTCCACCAGAATCTTTTGCTTTTTGGTCTAAAGTTTCTCTAGATGATATTTGATGAGCTGCCACTTAGTCAAATTCACATGCCTTCATTGCTGACTACAAATTGTTCATCTTGTCTAAGAATAGAGCAGCATTTGGCTCTGCTGTAGTCCGATATATCCTTCCTTGAGGACCACCCTCTGTTTCTCAAGCTGAAGAAACTGCCCTATCAGTTGAGAAATGGGTGAAAAAGACAACATATATAAATGTTGTGTACTCGCTGCAGCTATCAGTGTTGTTTGTTTTCATCCTTTCTCAACCTTCCGCGTTCCATCATGCTTCCTATTTCACTTTTTTTTTTCCTAATTCCCAAGTCTTTTAGTTCAACCTGTGGATTAATGTTTTGCTTGACTAATTGATGGCTCCAGTTGCTTTCTCTTTTTCCTACTTTATGTAGTTATTCCCTAGGATGCAATTGTATCATACTGTATTGTTTCCACATGATAGTGGTTTTTATACACATTGTAGATTAAAGGGAGGACAAACTCGATCTGAAATAATCCTACTAGTGAGCAGGATTATGGGTAAGGGGTGGAGCTCGAGCTGTGGATCCAGGTTTTTAGAAATGGCCAAAATCTAATCTGAGATGCCACTCAATTGAGGAAGGGCAAAAACAGAAAACACAAAATGAGTAGTTATGGGGAGTACATAACTTATTATTTAATCCCAGTCAGTCAAAGATTTTGGTTTTCACCAAGAGAAGCAGAGGAGAAGGAAGCCTCTGGAGTGACAGGATAGATTTCCACTCCTTCAGTTCTAATGGTGCATCCCTGAGTGTGTGCAAGAAGAGGAGGTCCAAGAAGCAGCATATAGACTCAGTGTCCCTTACCTTGGACAGATTTTGATGACTTGGGAGGCCTCTTCCACATTCCCTTCTGACAACCCCAGATTTAGGGAAGTCTTTGAGGTTTTGCATTGAAAGACCCCCCCCCCCCCAGAAACACCTTTATTGAATTATCACTTGACATAGAGTAGTCAAACTGTATTAATATAAACATTATACTTCACATATATTGCTATATGTCATATATCTAAGCACTATTACATACATTTTGCATTACCTGCATGGTTTAATGGAGATTTTCTTGTTTAAAAAACAATCACTTACTACACAGGCAGTCACATATCTATACAGATGAAAACAAAACACACCGACACATTCCCATTCGCAAGTATTCTACATCACAAACCATACTGACTGTCCCAGTTGCAAACATAGTACATCTGTTATAATCTACCAAATCTTTCTCCCTCAGTCATTACATAGTTAATTTAAGATGTTAAGTTGTCTATCTCGCCTTTGCTGGTTGGGCTCGGAGCCGATCCTCAGCTCCGACTCGGCCATCTTCAAAAGCTCGAGAGCTGCTTACTGGCTCGAGGCCCCCCTATATCCCATGATGCCTGGCACTAGATACCCAGATCTCGTTTGCCGCTTCTGCTACGAGGTTGCGTTTACTGGATCAGGTCGAAATATTCACTTTATTGATATATAGTTAGAATTTTTGTATATTATCATAGTTAGTTGTTAGAATATTTAGTGTTCTGCATAGCTGTAGTAATTGTTAGTGTTTAGTCTCCCTTGAAAACTCGCTTTCTTCTTAGAGAGTCCCCCCCCCCCCCTTCCCCGTTTCCTTCTTAAGGTAGCCGTTTTAGTTAGAGGCTTATCCTTGTTTCCCTTTTTTAAGCTATAAAATTTTTCTCTCTAGAAATTGTGGTAGTTAGTAGGTTTGTTTACCCTTTCTTCTAGTATAGAGTGTATGTGTGCTGTTAAGGTGTGGTAACTTGTGTGCAGTGTGTTTTTTTCTAGTTACCTACTTCTCTTTGTACTTTTTATTTGTAATTTGAATTTTCCTTACAGGAATGTCTAAAGACACAAAAGTGTCTGGATTCAAGAAGTGTGACTCATGCTGTCAAAAAATGTCACTGACAGATGGTCACACTTCTTGTGTCTATTGCTTGGGTGCCCTACACCTGCAGGACTCTTGTTCGGTGTGCCATGCCTTTAGTCCAAGAGTCCTGCAGGAGCGTAGGAATAAGCTTATCCTTAGGGGTTTGCTTAAACCTGAAGGATCACCGGCCAAGTCTCAGTCAGTGAAACCTTCCAAGCCATCGAAGCTGCCGGCTCCCAGTTCGGAGCCATCGTCGGCTGTGGCGTCTGCATCAACTTTGGTTCTGGCTGGAACCGAAGTACCTATCTCCCAGCCAACTTCGGTTCTGGCTGGAACCGAAGTGCCTATCTCCCAGTCGGCCCCGACTCTGCTGTCGGAACCGTCAGGGAGTCGAAAACGCTCTAGATCACCATCCTTAGAGTCGATAAACTCTGCTCCGGGGTCGCCTTTGTTGCAGTCGGAGCGAAGTCATCGATCCCCCTCTTCTTGGTCGTCTAGGCTATCTGACCATGATTTGGAGAGAGTGGTGAGCAGGCTTTTAAAATCGCAGGCCCTGGCTAACATGTTATCCAGCCCCCCTCATCCGGGTTCGGCTCCATCTGTCTCTGCAGTAGTTCCTCCTTCCACTCATTCCTTGGGCTCGGAGGCGGAGCTTGCTGGGTCTGGGACTGTGAGACCGTCGGCACCGATGTCTACCCTTTCAGTTCAGTCGTCGGCTCCGATCTCTTCCATGCTGCCACCCTTGGCGGGATCTGGGCGCCGGGACTCCCTTGTCTGCTCCAAGGAGGCGAGTGGCATTGGACCCTTGTCCAACCCCGTTCTCCCTCTTAGAGCTTCGGCGCAGGTGAGTTCGGCTCCTACATCGGCTTCGGAGCCGTCTCTCTCGGTGCTGGGAAGGTCTCGGTGCCGGGAAGGATTCTGGTCTCGCCGGAGCCTTCTCCGGTATTGGGAAGGGATGCCTTCGCGGTCATGAGGAGAGTGTGCTGGCATCTGAGTCGGCCTCATGGTCAGCCTCATCAGCTCCTCCCCCATGGTGCCTGCTCCTGTCTCTGCCCCTCCTCCAGATCCCAAGCGTGGGGAACAAGCACTCCAGGGCACCCCATTGGGTGTATCTTCCTCTTCCGAGGCCTCCCCTGTTCATTCAGAGGAGCCCCCTCGAAAGAGAAAATGCAAGAGGAAGCATGTTGACTCCCCTGAGTCTGTCACTTCAGATACTGACTTGGACGATTCGGAAGGGTCCCCGAGATCCCCCTCTGAGGATGTCTCTTTCTCAGACATCCTTGAGATACTTAGGCAGAGGGGAAACTGGACTACCCTTAACCCTTCAGAGGATGAGTCAGTATTCCTGGACGCATTTGGTTCCCGACCCTCCACCTCCTGGGTGTCCCCGCCTTTCGATCCACTGATGTCTGTGGTGGCTCGAAAGGTGTGGTCAGCCCCAGACACAGTGGAACCAACCCCCCGAAGAACCACAATATTTATTACTGCACCACAAGACTAACAATTTCTTACCAAGGGTGTTCCCGTTGATGCCATGGTGGTAGCAGAGGCCACAAAAAAGGAGTTGGCTGAAACTTCGTCTATCCATCCCCCTAATAAGGAATCTAGGACGATGGACAGATATGGGAAGTGGATGTTTGCTTCAGCGACCTTTTCCATGAGGTCGCTGAACTATTTGTGCCACTTTACCCGCCTTCAAAGGGATCTCCTTAAAGAGCTAGGAGATGCCCTTCAAGATCCATCAGCTGCAGGGGTCCAGGCTAAGGTTACCTCCCAGCTGACGACTCTTAATTCGGTAGTAAACTCCTCCATGCGGCTCATCTCTTACGCAGCCGATGGTGCGAGTAGGGCCTCAGGCACAGGCGTGGCCTTGAGGAGGCATGCCTGGGTGCGGTTATGTAACTTTGCGGAACCCTTCAGGGCGTCTTTCACAAACACCCCCTTTGATGGTTCTGCTCTTTTTGGACCACAGGTGAAGGATACCCTTACCAGGTGTGAGCAGGAAGGCAAGACTCTCTCTGCTGTGGGAGTCCATTTTTCCACTCCTTCAAGACCATATCCCAAAGGTCAGAAGAGTGAGAAGATGTGGTTCCGGAAACCCCAGGGAGCCTTGCCTGACACACGTGGAGAGTTCCCCTCCAGGGGCAGTGGAGGGAACAACAATAGACGCCGCCCACGGGGCAGAGGGGGTCCGCAAAATCAGGGCCAAAGAGAATCTTTCTCTGACAAGCCCTTCCAGCATCCCTGAGGTGCTGCCCGGCTGTCCACCTTCGGAGGCAGTCGGGGGAAGATTATCGCTGTACCCAAAAGCCTGGCAAAGTATAACACTAGACAAATGGGTACTGTCTATCATATCCGAAGGCTACAAGATCCCCTTCCTTCGCACTCCCTACATTCCCAACAAATCCCTTCCAGATGTTCCACCCAGTCTAAGGGATCAAGCAGTTCAAGAAATTTCAAAACTGCTAAGAAAAAGCGCCATCCAGCCAGTCCCAGCAGACCAGCAAGGATCCGGAATTTACTCAAGGTTCTTTTTGATACCAAAAAAGACGGGACTGGAGACCCATTCTGGATCTCAGCAGACTAAACAGGTCTGTTCAAAAAATGAAGTTCCGGATGGTCACGCTACAGTCCATTTTACCCTTTCTGGGTCAGGACAATTGGATGTGCTCCATAGATCTTCAGGATGCGTACTACCATATCAAAATGGACAGACGCTCCAGAAGATTCCTCTGCTTCCGGCTGGGAGCCAGTCATTATCAGTTCAGAGCTCTGCCCTTTGGTCTCACCACAGCCCCCAGGGTGTTCACCAAATGTCTGGCAGTAGTTGCCGCTCACCTGAGACGGCAAGGATTCCAGGTGTTTCCATATTTAGACGACTGGCTCCTTACTGCTACCAAATTCAGCAATAGGTGTTACTGCAACTGCTTGAATAAAACAACGAAATATACACCAGGATCTTTATTAAATAAAGCTTTCGGGTCTACACCCTTCATTAGTATAACTTAACATATAAAAAATCACCATTTAAATAGGAGAACATAAAGTCACATGCTTCAACCCAACCCACCTAACAATAAAAATTTAAAGCTACAATGAATCAATAAATATATGCAAAGTAGCACATAAAAAATCACATCTTTAAAACATGTACATTTTTATAAATAAACAATTTTATACTGTTTCATATGAAATCACATGCACCATACTTAAAAATTAATAATTAATAATTAAAACTTAAACTTATAAAACTTCTCTCTGTCTTTTAGCCAGAACGGGCTTTAGACTAACTGAATTATTTAGGCCTGGGGCTACATCAGCTTGAAGTCTAATAATCCATTCTAGTTCTTTCGATTCCAATAAATTATTAATGTCACCCTTCCTCAGACCTACCTCTACCTTACAAAGAACCCTAAATCTAAAAGTATGTCCCACACCTTCATCCAATATATGCTTACTTAAGGCATTGGTGGGCAACTTCCTCTTGATTTCAGACCTGTGTTCCACCATTCTCTCCCTCAATTTTCTTATAGTTTTGCCTACATAGAATGAGGTGCAACACACACAGGTAGCCAAATATATTACTCTCTCCTCATTACAAGCAGTAATTGTTCTCATGGTAAATGTCTCATTAGTTATAGGATGTGTAAATGTAGCATCACCTGTATAAATGTCATTGCAACAAGTACAATTATAGCATTTCACTGTTTTAGCCACCCTTCTGTCATCTCCATTTTTATTCTGAAAATCCTTGTAGCACAATTTCTGCTTCAAAGCTTCAGAGCTCCTATAGGCAAACCTAGGTTTATCACCTACTATAGACCTAATCTCAGGCATAGCCATTAAAATTGCCCAATTCTTCTCAATTATGCTACAAACACTATGAGAATTTAGGTTATAAGTTGTCAAGTACCTAACAGCAATATTATTACCCAACATCACCTGTCTAGTAGCATTATTCTCACTACAGCCTCGTAATATAGGTTTATACCTGGACTCACTCTCAATAATTATATCTTTAATTACTATATTTATAAATTCCTTCGGATAACCACTCCATTGCCATAGCATTTACCTGCTCTTGAAACACTTCATCCTTTGTATTTAATCTACTCAGCCTAATAAACTGTGCTACTATAACTGTAAGACTACACCATCCAAACTTGCTCCAAACTAGGCATCACAATAAATTTCGAAAAGTCTGCATTGTCGCCTTGTCAATCTATTACCTTTATAGGCGCAAACTTAAATACAAAGGACATGTCAGCGAGACTTCCAGTAGACAGAGTGCTAGACATTCGCCGACATGTGCAGGTCTTATTAGGATGCAAAAAAATTCAGGCCAGATTCGTCCTAAAAACCTTGGGTCTCATGGCAGCGGCTATCATACTACTTCCCTTGTTCGTTTTCATATGAGGATTCTTCAGTGGATGCTGTTCACCCAATTGTCTTTCCAGCAACTTCCAATGTCTCACAAAATAATGATCACACAAACATGCAAAAACCAACTTGCTTGGTGGATGGTTTCCCCATCAGTACCCCAGGACAGACCATTTGCTCTTCCTCCTCCAGTGGCTACAGTGACCACGGATGCCTCCCTGATCGGGTGGGGGGGGGTTCATTTTCAGGGCAGAACAGTCCAAGGCACCTGCCAGCCTCACGAGTACCTTCTGCATATCAATGTCTTGGAGATGAGGGCCGTGCTTTTGGCGTTGCAAGCTCTTCACAACTCTCTTCCTACTGGGACCATTGCAATTCAAACAGACAATATGTCAGTAGTGTGGTACATCAACAAGCAGGGCGGAACCAGGTCCTACCCCCTATGTCGAGAAGCACTCAGACTCTGGCAGTGGGCGATATCTTCCCAACGGTTTCTTATAGCAGCACGTATCCCTGGGAAGTCCAACGTTATAGCGGACAGGCTGAGCAGAGCAATTCTCATGCCTCACGAGTGGTCTCTCAATCAGACCGTAGCGGACCAAATCTTCCGCAAATGGGGTCAGCCTTGCTGCGACCTTTTTGCCACCCCCTTCAACAGCAAGTGCAACAATTTCTTCTCTCTCCTCCCTCTTCCCAGACACTCCCCACAGAGACGCTCTAGTTCACGATTGGCCTCAGGTTTTTCTTTATGCATTCCCTCCGTTTCCCCTAATTCCCAAATTGATGCAGAAAGCTACCACATTGGGATGCAAGATGATCCTCATTGCCCTTTACTGGCCTCAACAAATTTGGTTCCCGTTCCTGCATCATTAACTTCTGAAGCAACCCTGGACCCAGTTCCGGACCTCCTGATTCATCAGTCGGGCGGGTTGCACCAGTCCCTTCAATCTCTCCAGCTCACTGCTTGGTTGCTCCACTTCCGACCTTAGCCAGGCTTCTGAACATCTACCACTAGAAAGACTTATGCTAGTAAGTGGAAACATTTCTCTTTCTGGGCAGAGGCTAGGAATATAGATCCCTTTTCAGCCCCTGTGCACCATATTCTGGATTTTTTAGCGGAACTGTTTCATGCTGGATCTTCTTCTGCCACGATTAGAGTACAGTTAGCTGCAATTTCAAATTTTCATACAGGTCTATCTGACACTAGTATTATGTCCCATAAGCTTTGTAAAGCTTTTCTCAAAGGGACTACTTTACTCAGGCCCCCAGTGAGAGATCCCCCACCTCCGTGGGATCTAAATTTGATCTTAGCTTCCCTGATACTGCCCCCCTTTGAACCGGCAGCTTCTTGTTCCTTGAAGTTTCTTTCTTGGAAAACCCTTTTTCTGGTTGCAATTACTTCAGCTAGAAGAGTTTCTGAGCTTCAGGCCCTTTGTGTTCGCTCTCCTTATCTAGTTTTCCTCAATGACAGAGTGTCTCTCAGGACTAATCCTTCCTTCCAAAGGTTTCTTCTGACAATAATTTGAATCAGTCTATTGATCTGCCTGTGTTTTTTCCAAATTATTCCAACAAGGTGGAATACAAATTGCATCAGTTGAATGTTCATAGACAGTTACGCTTTTACTTGCGTAGAACTAAGCAAATAAGAAAACCAGACCAGCTGTTCCTGTCCTATGCTGAGGGCAAACAAGGTCTACCTGTGTCGAAAGTAACCTTATCTAAGTGGTTGACATCTATCATTACATTTACATATCAGCTAAGGGATAAAGAGCTTCCTGCTAAACCAAAAGGTCACTCCACTAGAGCTCTAGCTACTTCAGTGGCTTTCCAGGCAAGATTACCAATGGAAACTATTTGTGCGGCAGCTACATGGGCCAATCCTCATATCTTTATTTCACACTATAAGCTGGACGTGGCCTCCAGGAGCAGAGCTGATTTTGGTTCCACTGTTTTGAAGAGTCTGAGCCACCCAGGATTGAGGTGCTAGGGATGCTGTCCCAGCCAGCAAGAATGAAGGCGAGATAGACAACTTAACATTAAGAAGTTATGTACCTACCATAACGTTCCATGTTAGTTGCCTTCTTCTCGCCTTCTTTCTTGCGTCCCACCCTCCATCCCCCTATCCTAGTAGACCGAGAAGAGTTCCTTATGTTTTTATCACTGGCTGAGTCTTCTCTGGCTTTTACTTCTGACTAGCAGTCTCTCCAGTAGGATTCATGCATCCTACCACATGTTTTACTGTATTATTATTAGAATTGTTATTATTATGTCTGTAGTTATGTTTACCAAACGAGATCTGGGTATCTAGCGCCAGGCATCATGGGATATAGGGGGGCCTCGAGCCAGTAAGCAGCTCTCGAGCTTTTGAAGATGGCCGAGTTGGAGCCGAGGATCGGCTCCAAGCCCAACCAGCAAGAAAGAAGGCGAGAAGAAGACAACTAACATGGAACGTTATGGTAGGTACATAACTTCTTATTCTTGGCCTATCGACCTGGTCTCATCTAAAGAAGAGATCAAGCAGGAGGATTTCTGCTCCTGCCTTTCAATGTTTTGAGCAATTACCCCTAAGACTGCATAGTTTAATTGAACTTAGAGGGGTTGGTAATAGCCTAATGTGATTGAACCTATTCCAAGGAGACCAGTTAACATTATTTGGCCTGTCAAAGCTAGTTTTTTGTAGTAAGGTCCCTTTAGCCCACACCACTGTGAACGCTGTATGCCAAAAGGCACCATCTGAATAGAGCCCAGTGATCCACTCTCAAGCAAAGAATCTTGTGCCTTGGTCCATTTTAGCAACCGTATTTACACATCGGCACCCTTATCTTGGGTATTAATTTCTTAAGATACATGGTAAGGTTTTAATATGACATAGCAAAGAAGACCACAGTCACTGAGTAAGTTGCTTTACAGAAAACTGCAAGGCAGAATGATTTCCCAGGTGTTAACTCTGAGTATTGTTTCCACCCTCTCCATGTGGTTTCTACACAGTGCCACAGATGGAGCAACATGGGCTGCCAGGTCAGTTATCACTATGAGCAGCCATGGTTAGTTCTCTGTCATTCATTGTTCATGTCTTTTAGTAGCACCCCTATCTTTAAGCCACAAGTAAAAAAAAAAAAAAACTGAGAAGCCTGAGCAGGAGAAGGGAAGAATCTTGCTGCTTTTGGGATAAAATTCCCAAACCCTCCGAGTATATGCTTATGACTAGAAGAGTAAATTAAATGCGTGATTTAGAAAGCCCTAGCAAGCCCCAATTTGAGCAGCAGTGATGTGAAAAAAAAAACATTTTATACACCATGGATTTTAGGTCATCTGCTTCCCTAGAGGTATAAGTGTTCTTCAGACCCAGTGCTTCCGTACACCCCCCCCCCTTGGGGGGGTCAACCTGCCTGACACTCACCCTTTGAAAGCAGTTGGAAGCACTCTCCCTTACATCTCCTCATGTGGCAAGCCTTCACACAGGACAGGTATATGACCCACCTTATAAAAAAATGAGGCAGAGAGAAAAGAGTTAAGAAGTCTCTCAGAAAAGAGAACTATGAGGTCCCAGCAGACTAGAGAGGCTCCAGATTTTATTACGGATTCTTAGTCCCCAAAAAATGATCAAACACGTCAGACCACTCCCCAAAACACGTTCACACACTTCATGCCAGTATTGGATCTCAGCAGCCAAAAACCTTATATAAGGAGAAACAAGTCCAGGATGGTCACAGGGAGACTGAATGTTCTCTCTAGATCTCCAGGATGCCTGTCTTAAAAAAAAAAAAAAAAAAAAAAAAAAAAAGGCATCCAGATTTCTGCACTTCAATGTAGGAGCTAACCACTACCAGTTCAGGAGCTCACATTTGGCCTTGTCGCAATCACTCAACAGTCATAGCAGACTAGCCTCAAATTGTGGGGAACCAGCATCTTCCCTGGTGTGAAAAGCTGGCTTGTGGCAGCTGCAGCAAAGGAGTTGCTTCCACATGCTCCTCCTGTTCTTGCCCTTGGGAATTTCACTGAGTGCTTTAATGTCTCAATTGGTGTGAAAAGCTGGCTTGTGGCAGCTGCAGCAAAGGAGTTGCTTCCACATGCTCCTCCTGTTCTTGCCCTTGGGAATTTCACTGAGTGCTTTAATGTCTCAATTGGAGCTGCTGCAATCACAGACCTTCATAGGATGCCACCTGGATATGAGAACCTGCCTAGCAAGCATAGCTCTCAACTTTCCATCTCCAAAATGTGGAACACTACCTCTCCTATTGTGGAATTAATGGGCAAAATGTGAAACGTCTTCTAATAGTTTGCTAAGAACTTCAGCTAAGAAGCTCACAGGATAGTTAAACTGTGTTATTTTATACTTATAAAAAGTTTGAATTAATTTGATTAAGTATTAACTGTGAATATCATAGGTTCATCAGTTAAAAAAACTCTCAGAAGTGGATCTGTGACAGACCATTTCAGTCTGGAAAAATGATCAACATCGACTTTAAGACTCACAATGAGGAACGTTCCTAATAATGAGGTATACTTCAGTGGTAAGCTAGCAGATCTTCCTGACAATTACCAATATCCAGAACTGTTTCCATCTTAGTCTGACACTACCCAAAGTGGCAGCAGCATTGTGTGTGAAAGTTCAAGGCCTGATGGTGAACACGCTATTCCTGATACCCTGCAAGAAGCATCATATGCAAATTCTTCCAGTTATAATTTGGGTCCAGAAGAATCAGAATTTGGACCCCATGTCTGTGGTAATGCAGTCTGGATGATCCTTTCATCAACATCTGCAGCAGTGGCTTCTCCACAAGTTTTGACTAGGGCTCCCCATTCATTTTTTCACATCACAGCAGCTGTGTTCATGATGAATATGTAGTGTGGGAGGTGCCTTATTTGAGGCAGATGGCCTGGGAGGATTTGGTCATGACAAGAGACCTCATTGCACATTAATATCCTGGAGCTAAAGCTGGTCCTCTTTGTGCTGTAGGCCATACCCGATCTCCTTTACCTGCACAGGCAGTGTGGCTGGTATATAGCCAGCAGGATAAGACTTGTTTCTTAGTCTCCTCTGTCAAGAGACAGTACAGGTATGGGAATGGGCATGTCTTTTCATCATTTTCTCAAATAAGTGCATATTTCTTGTTAGACCAGTTTACTAATAAACAGTTTAATTTAGTGTTTATTGATTCATAGGTTGGTACTAGGCTATCGGCCCTAGGGCCTATACAAGCCTAGCCATAACAATTCCCTGGCTATTTCTTCCCACACTATTTACTTCCCTGGACCACTAACGTGATCCCTGGGGTGAATTTCCTTTCTCCCATCCAATCGTCAAGGTTCCTTTTGAAGAGGGACAAAGAGGTGCTTTGCTTGACATGTATGGGCAGTCTGTTCTAGAGTCTGGGGAGTCTCTGGGTCAAGAACCTATCCCTCCAGCATGTTTTGTTTATTGTGATGACAAGGTTTAGATCCCTGGAGCATGTGGCTCTGAGGGATTGAGATTTCTTTAAGTGTAGCATGTCCAATAGCTCTAGGTTTGACATGGCCGTCCAATAGCTCTAGGTTTGACATGGCCTTGTATGTTAAGCAGAGATCGCCTCTGAGTAGACGATATGCGACAGAGAATAGCTGGAGTTTTTTAAGGCGGTCAGCATAGGGCATCTGCTTTAGGACTGTGATTCTTTAAGTGAGGTATTTCTGCGGCCTTTCCAGTTGTTGCAGATGTCTTGAGAGGTACATACCAAACGGAGTGTTGTATTCTATAATGGGTCTAATGAGGGATGAGTACAGTGGGAAAATGAGCTCCTTTTTCCTGGATGAAAAGCCCTTAGTGATGAGATGTGCCACATAGAAGGATTTCCTGACTGTTGTGTCGATGTGGTTATAGAAGGTGAGACCACTGTCCATATGTGTCCCTAAGTATCATCTCATTTTCGGTGTTTAGTGAACTGACACCTATGTGGATAACTATACATTTCTTGGCATTGAGCTTGAGCCCATGGCTCTGGCACCAAGCATCTGTTTCTGTAAGGCCTTTTTATAGAGTATCCACATCATTTGGGGATTGAATAATGGCTCCCAGTTTGCAGTAATCTGCAAACTTTGTTAGCCAGAGTCCCTTAGTGTGTGGGACTGTACTTCAGAGAAGTAGATGCCAAACAAGAGCGGTTCCAGGACTGAACCCTGAAGTATTTCACTTGTCTGAAGCTGGATTTGGAGTCTGCTACTTTTACAGTGTGGGTTCTGTCAGTAAGCCAGTTGGCAACCCATCGAGTGACGTAGGGATTAATGCCCAGCTTAGTAAGTCTATCTATGATTCCAGAGTGGGGGATGGTGTGAAAGGCCTTGGCAAGGTCCAGATAGGCTGTGTGGACCGCCTTACCCTCGTCCACGGCTCTGGAGACTGATTCGAAGAAGTCAATCAGGTTCAGGAGACAAGATCGGCCCTTCACAAACCCAAACTGGGTGGAGTCCAGTGTTTCAAGGTTGCCAATGTCTTTGTTTATAAGTTCCATGATAATACGTTCCATGGCCTTGCAGATCATGATGCCTCTCATGAGTGATCTTTTTAGTCAGTGGCAAATGCAGTGCTGCAATATGTTTCCAACCCTGCTTGACACCAAGAGCAGCTGGTTTCCCTGATTATATGGGCACATGCACACTCACTTGCACACACTCACTCACTGGTAGACATCTTGGATTGGGATGCTCTGGTGAAGAAATTACCTCTGGGTCATCTTTATGCATGTCCCTCATTTCCCCTAATCATTAGTTTTCTGTGGAAAGCATAGGGTAAAACCAAGTTAATTGTTATAGCTCCTTGACATGTTTGAGTCCCCTTGCTTTGGCCTCACCTTTTAGAGAAGCCTCTTTTCAGAACTCTCGCTCATGTGGGAAACCTTAAATAGACCTTCACTCATAAAACTTTACACTGTTTCTAGTTCCTTTAATGACTGAGATAACCCATCTTACCTCCTGTAGGTTGTCCAGATTCTTGCAGCTTCACAGAAATCAGTCGTCCTAAAACTGTATGATAGTTAATAGACAAGAGCTTTCCATTTGGGCAAGTGGCCAAGGTACAGATGCATGCTTGGCTCCTGGTCCAGTGTTGTTAAAGTTGTTGGTTAATGTCTCTGATCAGGCTCTAGCTGTTCTGCAGGTGAGATCCGTCCAGCTATTTCAGACTTTAATCAGGGGTGAATTTGTCATCCCTAGTATCATTAAATGGTATGTAAAACCTCCTCAGATGTGCATTTTTGATGAAGCCCCCAAGCTTCTCCATCTTGGGATCATGTGGGGAAAAATTGACACTACATCAAGTCTAACTTGCTGCTGGAGTAGAATTCAGGTATGTATTATGGAAAAACACTTTTCTTGGTGGCTCAAAGAGTTTCCGAACTTCAGGTGCCATCTTATAAACTGCTGTATATTACTTTTCCTAAAGACAGGCTTTGTGTACAGAGTGGGATTTCATGCCCAAGGTAGCTAAGAAAAGTAAACCTCACCACCGCATATTAACCTCCATTCTGATTGTCAATTTTCATTCTGTCCTCAACTTATGGGTTTGACTCAGCCATTGCAAATGCTCGGGGCAGCCAGAAAACTCTCAAGCTACTCCCTTACCCACAATGCTCCAACCCCCAGTACTTTGGATCTCATTTGCTGCTTCCAGTGAAAGACATGGTGTTATGGCGCTGTCAGGCAATTCTAAATTATAAGATAAGTTGGATTCTTTTTTCTCTTGAAAATTTTTTCTTCTTCCTTTTTCAGTTTAATTACTGTTTAAACTACCCTTTTGCCTAAAACCTTCTCTATTTTTCCCTTTTTGTACCTGTGTACTTCTTCTGTGCTGTTAGAACTTTCTCTCTTTACTACACTTTAGAGTGTATTTTTCTGTTTTAATGCCATTGTTGGTAGTCTCTCCTTTTTTATTTAAAAAAATACTTCTATATATTTTTCTCTGTCATTTCCATTAAAATACCTTCTTCCCTATTAGTATGGCATAGAAACTGGCTGGTTTCAAAAGATTTACTAAATGTGGTCATAAAATACCTCTTTCAGATGCACGTTCTTTGTGTTTGTTGTTTAGGACCTAACTACCTCCAGGAGGATTGTTGTGTTTGCCACTCCTTCAAACATAGAGCTCTGGTGGAGCATAAAAATAAATTAATTCTTATCCAGCTGACTCATCAGATCCTAAAAATAAAATTACAAAATTCTGTGATCTGACTTTGTACTCTGATCCAAGACCCCTGACTAAGGAGCTATTAGATTCAACTTCACAATTAGATCAAAGCTTAAGAGGCCTAGGCATTTATCATATCAGACTTCTTTGGATCCGACACCAAAAATGTCGGATCCCATGGCTTATTCCACTCCCCTTCCAAGGACCAGATACTCTCCCTCAGTGGACCCTGTTCCATCCAGGGTTTCCTCTCCATTTTTGGAGAGACCTAGGTCTCCTTCCCTTGTGTCCACACTCTCTTCCAGAACCCTTATGGAAGAAGATGTGAATAGGTTAGTAAGAAGGAGTCTATCAGCGCAGAGCATGTCAGGTGTTCTGTCAGCTCCTACCCATTTTGGGTCAGGGTATCCCAACAGTCCACTGCTGCGCCCCTGTGGAAGTTCCTCCTCCGACTACATAACTGGTCTTGGAGATACTGAGCCTGTCTGCATCAGATCCAAGAATATCTTTATCCTCTGATCTGAAGCTTGTTCTGAGCTCTTTGGTTACTTCAAATCCAGAGAGCTGTCAGAGCTGCTGTGTCAGTTCTGGGGTGTTATAGTTCACTCCGAAGTTCTCTGAGTCGTCTTTGCACCTCAGGGCCTCGGCACGAGAGGTTCAGCTCTGACTTCAGCCTTGAGGAGAGAACTCCTCTGAGCAGGGAGGGGACTTGGGTCCACAGGCTTGCCCTTGCAGACACAAGGTCCTGTTCCTCTCTGGGGGGGGTCTGTCTTTGAGGTCCAGGAGAGAGTGTTGTCAACATCCTTGACAAAGACTGTTCCCTTCCCATCAGATCCTCAGTCTACAGACTTGCCATCTGTTTGCTTAGAGTCTCCTTTACCCTCTCCACAAGGACAGCTGATACTGAAACCCCAGGCTTCCCAGCAAGGTCTTTCCACCTCTTTTTGATACCTTCCTAGAGCATCCCACTGAAGAGGTCCCTAAGAAGAGTATGTGCAAGAGGAAGCACTTAGACTCTCCCGAGGAGTCAGTCACAGAAGATAGACTTTGATGAGGGTGAAGGGTCCCCATGGTCACCTCCTAAAGATGTCCAGTTTGGAGACGTCCTTGAAAACCTGAAACAGAGAAGTGGCTGGAAGTCCAGCAACCCTTCGTCTGAGGAGTCTGTGTTCCTGGAAACATTTGGTACCGGCCTGTCTACCTCCTGGGTGAGACTGCTCGATGACCTCATAGATGTGATCTCTTGATGGGCATGGAACACCCTGGACACCACTGAACCAATTTCCTGCAGACTAGACACAGTTTTAACAGCACCAGAGGACAGACAATTTTGGACAAAATGGGGTGCTTGGTGATGCCATGTTCATGGAGGTGGCCACTAAGAAGGAAGTATCTGAAGAGAAGTTCCACTGTACATCCTCCGAAGGAGGAGACTCTGTTGATGGATAGGTTTTAGAAGCATGTCTATACTTCAGCGACCTTTGTCTTAAGGTCTCTGAACTATTTGACACATTTCACCAGGTTACAGAGAGACCTAGTTAAGGAACCCTCTGATATCCTTTCAGGATCCGTTTCTGATGAGGTACAGGCATCTGTTACTTCTCAGCTGGGTACCCTGCAATCAATTTCCAGTTCTTCCATAAGGTTAATTTCACATGCGGGCAAAGGAACCTCAAGGGAAATGGGCTCTGGCGTTTCCATACAGTGGCATGCCTGGATGCACTTATGTGATTTTGCGTAGTCTTTCAAATCTTCGTTTGTCAATCCCCTTTTAACGTGACGTCTCTATTTGGCCCCAAAGTTTATCCAGGTGTGAAAAGAATGAAAAAACCCTGTCTGCTGTGGGCATACATTTTTCCATGCCTCAAAGATGCTTCTCCAGGACTCAATGAGATACTGGGAAACTGTGGTTCAAAAAGCCATAAGGTCCTTTCCAGGACTCATGGAGGAAGGTTCTCCTAGGAGTAGAGCGGAGAACTCCAATGGTAGACATTGCCCTTGGGGCAGAGGTGTCCCGCAAAACCAAGGGTCCAGAGATTTTTTTTTTCAACAGACCCTTCCAGTGCTCTTGAAAGGAGGCCCTATTGTCCCCCTCTGGAGGCATTCAGGGGTTGATTATCCCAGCACTAGAAAGCCTGGCTACAGATAGATAAACGGGTGCAGAGAATCATTTCCAGAGGTTGTATAACACACTCTTCCCTTTCTCCTCCAATCTGAAGAAAAATCCCTGATGATCCACCCAGTCAGAGGGAACCAGCAGCACTTCAAATACAAAAGTCATCCAAGACGTTCCACAAGACCAGATAGAATAAGTAACTTTCTCAAGATTATTTTTAGTGCCAAAGAAAACAGGGGACTGGAGACCAATCTTGGATCTCAGCAACTTGAACAAATCAGTTTACTGCACCAAGTTTTGGATGGTCATGGTTCAGTCCATTCTCCAATTTCTGGGCGAGGACGACTGGATGTGCTTGATAGATCTTCACGACGTACACTATCACATAAAGATGAACGTATGGTCTTGAAGGTATTTACGCATCCAGTTCGGAGCCAGTCATTACCAATTCAGATTTCTGCCCTTTGGTCTCAGCACAGCCCCCAGGGTGTTCACCAAATGTGTGGCAGTAGTGGCAGCTTACTTGAGACTGCAAGGATTTCAGGTGTTATCATATCTAGACGATTGGATCATTACCACCCTGACCAGGCATCTAGTAGTACAAGCAAGAGGTCAGGTTCTTCAGACATGCTCTTATCTGAGGATAACCATAAACTGTGAAAAGTCTCACTTGGAATCTACTCAAAAGTTTGAGTTTATAGGAGCATTGTTTAACAGAAAGTCATGATGGCATCAAAGCTGAAGAAAACTTTGTCATTCAGAACTACACCACAATGCAGCTGAACAAAATTGCAATGCTTCATTCCCAGTGCAAAAGCATACAAACAAATGAGTAATAATAAAATAATAAAAATAAAAAGTAAAAATAAAATAAAAATATAATAACCAGACACACTTTCTATATAAATAGTCTGATGGAGAGAGGAAAGAAGCTACTGTTAAGTCTAGAAGTCCTACAGTTCGTACTTCTGTATCTCCTACCTGGGGGGGTGAACATACTGTTTGCAGGATGCAAAGGTTCATTGGATATCTTCCTGGCTGTACTGATGCAGGATGATTCATGTAGGTCTTGCAGAGTTTTCTCTGCTGCCCTTACAACTTGCTTAAGATCCTTACAATCAAAGGTGTTGTGGCCCCCCATACCAGATAGTGAGGTTATTGATAAGGATGCTTTTGATGGTAGCCTGGTAAAAAGTTTAGAGGATGGTCTTTGATAGTTTTGCCTTACTCAGTTTCCTTAGGAAGTGCAAGCGTTGCTGAGCTTTTTTGACCGTGTAAGACGTGGATGGACCAGGACAGATCCTCAGTGATATGTACTCCCAGAAACTTTCTGACCCTTTCCACGGTCATCCCTTTCATCTCTAGAGGTTGGTGTGGTTCTTGAGACCTTCTGAAATCCACAGTCAGTTTCTTAGTCTTGCTGTCATTTAGTGCTAAGTTGCTGTCACACCAGCCCAACAGATGTTCGATCTCGTTCCTGTAGGCCATCTCCTCTCCATTTTTGACCAGACCTGTGACCGTGATTTGATGAATCTGTGAATTTGATGATTTTATTAGACTTGTGTCTGGCCACGCAGTCATGTGTTAGCAAGGTGAATAGGTGAGGACTTAAGACGCACCCCTGTGGTACCCCTGTATTCAGGGTTATGCTTTCGGAACTGTCACCCACATAAACTCTTTGAGGCCTTTCTGTGAGGAAACTTTTAATCCAATTACGTATGTGGGAGTTGATGCCCAACTGTAGTAGTTTCATTATCGGATTCCAAGGGATGACAGTATTGGAGGCAGAACTGAAGTCTATAAGTATTAGTCTTGTGTGGCAGTTCTTGCCTTCCAAGTGGGTCAAAGTTTCATGGACTGCTAGGGAGACTGCATCTGCTGTACTATGGTTCATCCTGTATGCAAACTGCAGTGTGTCCAGAGTCGCTGATATGCTTGAGGCTGTGTGATTTTTAACCAGCATCTCAAAGCATTTCATCCCTGTCTAGGTTAAAGCCACTGCTCTGTAGTCATTTAGAGTTGTTGGTTGTGGTATCTTGGGTAAGGGAATGATGGTCATCTTCTTGAAGCATTTTGGTACACTGGCTAGTTGTAGAGAAGTATTGAAGATGTCCGTGAGTACTGGTGCCAGATATTTTGCATATTCCCGTAGTACCCTACCTCTACCTCAATGCCATCTTTAAGAGTTCAGACCTTAAAGACATAGGTCACGAAAATAATCTGCAGCACCAAACTTTCTGCCCTCTTGATTCTTCAGGCCCTAGGATCAATGAAGTACCATTAGCTAGGTTTCACATGAGGATTCTACAATGGATGCTCTCCACACAGTGGTCAGTACTTTACCTGTGTCAACCCTGATACGTATTGCACAGATTTGCAAGAGGTCTCAGGAGGTGGATTCCATCAGAACAGGTCCTACAAGGCCATCCATTCATTCCCCCTCAACCCAAGGCCATAGTGACCACAGACGCTTCCCATTTAGGGTGGGGGGGGGCATTTCTTGGGAAAGACAGTCCAAGGCACTTGCTCTCTTGAAGAGGCCAACTTGCATATCAATATTCTAGAGATGAGAGATGTGCTTTTAGCATTGTAGGCCTTTCAAGAAGCTGTATAGTCAGGACTGATTGCAGTTTAAAAGGACATGTCAGTAGTTTGGTACATCAACAAGCAGGGAGGGACCAAATCTTCCCCCTTCTGTAGAGAAGCACAGAGTGTGGCAGTGGGTGATCTCATTCAGTCGCTTTCTCATCACAACTCACATTCAGGGGAAGTCCAGTGTGATAGCAGACAAGGTGAGCAGGTGCATTCTTCTACCTCATGAATGGTCTCTCAACAAAGATGTGGTGGACATGATTTTTCATTAGTGGGGCCAGCCTTGCTGCAATCTTTTCACTTCTCCCTTGAACAAGTGCAGCAGCTACTTTGCCCTGATCCCTCCCACAGGGGGAGTCATTGAGGGATGCTGTACTTCACAGTTGGATTGGCCTCCTGGCCACCTTTATGCCTACCCACCAATCCAGCTAATTTCCAGGTTTCTGCAGAAGGCTGCCATGTTGAAGAGCAGAGTTATCCTCATTGCACCTTTTTGGCCTTGACAGATTTGGTTCCCCTTGTTTTAACCTCACTCCACAAACTGTGGATTCTGGATCCAACTCCATACCGTCCTGTCTCATTCAACAGGCATGATTCATACAGACATACTGATCCTCAGGCTGACTACCTGGCTTCTGCAGTTCCATTAATAGCCAGACAGGCTATGCTGTCCTCTCCAGTCCATCAGATACTTTTATCTTCATGTAAAGCTTCAACACGTAAACTCTACTCCAGTAAATGGAGATTTGATTACTGGGCCCACAAAAACATGTTGGTCCCTTTTCAGCCCTTTGCATAGTACCCTCGAATCCATAGCCATACTTTTTAAAGATAGAGCTAGCTCCTCAACAGTAAAGGTCCAACTAGCAGCAGTCTCAAATTTTCGTACAGGATTTGAAGGCGTTTTCTGTTGCCTCCCATAAGCTATGCAAAACCTTTTTGTGAGGTATTCTAAGAGCTCCTTTTAGAGACCCTGCTCCCCCATGGAATCTTAATTTGGTTTTGCAGCAACTTAGTCAACCCCTCTTTGAACCAGCAGCTAAATGTGAACTCAAGTATCTCTTTGAAAACAATTTTTCTAGTAGCCATTACTTCTGCCAGAAGAATTTCAGAGATTCAGGCCTTGTTTTCGAAACTGCCTTATTTGATCGTTCACAAAGACAGAGACAGAGTCACTTTAAGGACTAACACTTCCTTTCTCCCTAAAGTGGTTTCAGAATCTAATATTAATCAAACTATCAATTTGCCAGTATTCTTCCCCAGATTTTCTAACAAAGATGAATACACATTGCCTTTATTGAATGTCCACAGGCAATTACGTTTTTACCTGCACAGCACAGAAAATATCAGGAATACTGACCAGTTGTCTGTCTCTCTCCAAAATTGAAACTTGGAAAAAGTGTTGCCGAAATTACTCTGTCCAGATAGCTTACGGATTGTATTTCTTGTATATACAACAAATTGGGCATTACTTTATCAAAACCATTACAAGCTCATTCTATTAGATCCATGACTACTACATCAGTCTTCCAGTCTAGAGCTTCCATAGACAACATCTGTGCTGCAGCAACTTGGGCTACTCCACTTACATTTGTTACTCATTGCAAATTGGATGTGGTCTCCAGGGGTAGAGCATCATCTGGTTCAGTGTTGCTTAGGAATATCCTTCCTTGAGTCCACACGGGGATGTAGGTAACTGGGAGCTCTGTCCCATAAGTTGAGGACAGAATGAAAATTGACATCATCAGATAAGGAAGTTACGTACTCACCGTAACATTCATCGGTGTTGTCCATTTTCATTCTTCCTCATTTCCCTTCCCACCAACCCCCTGCCCTGTAGTCTCCTGGAAGAGCGAGTGTTTTTCTGATAATACCACTTCCTTGGAACATAGCTTCAGATATAGTCTCCTCTATCTGTAATTCATTACTTCTTTCTGCCAGTATTAGCAAACAAGATCTGAGGTACTTTGGGTTAGTGCATTGTGGGTAAGGGAGTAGGTCGAGAGTTTTCTGGTTGCCGCAAGCTTTTGCAACATCTGAGTCAGACCCAAGGGATCGGATCAAACCCCATAATTTGAGGAAGAATGAAAATGCACAACACAAATGGAATGTTGTGGGAAGTACATAACTTCTTAATTTTTTTACCCCTCCATGTCTAATCTGGGAGCGCACTTACTATGTTGTAATAGTGTTCATCAGTCATGGCTAGAACAGAGATTTCATTTCTTTTGCTCACAGTAAAGTGGGGGCATAAAGTTTTCAAGGTCACTTTGTCCTGATGACTCTCAAAATGTGTAATTATTATTATTTATGAAAAATGCAACATATTTTTGCTGAACAAGCCCAATCAGACAGCTGCAGATAATACTTGTGCTGTTGTAATGTGAGGTTCAGTGTGCACTTGCAAGGCAACTAAAAGTTGGATATAATATCAGGGTCTATGTCTACCTTTGGCATTCTATCCTTTTCCTCTGACAAAAAGTTTAAGCTGGGGACTCTGTCCTGTGGTTGAAGTGAACAGACTGGATCACATGAGATATCAAAGTTATGTATTGATTTGATCCATGACTGTCCACTCTTCCCCCATCCTTAATATTTTCTTCCCAGAGAGACCTCCAGTATTTGTTTGGCATTACTTGGGGCTAGAATGATCTACTTGTTTTTGGGTGCAGTCTCCATCTGGAAAGAAGGGGGGTAAAGTGCATTGTGCTAGTGAGGGAGAGTAGTTCATAGGTTCATCTGTGTGTATACTAGGCTAACAACCACTGGGGCCTTTATAAGCCTAGCTGTGCAACCCAAATGGGTCCCACAAGTTATATGTTTTAGATGTTTATATTGGGTTGATTGTTGGTTGCGGTTTGGTTTACTGACTGCCTCTGTCCATCAGAGGTGTGCGTGCCACACCAGGAGTGAATTTTTGATTTCCCATCCAATGGTCCAAGTTGCGCTTAAACAGGGTTAGATTGGGACTTTGTTTCATATGGCTTCATTCCAGCTTAGTGGAGAACTGCCATTGTAATCCCCTTGCACAAAGGTGGTGCCACTACTGACCCTGGAAACTATCGCCCCATTATCTTGTCAAGTCTGATCTGTAAAGCCATGGACCATATTATTATGGATCTCATAAACAAGGACATGGGCAGTCTCCAAGCACTTGACCCCACCCACTTCAGATTAGTCATGGGCAGGTCTTGCCTGTTGAACCTGGTTGACTTCGAGACTGTCACCAAGGCCCTGGATGAGGGAAAGTCAGTACATACAGCTTATGTTGACTTGGCAAAGTTCTTTGACACAATCCCCGATTTGGGCATCATTGAAAAGCTAGCACAACTTGGCATAAATCCCTATTCTCATCAGGTGGGTGGCAAACTGCTTACTTGACAGTACCCTCAAAGTCAAAATAGGCACCTCCACCTCTGATGGCAGACTTGTCACTAGTGGAGTTTCCCAGGAATCTGTCCAGGGACCCCTACTGTTTGGCATCTATTTCTCAAAGGTCCAGGCAAAGACAAAGGCCTGTGGCTGACCAAGTTTGCGGATGACTGTAAGTTGAGTGTTGTCATTGACTCTCCAAATGATAACATACTGCAAGAGGGTCTCACAGTAACTGACTGGTGCCAAAGTCATGGCCTCAAGCTGAATGCAACAAAAAATTTATCATACCATTCGGCAAAAACATGACTTACATCAACGGCAACCCCCCTAAGCACACAACCTGTGGTGAGAGACCTGGGCACTGAGGTTGATAACCTCATATTCGACCATCATGTAGTGGCAGTGGTCGGAAAAGCCTTTTACTTGGTTCATCTCATAAGTAAAAGGATTGCATTCAAAAAAAGGAGGTTATTACCTCTGTACTCCTCCCTCAGACCAGTAATTGAGTATAACCCCCCCCCCCCCATTTGGGATGTACCTCTCCAAACATCTGCACCAACTGGAAGGGCCACTGAAATGCCTCACAAAGAGAATCCATGGCCTCCAACACCTGTCCTGTGCAGACAAGCTCAAATCACTATCACTCTACTCTGTATCCTACAGATTACTCACGGGTGATCTGTGTCTCACCTACAAGCCAATCTCGGACCTTGACCTGCTAGAGATGTTCCATATCCGCAAGTGTAACTCCTCACACACTACCCACTCAAAAGGCCTGAAATAGTATGCGACATCAACAAAACCTGCTGGAGAGAGTGGTTTGTCTCCCAGAGGCTTCCCCATCTCTGGAGTAGACGTCCCATACACGTCAAACAGAGCACCTCGCTGACCCTCTTCAAGTGTAACCTTGTTAAGTGGATGGGAAACCACAAATTTGTCCCAGGGGTTCTACCTGTGTCCCTCACTGACAGGGGCGACAGGTGCTGACTGGGGTTTCTTTTTGGGGATAAACTCTTGGCTAGGCTTGTAAGGGCCTCAGGGCCATTAGCCTAGTAACTTCATATGAATGGGAAGCCTGTACCAGAGAAAGGGAATTCTCTGAGATACATATGTCTCTCCAACATGTTCTGCTTATGCTACAAACAAAATTTAAGTCTTTAGATCTAGCAGTTTTGATGCGGTTTGTTTTGCAGATGTGCAGAAGATCCATCAGAGCAGGGTCCAAGGCTGATTTGTATGCCAGGCACAGATAACCTCTCCCTAGTCTGTCAAGATGGGGCTTTGAAGCGATCTGCATAGGACATTGTATTTATGCCCTGTATTAGTTTTGTAAGAAACCTTTGCAAACGTTCCAGTTGCTGCATGTCTCTAGTCAGCTACATACCGAAGAGAGAATTTTTACTCTGTGATGTGTCTAATGAGGGACAAATATATTGGTACAATGATCTGTTGGAGCTAGATGCCATGCACTTATACGTTGTGTAGCATAGAAGGATTTCTTTACTACCTTGGATCCATGTTGGTCAAAGGCCAGATCACTGTCTACTTGTGTTTCCAGATCCCTGACTAGTGGATCAACTCTTAGGAGTGTCTTATTAATGATTTAGTTTCCTGGGGTGGCAGACTTCCCAAAAGGTACTGTAATGTATTTCTTTGCATTGAGTTTTAAGCCATGGCTTTGGCACCAGTCATTTGTTTGTGTTAGAACCCTTTTGTAAGATGTTAATGTTTTGGGGGAATTCTGTGACTGCTCCCAGTTTGCAATCATCTGCAAACTTGATCAGCCAGAGGCCTTTGACATTAGCTTGACTTCTGAGAATTAGATGCTAAAGAAGAGCAGACCCAGTACAGAGCCTTGAGGGGGGACTCCACTGGTGTCTGGCCTGTTTGAGGTGATCTCACCAGTCCTAACTTATTGGATCTTAACTCTGAGCCAGCTGGCTATCCATTGTGTTGTATAGGGGTTTATGCCTAATTCCATAAGTTTAACAATGCCAGAGTGTGAAGTATTGTATCAGATGACATAGCCAGGTCACGGTAGGCAGTATGCACCATTTTACCCTCATCCATTGTCTTGGTGACCCTCTCAGTCATCCACCAGGTTGAGTAGGTATGATCTTCGGCAAAGCCAAACTGGGATGGAACCAGTGACTGTCTCCTACATCATTGTTCATTTCCATGATAATTCTTTCCATGGCTTTGCATATAAAACTAGTCAGATTAATGGGTCTGTAGTTTCCGGGATCTGTTGGTAGTGTGCCCTTATGATTGAGGGATGACTGTTGCAGTTATCCATTCTTGTGGTACAAAACCTGTTTTAAGATGATGAGTTAAATAGTAACTCCAGTGGCCCTGATAGGTCATGTTTTTAAACTTTTCAGGAGGCATGATGTTATTGGGGCCCACTGGGGCTGTGTTCTTGGCCTTAGAGAGCACAGGCAGGACATGCTGTCTATTTATAGTTGGAAGGGTTGGAAGGTGGCTGGAGGTGAGTGGGTGGTAAAGTTGGAACTGAATTTTTAGCCAGCAGATTCGCTATACCAACTGGCTCAGTGAATGTGGCACCATTACTCAACCAATTCAGCACACTGCTGTGTGCTGCCTTTGAAGCTTCTCACATAGCTGACGAAAGCATTATGGTTTTCTTTTGCCTGGGAGGCTACCTTGATCTCAAAATTGGATTTACTGGACTCAATTAGTCCTCTTAGCTGCCTGTGTATTTTGCCAAAAGAGGTCTTATCTTTATAGGAGATAAAACTTCCTGATTTTAGCCATGTTTTTTTCCTTTTGTTGTTTAACCTGTTTAATCTGGGATGCCACCAGGGTGGCTTGTTTCTGGCATTAATTTTGGGTTTCCTTTGGGTAGGTACAGCAGCCTCTATGCAACCACTGAAATGGTTGTACAGTGTTTCTGTGAACAATTCTGAATAGGCTTCAGTGTTTTCTAGATTTGGAGGGGCACTGAATTTTGACAAGCTATCATTTAGTAAAAGGTAGTTTGCCTTGGAATAATTCCTTACTGTTAGTGTGTTTACTGAGGTTACTGAGTTGATTCTGACTTTGAAGGGGAGAGCTTTATGGTCTGACCTTACCAGGAAGGATGTGACATTGGGAGTGTGCAGCATTCTTCCATATTTGTGAGTGTGAGATCTAATATGTTGAAACCTCTACTGGACATATGCACTAACTGGTTAAGAGTGTTTGTTCCTGTAGATTTGGGTCGTGTAGGATTCCTAGTCTATAGAAGGATAAAGTCCCCCATAAGTAGCTTGTTAACTTGTATGGTGAGTTTCTCCAGTAGGTTTAAATATGCGAGATAGAGAGTGACCTCTGCTAAGATATTTTTATTTTTTTTATTTATTACATTTGTTTACCGGGTAGTGTCCGGCTGGGCCAGGGGCCCATTTTCGTCGGAGACCCAGGGAGAAAAGCTCCACACTATTGCAAAAAACAAATATTACAAAGTATATTTAGCGAATGCAGTCAAGCAATGGTACAGTACAATGCAAAGACATAATAGTGCAGTACAATCTACTGAGCAATACAGGCAATAATACAAAAAGCATCAGAACAATACAGGTACTGCATGAATTACCATACTGAGAAACAAATGCATATTAGAAGTATAGGAGTTTTGCTGAGAACAGTAAAAGATGTGGGTTAATCGTTATCCTGGTGACTGACAGGAGCACAGCCAGTGGTTAGTCAGGTGTTCCTTTAGAAGTGATTTGAACTGGTTGTGGTTGGGTTTTTTTGTTGTTGTCTCTGGTAGGTTGTTCCAGACTTTTGCTATTGTGTGTGAATAGAGGGAATTGCCGTGACAGTTGTGGAAGTTGGAAACCTTGAGTAAAAGTTTGTTAGAGGATCTGAGATTTCTGGTTTTGTTTCTAGGTTGAAATAAGTGGGGGATTGCTGGGCAGTAGTTTGGGTGATGGATTATTTTGTGGGTTAAGGTTAGCTGATTAAGTGATAATAGGTTGGGTAGCTCTAGCCAGTTAGCTGAGAGAGGGCTGCACAGTGGTGGGATCTGTGTGGATGATTAGTGGCATATTTAGCAATCTTAGGTTAACGGTGCTGCCTCACAGCAAGAGGTTCTCCAGTTCGATTCTCGGCTGGGGTGCCTTCTGTGCGGAGTCTGCATGTCCTCCCTGTGGTCGCGTGGGTTTCCTCTGGGTGCTCCGGTTTCCTCCTACATCCCAAAGACATGCAGTAGGTGGATTGGACACGCTAAATTGGTCCTAGGTGTGTGTGTGTGTGCATGTGTGCCCCTTCTGTGGAAGGTTGGGTGCCGGGCTGGCAACTCGACACCGTAAAACTCCACTGCCAATCATGAGTGGACAGATGATCCGCTGTGGCGACCCCTAACCGGGAAAAGCTGAAAGAAGAAGAAGAATTGTAGCATGCTTCGAGGTTTTTGAGGTTTGATTTTCATAGATTTGTGAATGTAAATGAACCATACAAGAGGGTGGATAGCAGGTGAGTGCGAGCAGTGGCTAACCTGGCACTGGGAGTTAGGTATGGCTTTGCCTTGTATAGGGTGCCTGGTTTGTTGTGCACCTTTTTGATAGTTTGTGCAGTGTGTATATCAAATTTGAGGTTATCTATGGTAACACCCAAAGGTTTGGTATGGTCAGTGGGGACTATCTTGGTTCCATGTGTGGCAGTGATAGAGAGAGGGGGAAGGTAAGATTTTGATTTTCTGTTGCTGGAAACTATGAATTTGGTTTTGTTAGGATTTTAAAATGAGTTGGTGCTGATAGAGGTATGTTTCGATGTCTCGAAAAGATGATTGCAATTTTTGTTGGAGTTCATGAAGTGAGGAGGCAGAGCAGATAAGGCTAGCATCATCGGCATACTGTACTATGGAAGCTAGTTGAGTTGCAGAACTAAGGTTGTTTGTGAATGTGATAAAGAAAGGAGGACTGAGAATAGAACCTTGAGGGTATGCCAGCAGAGATGGGGAGTAGAGGGGAATGAGTTTCTTTTCCCATTTGGTGGCCTGTTGACTATTAGAAAGATAGCTATGGAACCAAGTTAGTGTTGAAGGACTGAGGTCATAGGAGGATAGTTTATTAAGAAGTAGTTGATGGGATACAGTGTCAAAAGCTTTAGACATATCGAGAAAGATGGAAGACATAAGCTGGCCTTCATTAATGAGGTGCTGGATGGAGTTAGTGAAAGTAAGGAGAGCAGTGCTGGTACTGTGTTTTGGTCTAAAGCTGTGTTGAGTATTGGAGAGGAGGTTATTGTTTTGTAAGTAGTTGATGAGTTGGTTGTAGATACATTTTTCTAGGATTTTTGCAAGGGGGGAAAGGATGGCTATGAGGTGATTGTTAGTTCTTTTTAGGGATCACCTTTGTAGAGGGGTATAATATGAGATGTCTTCCAAAGAAATGGAACTATTGTTCTTTAATAGAGTGGAGATATGGTATGGGATTTTATGTGTGGTGACTTGTACAAGGAGAAACTCTAGCTCATCATCCTGTTTAGCCAACCTAGAGGTTTGCTTGTTATTTATGTATATCGAGACACCTCCACCTTTAGTCCTGTCTGGGCAGCTACTGATCTAAAAGTGTCGAAGGCAGTGAACCTTGCACTACCAGGGTGCTCTCAGTAGCTTTAAACAAGTCTCGGTAACTGCACAGATGTCTATATCCTCTTGGGTAAGGAGGACGTAGGGTGAATTTAACTTTTTGTTTAGGCTCCTGGTGTTGAGCAGTAGCACTTTGAGGTTGATTTGAGTTGATTTTGCTATGTCAATATGTTTGGTCAGCTTGACATTGCGTAAAAAGGGCTCTTTGGGGAAGAATAAAGTTTTAGCCAATATTCAAAAGCCTAGAGGGGACAGGTGCACACTATCCCTGGCAAAGCAGCATGATTTGTTAATCATGTCTTCCCATGCTGACAAATGTTGGATTCCCTTAGAAAGATGCCAGAAACTCAGCCAGTTGATAAAATGAATCTTTTGTTAGTATTGTGGCATCATTCTTGGTGAAGGTAATATGCTGCTAAATGCTAGGCACATACCAGCCTGAGAGATGCACGCCGAGATCTATGATGTTTCTCTTATAGTCTAAGAGGGTACGTCTCAGGTCATTTTACACCTGCATGCATGGACTGTGATGGAATCATACTGGTAACTGTGGTGAAGTGACTTGAGTACATGAGTAATTTGGTGGATACTGGCTCAACTAACTGTTATCTTCTTCTTGTTCAGCCTGGTTAGAGGAGCATCAGTATGTCTTAATGCTGTCCCCTTTGACTAGGGACCTGGAAAGTGTGTTTGCTTGCCCTGTGGGCTTTGTATTTGGGATTCCACTGATTGAGGCTGTATGTATGTTAGGTGTTGCTTTTGTTGAGTGCTTTTGGGTTTGCTGAGGGTAATCTTTGTTGTTGGGTGTTCTAGGTGATGTTTTTTATTTAAGAAGATTGCGTTTAAGTGCCTCAGCATATGCTGGTCTATTTGTGTGTGCTGTGTGTGGGGAGTGCTGTGGGCATGGTTTTGACAACCTGGTGTGTGCTTTTATGGTAGAGTTCAGCCTCCAGTGACATCATGTTTGCACACCTCTCTCCTAGTGTATCTGTTATTTGAGGGATTAAGTGGATTCAGCAAACATGAGGCAATTGCTGCATTGTCTCAAAATGCCCATATCCACCAGGTTGGCTGCAGAGAAGTTAGGAAATTACATATCCATGTTGTCTGGTCCCCTAATTGGTGAGCTACAAGGGTGTGGCATGCAGGGAGTTAACAGAGGGCTCTTGTGAGTGTTTTTTTTTTGAGTGGGGGTTGGAGGCAGACTAGGCTGTAAATTACTAAATTTTAACAGCATTACCACTCTGTGTGTAACTGGGTGCTCTAAGTGTGTCATAGGTCCATAGAAGATTACTAGGCTGATGGCTTAAGGGCCTTTACAAGCCTAGCCAATATAACCCGATTTTACCCAATATATAGCCCCAAGGGGCAAGAGTATGGCTTTGCAATTGAGTATTTTATAGAATGCCCTTGTCAATAAGGGACATGGGCACTACCTCAGGTGTGAATTTGCAATTTCCCATCTATTGATCTAAATTGCATTCAGAGAGGGTCATGGAGGGGCTCTGCTTAGTGTGAATAGGAAGCATTTCCTAAAGAAGGGCAATCTGAGGGTATGGGACGTTTTGACCCCAGACTGTTCAACCCCGAATGGTTTGACCCCATTGAAATGGCAATTCAAGAAAAAAATAAACCACAGCCATTTTGACATAAGGAAAAAAAATGTTATATACAGCTCGTAAATCCACACAGTTACTGGGAAAATGTCAAAGATTACCTCAAAAGAAAAAGTCATGAGGATATATAACTGTTTAAAACTTTTGCGTTTGAAATACATATATTATTGTTAATTTAAAATGTTTGCAATATTAAATATTGATTTTAAAGTTAAAAAACTTATTTAATTTGTAATTATAATTAATTTAATTAAATTTTACATAAATTAACATTTACATATAAAAAAAGTTAAATAAATTCCAGTGGGAAAAAAAATCATGATTGAAATATTAAGCAATAAAGTGTATTTGTAAAACTTTAAAAACTTTTTTTATATAATTGGGGTCAAATAGTCCAGGGTCAAACTGTCCACTAGCTACTCCCATAGACAATAAATGTAAATTTAAACATGAAAGTGTATACAGTTGCATTGGGGTCGAATCATCCTGCTTCCATCTCTGAGACACATTTCTCTCTCCTGCATGTTTTATTTGAGTCACTGACTAAGTTTAGATCCCTAGATTGGGTGACCCTCATGCTGTTTGATTTCCAGATATATAGCAGCTCCATCAGAGCTGAATTTGTGACTGCCTTGTAGGTCAGGCATAGGTCACTCCTTAATACTCTATAGGAGGCAGAGTAAACGGACAGGGGTTTTAGTCGGTGTGCATAGTTCATGTTGTTTACACCCTGTATTTTCCATGTGAGGAACTTCTGAGCTCAATCCAGCTGCTGTAAGTGCCTAGTTAAGTGCATGCCAAATGGCACATAGTACTCTCTTATTGCTCTAATGTGGGCTGAGTGTAGTGGGACTGTAATTTCCTTGGATCTGGATGCCGTACCTTTACTTATAAGTTGTGCCATATAAAAGGACTTCCTTACCACTGTGGACACATGGCAGTGAAAGTTCAGGCTGCTGTCTGTGTACCTAGATCTGTCACCTCTGAGTCTGCACTCAGGGGTGTGCTATTGATTATGTGATTTGCAGGAGTACTTGACTTCCCAAAGTGTATGATATTGCATTTTTTGCATTTAGTTTTAGGCCATGGTTTTGGCACCAATCATTTTTCTGATCTAGACCCTCCTGATGGATATCTACATCAATGGGGGATTCATTGATTTCACCCAGCTTGCAGTCATCTGAAAACTTTGTCATACAGAGGTCTTCTGCATTAGCCTTGACATCAGAGAAGTGTATTCCAAACAGGAATGATCCCAGCACTGTGCCCTGTAGCACACCACTAGTAATTGTCCTCTTGCTGGATCTGGATTCACCCACTTTAACTACATGTCCTGTCCATAAGGCATTTGGCTATCCATCTGGTGACACAGGGATTTATGCCCAGTTTTGAGTTTTTTTTTTTTTAATACCTGATTGGGTGATTCTGTCGAATGCCATGGCCAGGTTGAGGTAGACAGTATGTACTGTTTTATTGTCATCCATGGCTTTAGTGACGTTCTCAAAGAAATTCACCAGATTCAGTAGGCATGACCTGCCCTTGACAAAGCCAAAATGGGTCGGGTCTAGTGTTTGGAGGTATCCTACTTCATTACATGGCCTTGTGTAGCCCAACAGGGAGTCACCAGCAATGCTTGTAGTATTTGCAGACTTTGAATCTTGTCAGAAAAGACAAGGACACAGATGTACTCTGTGTATTTAAGTAGTTCTTGGTGCCATGTGACTGTTTCCTGTATCTAAAGATGTTCTTCGTGTTTCACAGCTGCAGTCTTGAATTGTGGGATTTCCTGTCATGGAAACAAATGCTTCTTCGACTATGGAACCTGCTGATGTCTCTACCTTGGATGGTTCTGGAGCAATCTGTGCAGGGACTGGCTTCTGAGGGTATATTCCGACCTACCAATGTTCGCATTAAACCAACAACTTAGTTTTTAGCTAAAACTACTGAGTTTCTCAGGCCCAGAGTACACACTACGCCTAGAATACTGATGACCAAAGCGCATGCTGAAGCTCCCATGCCACAAAAACAAATGGTTAGAATGGCCGAAGACCTTATTACCCTAATTAGGGGAAGCCAGACTTCCCCTGCTAAAAGACAAAGAATTGAGTTTCATTCTGATTCTATAGACCAGGAGTCCGATAACTCTGACACTTCTGATTACCAGGACATACCCTTATCTCAGCCTATGAGGATTCAGATGCAGAGGAATCCATTCCCTCTGCCTCCCCTCCAGAAGATTTTTCTTTTGGTGAAACCTTGCATACTTTGAGAGCATTTCCGCTGAGAATGCAAAGATTACCCTCAGTTCAAAAAGAGACTCAGAGAATTTTTAGAGTTGCCTCAGCACAGGCCTCTAGCTATACCCCCTGTCCTGGATATTGTAGATGATGTCTTCATGGAATCCAGTCTTACTCCAGACACTTTACCACCGGCCCCTAGAAAACCTGACAAGATACTACAGAGTACCTGATTCACGCAAATTTCTCTTTAAGAATCCTACTGTGGATCCAGAGACCATTTTTCAGGGACCTAAAGGCATTAAGGCTACTACTGCCAAAAACCTACCCCTTCAGATAGGGATTCCAGAGCTTTAGACAGATGGGGTAAGAAGGTATATACCTCTGCAACTCTTGCCATCAGGGCATTGAATTGCCAGTTTTGCATGTTGAAGTACCAGTAACATATTATGGAACTAATTAAACAAAAAATTGTGTTACTTCCAGATTGTGCAGAAAATAAAGATTTACAAGAGTTAATGCATTCTGCAAACCAAGTTAGTAAGTATACTTTGCAATGTGGCTTTGATGCCCTAGAAGCATCTTGCAGGGCAGCAGTCACTGGGTCTGTACTGAGAAGGTATGCTTGGCTGAAGGAAAAAAATCTTGCCAGATCATGTCAAATCAAAATTACTAGATGCTCGTTTAAATCAGGATTGTTTCTTTGGCACCAAAGCAGTAGTAGTTCTTAAAAAGATGGAAGAAAAAGCTAAATCTATGCAAACTGTCAAAGAATTCTTACAGGTCCAGCCACCTAGATTCAGTAGGCATTGGACTTCTAAAAACTGGTCCTTTCCAGCCCCTTCCAGGCCTTCTCAGTCCAAACCCAGGGGAAACAGACCACCATGACTACAGTCTCAGGGTATGCAGAGATCTAAACAATGGAGTGCTCCCACCTCAAAAATAGGGAGTGGTAAGCCACCCCCTTATGGAAAAAGTTCACCATGACTTTTCAATTATCCCTCCCAGCCCTGCCCAATTACTTGCACCACTAGGAGGAAAACTTGCCCTTCATGCAAAAAACTGGATGTCCATTACTCAGGACCAATGGGTTCTAAACGTTGTATCCCAGGGATACAGATTCTACTTCCATTCACTGCCAAACCCCAAGCAGGTTTCCAGACCTTCCTCTAAACCAGTGAGCAAAGGCTCAAAAACACATACTTTCCCTGCTCAATGTCAGGGCTATTCAACCTGTTCCAGTAGAACAAAGCCTCAAGCTCCATGCCAAAAAGTGCAGTGTCATCCCCTTTAGTAAAAACTCTGTACACATGAACTACCACATAGGCAGCAATCTACTTAACACCGAATGTGTGATGAGACCTTGGGACCCAGGTAGAGAGTAGTGTCTCCTTTGATAATCACATTGCTCAGTAGTCAGGAAGTCCTTCTACGTGGCACACCTCATCATAAAAGGTTTCTCATCCAGGAAAAAAGAGGTCATTGTTCCCCTCTACTTGACACTCCTTAGACCCATTATAGAGTACAATGCCCCTTTTGGAGTGTACCTCACAAGACATCTGCAGCAGCTGGAAAGGCCACAGAAGTACCTCACAAAGACGATTACTGGCTTCAAACAAATGCCCTACACTGACCGCCTCAAAAAAACTCTGGCTTTTCTCCGTAGCATATTGCCTACTTCGAGGTGATCTCTGCCTATGTCACACCCAGAGCTGTTGGGCATGCTACACCTAAAGAAATCCCAATTCATCCGAGCTACATGCTCTAGGGACCTAAACCTTGTCACCACAATAAACAGGACATGCTGGAGGATAGATTCCTGTCCCAGAGACTTCCCATACTCTGGAACAGGCTACCCATCTATGTCAAACAAAGTTCTTCATTAGCACTCTTCAAGAAAAATCTTGATGAGTGGATGGGAAATAGGAAATAAACCCCAGGGATCACTTCTGTGTGTCTGCTCGACAGTGGCACAGGAAAATAACTTTCTTGGGTGGCGTAAGCCAGGGAACCTTGTTGGCTAGGCTTACGTAGGCCCTTGGGCTGATAGCCTAGTACCTACCTATGAACTTATAAAGGGGACAGGGTTCAGACTGTTCCTGGTGCCCAGAAAACAGGGCTGTTGGCACCCAATCCTGGATCTATCAATTTTCAACACCTTTCTGGTGGTCCCAAAATTCAAAATGCTTACCCTGCAACAGCTTCTCCCTATGCTAGCGAAGGATGCCTGGTTAGTCACCCTAGACTTAAAAGAAGCTTATCTGCACATCCCCATAATGGAGTCTTGCAGGAATATCTACGTTTCAGGGCAGGCTCTATGCACTATCAGTAATCTGCACTTCCCTTTGGCTAATCTACTGCGTCCAGAATATTCACAAAATGCCTGGCTCCAGCCATTGCATACTGCAGGCAGAGAAATATTCAAATTTTCCCATACTTGGACGATTGCCTGAGTCAGGCGGATAGTCAGGAATTGCTACTTCAGCACCTGACATTTGTAAAAAAAAACTCCTAACTTTATTGGGGTACACCATCAACGAAAAGAAATCACAACTGGTACCCAGTCAAAAAATTGTATTCCTGGGAGCAAGCTTGAACACAACTTCCCAGGTGGCATTTCTCACTCTAGAAAAACAAGTCTATTTGACCAACTACTTCAAACAAATGGCCACCAAAACCCAGCTATCTGCAAGGAAAATACTGCAAGCCCTAGGGTTCATGGCCTCATGCATTCTGCTAATTCCATATGCAAGACTGCATATTAGGAAACTTCAGTGGTACTTATAAAGTCTTTGGTGTCAACATTCTCAGAACCTGGAAACAGTCATTCCTGTCATACCTTGTTTAAGGGCAGAGTTCCTTTGGTGGGCAGAAGCATGCAACCACAACAAGGGACTGCCTTTCACTCAACCCCTCACTGCCCAAACCCTGACAACAGATGCATCAGACTATGCATGAGAGGCTCACATGGCAGGCAAATGGAGCCCAGGACAAATTCACCTGCATATCAATCAAAAAGAGATGCTAGCTGTACAGAATGCTTTGACAGCCTTCAAATACCTAATCCTTCCAGGACAGCTACTGATAAACAGACAACACCACAGTTATGTGGTATATAAACAAGCAGGGGAGGAACCCATTCTTACCCACTCTGCAGGTTAGCCATGGCCCTGTAGAACCCAGACTTGAGCAACCAAGTGCACCTACAAGCTCAATTCCTACCAAGCAAACAAAATTGACTGGCAGACGACTTAAGCAGAAATCTCCTGGACCCACACGAGTGGAAATTGGAGCCCAACTCCTTCAACCTTCTAATCCAGAGGTGGGGGACACCGGAGGTGGACCTCTTTGCCTCTCCCGAGAACCACCAGTTGAACAAACTCTGTACCAGGAACTCTCACAGCAGGGCCGGGAAGGTGGATGCTCTATCTTTCAAATGGGAAAACCTCTCAATTTATGCCTTTCCCCGTCTGCCCCTCCTCTCAAAAGTACTACTCAAGATCAAACAGGACAGGCCAAGGGCAATTCTTATTGCCCCAGACTGGCCACGCCAGCACTGGTACCCACTCCTACACAGTCTGACAGCAGTGTCACCCTGGCACCTCCATCAGACATCTTCCCTGCTGTCTCAGCAGGAGGGACAGATTTTGCATCCACAGTTGCAAACCCTAAACCTTGCAGCCTGGCTTTATCCCATGAATACACCACCAGCAACCCTCAGCAAACAGGTGCTGGATGTCATTCTTGAGTTCAGAAGGCCTAGTACTAGGAAATCCTATGCTGAAAAGTGGAAAAGATATTGTTCTTGGAGTCAGTCTCAAGGAAAGTACGCCCTCCTTATCTCAAACCCTTGATTACCTAGCAGAGCTTACTTCACAGAGGCCTATCCTTCTCTATTAAGATTCATGCCTCTGCCATCTCAGCTCATTATAATACTGAGGCACCTCTTATTTTCTCACCCTCTCATCAAACAGTTCTTGAGAGGGGCTGCCAACTTAAGGTCCCCTAGGAGAGCTCCCACCCCTGCCTGGGACCTTAACTTTGTACTGGAAAAGTTCACACTTCCCCCTTTTGAACCTGCTGCTTCAGCAGAGTTAAAATTCCTCTCTTGGAAAACAGCCTTGCTTCTAGCCATAACTTCAGGAAGAAGAGTGTCTGAGTTACAGGCACTAATGGCTGTGGAACCCTTCATTATTTTCCATGCTGACAGGGTTTCCCTCAGGACTAAACCCGTCTTTTATGCCTAAGGTTGTGTCCAGTGTGGCTCTGAACCAATCCATCCATTTGCCGACCTTCTTCCCTAATCCTCAGAATAAAGGGAAAAGGATCCTGCACTCCTTGGACGTGCACAGACAGCTCAGGTTCTACCTTGACAGGACTAAACCCTTCAGAATATCTGACCAGCTGCTGGTCAGCTTTGCTACAGGGGCAGAGAGCAAGGCCATTTCAAAGCAAACCATTTCCTAATGGATAGCACACTGCATCCATTTCTGCTACAAGCACCATGGAAAACCTACCGCACAAGGGATCAGAACACATCCCACTAGGGCTACTTCCACCTCTACAGCATTTTTCAGGGGAGTCCCTACCAGGGACAATTCTGGAAGCTGCAACCTGGAAATCTTTCAACACCTTCACCAAGCATTACCACTTAATCCAGAGCTGGATTTGCTACAGCAGTCTTACAAGGCCTGCTAGCCAGCCCTAACACTTCTTGACTGCCTCCACCCTTCCTCAGTTTTGGGAATCAACCCAAGTGTGATGACTGCAACAGTGAAACACGAAGAACATAGTACAGTTGTGTACACTTACCATCTCTGTAGATGTTAGAGTGTATTCTCTGTTGCAGTCCTGGTTTTCTCCACCCTTTCTACCTGTCCTCTTTATGACCATTTTTAATTGCAGTGGTATTTACTTTTTACTGGTGGTGGTCCACACCATATAATAGCTTCCTGTTTGGGGGGGGGGGGGCTCCTGACATTTGGGGCAAGACAAACTGATGTAATGGTGTCGGCAGCGTGTTTTATACCCCTGACAACTTGATGTCATGGAAGAGGTGACAGCATCCAATGCAGAAATCCCAAGACTCTGGTATTCGGGTCTACTGAAGGCGACCTGCAGGCAGATAACCCAAGTGCGATGACTGCAGCAGTGAATACACACTCTAACATCTACGTTTATGGTAAATGTACACAGCTGTACTTTCTTTCTTGCCATTGGTGCCCAAAGCAGAGTGCTAGTCAGTGTATTGGTCGGTCCACACCAGAGAAAGAAGAGGTCTAAAACTACTGCCCATGATTCCACCCAGTGCCTTCATGGTAACCTTAGATCTAAAGTATGCATACCTCCATATCCCCATAGAGGAATCGCACCGAAGGTTCTTGCATTTTAGAGCAAGTGTGAGATACTAACCTCAAGGACACACTGGGGGGCAAGAAAGTACTGAGGTCATGGTGCCGGCAGACTCCCCTTATATTCAAACATAATGGCATCGGATAGGGTGTCCGCTGGCTTTCAGTTGGAGGGAAAATATTCTCTGGTAGGCCAGGCAAGGGCTTCCATGCCGGGAAATCCCACAAGTCAGGACTGCAACAGTGAGTACACTTGAACTTCTACATTTATGGTAAGTGTACACAAGAGTACTTTCCTTTGGTTGAAGTGGGTGGACATGGATCATGAAGATCTAACATAATTTTCATTTACAGACGCAGTTTGATTGTGAAGAGAGAATCATGCCTTTGCCAGGTCTGCTACAATATGTAGTGCCTTTTTGGTGAGTGCTTCCTCTGAATGCTGGGACCACTTTGCCCAACCACCAGTAGAGGTGTGTCATGCACTTGACTTTTCATTTGTCATGTGAGCTTGGGCTGATCCACTCTGCAGGTAAAGGAAGTGCATCTTTTCTCTTCCTCAGTGCCTCTGAGAGTAGACTCCAAGGAGCAAGAAGCCTTTATTTCAGAGGCAGGCAAAGATGATGAGTCATTGCTTCCATGTAGTTCTCCATTAGACAGTGTTTGCTTTATGAGAGCCTCAAGCTGAAGAAGTTCACTGCTGTCTGAACAGTGACTTCTCTGCTATCACTCAGAAGTAAATGAACCATTATGTTGGTAAGAAGAATGAAGACTTGCATCATCTCATCCATGAAGGCTTTCTTTATGAATGCTGATTTAGTGTGCTTTGCTTCTAAGAAGTCTGATGTCTTTGCAAGCCCAAAGCTAAGTAATGTCTTGGCCATGCATCCTAGGGCTGACTCCTTTGTGATCTTTTGGTGGCAGTGTGGATCCCAGAAATCACATTATCTTACTGCTTGCCACCCAATGTGGAACCTACAGGTTTTTAACCTGGTGAACATCATCTGTGCCACCTTGTTAGGTTCCTTAACTGTTTTTCTTGCCATCTTAGGTTCTTGTCCTTCAAAGTGAATCAGGCTCTGAAGATGCTGGCAGACTTCCTGACTCTGGAATCAAAGTGAATTTGGAGAAGATCCCTACCACATCTTGTAGAATTTTTTTTTTTCATATAGCCCTCTGCAGGAACTTGCTGATGTATCTGGTTCAGAAATGTCTCACAACGTTGCTTAGCTCAGGTTGTCATGCAAAGATTTGCTTAGAAAGGCTGTTCTGGATGCCATACTCTGGTGTAAGTTGGTGTTTGGTCGCTATTGCTAAAGTCTGATTGAGGAACTTCAAAGGACAAAAAGAACAGTGACCAGTAGTGGGAATAAGATAAACTGAGGTTTCCATCTGCCTGTGTTGTGGTGGTAGCACAGGTGGATGCGGAAGATTCCATTACACTTACAGAACCATCTTAGGTCTCTCCTGAAGAGGCCACTATCCCAGTGGGACTTAGCCTGATCAATAAATCTGTTTTATGACCCCCTGGCCCCTTCATGTTCTGTTCTTTGAAACTTAAACTTCATGATTTGTAAACAGTATAATTATGGGGTTATCCTTTCTGTCACTGCCTGTGATGGGGATGCTTAATTATGGGTCTAGGAAGGCCTTTTGCACTACAAAGGCAGGCAAAGATGCAAAACTTCATATGGAACTTAACAAAATGCCAGGTTTAGGCCATGCTTCTGCCTTCCACAAGGCTACCTTTGCTATATACACAAAAATATTTACCCTTTGGCAAAGGCTTATTCATCCCCCATTCAAAACATCTGGTTGAAAGGATCTGAACTTGGCTTCTTGAGAGGCAGTTCTTTTTATGATTATCTGTTCCTGTGAGATCTTTGAGCTGCATTCTCTTATTTGTAGAACACCCGGTTTATTCTTTTACAAAAATAATTTTCCTATGTTTTCTTCTGAAAGTGGTATCAAACCTGTCCTTAAACCATCCTATTTTCCTCCCCATTTCCTTTTCATGCCCATTATCCAGGAGAGAAAGAGCCCTTCATACTTATACGATGTATACGTAGATTTTCTTTTCTGGGAACGTAGCTTAAGTTCAGGAATTCAAGACCAGATTTATGACTGCTCTGCTCCAGCTGTGGCTACAGCCTAGTCTTTCACCATTAAGAGTTTCTTTGCCCATTAGAAAATGCTGTCAATGGGTGCCATACCAGGAGAGTGTGTGATTCCATTGCTTGTTAAAGAATGCATCCTTTGCAGATGTGCTTTGACCACTCCATCGGTTTACACCTTTTATCAAGTACTTTTGATCTGGCAATGTTCCAAAAGCTATGCTTTTTTTTTGGCACTGTGGCAGTGCAGGGACTGAGCCTTCTGAGTCCTTATCCTTATGCCACGTATGCCTCTGGCATCCCAGGGGGCTTTACCATTTTTACTGATTGTGGGTTCTTCCCAATAGATACCCCATACTGAGGGCCTTCAATGTTAAACTTTTAATAGATATGTACACACATTGTCATCTGAACTGCAAAACGGCCCTCTGTAGTGGGTGCTTATTTTCCATCCTTCTGTATCCCTTTGTCTGAATTGCTTCTCCATCTAGTGTCAGTGAACAGACTTTCTTAGACGTCAGTCAAGTACGTGTACTTTATACTACATTTCTGTTTATTTCCTTCCTTCATGTTTGCTTGAATAATGTTTGTTTCTTGAACTAGAGACCACAGAGGCCTCATACACACCCTTGTCGCTCAACCAGTGATATCATAAACTGCACCAGCATAGCTGTTAATTTTTCTACCGCAGAAGCATCTCATAGTAAGTTAATTCAGCTTAGTGTATACTTGCTGTAAAAGTGGATATTCATCGTACAAGTCCATCCCTGTTTTATTCATCCTTATACCTACAACTTCTGTTTCAGGAGGCCTGACTGTCAAAGCTGTGCACCTTTCCCCCACTCAGACAAATGCCAGCATAGTCGGGATATAAGTGCACACCCCATACAAGTCCCATCATCCATCTGTATCATATTCATGTTTGCATGAGTTAAATCTGTAGTTTTTCTGTTTGACCCATGTTGTCTGCGTGTGCATTCTCCATGGGGGAACTTTTTATGATCTTACATGGTATTTTTGGCACTATATGTATTCGTCAGATGTTGGTGTTTCCACTGTTGGTAAAGTTTCTAAGTGCGTGTGTGGTAAACAAATTCCCACAAGGTTTTTCAAATGCTGCCTCTTTTCTGTTTGGGCCCAAACCATGACATCACCTCTTGTGACATTTGTAATAGGCTTAGTAAAAAGATTCTGAGTTATGTGAAACAAGCACTCCAGAGTAATCTCAATGAGAAGAAGTTTTTTTCTGGGTCACCAAGGGATCTAGCTCACAGCAGCAGCTAGTTATGGACATCCTCCTTTAAAAGAAGTCGTGGAGAGGGGCAGCCTTAGGAAGGACCTGGATATTTCCATAGTGGCAACGGCACTGGTGCCAGTCCCATTGAGATGCTAACACAGTCCCAGCCTTGTCAGCATATCTTACTAGAAGCCTGTGGTAAAGCCCCATGTGGAGGTTACCCACCCCATCAGATCCTTGCATGTCCTGAACCAAACCCTAAACAATGACAATTTGATCATCCGTGTTTCCTGCAGGCATCTGGGTGAGGCAGCCATATAGTTATGTCAAAGGGGATTGATGGTGTTGCCTTGGTCTTACTAAAAGGGGGTGTGGGCAGAACTAAGATAGATCTTCAGGCGGCCAGTGTCTGTATCATTATCTCTAGGAATCATGTTTGCAAGTGTAGAATTCCTGCCTGGCTCTGACTGGACTAGCTGAATTTGGTCAGCTTCCCTCTCCCAGATTCCCACCCACACCTGGATGTAGGTGGCACAAGCCTTTGTCTTTTTATAGAGTGTCTTCAGCCAGTATTAGAATGACCATCAGTATCAGGCATTACTCTCAGAAAAGGAAAAGTACCCCCCCAAATCAGGAGTTGAAGTTATCAGAGGAGGAAGATCTGGCATAACTGACATATTTTTTCTCCTTGGAGGTTGACACTGAAGTTGGCAGCACAATGTCCTCTCATTTGGGGTTACTTTATCAAAGATGAAGGATCACTTCTAATAGGAGACCAAGGAAGTAGCAGAAGCCCAGAAATGCTATATCAACATCCTGGGCCTGGCTTCACCTACCATGCCATCAGTCTTGGAGGCTTTACAAAGGATACATTTTTTATTTCTTTATTGGAACCAGTGTCTTAATCCACTGTTCCAAGAAGCTGGACTGCTTTTACAGAATCCCCAAATCTTGTTCTTTCCTTTATAAGCATTATGTTGTGGATCCCCAGCACTCTGTCCAGTGACTGTAGAGCCCACTCCTCAACCACTTCAGAAAGAAAATATATCCAGCATCCACCCTTGATTACAGAGCACTCAGTTAATTGTCAGACACACTGCAGTTGGATGTAAAGCTGATATGATGGAATGGATGCAGCATCCAGGGTGGCTGCCACAGGGATCCATCATTTGCAGACATGCTTGACTTGAAGATACAACCCCTGCCCGGGGATGGCAAAGCACCAGTCCTTAAAGCCCCAATTGGTAGGGTTTTGATCTTTGGACCTCCAGCCCATGAAATATTTAACAGATGGAAGGAGAAAAGGAAAACTATTCCATTGGCTGTAGCTTTATCATTCTCCTTATCTCCAAGTATAGCAGAAAAATACCCCCTAAAAGTTGGCCCTTTAACCAAAGCCCAAGGAAAAGGTAAGTACGTGAAAGGTAAAAATGCAACCATGAAGAGAAAATAGGTAGCCCTTAGGGCCATATACTTGATGAGAAGTTTTCGCTGCCACAGAGCTCCCTACCCTTACTCAAATTCCTCCATGGCTGTTAGTCTCCCAGAATCCTTTCATTCTTTGTTCCAGTGTAAAGCAGGTCAAAGGCTGGCTAGCCATGTTTGCAGACACGTGGAATAATTTAACTCAGGAAAAATGCGTCTTGTAGGTAGTATTCCAAGGATCCAAACTTCAGTCGTAAAGAACACCAAAGTTTCAGGGGATTCCATTAGTGCCAAGCAAGTAGATATACTTGGTGCAGTCTGTTTTGGAAGAATGTCTACAGATGGCCATGGAAACATTCCCCAGGAAGGGGAAGGGTTTTTAACTAAGACTTTTCCTAATTCTAGGTATAGAAGTGTTATGGAGGTAAACCTTGGATCTCTCCACTGTAAACAAGCACATCATGATGCCAGACTTCAAGATGCAAACCCTACAAGCTAATTTACCTCTGTTGTTCCCTTGAGTTTTGATGCTTACTGTAGATATAAAGGATACCTGTTTTCACATTCCCATCAATAGGGACCACATACTTTTCATACTTGTGATGGGAGGCTGCCACTAACAATTTATTTTATTGTCCTTTGGTTTCACTTCTGCACCCAGAAAGCTCATGAAATGTTTGGCTCTAGTAATTCCATATTGACAAACTAAGGGAGTGCACATCTGTACTTATGACTGACTGCCTGATTCAGGCATCTGCCCAGCAGAGGATAGAGCAGGCCTTGAATTTCACACTGGAGATTTTCCATTACTTAGACCCGTCTTTTAATCTACCAAAGATAAAAATCTTCACCCCTAAATGATGCACTCCAAAGGGGAAAAAATTACTAACTGGCTTCCACCCTACAGGAAGCATTTCTGCTTGGAGACAAAATGGAATTTCTGACATTAGGTGTCCCACAATACCCTTGGTATCAGCCAAGGGAGAACATGTAGATCTCAGGATACATTGATAGATTAGTCAGGTCCAACCGAATCAGAAGGTTGACATTTAAGCAGCAACCCCACCATCAGTCAGTAGTCACTGATTCTTTAGATTTGGCTTGGAGAGTTCACTAGAGAGACCTAAAAGTCCAGAGCAGATGGCACAATAACATGAGGAAAAAAAGTATGACAGCATCAAGGGGATGATGGCAGTGGTCCTGGCTATATCCACCTCAAAATTTGTGTGGAAATCATGGGTACTGCATCCTGTCACAGACAATGCCAAAATTACGTAGTATGTAAACAGGGAGGCACACATTCCTCTGTCTTATGCAGGCTGGTGAAGAGAACATGGGAGGCAGTGTAGTCAAGGATGTACCACAGAGCATCCTGTAATGTGAGAGTGTTCAATCTCGCCGTTTGTTCTTACACATGGGTTCGGAGCCGATCCTCGGCTCCGTGTCGGCCGCTTGCAAGCTCTGCATCGAGAAGAAGCTCGAGATCACCTAATACCCACAATCCCTCTCTGCCTTTACCTCAGATCTAGTTTGCCGCTGCAGCGTTCGCATCACTGGGTCGAGCTCGAGCACCTAAGATAAGATTAAGAATTTATTCTTGTATTTTTCTTGGTACTTTTATTATAAAAAGTTGTTTAGTGATATATTGTGTGTGTGTGGTAAGTTTAAGGGATACTCGGTTCCGTTAAGTTTATTAAAACTTATTTAGAGTTTTCCTCGGGGCCTACCACCCCTTACTTGATTTGACAACCGGATTGACTAACCTTACTGGATTCGACAATTTTACCGGACTTGACTACTTTACTGGATTTGACCTTTCATTTTTTGTTAGTGACATGTCTGAAAAGGCTAAATCGGGGTTTAAGCGTTGCCAATGTGGGCAAAAGATGTCAGTAACTGACAATCATAGTTCCTGCGTCTACTGTCTTGGCCCTCTCCATCTGCAAGAAGACTGCTCTATTTGTCATTCTTTCAGTGGGAGGGTCATGACAGATAGGCGTAGGAAACTAATGGATAGAGGTTTGTTAAAACCTTCCTTTCAAGAGGCTCTGGATGCTTCTGACCAGGCATCCAAATCCTCGAAGGAATCGAAGACGTCGGAGCCCAAGTCATCGGCTCCGAGCTCTTCAGCTAAAGTTAGATCACCGGTTCCACAGACTTCGGGGCCGAGTGTTCAACTGTTGTCAGTTTCCGAGCCTCGAGTCTTGGAACCGGTGATGGAGCTCCCTCCCCCGACACTGTTGAGGTCGGCTCCGTCTTCGATTCCTTCGACCCGTTCTTCTAGGCCCCTCTCCGACACCGATGTTGACCATGTGGTGCAGAAGTTATTGGAGCATACGGCCTTATCCAAACTTATCTCGGTTTCCACCCAATTGGTGTCGAAACTTGAAGGCCTTCCATTATCTCCATCCATTCCTCCTCCGAGACCTGTCCAGTCTTTGGAGCCGGAAGAGGTTGATCTACTGATTGTGGAGCCCTCGGTGCCAGAACTGTCCTTTTCTCTGTCGGCTCCGTTCACCTCGACTCCGTCGGATCCGGTACCGGAGTCTCGGAGCCGAAGATCCATCCTTGGTTCCGGGGCCGAGAGTCGAACCGATGTTTCGGTTCCGACTCTTCCTCTCGGGGCCTCGGCTCGGATCGATTCGGCTCCAACCGCGGGGTCAGTGCCTTCGGTGCCTGTTTCTGGGATTCTTCCCATTTCTTCGGAACCGGGAGATACCTCGACTCGGGACCCGGGGGCCTTCGATCTCATGAGGAAGGTGTTGTCTACCCAGACAACCACATCAGTAGAAGCAGCCTCTCCTCCCCATAAAGGACCGTTATCTTCCTCTGCACCAACGGCCACATCCAAGCGTCGAGCACCGGTGTCTCAGCCACCCCTGGAGGGTGCCCCCTCTTCCTCGGAGGCTTCTTCGGATGTCCCCCCCCGAAGAAGTTCCTAGGAAAAGATTGTGTAAGAGGAGACACTTAGATTCTCCACAAGAATCTTTGACATCCGATACTGACTTGGATGAGTCAGAAGGGTCCCCAAAGTCACCTTCAGAAGATGTCTCCTTTTCTGACATCTTGGAGATCCTAAAGCAGAGAGGTGATTGGCAGTCCCTTCCCCCTTCTGAGGATGAGTCAGTCTTGCTGAAGGCATTCGGTGCTCGCCCTTCCTCCTCCTGGGTCACTCCGCCTTTCGATGAGTTAATGGAGCTGATTGCTCAAGGGCGTGGGAGACACCTGACACGGTGGAACCAGTCCCTAGGAAGCCTAATAAGTACATCACTGCACCCCAAGACAAGGCTTACCTCACTAAGGGAGTTCCAGTAGACGCCATGGTGGTGGCAGCGGCCACGAAAAGGAGATGTCGGAATCTTCCTCATCTGTCCATCCGCCTAACAAAGATTCCAGGACTATGGACAGATACGGAAGTGCATTTTAGTTCAGCGGCCTTTTCTATGCGATCCCTGAACTATTTGACCCATTTTACACGTCTACAGAGGGATCTAATCAAAGAGCTGGGAGATACCCTCCAGGGTACTACAGATGCTGCTGTCTCAGAGAAAGTTACAGCACATCTCAATACCCTTACATCCATTGTTAACTCATCCATGAGGCTGATATCATACGCAGCTGAAGGATCGAGTAGGGCAGCAGCTTCAGCGATTGCTCTTCGCAGACAATCCTGGATGCGCTTATGTTCATTTGCGGAAGCCTTCAAGTCTTCCTTTACTAACGCCCCATTTGATGGTGCCACTCTCTTTGGCCCCAAAGTAAAGGAGACCCTTATCCGGTGTGAACAGGAGGGAAAGACTCTGTCTGCTGTCGGAGTCCGTTTTTCCACCCCATCCAGACCGTACCCCAAAGGGCAAAGCGGTGGAAAATGTGGTTTCGAAAACCCCAAGGATCTTTCCCAGGCACACAGGGTGATGCCCCCTCTAGAGGCAGAGGAGGGGGCAGAGGTGGAAGACGCTGCCCTGGCGGCAGAGGGGGTCCGCAAAACCAAGGTGACAGGTATACACCCCCTGGAAAACCCTTCCAGCACTGCTGAGAGGAGGCCCGACTGTCCTGCTCTGGAGGCAGTCGGGGGTTGCTTAGCTTTATACCCTCAGGCCTGGCAAAATCTCACTACAGACAACTGGGTAAAAAGCGTGGTTACTAGAGGTTACAAAATACCCTTTCTATCCACTCCCATTCCAAAGAAAAGACTCCCAGATGTGCCGCCCCATCTGCGAGACCCAGCAGCTATAGAAATTTCAAAGCTGCTAGAAAAAAGAGTCATCCAACCAGTCCCAGCGGACCAAATAGGATTCGGAACTTACTCAAGGTTCTTTTTAGTTCCAAAGAAGACAGGGGACTGGAGGCCGATTCTGGACCTAAGCAACCTCAACACCTTTGTCAAGAAAGAAAAGTTCTGAATGGTCACGCTTCAATCGATCCTTCCATTCTTACAGAAGGACGACTGGATGTGCTCAATAGATCTGAAGGACGCATACTACCACATCAAAATGGCCAGAGCGTCCAGGGATCATTTGCGCTTCCGGCTGGGAGCCAGTCACTATCAGTTTCGAGCCCTGCCCTTTGGTCTGACCTCAGCCCCCAGGGTTTTCACCAAATGCATGGCAGTGGTAGCGTCTCATCTGAGACGCCTAGGATTCCAAGTGTTTCTGTATCTGGACGACTGGCTCCTTTCTGCCACCACCCGGCGTCAACTGATACAGGCCAGGGATTACACTCTACAACTTTGTGTTCTCCTCGGAATTTCCGTAAATTTCGAAAAATCTTTACTGCAGCCATCACAGCATATCTTATTCATAGGAGCGGAATTAGATACGCATCATTTAATTCTAAGGCTCCCTCCAGAAAGGATAGTCTCACTACAAAGCCACATTTCTCTCCTTCTGTCATCCAAAAAATCCCCAGCAAAGCTGGTTCTGAAGGTCTTGGGTCTCATGGCAGCTTCTCTCATTGCGATACCATTGGGAAGACTGCACATGAGAGTTCTACAATGGCTACTGTTTGCACAATGGTCGTTCCAACAGCTACCTCTGACATACGAAATTCTGATTACAAACACATGCAAATCACACCTAACCTGGTGGCTTCAGACGTGCAACCTTTCCAGTGGAAGACCATTTGTGCTACCCACGCCGACAGCGACGATAACCACGGACGCTTCCCTGATAGGGTGGGGGGGCATCTTTCAGGGACAGACAGTCCAAGGCGAATGGACCAATTTGGAGTACAATCTGCACATCAATGTTCTGGAGTTGAGGGCAGTGTTTTTAGCGTTGCAACACTTTGCTCCCCTTCTTCCTCTAGGGACTATTGCAGTTCAGACAGACAACATGTCTGTAGTCTGGTACATAAACAAGCAAGGGGGAACCAGGTCTTATCAGCTATGCAGAGAGGCCATGAGAATTTGGCAATGGGCGGAGTCCACGGGTCGCTTTCTGATCGCAACGCACATCCCGGGGTCATCCAACGTCATAGCCGACAGGCTGAGCAGAGCAATCCTGTTGCCTCATGAGTGGTCCCTCAAACAGTCAATTGCGAAGACGATTTTTCGCAAGTGGGGCCAGCCTTCCTGCGATCTTTTTGCGTCTCCAATGAACGCCAAATGCAGGAGCTACTTTGCCCTATTACCCCCTCCAGGGGAAGTCCCCAGGGACGCGCTGGTGTACGATTGGCCCCCGGGTCTCCTGTACGCTTTTCCTCCCTTTCCCCTGATTGCAAAGTTTCTGCAGAAAGCCAACAACCTTCAAAGGACAATAATCCTCATTGCCCCATTCTGGCCTCGTCAAATTTGTTTCCCCTTTCTATTGCAACACTGCATTCGGGGACCTTGGATTCTGGACCCAGAGCCAGATCTACTGACTCACTCGTCAGGAGTTCCTCACCCATCTCTCGAATCACTCCATCTAGCAGCTTGGCTGCTCCGCTTCCCTTTTTAGCCAGGTCTGATTCTCTTACACCGGCAGTTCAGAATATATTAGTGGCTTCTCATAAAGCTTCCACTACAAAGACCTACACCAGTAAATGGAAACGTTTTGTTTTCTGGGCGAATTCTCATCATTTGGACCCTGTTATAGCTCCGTTAAACAAGATCTTGGAGTTCTTAACAGAATTGTTCCATGAAGGAGCTTCTCCTGCCACTTTGAGTGCAATTGGCTGCCATTTCCAACTTTCATGTGGAAGAATGTGGGGCACCTGTTATGGCTCTCAGACTTTGTAAGGCCTTTTTAAAAGGATCTTTTCATATTAGACCACCAGTTAGAACTCCTACATCACCTTGGAATCTGAACCTCTTACTTTCTAAATTGATGTTGCCCCCTTTTGAGCCAGCCTCCGTTTGCCCATTGAAATTTTTATCGTGGAAGACTCTCTTCTTGGTAGCCATTACATCCGCTAGGCGAGTGTCTGAGCTTCAGGCTCTGTCTATTAAACACCCTTATTTGATTTTCCACTCTGACAGAGTATCTCTTCGCACTAATCCATCCTTTCTCCCCAAAGTTTGCTCTACCAATAACATTAATCAGTCCATTGAATTACCCACCTTTTTCAAAAATCACACTAATAAGTTAGAGTATATGTTGCACAAATTGGATGTCCATAGACAACTCAGGTTTTATTTGGATAGAACAAAGGATCACAGGAAATCTGATCAACTGTTTGTAGCTTTTGCTGACAGCAGGAAAGGTGTAGCGGTTACTAAACGAACTCTTTCCAAATGGCTAACTGATTGTATCATATACGTTTATGAGTCTTCAAATCAAACCTTATCTGTCAAACCTAAAGGACATTCTACAAGATCAGTGTCTACATCCTTGGCTCACGCAGCTCGCCTACCATTAGACACGATCTGTGCAGCTGCTACTTGGGCTAAACCGCATACATTTATCTCTCATTACAAAGTGGACAGGGTTTCTAGGGATAGGGCAACCTTTGGTTCCACTGTGCTCAAGAACGTTCTCCCGTGAGTTCCTCAGGAACATGGAGCTAGCGACGCTACCCATGTGTAAGAACAAACGGCGAGATTGAACACTCTCACATATAGAAGTTATGTCCTTACCATAACGTTCCATGTGGAGTGTTCATCTCGCCTTTGTTCTTACATTCCCACCCTCCCACCCTCAAGAAGAACGTTCAATTTGGTGCCTGGTCTGGAGTATTCTCCTTCTGCATTTGCAGTGGTTGTATTTGTATGATGCACATGTGTATATGTATATATATATATATGTATATAGATGATTTCTTCATTGTGTAAATTTTGGTATGAGAGTGCTCTCTCTGGCTGCTGGTTTGTTTGCAAACTAGATCTGAGGTAAAGGCAGAGAGGGATTGTGGGTATTAGGTGATCTCGAGCTTCTTCTCGATGCAGAGCTTGCAAGCGGCCGACACGGAGCCGAGGATCGGCTCCGAACCCATGTGTAAGAACAAAGGCGAGATGAACACTCCACATGGAACGTTATGGTAAGGACATAACTTCTATTTCCATCCTTTTGAAAGTTTCTGGTGGACATTTGAGCAAGGCAAGATTGGATTCCAGTAAATGGATGTTGGATAGTGCATTTTTCTGCATTTACTTCACAAATGTGATGTTCCAGTAGTAGACATTTTTTTTTACCTAGACAACTGACCACTAAAGACATTCTGCACCAGGGCACCTCACAAGGAGGCCTGAGCAGTAGGCACTTTCCTGAACTGGGAGGGTTTATTTCCGTGTGCTTTCCCTCTGATGCACTTAATTTTCAAGGTGCTCTTGAAGGTAAAGGATAAGGGACAAAAAATTACAATAGCTTTGTTTTGGCCCAAGCAGCTTTGGTTCCCCCCACTAGTGGAATTAGATGGCTTCCTTTACATTACATACTATGTTAGCATGTGGACGTCTTTACTGAGCAATAATACACCTCAGTCTAGCAGCACTGTATCAAACAGCTTGGCTGATTTGATTTTAACTTTTAGGCACGTTTTCCCAGAGATCATGCTCAACGACTTGTGCTACGCTAGGAATTTACTACGAGGCGATATTTCTAAGTAAAGTTATTTTTTATGGTAGCAGGGGAATTAAAACCCTGCTTCAGCTAATGTCTCTCCGATCTTTTAATGTGTTACAGCATTGTTCAGCTCTGGGCTGGTATATTTATCTGTGAAGGTATATCTTTCAGATCTTTTTTGTGTGTGGCTATATTCCTTTATTTAGATTACCAGTCAGATACTTTTTGAAGCAGTATTACATTTATGACATCAGTTTTTCCTAGAAAAGATGGCCCAAGCTACATTTTAGCCAGTTGCTGCAGCTTTTCTGATTCCTAACCTGGAAGATGGCCTTTATCGGTTGCAGTAACCTTCACCAGAAGGATTTTTAGAGATTTAAGCCCTTGTGTGCCAAGAGCCCTTTTTGATGTGAGAGGCAGGGTTATTCACAGTATAAGCCCTGTTTTTATGCCCATGATGGTGACGGGGTTTCCCTGAATCAGTCTGTTCAGATACCAGCCTTCTTTCTGAGCTCCTTCCCCTAAACAAAGGAGAAATACTCCTTCATTTCATGGATGTTCATAAGCAGATCAGATGTTCTCTGAACAGGACAAATACTGTAAGCTGTATTTGGCCATCAAAGAATAAAGGGAAAAGGCAGTGTCAAAGCAGACTATTTCAAAATGGTTGGTCAACTGCATTATGTTCTTTTACCATCTTTATGACTACATAGTCAAAGACCACAAAATATTACATTCAGCCAAGGACAGCACAGTGACCATAGCCTTTCTCAGAAGAGTAAGCACAGGCTGTCCTAGATGTGACTGAGTGGTCTTCCAAACACTACTGGTTAGAAATCTCCATGATCTGAGCAGACTTTGCAACAGCTAGTTTGCAGTATAATCCTGAAGCCTGCCTCTGGGTGGTAATCCTGACTCCCCTCCAACCTTTTTCAGCATCTTCCCAGGAGAAAGGATGACTGCAGTAGTGATTCATCCCATGAAAATTTGTGTTATAGGGTTGTATCATAATAGGTGTTTGAGTATAATTACTACTGAGTTATGGTTTCCGGCCTCCCTTCCCAATTATCTTGACTTTTTTGGGTGGTATTTGAGGACTGGGAGTGGGTTTCCAAATTACCTTCCCCCTTTATACACTACATCCATCTAAGAGGTCTCTCTCCTCTTCGGGTAAGGGTACCCTTGGCAGCACTCTGAATTCACAGGGTCTTTTGGCCGCACAGCTCTGTGCTCTGGTGAGGGGCGAGGTCATGTTTTAACTTTTTTTAGCCTTGTGCATTAGGTCCAGGGAATAGTTGGACACCTGCCGTCTGCCCTGTCGACAAGAAAGAAGGGATTATGGTGCAGACAGAAATTGGCTTTAAATGTGGAGAATACTGATTTAACAGTACACCAGTATCCTTCCTGCTGAGATGGGAAGGATGCATAGCTGTGATAGTTTAGCCATCTGTGAGAATGTTCTTAGCACAGCTATGCTATTTTTCCAAATAAACAGTTGCATCACAAGAGATCCCTCTCTTCTTTCCCTATTGGTAATCTGAAACATGGTTCTGTGGATCTACAGGCTCCAAGTGTATATCTCAAACTGCACCCTATCGTAGCAAAGTTGTGCTGGTCACAGGTTCTCATTCTTGGAAGTAGAATGTATTCCCTATTCAGCAAGAATCTGAGAAAAAGGAGGATGAACCAGCTTTTGTAATAGTGCATTACTAGATCTAGGAAGGTAACCCAAGTACTTGTTGTTGGTACTTGTCATTCCAAGTCTTAAACATGATCTGCCCTAAGATCTGATCTTACAGTTGTTACATACCTCACATATCTGTGTTCTCTATCCAAATCTGATAGTATAACCATTTTTGCAGTTCTCCATTACTGTGATTGGTGTCATTTTTACACCTGGTATAAACTTCTGCTTTGCATAAATATAGAAAGTTTGTATTTATGATGCAGTCATCTTAGAGTCCATTTATGTTTTTTTCCCCATAGTAGATAAATAATTTTCATAAAAACAGAAATATTTACACTTTGAAAGATAGTTGCTGAAAACCGCCAGAAATACAAACAGCCCTTTTTTGCAGCACAGTTTGCTGTATTAAAATTGTCACTCTAACTGTACCTTCATAATACATCATGCTTATGTTATATTACTCTGGCAGCTACCATATTTTGCATAATGACAACATACTGCTTGTGTCCTTTTCCACACAGACTTTGTGTAAGAAAGTATTTGAAATAAAGCAGGATAATGTGTTCATATTTCTGCACTGTATGATGCTTTATTCAATGCATTCCAGATATTTCCTTACAAACTATCATTGTATTGATTTCTGCTTCACTCTGTGGTGTTTTCTGGGATGTTCTTAGTGTTTCACTGTTGCAGTCATTACATGTGGGTAATCTGCCTGCAGGTTGCCCTTAGTCAGCCTGATTAACAAAATTTTGGGTCAACATTTGAATTAGCAGTCAATTTTAGTCTTGTTTTTTAGTGCATTTAAAATCATTGTTACATTGATGGAAAATGTGTTAGGTTGATGTTCCCTTGACTGGGTAAAGTTAATTACTTGCCTTTCTTACAGGGCTGGGTTAAAATGAAAATCTGTTTCTTATTCGCTGCTACTCCTTACTGTAGTGCTTTCACTGGATGCAGTTGCTGGCACTGCACATCTCCAAATATATTAATATAGTAGTGCAGAACTTATAAATTTATATATGTATTTTTAGTTGCATCCTGTGGAGATGAAGGCCTTTCAAGATTATAGGAAACCGTCTAGTTCCTATGGAATTCCTGCACAGAACATTCAGACACCGTTTATGAGCAGGTAAGCAGTTTACAAATAATTTTAAAAATCTGCCAAGTCTATATGCATGTTCCTCACCAGACTCCTGCTGCTGATTACTTGTTGCAGTCCTTGATTTTATACAATTTTATACCATTTTTATTATTCAGCAGTACTGAGACCTGGACTGTACTTGTAAGATCCTCCTTAAATGTAATATAGCAATATTTAAAATGAGGTGATGTTTTTTTTTTTTAATTGTGTTAATTATCTGAAATGTAACTAAGATTGGGTTTAGGGGGCAGACGCCCTGGGCTGAAGGTGTTAGTGGGGCATGATCTGCAGATGCTGATTGGTCTGTAGTACAGTATTAGCATTCATATCTAAATACTGGTTACTGCTTTTGCAGTCGGGACTGAAGGTCTTCCTTCAGCACTTAGTGTGCATGATATACGTTGTAACAAGCCCATTTGCTTTAGTTTGAGGGCATTTTGCTCCTCAGTTTGAAGGAGTGCAGATCAGGGAAGATTTGGCTCTTGCTTCTCCATAGGTGCTGAGCATCTGCTTGGGAAACTGACGTATTTTGCTCCTCATCTTAGAGTTCAGGGGCACCAGTTCAGGTAATGGCACCAGAAGCTAAATGAACCAGGTACAACTCTGCTGAATATTTCGCGGGGGGGGCAGCTACATTTTAGCATAACATTTACTTCATAAATAAACTGATGTCCTTGATGGTTGTCCTGCATAGAATATTCCAGCAGATGCAAAGGAAAGGAAGGTAAAATGCAAGAGCCATGGGAGTTGAGATTGCAGATCCCCATGGGACTTTCCATTGGAACCAGAAAGTGCTGAGAAACTTGTAGTTTTGAAAATCACAGCAGCCCCAGCATGGACAGCAGCAAGACAGAGGTTCTGAAAGTAGACAGGACTTTCAGTCTTTATACTGCCCCAGAGAAAAAGGTGGTTCTAGTAACCAGGGTGGTAGGGATCCTTTCAGTATTCCGCTCCTATATCCCTGAAGGTTTTTCTGACTGTACATCTCTGCTTACACACTCCAGCATAAATGGCCTTCATGACAGATTCATGGGTAAAGATAATTGTATAGACAGGCTGCTGTACTCCATTCCAAGGTCTCACCAGATGAGAGAGGGTCCATATTTTACTCTAGGTTCTTGTTAGTGCCCAAAAATACAAGGACTTCAGGCTGATTCTGGATCTTAATCAGGTCAGCCAATTTGTGAGGGAGTGTAATTCTGGATGGTCATGGTAAAATCTATGCTGCCGTGTCACCAGGCAGTGGATTGGACGTGATCTTTAAGACTCCTAGCTATATACAAAAATAGATGAGAGGTCCAGAACATTCTTTAAGTTTACCAAATTCACGGGTGTATTCACAGCCCACATGCGAGTTATGGAAGTCAGGATATTATGGAAATCAGGATATTCCCACACTTAGACAATTGGCTCCTGACAACCCTGTCTAAGACATTACTTGTTTTAGTTGCTTGTCTTTGGTGATAATAGTAAGCCTGAGCAAATCCCCACTTGAACTGTCACAATGCATACTTTTTTATAGGCTGTTGTCTAGACAGCAGCAGACAGTTGGTGCTTCTGCTGTAGGAAAAGAGGTTTCCATAATTTGACATCTCACCACTACTCCTGTAGGACTGACCATCAGCAGTTCAGGTTCTCAAAATTCTCGCAGTCATGGCATCAACGATTCAAATGGTGCCACATGCCAGGCTCAATCTAAGGATTTTGCAGTGGTCACTACAAATACAGTGGAATCAATCCAGTCATACAGCGTAACACAAAATCATGCTATCGAGGGTTGTCGGAGTTTAAATTGGTGGATGAAAACAGTGTCTGTTGACAGGCTCCCCCTTCATGAAGTTAATGTCGCTGTCAGTGGTTACCATTCACATGTTTGCCCTCAAGTGGGGGCATTTCCTGGATTGGACAGTGGGAGGCTTTGTGAACTGGAAGATATCTGTCTGCACATCACTGTGCTCAAGATGAGGGCAGTCCTACTAGTGTTCCAAGCATTTCAGGACTTGCTCTCTTGAGATGCAGTTGCCTTCTAGTCAGCCAGTATGGCAGTGGTATGGTATGTGAACAAGCGAAGAGGAACCAAATCTTATTCAGTCTGCAGGGAAGCAATGAGAGTAGGCGACCTAGTGTCCTCTAACAACAACAACACATATACCCAGGTTTTTCTGCATCATTACTGACTAAGCAGACAGATACTGCTACCCCATGAATGGGTTCTCAATGGCAGAGTGGCATCTTTCATATTCAAGAAGTGGGGGAGACTTTGCTGTGATCTTTTTGCCTCACCATTCAACGCCCTGTGCTCTTACTTTTTCAACATACTCCCTCAGAAGTGACTTGATACCCAGAGATGCACCCTTCTGCTACGATTGGCCCCTGCATTTCTTTTCTTTTTCACCTCTTCCACTAATACTAAGACTACTACAGAAAGCTAAGAGTTACAGGGCTCAATGTGCTTTGGCCTCACTTGCAGGAGAGACCCCCACTTGTTCTTCCTCAGTGCTCCGTTTTGCTAAGTCACCCATATGGGCATATCCTCATCCAGGCATTCAGTCTCCCTGTGTAATTAATTGCTTGGTTTTTCCACTTCTGGTAATGGCCAGGAATGCACTGTTCTGTCCCAATATTGTCAGACTTATTACAGCTTCTCAGAAAAATTCAAACTGGAGAACTTACAAACTGAAACAAGTTATCTGTGAGCCAGCGATCAAAAATTTCACCAGCATCAGCCTCTCTAGAATCTGTGCTAACTTTGCTGACAGAGCTCGTATAACAGAGGACCGAGTTAGTCCTTGATTAAGGTACATTTAGCAGCAATTTCTTCTTGCCATGAAGGTTTCACAAATTTATTCCTTAGCTACAGAGCATTACTGTAAGACCTTTATCAAGGGTATTTTTCATTCCAGCCCTCCAGTAGTTAATTTGGCCCCAGATAGGGATTTGAACTTTATATTGGAGACTCTGACGCGACTGCCTTTTGAGCCGTTAATATCAAATTCCTGTCACGGAAAACTGCTCTTCTGGTAGCCATTAATTCAGCCATAATGGTGTCAATAACATGTTTTCTTCCCCAGATCCCTATATTACTTTCCATCAGGACTGGGTATCACAACAAAACTGTGCATGTGTAAGATTGCTACGTAAAATAATTTAAATGAATATATTCATTTACCTGTGTTCTTTCCTAAGTAAGCTAATAAATGAGAATATTTGTTGCATTGTTTGGATGCTCAGAGAAAACTGAGATTTGACTTGTATCATACTAAAACTTTCTGTAAGGATGTATGATTGTTTATCAGTTTTTCACCGTCAAGACTGGAGCAAAAGGTCACCCAAATTACCTTAGCTAAGTGGATCTCTGATTGTATCTCCTTTTGTTACTCTTCAGCAGACAAATTGCATGTCCTACCAGAGGCTTATTTATTTAGGCTCAAGCCACATCTACAACCTTCCTGTGGAACCTACAGCCATTTCCTTAGCCTCAGACAAACCATCTAAACATCTGCCAAATGCTAATGCCCTACTCTCAGACAAGAACAGCAGTGCCATGGACAGGTGGGGAAAAAAGGTCTATACTTTTTCCACCCTAGTCTTCAGGTCCATTAATTTCGACCCAGATGACGAAATATTTCTGTCCATCCTTGGCAGTCTGAATAAGACTGTTAATGACAATGCAGGGTCAGACTGTAAACAGATTTGGTTGCCCTAGCCATTCAGGTGGTTAGGCATAGCATAAATACAGCTGCTTCTGGCACAGTTATTAGTAGAAGTGCATGGTTATGCACTCAGCTTCACACTGAAGATTTTAAGGCAAAACTCCTAGATTTCCCTCTTGACAGGGATCTTTTGTTTGGGTGCATCGTGAAAAATGAAAAACAAACTTTAAACAAGCGAAGAAAAAGGAATCCAGACCCCAAACATAATTCCAACTTGCTTTAATGAATAATTTCCTGTATAAAATCCAAGAAAAGTGCTTTTGTTTTGTCAATACTAAAACTTCGTCAGAAAACCACAAAAAAAGATTAAGGATCTTTTTGTTTTTACCGCAGACAGCAAATTTATTTAAAACTTTACAAGAGCAAGGCAAAAATATGAAGGATTGCAGCCAACTTTTTCTTACCTCTATAGCCAGATACGAGAAACTACTTTGCCAAGTCCACTTCATTTGCCAGAAGAGAGCATAGGCCACCTCTGAAACACAAGACAACACCCAGAAAGAGGTTTACAGGCAAACTTGAAAGGGACCCCAGATCAGGTGGCTTCCCTTCACATGTAAATCAGTATAACTATCTTCCTCCTCACAATGGTCTCATCTTTCCCCTTTCCAAAAGACTCCCATTTGCTACCAAAAATTGGAAAATGATCACAACAGACAAGTGGGTACTCACCATCCTCAAACAGGGTTACAGAATGATCTGGAAGGTACTCCCTTCCTTCAAGGCATTGCACCTTCTCCCCATAACCAGTAGCATCTTCTTCCACCCATCTTACAGGACTTGCAGGAATGTTGCGGTGGATTACTGATCCCTTGTCCTATGTGGGCGGGGCCAGTCTGTGGGGCATTTGTAGTAATCGCCCGTTAAGGTAAATGAACCGGGAGAAAGTAAAGTTGTGTAAGAACTTACCATAGCACTAGATGTATTACTGTTGCAGTGTCCCAGACAGATGGGTTCTTGCCATTGACATCCAGTTGTGGTACCAAAGCCTAAAAATTCTATTGGCTGTACATCCAATGTAGGACCTCAGCCTGTGAGCTTAGGTAACAGATGTAGGAGTGTAATCGTCAAACTATCTCCAAGCTAGCAACCTGAAGACATATGGGAAGAAAGTGGTCAGTTAGAAAGGGAAAAATGAGAATAAAGAAAAATCTCCATTGGTCCTAGAGGCTGACAACCAGGGCAGTAGAGTAAAAGTAAGGATAAAGATGAAAAAGAATGGGGGAAGGTGGGTGGGAAGGAATACAACAGTGATGAGTAGTACATCTACTGTTATGGTAAGTTCTTACACAGCTGTACTATGTCATGACCGAAATCTTTGCTGCAGCATTCCAAATAGATGGGTGATTCACAATGCTTAAGGGACAAGGGTGGATGGCTGAGAGTTGAGAACTGTCTATGAGACCAGAAAGGACTGCCCCTGGAGAAGTCAACTCTGGAATTAAAAAAAGCATCTACTCTCTAATCTTTAGTGTGCACTAAAGATGAGGCAGATGCTTCCAGAATTAACCTGAATTCTACTCCCTTGTAGAAAGTCCCAAAAGAGGCTCCTACTCTAGTAGAAAGAGCTTTTGGGAAAGAAAGCAAACTCTAGAAGAAGCCACTGCTCTTGTTGAAAGAGCTTTTGAGAAAGAGGGCAAGGATATGTGACTGGGTTAGGCTTCTCTTGATGGAATGTAGTCTGGTGTAAGGCTTGCAGGTATGGGACCTCCTGGAAGCATTCAAAGGAAAAAGTCTCCACCCCCAAAACAGCGTTTTAAGCCTTCCTTAACTATTTCCATTTGTCCTTTTTTCTTGATTTCCCCACTTCTCTGCTTTATACAGATTTTCATAAATGTTCTGAAATATCTCCAATACCTGTTCAGGATCTCTGGTTATTCTTCTTGTTGTAGGCTCCCTAAGTTTGGCAACAACCCTTTCTACTTTCTGTTGCCTAAGTCATTGTGCCAAAAGTTTTTGTGCTCTGGGGTTATTCTCAAAAAAAAAAAGTTGCAATCTTTCTAAACTCATACAGTTTATCCAGCTACTCTCTTATTTTCTCTTTTGCAGTCTGCAGTTGCGCCTCTTGTTACGCTGAGAGATTCCTCATAGTCTGCAATACTTTAACCTTTGTCATCCCTTCTAAATAATTCTCGTTACTTCTTAACAATCTCTCTCGCTTTTATTTCTACCCCATTTAAAGTCCACTTTCATTTTATCCCACTCACTAGCTATAAATTCTGGAGTACTTTCTATCTTCCCTAATCACTCCTGTATAATTTCTACTGCAAATTCCTTAAATTCCTCTCTTTTTTTTTTTTTAACAGGTAGGTGAGAAAGCAGGGTCTTTGGTTAATGGTCAAACTGAACATTCCCTGAGCAGCTGTTCATCGTATATAGACCATTGAAAGTACCCTTCATCTAACGGCCATATGATTGTAAATAATTCCTTCAAATGATCATAGTTTGCCAACTTGAAAGGAACGGAACATAGTAGGTACTTAGAAGCTATAAATTCTGGAGTACTTTCTATATTCCCTAATAACTCCTGCCCTTTCCCCACTGTAGTGCGGTCTTGGAGTTGGTATGTATAAATGGGCGGGGGGGTGCAGCCCCCCCCCACACACACACACACAAGGAGAATTTGTTGAACACTGCACCCTCCACAATCTTAATCCTTTATACATTTTTATCATCATCAACATTGAAACCTATGTCACATTTTTACAAGCACTTTTTTTTCTGTTTGAAGGTTTTCATTAAAACAAACACATCCCAGAACACCCGAATAACTTGTTAACTTAACACGAACACACAAAACTATGTATGTCTTCAAATAATGTTTAACCCTCCTAATAGGAACAATTATCCAAAATAGACGGCTGCAAACACAGGCCTTAATTAACCTGTTAACAATGTTAAGATGCATGTTGTTGTTTTTGCTTACACTGATTGATATCTGTTCTTTTTATCTTTATTTCCTTCCCAGATGTGAAAAACAACTTGCATGCTTTCAAAACATTTTACCTTTTAACTTTGAAGAAACCAGTGCTGGCTTTTTGTTGCCTTATTATCAACTTCTGTTCGATTCTCGGCTTGAGTGCCTTCTGTGTGGAGTCTGCATGTCCTCCCCACGGTCGAGTGGCCTCCGAAAGACATGCGTGAATGGGTGTGCCTTCGCTGAAGGTTGGGTGTCGGAGTGGCAACTCGGCACCATAAAAAAAAATCAACTGCCAATCATTAGCGGGCCGGAGTTCCGCTGTGGCGACCCATAACCGGGCAAAGCCGAAAAGACAAACAACAACAACAACATTATCAGCTTGCTCCATAGAAATGTAAGAAAGTGTAGTCCTCTGCTGCAGGCTTCTAAAGACAAGCTGAAGCATTTATTGCTAAAGGAAAACTTTCATACATTCAGTGTTCTCTTATTTACTTGTTTCAACTTAAATCTTGTTTTTGAATTAAGCCAGGGGTCTTAATCCAGACATTCACTTATGTCAAAGTAAGAGAAAACTTATCAGATCTACATATATTATGATTTGTTTACTTTTGCACACTATCCTCTACCTTAACAACCCAAGATTACGGATCTATATTGTAATGTTAAAACTTCAAAAGAGCGAACGCTCTTATTTCAACATGGAAAAACCAAACCGACAGAATGTCGAATGGTCACAACAGTGAATCTGATGTTGTAAATCTTCATTCATTACTGATAGGACTTCGGTTCCGTCCTTGGAACTGACACGGCCGTTTCCAAGCTTGCACCAACCAAAAACTCTCAGCTAAGACCTACCCATAATGTCCCTCTCATAGTCTCTCCAGATCTCGTTTGCCGCGTTCCTCATCAGATGTGCCTAGCCTCTTTCTCTCAAAGCTAAGTGGAAATTGAGTATTTTGTGTAGTTTTTTCTCAAAACTTTGCCCTTTTTAGTCAGTTTCGCTATTTTCTACTCTCACCTATAACCTGCTTCTATTTCCTACTCTCTGCCTTTGGTAGTTAACCTTTTAGCATTGTTGGTACAGTCCCTCTCTCCTACCTTTGGTAGGCCCTCTTTTTACCACTTGTGATATTTCAAAATACCATCGTTTGTACTCTCTCCTTTCCCTTTTTATCTTTCTTAAAAAAAAAAAAAAAAAACACTTCCTTTTCTTTTCCCTTATTGTTTCCTTCTGGGTAGTTTTGTTGTCAGTACAATGACAGGGGTTTAAACAGTGCGACAAGTGTGTGCGAAAGATGCCCAACTCAGATGGTCATGCTCGGTGTGTTTGTTTGGGCGTGGACCATATAAATGCTTCTTGTGACTTCTGCTCTAGTTTTAGTAATCGCACTCTAGCAGAGCGCAAAAACAAGTTAATTTTGAAAGGTTTAGTCAAAACGCCTTTTTCGGAGGCTCTCTGGGTCAGTGGTCTCACCACCTCCTAAAACCAAGAAACAAGGAAAAACGGAGTCACTCTGTTCCTACATCCCCAACAGTTAAAGAACCGAGTCGGCACCAAGCTTCTCTGCACCCTCGGCGCAGACCACTTAGGCATCAGGCCCTGTGCCTTCCCCCTCAGTGCCCTCTCTCATGTTGACTCCTATTTCGGTTCCAGCTTCGGCACCATCGTCTCTGGTGCCATCCTTGGTCCTGACACCAGCTTTGATGACCATATCCGCTTTGGCACCATCCCCGGCCAAGGTGCTGGTAGCTTTTTTGGCTCCACAGACTATGACCTCAGTTCCTAAGGTTGAACTTCTCCCAAGAACCAGATACTCTCCAACTTATGACCCTTTCTCGGGGCACTAGTTTAGCCCCCTTCTTGAAAAACCTGACTCTCCTTCAGCAGCCTCCTATAGATCCACCAGGAGCCTTTCTGAACAAGATGTAGTGCGGGTTGTGGACCAGCTTCTGGCAGCTAGAGGATTGCCCACCTCGGGTAGACCTTCTGTTCCCTTTGGCTTGGAACCCTTTACATTATGCTCACCTATTTGTCCTCTACCCAGGCCCCGGAGATCTCGGTACCGATAACCACCTCGGTGCATACTCTGTCTGCTCCGACTGCGGAGTTTCTCCTGTTGGCACCAACCTCCCTTGCTACATCGGCTCTGTTGGAGCTGGTACACTCTTGGAGCAGTGTTTGGACTGTCTGCATTTTGGTACCTAGTCTGGTGCCTATTTTGTCGCTTTCACCATCTGTCCACAGCTCCGACAGCTTCCAGTCCTCTCGGAGCTCCTCACCTGGCAGCGGGCTCCTCACGGCGGGGTGTGACTCTGGCTCCGAAGTTGTCATCCTCTGTTCCGGGCTCCCATCCCTCCTCGGGTGGGCCTGCTTTCCAGGTGATGGAGAGGGTCCTTGCCTTTACAGGCTTGCAGTCAGCACCAATGGCATCAACACCAAGAACCCCACTCTAGCATGCAACTGTCCCAACCCCCTACTTTGGGATTCTGGGCACGGGAGCCACAAGACCTCCTTTTGAAGGAAACCCTTTCTCTGGAGTCCTCCTCAGAAGATCCCACTGGGGAGCCATCCTGGAAGAAATGGTGCAAGAGGAAGCACCTTGATTCCCCTGAGGAATCTATCACTGGGGACACCGATTGCAATGAGGGAGAAGGGTCCCCACGGTCTTCCCCCAGACGATGTCTCATTTGGAGACATTCTCAAAATCCTCAAGCAGAGGGGAGACTGGAAGTCCTCTAACCCTTCTTCTGAGGAATCTGTGTTCTTGCAGGCCTTCCCTGCCCAGCCATCTACTTCCTGGGTGACCCCACCTGCAGATGAGCTTTTAAAGCTGATTGTGCAGCGTGCCTAGAAGGCCCCGGACAACATAGAACCTGTCCTTCGGAGGCCGGACAAAATTTTATCCACCCCAGAAGACCAGCCCAACTTGTCCAAGCAGTTGACGGTTGATTCCATGGTTGTGGCAGCGGCACCAAGAGGGAACTGGCAGAAGATAGTTCCACACTCTATCCTCCGAACAGGGAGTCTCGGGCCATGGACAGACTATGGAAGCACACCTATGCTTCAGCGACCTTTGCCATTTGGTCGTTGAACTATCTGGCACACTTCACTGACTTCCAAAGAGACTCATTTCTGAAATGTCTAACGTTTTGGTGGGGGTACTGCCTGATGAGGTGTGCGACACTCTCGCCTCGCAGCTGGCTACCCTTGAATCTATCTCAGACTCCTCGATGCGTTTGATATCTCACACCACCGAGGGGGCAGCTCAAGCTGCTGCATCAGGCACTGTCATGCAACGTCATGCTTGGATGCGTTTGTGTGATTTCGCAGACCCCTTTAAATCTTCAACGTGCCTGCCGACGAATCTACACTTTTTGGTACCAAAGTATGAGACACACTAGCATGACGTGAGAGATGAAAAGACCTTGTCTGCTGTGGGCATACGTTTTTCCACCCCCAGAGGTCCTACTCCAGGAACCAAAGGGGAGGGAAATTGTGGTTCAAGAAATCCCAAGGATCTTTTCGTAACACCCGTGGTGACCAATCCCCCCAGGGCAGAGGGGACAATATATCTGGAAGATGCCCCTTTCGGGGTACAGGGGGTCCATGTAACCAGGGGGCTAGAGATTCCTTCTCCGGCCAACCCTACCAGTGCGCTCTAGAAGCAGTCGAAGGTCCTTTTTCTCTGCACCTACTAGGCTGGCAACTTATTACTACCGATGTTTGGGTGCAGAGAATAATATCCAGAGGCTACCAGATACCATTCAATTTAACTCCCAGACCCATCAAACAAATCCCCTATGTGCCATTCAGAGGGAGGTATCAGGCTTAGAAATCGAAAATCTGCTAAGAAAGAGTCCTCCAACCAGTCCCACCAGACCAGAGAGGATCCGGGTTTTACCCGAGGTTCTTTTTAGTTCCAAAAAAGACAGGGGATTGGGGATTGGAGACCAATCCTGGATCGTAGCCTATTGAACAAATTTATAAAACCTCAAAAATTCAGGATGGTCACAGGTACAGTCCATTCTCCCCTTTCTAGGGAAGGACAACTGTATGTGCTATTTAGATCTCCTGGACGCATATTACCACATAAAGATGGATCAGCGCTCCCGGAGATTTCTCCGCTTCTGGCTGGGAGCCGATCACTAGCAGTTCAGGGTACTGCCATTCGGTCTCTCGACAGCCCCCCGAGGCTCACCAAATGTATGGCAGTTGTAGTAGCTCATCTTCAACTACAAGGATTCCAGGTGTTTCTGTATCTAGACGATTGGCTCCTTACTGCCTTGACTAGGAATCTTCTAACCCACAGCCTCTCTTACACTCAAGGCCTTGCTCTCTGCATGGGGATTACGAACAACAAGGACAAATCTCAAATGTTCCCAACAAAAACACAAATTCATTGGAGCGGTCTTCGACACAACGTCCTGTCAAGCTTCCCTCCCTCCCTTACAGGCTTTCGAAAATAAGACACCAGATCCAAGCCCTCCTTCCACAGACCTTTGTACTAGCACACCTTGTACTGCAAACCTTAGGCATAATGGCAGCTGCCATTACCCTAGTACCACTGGTGAGGTTGCACATGAGAATATTACAGTGGTTCCTTTCTTCACAATGGTCGATCTTAACCCACCCACTCGACCACATGATATACCTTACAAACCTTTGCAAGAGAGAGAGAGATGCTGTGGTGGATGAAGCTAGAATCAAATCTTAGGTGTCGACCATTCTGTCTCTCCCAGCCCAGGGCCATGGTGACCAAGGACACTTCCTTGTTGGGGGGGGCATTTACAAGGAAAGACTGTCCAAGTCACCTGGTCTCCCATGGAGGCCAATTTGCACATAAATGTCCTGGAACTGACGGCAGTTCTCTCAGCTTTGCAAGTGTTCCATACATCCCTCCCTTCCGGGACCAATTCAGTCGGCTAACATGTCACTTGTCTGGTATATCAGCAAACAAGGCGGAACCAGGTCTTACCCCCTGTGTCGGGAAGCCATGAGGATTTGGCACTGGTCGATTGCTTCCAACCGTTTTCTTATAGCAACGCACATTCCCGGGAGTTCCCACCTTATTGTGGACAATCTGATCAGGAACATCCTGATGCCTCACGAGTGGTTTCTCGATCCTGTAATAGCGGATCGGATCTTCTGCTGCTTGGGCAGGCCTTGCTGCGATCTATTTGCTTCCCCTTTACACAACAAATGCAGAAGCTACTTTGCCCTGACGCTGTAATGCATAATTGGCCCCCAGGTCTACTGTATGCCTTTCCGCTGTTTCCCCTCATCCCGAAATTCCTCCAGAAAGCTCTAAGGTTTGGAAGCAAAATGATCCTCATTGCCCCTTAGTAGCCCCGTCAAGTCTGGTTTCCTTTCCTATGGCCTCATCTGATTCACAGCCTGTGGATCCTGGATCAATCTCAAGGTCTGCTGTCTCATCCTCAGGAATTGATTCACCCCAGTCTCCACAGCCTCAAGCTCACAGCTTGGTTCCGCCACTTCCAGTGATTGCCAGGCTGCCCTGATATCTCATGTCCCATCCGTGAGATTCTTCTGACTTCGCATAAACCTTCCACCAGAAAAAATTATTTTAGTAAATGGAATAGGTTCTGTACTTGGGCCAAAGATCAGAACATAGACCCTTTCTCAATGCCTTTTCAAAAGATCCTACCATACCTGACTACTCTGCTACATGCAGGAGCCTCAGCATAGACAATCACTGTGCATTTAGCAGCTATCGCAAATTTTCATAATGGATTTGAGAATTCTTCTGATAAGTTGTCAATCTCGCCTTCATTCTTGCTGGATGGGTTCGGAGCCGATCCTCGGCTCCAACTCGGCCACTTACTAAAGCTCAAGAGCTTATTTTACCGGCTCGAGGCAACCCTATATCCCATGATGCTAGGTGATAACTCCCCAGATCTCGTTTGCCGCTTTCGCTTGCGAGGTGCGTATTTTTACCGGCTCCTGGTAAGTCTTTATATATATATAGTGTTCAGTCACCCTTTTGAGTTAATATTTTCACCCAGTTGTTTTTTTTCAATAGTTAGTAACTACCTTTAACTCTATTACTGTTTTATACCTTCCCTTTTTATCCCTTATATCCCTCCCCCTCCACTCTTAGGTTAGGCCTTAAGCCTGCCCCTTTCCTAAATTTTCTTAGGGATCATGTGGAGTGTTTGGGTGTGTCAGTATCCTTATTAACATTTTTATTGTTATTTTATAGTTTTTTGAGTGTGTGTGTGTGTTTTTCTCTTACCTTTGTGATCCCTCGACACTGTTATGTCGAAGGAACCGAAGGAATCTAAGGTCTCAGGCTTTAAGAAGTGTGACTCGTGCTGTCAGAAAATGTCTCTGACAGACGGTCACACTTCTTGTGTTCACTGCCTGGGACCCCTGCACCTGCAGGACTCTTGTTCTGTATGTCATGCATTCAGTCCAAGAGTCCTGCAGGAGCACAGGAACAAACTTATACTGAGGGGCTTGTTAAAGCCCGAGGGCTCCCCGACTAAGTCTGCGTCGGGGAGGCCCTCGAAACCAGCAAAACCGTCGGCTCCAAGTACTAAGCCTTCGGCTGCTGGCTCCTTGTCTGTGCCTAGATCGGCTCCAGCTGGAGCCGATCCCTTTGAGTCACAGGTTCCGGTATCGGCACCACTCGGTGCCGATACCTCTGAGTCCACGCATTCACTTTCGGCTCCGGCTGGAGCCGACGTGTCCTCGGCTCCTTTGGCTCCATCTAAGAAGAGGTCAAGATCCCCTTCATTGGAGTCCATCCATTCAGCTCCGAGATCTCCCCTGCTCTCGGAGCGGAGCCATCGGAGCCGATCTTCTCGGAGGTCCAGACTTTCAGATCACGACCTTGAGAGAGTGGTAAGTAGGCTGTTAAAGTCTCAGGCATTGGCCCAGATGATCTCTATGATCTCTAGCCCATCTCATCAGACGGTAGCTATTACGACTCCACCTATTTTTTCTCCTTCGACTCTCACTCAGAGTTCGGAGCCAGAGCTCCTCGGAGCCGTGACTGTTGTGGCGTTGGAGCCGATACCTCCCCCTTCGGCTCCTTCATCTTCCGCTCCGATCTCCTCCTTGATGCCTTCATTGGACGGATCCGGGCGCCTGATCTCTCTCGTCGTCTCCGAGGGGGCGAGTGGCATCGGACCATTGTCCAACCCCGTTCTCCCTCTTGGAGCGTCGGCACTGGTGAGTTCGGCCCCGACATCGGCCTCGGAGCCTTCCCTGTCGGTGCGGCCTGGGGTTCCTATCTTTTCGGAACGGGGGCCCCCTGGCCTTTCTGATAGGGGAGCCTTCGAGGTGATGAGCGTACTAGCCCCAGGGCATAGTCAATGGTCAGCTCCATCAGCTCCTCCCACTACAGTGCCTGCTGATGTCTCTTCCCACTCTCTTGCTCCCGGACCCAGAGATCCAACGCCTCAGGTTTCCCCACTGGGAATTTCTTCCTCTTCCGAGGCTTCTCCTGACCTGTCAGCGGAGCCTCCGCATAAGAGGACATGTAAGAGGAAGCATGTGGACTCCCCCGAGTCCATTACATCTGACACCTCTGAGTCCATTACATCTGACACAGACTTGGATGAGTCAGAGGGATCCCCAAAGTCCCCCTCTGAGGATGTCTCTTTCTCAGACATCCTAGAAATGTAAAGCAGAGGGGGAACTGGTCTTCCCTTAATCCTTCCGAGGACGAGTCGGTGTACCTGGAGGCGTTTGGTTCTCGACCCTCCACCTCCTGGGTGTCTCCGCCTTTCGACCCCCTTATGGAAGTAGTGGCTCGGAAGGCGTGGTCGGCCCCGGATTTGGTGGGACCCACCCCTCGGAGGCCATCTAAATTCATCACAACACCAGTTGACAAGCAATTCCTAACAAAAGGTGTACCGGTGGATGCCATGGTGGTGGCTTCAGCCACCAAGAAGGAACTAGCTGATCCTTCAGTACCTATCCATCCTCCTAATAAGGATTCTAGGACCATGGATAGGTACGGTAAGCGGATGTTTTCTTCAATGACCTTTGCCATGCGGTCGCTGAATTACTTGTGTCACTTCACCCGCCTTCAGAGAGAGATTCTCAAAGAGTTGGGAGAAGTCTTACAGGATCCATCAGCTGCTGGGTCCCAGAGTAAAATAAACTCACAGCTTGGAACCCTGAACTCGATTGTTAACTCCTCCATGCGTCTAATTTCATATGCAGCCGATGGAGCGAGTAGGGCCGCGGGCACAGGAGTGGCCTTAAGGCGTCACGCCTGGATGTGGCTGTATAATTTCGCGGACCCTTTCAAGGCGTCCTTCACAAATTCCCCTTTTGATGGTTTGGCTTTGTTCGGACCTCAAGTAAAAGACACCTTGACCAGATGCGAACAAGATGGCAAGACTCTTTCTGCCGTAGGAGTCCGTTTCTCCACCCCTTCAAGACCATACCCTAAGGGTCAGAAGGGTGGGAAAATGTGGTTCCGCAAATCTCAAGGAGTCACGCCTGACGCAAGAGGTCAGTTTACCCCCAGAGGCAGAGGGGGTAACAACAACAGACGCCGCCCTAGTGGCAGAGGGGGTCCGCAGAACCAGGGTAGCAGGGAGCCTCTCTGACAAACCCTTCCAGCATCCCTGAGATGTTGCCCGATTGTCCACCTTCGGAGGCAGTCGGGGGAAGATTGTCGCTGTACTCAATAGCCTGGCTTTCCCTTACTCAAGACAAATGGGTACAGTCGATCATATCCGAGGGTTACAAAATTCCCTTTATCCAAACCCCAATTCAGCAAAAGGGAACCCTTCCAGACATTCCACCCGGTCTAAGGGAACTAGCAGTATCAGAAATATCAAAACTGCTAGCAAAAAGAGCCATCCAGCCAGTCCCAGCAGACAAAATAGGATCCGGAATCTACTCAAGGTTCTTTTTGGTACCGAAAAAGACAGGGGACTGGAGACCAATATTAGATCTCAGCAAACTAAACAAGTTTGTAAAGAGAACAAGATTCCGGATGGTCACGCTACAGTCCATTCTGCCCTTTCTGAGCAAGGACAATTGGATGTGCTCCGTGGACCTTCAGGATGCGTACTATCACATCAAAATTCACAGGCGCTCCAGAAGGTTTCTCCGCTTTCGGCTGGGGGCCAGTCACTACCAGTTCAGAGCCTTGCCCTTTGGTCTCACTATAGCCCCCAGAATGTTCACCAAATGTATGGCAGCGGTTACGGCTCACCTGAGACGGCAAGGATTCCAGGTGTTTCCATATCTAGACGACTGGCTCCTCACTGCCACCACCAGGCATCAACTTCTCCAAGCCAGAGCTTACACCATTCACATTTGCAGAGGGCTAGGAATCTCTCTAAATTTCAAAAAGTCTGCCTTGTCGCCTTGTCAGTCTATTACCTTTATAGGCGCCACCTTGAACACCGTACAACTTTCAGCAAAGTTAACAGATCAAAGGGTCTTAGATATTCAAAATCATGTCCATGTTCTTCTTCAGAGAGACAAAATTCAGGCCAGGTATGTCCTGAAAGTATTGGGTCTTATGGCGGCCGCCATAACACTTCTTCCCCTTGCACGTTTTTACATGCGTCTTCTACAGTGGATGCTTTTCGCCCAATGGTCTTTTCAGCAACTCCCCATGCACCCCAAGATCATGATAACTCCAACTTGCAAAAGTCATCTGTCCTGGTGGATATTGTCCCCTCAAGTCCATCAAGGCAGACCCTTTGTTCCTCCTCCCCCGGTCGCCACGGTGACATCGGATGCCTCCCTGATCGGGGGGGGGGGCATTTTCAGGGCAGGATGGTCCATAGCACTTGGCAACCTTTCGAACGCCACCTGCACATAAATGTCCTAGAGATGAGAGCAGTGCTTTTAACGTTGCAAGCCCTCCACGACTCTCTTCCCCTAGGAACTATTGCAATCCAAACGGACAATATGTCCGTAGTGTGCTATATCAACAAGCAAGGCGGAACCAAGTCCTATCCCCTGTGTTGAGAGGCACTCAGACTTTGGCAATGGGCGATCTCCTCTCAGTGGTTTCTGATAGCAACGCATATCCCCGGGAAGTCCAACATCATAGCGGACAGGTTGAGCAGAGCTATACTCATGCCGCACAAGTGGTCTCTCAAACAATCGGTAGCGGAAGAGATTTTTTAGAAGTGGGGCCTTCCTTGCTGCGATCATTTTGCTACACCCCAAAACAGCAAATGCCCCGACTTCTTCACCCTCTTCCCCCTTCCAAGCCATCCCCTCAGAGACGCTCTAGTCCAAGATTGGCCTCGGGGACTTCTCTATTTCTTTCCACCCTTTCCTCTAATCCCACAAGTAATTCAGAAAGCAACCGCCTTGAGAGCCAAGTTGATTCTCATTGCCCCTTATTGGCCTCGACAGATATGGTTTCCGTTCCTACATCATTATCTTTTGGTACAGCCTTGGCATCTGGACCCAGTTCCAGATCTGTTGACCCATCAGTCGGGGCAGCTGCACCAGTCCCTACATTCTCTCAACCTCACTGCTTGGTTGCTCCACTTCCGTCCTTAGCCAGGCTTCCTATGATTTCTAATCCCGTCCGGGATATCATAGTAGCTTCCCTTAAATCTTCCACCAGAAGGATTTACACTAGTAAATGGAAACGTTTCTCCTTCTGGGCAAAGGCAAGGAATATAGATCCCTTTACTGCCCCAATTCATTCGGTCTTAGACTTCCTAGCCGAAATTTTTCATCCAGGGTCTTCTGCCTCTACAGTAAAGGTTCAGTTGGCAGCCATATCGAATTTTCATACGGGCTTATCGGACCACAACATCATGTCCAATAAGCTTTGCAAAGCTTTTCTTAAAGGTGTATATTTACTTAAGCCTCCGATCAAAGACCCTCCACCTCAGTGGGATCTTAATTTAGTCTTAACATCCTTGATCCTCCCCCCCTTTGAGCCTGCGGTCTCCTGTTCATTGAAATTTCTTTCCTGGAAGACACTCTTCCTAGTCGCCATTACGTCTGCTAGGAGAGTATCTGAGCTTCACGCCCTCTGCATTCGTCCTCCCTACTTAATCTTCCATAAAGACAGAGTTTCTCTAAGGACTAATCCATCCTTCTTACCCAAGGTGGCTTCGCAGACAAATTTAAATCAATCAATTGATCTCCCAGTTTTTTTCCCAAACTATACTAATAGAGCGGAGCAAAAGCTACATTATGTAGATGTTCACCGCCAGCTCCGATACTATTTGGATAGAACCAAACAAATAAGGAAGTCTGATCAACTGTTTTTATCGTACGCAGAAAATAAGAAAGGCCTTCCTGTTTCTAAGGTAACCCTATCTAGGTGGCTGTCTTCTGTGATTACATCTATTTATCAACTCGGAGGCAGGGAATTAACTTCTAAGCCAAAAGCCCATTCAACTAGAGCACTAGCTACATCTACAGCTTTTCAAGCTAGACTACCAATAGACACTATCTGTGCAGCAGCCACATTGGCCTCTCCTCATACCTTTGTTTCGCATTACAAATTGGATATGGCCTCCAGGGACAGAGCAACATTTGGTTCCACCATTCTTAAGAGTCTGTTACAATGAGCCACCCAGGATGAAGGTGCTAGGGACGCGGTCCCATCCAGCAAGAATGAAGGCGAGATTGACAACTTAACATTGAGAAGTTATGTACCTTCCATAACGTTCCATGTTAGTTGTCTTCTCTCGCCTTCTTTTTTGCGTCCCAACCACCATCCCCCTAGCCTGGACAGACCGAGAAGATCTTCCCTTCCTTGAAGGGTCCTTTTATTCCCTTGTTCACCATCTAGGTGTCCTAGGATATATATAGTGTAGATAACCATCTTTGGGGGGGGTTTATCCCTCTTCCTCCTCCTTCCAGTTGGAGGATTTTGTTTTATTGGCCTATGCTAGGTTTTTCAGCTTCCAAACGAGATCTGGGGAGTTATCGCCTAGCATCATGGGATATAGGGTTGCCTCGAGCCAGTAAAATAAGCTCTCGAGCTTCAGTAAGTGGCCGAGTCGGAGCCGAGGATCGGCTCCGAACCCATCCAGCAAGAAAGAAGGCGAGAGAAGACAACTAACATGGAACGTTATGGTAGGTACATAACTTCTCATTATATCCCACCGTCTGTGCAAAACCTTTTTGAAAGGAGTGTTACACTTTAAACCTCCTGTCAAGTCCCCCATAGAACCCTGGGACTTGACTTTGGTACTTCAGTCATTTACAAGCCCTCCTTTCGAGCCTTCTGATTCATGTGATATAACATTTTTTGTCATGGAAGATTCTTCTTCTAGTAGCACTTACCTCAGCAAGAAGAGTATTTGAGTTACAGGCCTTGAGTGTCAAGAGACCTTACTTGAGCTTCCACAGGGATAGCGTGTCCCTTTGTACTGACTCTTCCTTCCTGCCGAAGGTCATTTCTGGATTTTCAATTAACCAATCTATTGACTTGCTGGTTTTCTTCCCTCAGCATTTCAACAGAGGGTAGTATCTTTTGCACACCCTTGATGTTCATAGGCAGCTTCGTTTTTATTTGAATAGGACTAAATCTTTCAGGAAAACGGATCAATTGTTTGCGCCCTTTGCGGGATCCAGATTGGGTAAACATGTCTCCAAAGTGACTCTATCCTCCTGGTTTAGAAATGTCATTACGTTCATTTACCACCAGAATAAACTATCCTTACCTTCCAGAATAAAGGCTCATTCTACTAGATTGATGGCTACTTCTGTAGCTTTTCATTCCAGAGCCTCTATGGATGATATATGCGCAGCAGACACTTGGGCAAGACCTCATACCTTTATCACTCATTACAAATTGGATTTGGCCTCCAGAGGACAAGCATCTTTTGGTTCTGTGGTGCTCAGGAATATCCCTCCTTATGGCCACCCAGGACTCTAGTAACTGGGGACTCAGTAAGGAATGAATAAAGATTTACAAAATCAGATAAAGAAGTTATGTCTTACCATAACATTCCATCTGTGTTGTAGATCTTTATTCATTCATTACTTCCCACCCTCCTTCCCCCTGCCTGGACTCCTGTTGGACTTAGGAACTCCTGGTTAAGATATTTGCTCAGACAGATCCTCCTACTGTCTCCCTTACTATCTGTATAATATAGGGGCGGGCAAACTCGATCTGAAGAGACTGAGAGAGAATTATGGGTAGGTCTTAGCTGAGAGTTTTTGGCTGGCGCAAGCTTGGAAACGGCAGTGTCAGTTCTGAGGACGGAACCGAAGTCCTATCAGTAATGAATGAATAAAGATCTACAACACAGATGGAATGTTATGGTAAGACATAACTTTTTTTTTTCCCCCAGGGAAAAAAATTGCTGGGCCATTGTCAGGACTTTGCCGTTTCCTCCACTGTGGTGTGCTGTCTCTGAATTGGTATGTATAAGTGGGGGGGGTGTTGGGGGCATAGCCCCCACATGGGGGTGGGGGGTGGGAGGCAAAGCCACACACTTCATTTTGTCTGTTTGTTTTTTTTGTTTGTTTTTTTGTTTTTTTTTTTTTTGTTTTTGTTTTTATGGCTCCAGCGATTTTTTTTTTTTTTTTTTTTTTTGTCTGGGAAAAAAATAGATGCTTTGGCCATTCGACATTCTGAGGGTTTGGTATTTCTGTGTCAGTATAAGAGCTCTCTTTTGCAGTTTCAATGTTACAATATAGACCCAAGATTGCAGCCTGTCAGCTTAAACATGCTATTGTATCAACTTTTTTCTCTTTTTTTTTTTTTTTTAATTTTTTTGCATTGTAATGCCTACATTTCTTAATACTAAAACAGAAGTGAGGAAAAAAGGCATCTGTTAACTTTAGTAACTTTATCACATGCAAGAACAACTAAGAATGTTTTAATATAAAGCTTGTGATTTATATCGTTAACAGTTTCATAGAAGTACTGTTAAAATGAGAACTTGTTTTACTTACCTTTTTCCTTCCTCTTCCCCTCACCTCCGTGTCCTTCCAAACAATGACATGAAGTGGTGCAAATGCCTTTCAGTTCCCCCACAAGTTTAACCAACTCCATAATTTCTGCTTTTTCATATACAGCTGCATTTTACAAGTTCGATTGATGCTTTGCAGTCTCACATTTATTCATAAATTTCCATGTTGCTGGTCTTCTTCCTGCTCATCTTCATCTCTGAACTTCAGATTTCAGTTCAGTTCCAAGGTACTCCCGATTCTTCCAGCCAACTCCTGTGTTTTTCTCTGTCTCTCAAGCATTTTCCTTTGGAACAGTGGAAAAGGTGTCTTTGGCAAAGTCTCTGCTTTATTGTCAGAAGAATTGGAAGCAGTCTCCCCTTCTGCTTGATGGGTCACGTTTTGTTGGACAAATGTTTGTATTTCCTTTACATATTCTGCATCAAAAAATGACGTTAATCCTCCAGAGAAAAATATTCTGAAGACAGCTGGATACAGAGATTGAATCTTGGACCTGCCTCCTCGACATTCCTTGATTGAAAACATTTATTTCTCTTCTGCCTTGTGTACAGTGAATAATCATTTTCTACAAAAACTCTACTGTACCTAGCTTTTAATATGTTGCCCTTTTGCCACAGTTTTGTCAGGATCCACTCTTTATGCTGGCAGGTTTGCATCTGTACAAATTCAGGTCTTGGCTGCTTTCTCGTGGCCAGGATTGGAGAATACACAACTGTGTGTTCTTTAATTTAATAGATGTTCATCGTGCATGCAGCTGCAGTAATCACACATGGGTTCTCTGCCGTCAGGCGGGTCCTCGGTCGGTCGAATTCCAAAGTCTAGGTCCGGCGTCGGTTGTTGTCGCTTTCTCTCCTGACGTCAATGAGGCCGGAGTATATAAGAGACAGCCGACGCCATGTTCTTCAGTCTTTTTTGCCGCACAGTGCCCAAAGCAGAAGCAGTTCGCAAGTGCCGGTCGGCCAGCTCCTGAATTACGAAAAAATTGGAAACCAAAGTCTTCATTAAAGCTAAGTACCCCGTTGGGGAAACTTTTCTTGCCTCAGACCGATGTCAGAAAAAGTTAATAATTGTATTTCTTGTGGGAAGCAAATACCGCATAAGGATTTCCATTCCCTCTGCATACCTTGTTTAGGCCCAGACCACGATGTCTCGGGCTGTCGCTTTTGCGCTACTTTCAATAAACGCACTATTAAGCGTCGGGCGGAGTTTGCCCAACACTTTTTTGGTAAAGCCTTTGATTATAAAATGTCGTCGGAGACTCCGACTACCGTTTTGTCCAAAAAACGCAAGGACAAGGACCGACACGCGAGGTCTGCGGTCTCCACCGACACCACGCCAAAACCGGCTACACGTGGTCCGGTTCTCAGCGAGATGCCTTTGCAGTCCCTGACTAGCGACGACACTCCTTTGGCGGTGTCCTCTGTACCAGAGACCGCAGGTACCTCGGCCCTTTCCCAGACTACAACCACCGAAGCCATTGCTAATGTTGAGCCTACTAATGTGGACAGGTCTACTTCCACCCATGGTGTCTTTAGACCCTCATCTTCTTTTTTCTATTAAGGCCTTTACTAAATCCAAAGAAGCCAGGCATCCCAAGAGGCCTGTTGCACAGGGCCCTTCTCCAGGCCCCATGCCTAAAAAAACAGATGCTTAAAATGGCTGAGGATTTAATTACTCTTATCAGGGGTTCTCAACCCCCTCCAGACAAGAGACCCAGAGTGGAGGAAGATTCTCCCTCTTCTGATCAGGGCTCCATTTTATCAGAACATTCTGATGTAGAGGAACACTCTTACTCCCCTTTTGAAGATTCGGAGGCAGAGCAGTCCATTCCTTCTGTATCTCCTCCTGAGGATTTTTCCTTTGGGGAAACCTTGCACACTTTGAGGGAACACTTCCATTGGGAAGGCCAAGACTTTTCCGATTCCAAGAAAAGACTTAGGGAATTTCTTTTGTTACCTCAACACAGACCTCTGGCGATACCTCCTGTTTTGGACATACTTGATGATGATTATTCGGAGGCTTGCCTTAACCCGGATTCCCTGCCTCCTGCACCAGTCAAACCTGATAGGTACTACAGAGTTCCTAACTCTCACCAATTTCTCTACAAAAGCCATAATGCTGACCCTGAAACCATTTCTCAAGGCCCCAAGGGATTGAAGGCCTCTACTGCCAAGAATCCACTTCCTGCCGAAAGAGAGTCAAGATCCTTAGAAAGGTGGGGAGAAAAGGTATATACCTCGGCCACCCTAGCCATGAGGGCCTTAATTTGTCAGTTTCATATGCTTAAATATCAACAGTTCCTGTTATCACAATTAAGGAATAAAATGTCTCAACCTGAACAACCAGATTTGAAGGAGTTGCAGGATATGATGCATAGTGCAGAGCAAGTGGGTAAACACACCTTACAATGTGGCTATGATGCCCTAGAGGCCTCAAGTAAAGCGGCTGCTACAGGATCAGTCATTCGTAGACATGCCTGGCTTAGGGAACAAAGCTTGCTTGATCATGTGAAAGCTAAGCTTCTAGATGCTCCTTTACAAAAGGATGTGCTGTTTGGTACTAATGCTGAGGAGATATTACGGAAAATGGAAGAAAAAGCCAAATCTATGCAAACTGTCAAAGCTTTTTTACAGGTCCAACCACCACGTTTTAGCAGAAATTGGCCTTCAAAAAACTGGTCCTTTCCAGCCACTGACAAGCCCCAACGAGGTAGATACAGACGCACAAGGGGCAGAGGGCAATCACAAGGATCATATAGAGGCCGACAATGGCAAACTCCAGCACCAAGAGGTGGCGAAGACGGTGCACAACAATACAGGAAATGACTCCCTCATTTCCATGCCAAGCAGGTCTCAGCTGGCAGCACCTTTGGGAGGAAAGCTAGCATTATTTGCAAGAAATTGGCATATTGTCACAACAGACAAATGGATCCTGGACGTTATAAACCGAGGCTACAAATTTCAATTCCACACTTTTCCAAAAATGAGAGGCATGCCAAACCTGCCACACAATCAAAGGGCAGAGGCACAACTGCAAATTTCAAAGCTCATAGGCATGAGAGCTATACAAGAGGTACCTACTCACAAACAAGGTCAAGGTTTTTATTCAAGACTTTTTCTGGTACCAAGGAAAGGAACCGACTGGAGACCCATTTTGGACTTATCCATCCTAAACACATTTTTACTCGTACCAAAATTCAAGATGCTCACATTACAGCAGCTTCTTCCCATGCTGGGCAAGGAGTTTTGGCTGGTAACATTGGACCTCAAGGGGCATACCTGCATGTCCCAGTCAGACAAAGCTGCAGAAGATACCTCAGATTTCTTGCAGGTTCAATCCACTATCAATTCTCTGCATTGCCCTTTGGCTTATCTACTGCACCCAGAGTATTCACAAAGTGCCTGGCATCAGTGATTGCCTACTGCAGACTTCAAGGGATACAAATTTACCCTTATTTGGACGACTGCCTGATCCAAGCGGACAGCAAGCACATACTTCTGGAACATCTGGCTTATGTAACACGGTTACTGCATTCTCTGGGATACACAATCAACAAAGAGAAATCCAGGCTAACACCATCTCAGAAAATAACTTTCCTGGGTGCCAACTTGGACTCAAACACCCAGATGGCCTATCTTACGCCAGAAAAACAGGGGCAACTAACTCAGTACTTCAAAATACTAGCAAAATGCACCAGGCTTACTGCAAGGAAAATCCTGCAGGCTCTGGGCTTCATGGCATCTTGCATTCTTTTAATCCCATGTGCAAAGCTGCATATGAGGAAACTTCAATGGTACCTAAAAAACCTATGGTCTCAACACAGTCTGGAAACAATAATACCAATAATTCCATGTTTGCAAAAGGAATTTCTATGGTGGGCCCAAGCATGTCAAGCAAACACAGGCCTCCCATTCTGCAAGCCTCAAGCAAATCAAGTCATCACAACAGACGCCTCAGATTACGCCTGGGGGGCGCACATGACGGACAGGTGCATTCAGGGCAAATGGTCCCAAAAGGAAAAGCACCTTCACATCAATCAAAAGGAAATGCTAGCAGTAATAAATGCAATTACAGCTTTCAAGGACCTCCTGCATCCAGGACAATTACTGATAAGAACAGACAACACCACAGTAATGTGGTACATAAACAAACAAGGAGGAACACATTCATACCCCTTGTGCAGACTAGCCATGACTCTTTGGAACTTGGCTCTGGAATGGCAAATCGAACTTCAAGCACAGTACTTGCCAGGATTGGAAAACACACTGGCAGACAATCTAAGCAGAAATATGACAGATCCACATGAATGGAAGTTGCATCCTCAGGTGTTTACAGAGATAATCCAAGCGTGGGGGAGGCCAGACATAGATCTTTTTGCCTCCCACAGGAATCATCAATTGGAAAAGTTTTGTTCGAGGACCTTTCATCCAAAGGCCTGGAGAGTGGACGCCCTTTCATTCAGTTGGACAGCATGGACAGTTTACGCATTCCCACCTCTGCCTCTTCTGCCCAAGGTGCTCTTGAAAGCAAGAGCAGACAGACCGAAGATGATACTGATTGCTCCAGATTGGCCAAGGCAACACTGGTACCCGCTCCTGAGGAGCCTAACACATACTCCTCCCTGGTCCCTGCCTCTAATGCCTCTTCTGCTGACTCAGCACAGCTACAAAACTCTTCACAGTCAGCTGAAAACACTCAATCTCGCTGCATGGAAAATTCCTTAACACCACAACAGACCCTACTCTCCAAGGAGGTGCAGGATGTCATTTTGGAGGCCAGAAGGCCATCTACTAGAAAGGCTTACTCCGCAAAATGGAAACGGTTTTGCTCTTGGAATGAGAAAAAAGGCCAGGACCCTAGAAAACTGAACTTGCCTCAGGTATTGCAGTATCTAGCTGAGCTGCTGAACAGTGGACTTTCATTTTCTTCCATAAAAATCCATGCCTCAGCCATTTCTGCAGAATTCAACACGGATCCACCTTTATTTTCTCACCCACTCTTACGACAGTTCCTCAGAGGGGCTAAGAATATAAGACCACCAAGGAAACAACCAATACCAGCCTGAGATCTTAATTACATACTAGAAAAATTAACATTGCCTCCTTTTGAACCAGCTGCCTCAACAGATTTGCAATTTTTGTCCTGGAAAACAGCCTTCCTTCTGGCCATCACTTCAGCTCGTAGGGTTTCGGAACTACAGGCCCTCATGGCGGTGCAGCCATTTCTCATCTTCCATCAGGACAGGGTTTCCCTTCGTAACAACCCGTCATTTATGCCTAAAGTGGTATCCAGGGTAGCTTTAAATCAAGCCATACACCTACCTACCTTTTACCCCAATCCTCAAAACAAAGGGGAAAGGCTGCTACACTCTTTAGACATCCATAGGCAGCTACGTTACTATTTGGACAGAACAAAGTCCTTCAGGAAATCAGAACAACTCTTTGTGTCCTATGCTGTAGGGGCTCAAGGGAAGCCAGTTACCAAGCAGACTATTTCAAAGTGGATAGGCCATTGCATACGGTTTTGTTATTCCTATCATGGGAAATCTGTTCCTACAGGCATCAGATCCCACTCCACCAGGGCCACAGCTACCTCTACAGCCTTCCTCAGAGGAGTTCCTACCAAAGATATTTTGGAGGCAGCCACTTGGAGTTTTGTACATACCTTCACAAAACACTACCACCTGCCTTTATATTCCAAAACTAGAGCAGGCTTTGCCACTGCTGTGTTGCAGGGCATTCTGGCTCATCCCAGTTCCACCTAGTACCTACCACCCTGTGCGTAGCTTTGGGATTCTACCCATCTGTGATTACTGCAGCTGTATGCACGATGAACACAGTACAGTTTTGTACCTACCATAAATGTAGATGTTCGAGTGCTAATACAGCTGCAGTACAGGTTTCCCTCCCTCCTTCCCCACTTGGTAAAGGCATGGGACCTAACCCCCTCTTCTTACAACCTGTCTGGGTTATCCTTCTATGGTTTATTTGCTTGCAACTACTGATTTTGGATTATATTGCATTGCATGTGTATATATATATATATATATATATATATATATATATATATATATAATTTATGTATTGCCTTCCTTCTGGGGGCACCTGTCATCTGGGGCAAGAAAGACTGAAGAACATGGTGTCAGCTGTGTCTTATATACTCCGGCCTCATTGACGTCAGGAGAGAAAGCGACAACAACTGACGCCGGACCTAGACTTTGGAATTCGGCCGACCGAGGACCCGCCTGACGGCAGAGAACCCATCTGTGATTACTGCAGCTGTATTGGCACTCGAACATCTACATTTATGGTAGGTACAAAACTGTACTTTTCTGCTCTTCAGTATCATTCCGGTTGCTTATTTGTGCCTTCATAAAATTAATACAGTCTGTTCCTAGAAAATCTCAGATTTTCCTTATGTGTTTTTTCCTGTAATTCTACAATTTCTTGAAACATCTCTTCTTGAGCAGTCTCATACTCAGTCAACCTTTTATTCATTTTGACCTCTGATTTTTGCTGTTTTATCAACTGATCTGGACATCTGTTTAAAGCTTTTTCCATTTTTCCAGACTTTTGTTTGAGTTGATCTACTCCTTCAGTGTTTTTTTTTTTATTTTAAATCACTTCTGAGTGCATTTGACTTATTTTTTTTCCTGTAGATTAATGGAAGTCATGTCTTGCACAAAACTGGAGCTTGAACTACTTTTTTGCTGAGCAGCAGCAGGATTCTTCCTAGTCAGTGTTCTCTCTCCACCTTCTGTAGTTGATTTTCTTTCAGGCTCTGTTTGTTTCTTTGCTAGCATCCAGACAGTGTACTTATTAGCCATTGACTGAATTTACTAAAAGTGATGAGTTCCTGGTCTGTGTGTCTTTTTACACAATGGGAGAGCTGAAGCAGTTAATCCGTGTACAGCTATCTCGGAAAGTCATACAGTAGTCTTAACTATTCATTTAGATAGCGAGGCATTGTGGGTTCAGTCTTTAATAATATAATAAAAAGGATTGCCACCTATGATAAAAAAAAAAAAATCATCGTGACTGTCTTTATTGATAAAATAAAATGCAAAAGGCAACACACATTTGCATCAAAAACTGTGTAATCTGATATTGTATATATTAAGGAAGTTGTATCCATCTCCAAAGGTTTGTTACTTGCATTTTCTTCAGAACCAGAACATAACCGATGCACTTTAATCACAAAATATATATAACACAATAAGTACAAACGTTCACATCAAACAGATTTTTTCCAAGTATTAAAATATTCGTATTCTAAGCATCAGTTTAAACATACAGAAAGTCACATGATCATTGGTGTAATCCCAATGATTTTAAAATTGGTTTCAAACTAACACATTTCATATAAAAAAAAAATCCTGGGTCGGCGATTGCATTTAACCTTCATAGACAATCATACTTGTTAATATTATCTCCTTTACCGTCACCCTTTCGCAGTCTTGGGTATATTACATACAAGACAAAAAAATCTAAAGTCATGATTGCTTCCTATTAAATCTACATGCTTTTCCAAAAGCATGCATGTCCACTGCAAAATATGGGTGGGCCTGGCAAAGGATGGTGAACTGGAGCTTTGTTGCCATCATCTCTCAGTTTTGGAGATGAACATGCTGATTGGATTCCTTCATCCTTAACCCTTGTCCTGTTCTGGTGCGGAGGGTAAGGGAGAACTGTGTGTTGAGGATTTTCCAGGTATAGGACACACCAGAGAGCAACATCTGCCACAGAGGCAAAATAGTGTCTCCTAGTTCTGCATTGTGCATTAGGCCATGGGCAGGATTGACTGCGGGTGCTTTTCCTCCTCTTTGGATTGTGAGGACTTGTAAGCATTTCTTTTATTTCTGAACCCGATTGTGCAGTTGGGATAAGAAAGACAAGAATTTAATTTGGTCATTCTTTGATGACTAACAAGTTTGTGATTTCCAGCATTGAAGTCCTGTGCAATCTCAGAAGTCCATGCCATTAGAAACCAAGAGAAGTCTCATATGAGGAGTTGCCATTTAGTGCTACATTAAGCCCTTCATTTCTACTAAATCACTTGATTTGACCAGATGTTTCATTAGAAATTGTAGGAGACATTGAAATTACCGGAAGAGTTTCTAACCTTCAGACATAATTCTGCTTAGTAGCTCTCCAGTTATAAACACAGGCACAGTTGCAGTTAATTCTCTATTACCTCTGTCACTGACAAAACTGGAGCAGAAAGAAGGATCGTTTATGGTAGAGGTAAAAGTTAAATGGATTCATGTTGATCACTCAACTCTTTATGCTGATCGATGTAAAAGAAACATCTGGACCAACTTTCAGCAAACCTCAGTGCTAAGTTTTCAGATTCAGATTTTCAAACTCCAGGGTTAAACAGTAGTGGAGAAAAAAGAAAACCCCTCTATCAGTGAAAGTTGTTTCACCCAAATTAAGTTGATCAATCAACACTTGATGAAACAGTTGTCAGTTGATTGACAGATTCCTAAACTGAAGAAGTATTTATCATGCCTGGGAAGAAAGGATAGAGGGAGTAGGAGATATTCACAGGATGACTGCAGGCAGAATCTGGAAGAAACCTGTTGTGAAGTTCTACACAGTGCAAAGCTATGAACAGTATAATGACTTTTTATTGCTAGTTTTATTTTTTTTAGTAGCCCTGAATGCTGTCATGGGTGCAGACATATTGATGTGATCTTAACTTGGAAAGCTACTACTTGCCCATGATACAGTCTGAGGGCACCGCTGTGGGATGATGATGCCCATGTCTATCTCTTCAGATCACATGTCCATTTACTTTATATTTTTTACCAGAGTAGTTCAATGATCAATATAGACTAATTTCAGGCTCAGCCCGGGCATATCATGCTCAGCCCAGGTAATTAGATTGGAAGTAGTGAGAAATGGGTATGTTTTAGACTGCTCAGTAAGCATTTCAGTGAATGGATGTGACCCTTAAAGATTTGTTTTCCTGTATGCTTTGCTCATTTAAAAAAAAAAAAAAAAAAAGGTAAATAAAATAAATTTAGCCTATGGATGATAGCATAGGCTTTTTTATAAAGTAATGTTGAGTTTCACATCCTGTCCCCAAACACTCCTTGTTCTTCCCTTAGTCAGTTATGTAATGTATTTCCTTTCCTAGTAAAGCTCCAATAGTTAGTTGTACACGGTATTGCAGAAAATAAAGGATCACTTTGCATGGTTTGTTCTTGCATGTCTTCTTTTTGCAGCAGTTTTGCATTAAATTTTTTATGGGTCCTAAACGTGCACACTTCAGATTGCCAATACTGATGTACCCAGTTAAAATACCCAATTTGAAATGCATATTTTGTCGTCCTACAGATACCTTTACAAAGTAGTAACCATTTAGCATTAAGTGAGTCTTGGAAGATGTAACATGCTGAAATAGATATGACAATAAAAACTGTATAAAAAGGTCAACCTGCCAAATATTAATATATGTATGCAACACAAAGGCTGAAACTAGACATTTAAAAATCTGTTATACATACCAAAAAAGGAAGAAAACAGACAGTAGCCACCACACCGAACAGCTACAAAACTTTTATTTAAAACACAATTAAAAACACAGGGATTAGTGCTTTTGGGGCCAAGCTCAAATAAAACTATACATACCAGGTGGGAATAATAATGGCAACACTTTCCATATTGTCTCTGAATGTGAGTGGTCTCACAGGTCTATGAACAAAATAGTGAACTATATTAAATGCTGAGTGTAAATAGCTATGAAGAACTGAGTGTGTTAATTTGATAACGAAAGGATTTCTGGAAAAAAAGGAAAAGGGTAGTATATATTAATTGCTTGAGGAGCTCCAATAATGCTAGAGGAGGAAAATAAGATAGATTTGTAGTTGTAAAGGGCTACTGGCAAAGGAAGAGGATTATGCTAGCATGTATTTTATTCCACCTAAAACTGCTACAGTAGAGCTTAGGAAAATTCGGGGAGAATTAATGATCTTTCGACAGGGAATATTTTTGGGTGAGGAGTGGAATTTTATTTGCAGCAGTGAGACTGTATGTAGGGAACCTAGAAGTGGAAATATAACAAAAGAGGATAGATGTTTTGAAGAAATATGAGAAAATGATTGGTATGTGAATTCAGTAGTAGGAGTTCTGAGAGAATTTGCATATTATTCTGCAAGGTGCAAATTTGGGCTAGTCTAGACAGAAATTATATTTCACAGGAACATGTGCATCTAATTGAAAGTTTTGATACGCATCCAGTAACTATTTTAGATAACATGCCGATAATAACTAAAAATAATGCAGGGTAAAATAAAAATGAGACACTAGTGCTTCTCCACCTATCTGTTAAGCAGAAACGGGATTTACGAAATGGATCTTGGAAATTAATCGAGAGTTATTATGGAAGATTGAAATTTCTTCAGAAAATATAGTTAAGGAATGGGATAAAATGAAATTTGTTTAAAAATGAGGTAGAAATAAAAGAAAAAGACATATATGGTTAAGAACTGACAATTATTTAGAGTGAGTGAGAGAGGTTAAAATATTGCAGAATAAGGAGAATCTCTCAGATCTAGAAGAGGAACAACTGCAGAGTGCTAAAGAGAAAATCAAGAACTACCTGGATAACATGCATGACTTTAGAAAGATTTCTGGTAAACTGTTTTTTGGTAATAACTCTAGAGCACAAAAGCATTTAGCACGACTGCTCAGGCAACAGTAAAAAGGGTTGCCAGGCTTAGGGAGCCTTTAACAAGGAAAATAACCACAGATCCCATACAAGTATTTGAAATATTTTGGAAATTTATGAAAATGTGTATAAAGCAGAGAAATGTGAAGATCAACAGCAAGTACACATGGAAATATTTATGGAAGAATTAAATATGCCAAGGTAAGAGGTAGATGAGGCTAAGTTATAAACAGGATAGGAGGAGATGTGATAAAAATGGTGATGTATAACCAATCTACAAGAAAGTCTCCAGGAATAGATGGTATTCCTGTAGAAGTTTGGAAGCTAGGAGGGAAGAAAGTGATAAAAGATTTTTTTATAGAGTAGATGGGGATTTTATGAGTAGGGCAGTTGAAGAATTTGCCTTACCTGACGCAGTAAGCTTAACTAGGAAGATATATGAGGGATCAGAGGTGAAAATTAAAGCTTGGGTGGGGTCCTCTCTGATGAGTTCTGTTTGAATCAGAGAAGAACCATTCAAGGGTGTCCTTTTCCCTCTTTATTTGCGTTGTATTTAGTAAAGAAAAGAAGGCACTTAGCAATTCAAGGAAATGATTGATATGGTAATCAAGAAAAGTTGGCTTTATTTGCAAATGCTATTGTTTTGTACCTGATTAAACCAGAAAATGACATCTTAGTTTTGTGGAACATTCTGATAAAGTTTCAAGTCTTCGTGATTCAGAATTAATGAAGATAAAACAAAGGCAATGGTTGTAAGCTTGTATGCCACACAATGGAAAGGCCAGCAAGAAATGAAACACTTTTAATAAAATAAAACATGGAATAAAGTGCTCTAGTGCCTCGGCTATAACAAGCTTTTACAGAGTATTTTTGGTGGTGTGATAATAGTTGTAAGCTGTATATCCACACATGAATTGGTTCAGCAATATCTGTATTCATGGGGACATGAGAAAAAGTTCTTAGGAGTATGCATTAAAAAGTATTCTGTTATGGCAGCTAAGGATATGTAGGAAGAGATGAAACAAAAGTTGTGGATACCAATTAATAAAGAATTGAAGGATTTTATCTGGGAGGGGATGAGGGCAAGAGTCAAGTAGGATAAGTTGATTCTTCCAATAGAACAAGGTGGTTTCCGGGAGTACCTGATTTGAACAGGTATTTCAAAGCTGCACAGTTAAGGCTCCTATACATAGCATAAGCAGAAAGCTGTTCAAAGTGGAAAGAGATAATGATGAGACGGGGGGGGGGGTCAAGAAATAGAAACTGGGATTTTGGATGCAGATTTTTAAGGAGAATAACAATAGCCATACATAATATTATATTCATAAAGTGCTCTAGTGCCTCGGCTATAACAAGCTTTTGCAGAGTATTTTTGGTGGTGTGATAATAGTTGTAAGCTGTATATCCACACATGAATTGGTTCAGCAATATCTGTATTCATGGGGACATGAGAAAAAGTTCTTAGGAGTATGCATTAAAAAGTATTCTGTTATGGCAGCTAAGGATATGTAGGAAGAGATGAAACAAAAGTTGTGGATACCAATTAATAAAGAATTGAAGGATTTTATCTGGGAGGGGATGAGGGCAAGAGTCAAGTAGGATAAGTTGATTCTTCCAATAGAACAAGGTGGTTTCCAGGAGTACCTGATTTGAACAGGTATTTCAAAGCTGCACAGTTAAGGCTCCTATACATAGCATAAGCAGAAAGCTGTTCAAAGTGGAAAGAGATAATGATGAGACGGGGGGGGGGGGTGTCAAGAAATAGAAACTGGGATTTTGGATGCAGATTTTTAAGGAGAATAACAATAGCCATACATAATATTATATTCATAAAGTGGCCGAAAGTATTTTAAGAACTAAGCCAACAGAGGAATGGAGAAAAGAGATTCTGCTGATAGGGATTACTGCAATTTGGAGTACAAAGAATAGGCAAGAGGTGGCTGGAATTTACAGGAGAAAACTGGCAAGAGATCCAAGGTATTGGGAGCAAATAGAGAAGCAAAGTTAATAGAATGTGAAGAGGCCAAGTATACATTTGGACTGCAGGCTCAAGACTGACATTTCCTATCAAAGATTGATAACGCAGTATAGGCAAAGACTAGCACTGGCAGTTATTTGAGTCTAGAGCAGAAGCTGCTGTTAAAAAAGGGATAATTAGTATGTCAAATAAAATTACATGATAACTATAGGAATATATCTGAATAAATTAGTAAGGACTGGGAAGAGAGAATTGGATAAGCAATTCAAAATGAGAAGATATATGTATGGCAGCCAAATGTGTAACAGTCTAGAGGGCTTAGAATTTTTGCTTGGAAGTGTTTGCATATTTATTTTTGTACCCTGAATAGACTCTAAAGAATTTTTCCTCAGGTAGATTGCAAATGTTGGAGGTGTGATGGGGAAGAAAGAGGTAAATGGGTACGTATAATGACTTAGCAGACTGCTGTGCCAGAAATATTGGGTGAGCAAACTGGTGTAACTAAGGAAATGATTTTTGAGTTGTGATACAGGACCTGAATTACTTGCATATTAAGGCATTGCTAGGTTTAATTCTGGTGGTTGCTAAAAAAAAAAAAAAAAAAAAAAATCAGTTACTAGAAAATGGAAATCAAAGTCTAAACCAACCATACTAGACGTAGTGACTATAGTAACAGGGGTAAAATAACTGAAATTGAGATATTTAGGAAAGGATAGGAGCAAATTGTATAGAACAAAATGTGGGAACAGTGCATGCAGAATAATGATGTTCATCGTGTTACACTGCTGCAGTCATCACACTTGGGTTACCCTGCCATCAGGCGGTCCCGCAGTTGGCCACAGTTCTAAAGTCTTGGTCCGGCGTCGGTTGCTGTCGCTTCTTCCCTGACGTCAGTGCACCAGGGGTATATAATATGCATCCGATGCCATTTTCTTCAGTCTTTCTTGCCGCGCGGTGCCCGAAGCAGAAGCAGTTTGCAAGTGCCGGTCGGCCAACTCCTGAGATTTTCGAAGTCTAATTTCAGATCCGAAGTCTTCAATAAAGCTAAGTACCCCATTGGGGAAACCTTTTTCTTGCCTCAGACAGATGTCAGAAAAAGTTAATAATTGTGTTTCTTGTGGGAAGCAAATACCTCATAAGGACTTCCACTCTTACTGTATTCCATGCCTAGGGCCCTGATCACGACGTCACTGGCTGTCGGTTTGTGCTAGATTTAACAAACGCACTATAAAAAGACGTTTTGATTTTGCTTTACACTACTTTGGCCGAAGGTTCAATTATACCATGCCGTCAGATCAGCCGACAACCTCAATACCGAAAAAACGCAAAGACAAGGATAAAGACAGGCATCCGAGGTCCAAAACCGACGAAACCTCTTCCAGGCCAGTCGCCAGTTCTCAGTGAGGTGCTTTCGCAGCCCCTGACACCTGCTACCTCAGAGCCACAGGCCGCTTCCGACTCCCACGTGGAGACATCTAGGCCTCTGGAAACTCAAGGTATTGGGCCTACGGAAACTAATCCCTCAGATGGATCCAGAGCCGCTGAGCAGGCATCGGCTTCTGAGGGTGTTTTCAGACCTTCACAACTTACCATTAAAACAACAGCCAAGACAAAGGTACCATTAAAGACAAAGAAACAAGTACAGCATTCTCCTGGACAGTCCTCCATGCCTAAGAAGCAGATGCTTAAAATGGCCGAAGACCTCATTACTCTAATCAGGGGTTCCCATCCCCCTCCTGAGAAAAGACCTAGGCAGGATACAGACTATGACTCCTCTGATCAGGTTTCCATTTCCTCTGATTCCTCTTCAGACCAGGGATACTCTCTACCCCCCTATGAGGACTCTGATGCTGAAGAATCTATCCCTTCAGCCTCTCCTCCTGAGGATTATTCTTTTGGGGAAACTTTACATACCATGAGGGAGCATTTCCATTGGGAGTCAGGATTACTCAGAATCCAAGAAAAGGCTCAGGGATTTCCTCTTATTGCCTCAGCACAGGCCCCTGGCTATTCCGCCTGTGCTAGATATTGTGTTCTCTGAATCCAGCTTATCTCCTGACTCTTTTCCCCCTGCTCCAGCCAAGCCAGATAGGTATTATAGAGTCCCTGACTCTCACAAGTTTCTTTACAAAAACCCTTCTGCTGATCCAGAAACTATTTCCCAGGGTCCAAAAGGGGTTAAGGCTTCCATTGCAAAAAATCCAGTACCCTCTGACAGAGATTCCAGAACTTTGGATAGATGGGGGAAGAAAGTATACACGTCTGCAACTTTAGCAGTAAGAGCTTTAAATTGCCAGTTTCACATGCTTAAGTACCAACAATATTTAATGGCTCAGTTAAAACAGAAAATGCTTGCAAGCTCAGAAGCTCCTGATTGTAAAGAAATGCAGGATTTATTGCATGCAGTTGAACAGGTGGGAAAACATACTCTGCAATGTGGTTTTGATTCTTTAGAGGCCTCTGGTAGAGCCGCAGTTACAGGTTCTGTTATTCGAAGACATGCTTGGTTAAAAGAACAGAGTTTACCTGATCATGTTAAGGCAAAATTATTGGATGCTCCTTTACAGCATGATACCTTGTTTGGTGTTAAGGCAGAAGAGGTGTTAAATAAAATGGAGGATAAAGCTAAATCTATGCAAACAGTTAAGGATTTCTTACAGGTACAGCCACCTCGGTTTAGCAGAAATTGGCCAACAAAGAATTGGTCCTTTCCAGTGTCAGACAGGCCACAGAGAGGCAGATACATACGCCCAAGAGGCAGATCTCAACCCCAAGGCTCAAACAGACAATGACAGTGGGGCACCTCAACCCCAAAAGGAGGTGAGGACAAGTCTCAACCTTACAGGAAACAGTCACAATGACTTTCCCCTGCGTACGTCCCTTTTGGAAGCCCCCTTAGGGGGAAAACTACTACTTTTTTCTCAAAACTGGCAAACAATCAGCCAAGACAAATGGGTTCTGAATATTGTGTCTCAAGGTTACAGATTCCACTTTCATACTTTACCAAAGCTAAAAGGAATGCCAGACCTGCCACAAAATCAATGGGCAGAGGCACAAAAACAAATTTCAGCCCTCATGGACACTATTCAGAAAGTACCACAACAGGAACAAGGACAAGGATTTTACTCAAGACTCTTCCTGGTCCCCAGAAAGGACAAAGCCTGGAGGCCCTTACTAGACCTTTCAATTCTGAATACTTACCTGGATATTCCGAAATTCAAAATGTTGACATTACAGCAGCTTCTACCCATGCTGGGCAAGAAGGCTTGGCTTGTTACTCTGGACCTCAGAGGCATACCTGCATGTCCCTATCAGACAAAATTGCAGAAGGTACCTCAGATTCAAAGCTGGTACAATGCACTACCAATTCTCTGCACTGCCCTTTGGCTTATCTACTGCGCCCAGGGTCTTCACAAAGTGCCTGGCACCAGTAATTGCATTTTGCAGACAAAAAGGAATTCAAATATATCCATATCTGGACGACTGCCTCATTCAAGCAGAGACAAAGGACATTCTACTACAGCATCTGGCGTTTGTGAAAAAGTTGCCAATTTCTCTAGGGTACACAGTAAACGAAAAGAAGTCAAAACTAGTGCCCTCACAACAGATTATATTCCTGGGTGCCAGCTTAAATACAACGGCCCAGATGGCTTACCTCACGCCAGACAAGCAAGTTTAACTAACTTAATATTTTCAATTACTGGCAAAAAAGTCCCATCTCCCTGCAAGAAAAATTCTGCAGGCCCTGGAATTCATGGCATCCTGCATACTACTAATACCATATGCCAGACTGCATATGAGGAAATTACAATGGTACCTAAAAAGTGTTTGGACTCGACACTCTCACAGTTTAGAAGCAGTAATACCAATGATTCCCTGCCTACAACAGGAGTTTTGATGGGGAGCACAGGCATGTCACCTAAACAAGTGTCAACCTTTTACCCAACCCACAGCCAGGCAAACTCTTAACAACAGATGCTTCGGATTACGCCTGGGGAGCACACATGGCAGGAAAATGCATTCAGGGCAAGTGGACCACAGACCAGATGCATCTTCACATCTATCAAAAAGAGATGTTGGCTGTTCAAAATGCCCCAACAGCTTTCAAGGACCTTCTACATCCAGGACAACTATTACTAAAGACAGACAACACCACAGTAATGTGGTACATAAACAAGCAAGTGGGCACTAATTCTTATCCTCTATGCAGGCAAGCCATGACCTTGTGGAACACAGCTCTAACGTACCAAGTTCACCTGCAAGCACAATTCCTGCCAGGAAAGAAAAATACTCTGGCAGACGACCTAAGCAGAAATATCATGGACCCTCACGAATGGAAATTGAATCCACAAATCTTCAGCCTGATAACGCAAAAATGGGGATGCCCGGACATAGATCTTTTTGCCTCCCCACTGAATTGCCAGCTACAAAAATTCTGCACAAGGACTTACCACAAACAAGCATAGAAAGTGGATGCTCTTCTGTTCAGCTGGAAAAACCTAAAAGTTTATGCCTTCCCACCACTGACTCTCCTTTCAAAGGTACTCCTAAAAGCCAGACAAGAAAAACCAAAGATGATCCTGATTGCTCCAGACTGGCCATGCCAGCACTGGTACCCTACCTTAAGGAACTTGGCTCAGGGCCCACCATGGATTTTGCCCCAAATTCCACACCTTCTGACTCAACAAAACAATCAGATCCTGCACGGTCAGCTCAAAACCCTAAACCTGGCTGCATGGCAGATACTTTAGTCAAACAGGCAACACCTCTCTCTAAAGCTGTTATGGATGTCATTTTGGAGGCCAGGAGACCTAGCACCAGGAAAGCTTACTCAGAAAAATGGAAGAGATTCTGTGCCTGGAACCAGGCTGAAAGCCTTGACCCTCTTGTTCCAAACATTCCTCAGATTTTACAGTACTTAACTGAGATGCTGGACAGAGGCCTATCCTTTTCATCAATTAAGATCCACGCCTCTGCCATTTCAGCACATTACAACACGGATCCTCTCTTATTCTCTCATCCCTTGCTAAAGCAGTACCTCATAGGGGCTAAAAACATAAGACCGCCCTGGAGAGCACCAACACCAACTTGGGACCTCAATTTCGTTTTGGAAAAACTGACTCTACCACCTTTTGAGACAGCCAATACAGCCGATCTAAAATTTTTATCATGGAAAACAGCTCTGCTCCTGGCAGTAACTTCAGCATGAAGAGTCTCAGAGCTACAGGCATTAATGGCAGTGGAACCTTTTATAATTTTTCATCAGGACAGGGTATCTTTAAGGACAAACCCTACCTTTATGCCAAAGGTGGTATCTAGTGTGGCTCTTAACCAAACCATCCATTTGCCAACTTTTTATCCAAACCCCCAGAATAAAGGGGAGAAACTTCTGCATTCTTTGGACATACACAGGCAGCTACGCTTCTACTTGGACAAAACAAAAGCTTTTAGGAAAACTGAACAACTGTTTGTAGCATATGCTGCAGGATCACAGGGCAAGGCTATCTCAAAGCAGACTTTATCCAAATGGATAGGACACTGTATTCGGTACTGCTACACACAGCATGGAAAATCAGTCCCTAATAGCATTAGGCCACATTCTACCAGGGCAACAGCCACTTCAGCCTTTCTCAGAGTACCACCTACCAAGGAAATTTTGGCGGCTGCAACTTGGAGTTTAGTGCACACCTTTACCAAGCATTACCACCTGCCTCTTTACTCTAAATCCAGAGCAGGATTTGCCACTGCAGTTCTGCAGGGCCTCATAGCCAATCCTAACTCTTTATAGACCAGCCATCCAACCTTAGCTTTGGGATTCTATCCAAGTGTGATGACTGCAGCAGTGTAAGACGATGAACATAGTACAGTTTTGTACCTACCATAAATATAGATGTTCGAGTGTTCACACTGCCGCAGTCCAGGTTACCCTCCCTCCATCCCCTCTGAACTAGCTGGACTTTATCTATGCCTTTCTATCCTATACAACCTTTGGGGTATATTTGCTGGTAACTGAAGGTATTGTTTTTATTTTATGTGTATATTTTTGATTAGCAATATGTATTTCCTACCTACTTGAGGGCACCTGACATCTCGGGCAAGAAAAACTGAAGAAAATGGCGTTGGATGCATATTATATACCCAGGGAAGAAGCAACAGCAACCGACACCAGACCAAGACTTTGGAACTCTGGCCGACTGCGGGACCGCCTGATGGCAGGATAACCCAAGTGTGATGACTGCAGCAGTGTGAACACTCATCTACATTTATGCTAGGTACAAAACTGTACTTTTTGGAGGAGGAATTAGGTTTAAGGGAAGGCAGGAATTGAATGAGCTGTTTAATGTTCAAATGACAGTGACTGTATAGAAGATTATAATGTTTTCCCCCTTCTATTCAGTATTTTTACTAACAACCTTCACACTGCCTGCCACTCCTGTCTTATACAATATGCTAACGACTCTCCACTCATCTCCTTTTCTGACAGCATCTCATCTCCACACACTCACCCAAAACTCTCTTCTCTGTCTGTTAAAAGATGGGTTACAGATAACCAGCTCATCTTGAATCCTAACAAAACAGAACTTCTCTTCCTACCAAAATCTCTCTCCCATCACAAAACTACCACCATTTCATCACACAACAATACCATCATCAAAGCAGAATCTCACACTAAGCTCCTTGGTGTCATTATTGATCAACTAAAATTTGACCTTCATAGTCAACACTGTATGAAAAAAAAAACATAAAAAATTAGGACTGCTCTATAGGAATAGAAAATTTCATACATCTGACTCTAAACTCTCTCTAGCTCATGCATTCCTCGTACCCTCCCTACTCTGTGACACACCCATTCTAACAAACCTCCAGTCCACATTTATTACCAAGCTTGAACAAATTTAGAATAAAATTGCTAGATTTGCCACAAACCAACCCTACATCTCTCACTACTGTCTTGCACTAAAGAAACTACAATGCCTAGAATTCCCCAAAAAACTTCTCTCACAGCTGCAAATAACACTCTCCATACTCAACAAACCTACCCACCTGCCCCTCATGTACTACTATAGTATCCTACTACAACCCAAACTTTTCACTCAGAAGCTTAAACTGACATCTCCTGGATATTTACAAACCGAATTAAAACATTGGCAAACTCTTATACAAATACTCACTGTCCCAAGCCTGGAACAAACTCTAATGTCAGAAACATCTCTCATATTAATCAATTCCAAATACTGCTAAAAAACTCTCTTGTTAAACTCATGGACCTGTCCCTGCCAGGACCTTACATAAATCCTACCTCCTTCCTTTCCTTATTCCAATCCTTTCTCGTCATCTCAGCTCTATTTTGACTCTACTTGAGTCTAATACGAGTTGACCAAAGCCTTAATAACACCTGATGTTCAGTTGCTACTACAGTCTATGTATATATGTATAGTGATATGTAACACTGTTGTATATAGTTTTCGTAATTTTGGCTTTGTGTCAACTGCTCAGTTTGTATTATGTTCACAATGTATTGTATTGTACTGGAGCTTTTCTCCTCGGGTCTCCACTGAAAATGGGCACCTTGCTCAGTTGGAGCAACCTGGTTAGCAAATGTCAACATGGTTTATTTTCATTAATATAATTGTATGATTGCCTGTTTCATAAGTGATAATTCAATAAAGATGTGCTTTAAAAATTGGAAAAATGTAAAAGAAATGAAAAAATAAGGCATTACTGTTTGGCAAAGATATTATTTACAAAGGGTTTGGAAGGGAGGATGTACCTGCATATCTGGGTAAAATAGTAAAGGAAGATATTAATATAATGTGGGAAATTAAAAATGTAAAAGAAGAGGTAAAAAGAACACGAGCAAATTGAGTATTGTATTACAGCTTGTGGAAAATATGCTTGAGTAAAAAGGAAAGTAAGAGAGGAAAGTAAAAAAAAAACCCAGAATGAGTTAAGGAAGAATTTGAAAAATTGTTAGTGAATTGAATGAAGTACTTTAGAAAGAAAATGTATTCATTATTAAGCCCAAATGGTATAGGATATGAAATGTGCAAGAAACTAACAAATTGGCAAAAGAGAATATATTTTTAAATGTATTGAATGAATGGTTGTTTGTTTATGAAATTATGTAGTGGGATATTAAAAATTATATGGAATAAAGATGAGAAGAATGAAATGAGACAATCACTCAAATTATTTTTTTATGAGAATAATACAGAGGAGAATGGAAGGAAGAGTGAGGGATATTATGGAAGAATATATAAATGGTATGAAGGAGAAAGGATGTCAAGAAGTGTTATTGGTTGTGAGAGAAATTGTGGATGATGCAAGTAAAAGGGAGGATATGAAACCAATGGTAGGTGATATTACCAATACATTTGGTACAGTAGGACATGATGCTTTGTGGGTTATTCTGGAGGAATATGAATAGATAACAGAATTTAGGAGTATGTTATGTCAGCATATCAAAATATAGAGTTGAGAGTTAGTGAATGGGTGGCGGAGTAAAAAGTATGCATGCAGTATGGTGTAAGACAAGTGATTAGTAAAGTAGCTTAGAAAATGAAAGATACTAGGTATGTAATGCACAAGGAAGTTGATTGTAGTAGTTTTAACATATGTAAATGACATGGTTGTAATTGCTAAGAAGAAAATATGATTGTGGGAAGTGTTGATTTGTCTGCATGAGTGTTTAAAGGAAATGTGAATGACCCTGAGTAAAGATAAAAGTAAGGGTGTGGGTGATGTGAATTTTTTTTTGGAGGGGGGATATTTTTCATTGAATGAAGTGTATCTGCTGCAAATAACATTTTGGAAAAATGTAGTTATGCGATGAGAGGGATGGAGAAAAGAAATATGTCAAGAGGATGTTTAGATTAGCATCCAATAAAAAAATATTTATCTGGTGAATCTGGTATTAATGGGAAAAATAGCATGCATGTCAAATGATTTTATGATACCATAAAAATATAAAAAGTTGTGCAATTGTTTTCTTTCATTTGGGTTCAAGATTAAACCCAATGAAAAGAGGAGTGCTGTGTATGGCTGAAGATCAAGGGGGAGTGGGCTTACTAAACCCAGTTTTGTTCTGTTCCATTAAACTTGTACAGAGTATCAAAGTGGGTAAAGGAATAGAATGATAATTTAATAATCTGAATGTTTAACTAGATGTACAAAAATTCTTGGAGATGATGAGAATAAGAAAAAGAATATGTAAATGAAATTAAAAATCATCAAGAAAAAATACTAACATGGAAAAATGATATAAAGATAGAAGGATTGTATACATTTATGTGATGAGACAGTATTCTGTAAATCCATGGGAAAATTTACCATAAGTGATTAAAGTAAGGAAAAAGTAATGTACCAAGGTAGTACAGTGTTCAGGATTTCCTGTAAAGACTGGTAGTAAAATAAGTTGTTAGTAAAGGCAAATATGCCATATAAAATTTTTTTTTAAGTGTAAAAGAGTAGTGAAACTCTGGTAAACATGTGAAAAAGTTTTTTTTAGGAATTTAAAAACACAATGTAGGTATGAACATAATTATGGATGGATAGTATGTGAGAAGAGTAGATTTATTTTATGCAATATGTATTACTTGGAAAGAATGAAATTGCGTTTAATGGGAAATGGAATTTGACATATATTACAAAAAGAGATCATGGTCGTGGAAGGAGGAGTTGGGGTCAGTTATTGAAGAATAATCAGAATGTTATTAAAAAAATAAAAATGTGTGGTGGTACTGCGGTAGCGTTGTCGCCTCACAGTAAGACGTCCTGTTAGATTCTCAGCTAGAGCATCTTCTGTGTGGAGACGTGCGTGAATGGGCATACCTTAGTTGAAGGTTGTGCATCAGGGCCGGCAACTCGGCACATAAAAATCTACTACCAATCATTAGCAGACCGGAGTTCCGCTGTGGTGACCCCTAACCGGGAAAAGCCGAAAGACACAACAACATATGTGCCTGTAAATATGTACTTTTTATAAATGCATAAATAATGTTTTTTTGTGTTGTAAAAAGTACCCCTTCTCTTTTAGGTAGGTGCCTGGAATATGTTGCATCCACCTCAGCTACCACCAATGCAGGCAGATGGGACCTCACTTTAACATGTCATCCAAAGGATAGCATATTTAGAAGTGCAGCCCCACCCCCTTATGCTGCACTGCAGTGTCAGCAGTCCAATAGGACCCACAGCCTTCTGCACCAAAAGCAAGTGTGCTGTCTATTGCACCACTGACACTAAGTGTAATGAGGTTACTATTGTAAACAGGTGCTCCTGATTTAATTTTTCTTTATCCCTGCTCTCTTTCTGATTGTTCATTTTTAAGAAATGTAGTCACTGCAATGTGTAAAAAAAAAAAAAAAAGTCTGTTTAAAAGAGCATGATAAAATTAAAATTAATGTGCTGTTTCTCATTCTTGCATTGGGGAATGACTGGATTAAAACCCTTGGCTTGATCTAGTAACAAGTTTTAAGGGAAAGCAAGTAAATGAAAAATAATATTGAATATTATAAGGCTTTTTTTCTAGCAAATACACATGTTTAATAGCAGTTCTGTATCTGGACCTCATGTCTTCATGGAGACAAACTGATAAGAGAAATTGGCTACATTCTGATAGAAATTGGCTAGGAAATAATATTCTATGAAAGCATTCATGTGCTCTACCAGCTGGGAGAGATATAAAGATAAGACAAAACCAGAAAGCATTTAGAAACAGCACAGGCTTGCACCATTCTCTTAGCATGGGTAGCCTTTCTTTTAAGTTAACTCAAGTCTGTGAGTGTGGCTGTCAATTTGGAACATTAGTTCCTATTAGGTGGGTAAAGCTTCAGTATTTGAATATGTACATAGTTTTGTGTGTTAATATTGAATTGATAGGTTTGAGGGGTATTGGGGTGTTTTTATATTTTTTGAGAGCTTTAAGTAAAACAAAAAGTTTAAGATGTGACATAGGCTCAAATGGATATGACAAAAAACTGCGTAAAAGTTCAACCTGCCAAACAGTGTATGATGTAGCACAAAAGCTGGAACTAGCAGTTTAACAAAAAAGCTGTTGTACATAAAAGGTAGGAGTAATAACTTTTTAATACAGTGATCCTTTTTGTAATTTCTTTAAATATCCATGGTCTTTCAGATAAATACAAAAAAGAAAGAATAGTGATCTATATTAAAAATGTACAGCACAAGTAGCTATGCTGCAGGAGGCACACTTGGAAAGAACTGAACATGTGAATTTGATAGACTGGTTTTCAGGTTGGTCATTCTGTGGAATATCTGGGACAAAGGAAAAGAGGAGTACTTGTATTAATTGAAAGAGGAGCTCCAGTAGTGATAGAATATAACAAAGATGATAATGGCACATTTGCAGTGCTAAGGGCCTACTGGCAAGGAAAGAAGATTGCACTGGCATGTATTTATATTCCACCTAAAACTGCTGTAATGAAGCTTAAGAAAATTCTGGGAGAAATTATCAGCTTTCAGCAAGAACTGTTACTTATAGGAGACTGGAATTTGATTTGTAGCAGTGAAGATGTGTCTGGGTGGCCAGAAGGGAACGTATAACAAAGGAGGGTAGACTTTTAAAGAAATTTATGAAAATATTTGGCATGGAAGATGTGAATTATTCCCCAAGATACAAAAACTGGGCTAGGCTGAACAGAATTTACATTTCACAGGAACATGTGCATTAAATTGAAGGTCTTGATATGCATGCACCCAGTAACTAATTCAAATCGTGCGTCAGTAATAACTAAAATAAAAACACAGGTTGATGAAATAAAAATGAGACACTGGCACTTTCCCACCTGTCTGTAGAAGAGAAAAATGTAAGGAATGGGTAGTGGAAATTATTCAGGAGCTGTTAGAAAAGGTAGAAATTTCTATTGAAAAATATTGCTAGGGAGTGGGATAAAATTAAAGTGAAGTTTAAAAATAGGGTAGCAATAAAAGAAAAGGAGGTATGGTAAGAAGTAATAATTATTAAAAGTATTTATTACAGAATAGGAGGAATTTCACAGAACAAGAGGAGGAGCAACTGCAGAATACTAAAAAGAAAATAAGGGATTACCTCAATAAATATGCATGAGTTTAGAAAGATTGGTGTTAAGCGACTGTATTTTTTTTGACAAATTTAGAGCACATAAACTTTTAGCACAACGACTCAGGCAACAGAAAATAAGGGCTGTCGCCAGGTTAGAGAGCCTTAAACAAGGAAGGTAAGAAGATGTCCTGTAGAGGTATTAGAAATATTGCAGAAATTCTATGAAAGTCAGTATAAAGCAGAGAAATATGGAACTCAAGAAGGGTACAAGTGGAAGTTTTTGTGGAAGAATTAAATATGCTAAGGTTAGAGGTAGATGAAGCTCATTTACTAACAGTTACAATAGGAGGAGATTAGTTATACTCACCATTTTTATCTAATCTGCAGGAAGGTCCCCAGGAATAGGTGGTATTCCTGTTGAAGCTTGGAAACTAGGAGGGAAAAACTCGTAAAGATCTAGAAGATTTTGTTTAACAGCATTTTAAGAGGAGGAAAAGTACCAACATCATTGAAGAAAGCTGTGGTAGCTGTAATACCTAAAGAGTGTAAAGTTCCATCAGATCGAGTTTCATACAGGCCCATTTTAATACTAAACCATGATTATAAAGTGTCTGTCTATAATGACTAAAATAATGGCAAACGTTATGCCAGAATTGATAAATATGGATTGTTGTTGTTTTGTGAAGGAGAGGCAAACATTTGACAACATTAACAGACCATTGATGATCCAGAGGGAAGCAGCGTATAACAAAATACCACTCTTGTTGGTGGGTCTTGATGCAGAGAAAGCATTAAGCTGGGACTTTAATAGCAGGGCAATGGAAGCATCTGCATAAAATTATTAGGGTGATTAGGAGAATATATGAGGGATTGGAGGCGAATATTAAAGTGGGTGGGGGTCCTGTCTGGTAATTTCTGCTTGAGCAGAGGAACAAGGCAGGGGTGTCCTTTCTCTTTATTTGCATTATATTTAGAACCATTGTCAAAGAAAATAAGGGACTTAGAAATTCAAGGATATAATTGGTGTGGTAGTCACAAAAAGCTGGCTGTATTTGCAGATTTTATTTTATACCTGACAGAACCAGAAAGGGGCATTACAGTGTTGTGGAACATTTGGAGACAGTTTGAAATCTTTTTGGGATACAAAATTAATGACGCCAAAGCAAGGCAATAGTGGTAAATTATGTACCCAGACACGAATTGGTTCAGCAATATCCATATTTATGGGGACATGATAAAATGAAGTATTTAGGAGTATGAATTAAAAATGATTCCGGTGTGACAGCTAAGGATATGTGGGAAGAGATTAAAAAGATAATACAAAAATGAGAAAATGGAAGCTCTGTTATATGGATATGGATAGTAAGATGCAAGCAGTCAAAATCCTTATTTCCTTTAGTCTTATACACACGTCAGGCATATTTTTATCAACCAGAGTAGAAGTTGTGAATAGCAATTAATAAAGAGCTGAAGGATTTAATCTGGGAGGAGAAGACAGTAAGAGTCGAGTGGGATAAGCTGATTTTTCCAGTAGAACAAGGTGTATTGGTATTTCAGGGCAACACATTTAAGGCTCTTATACATAGCACAAGCAGAACACTGTACTTCAAAGTGGAAAGGGATGATGATGGTGACACGGGGGAAACTCAAGAAACAAGGAGAGACTAGGATTCTAAATGCAGACCTTTAAACAGAGTAACAATAATCATACAGTATAGTATATTCGTAAAGTAGAAAAAAATATTCTAAGAACTAAGCCAACACGGAAATGGGGAAAGGAGATTCTGCTGGTAGGAATGACTGCAATTCAGGATACAAACAATAGGTAAGAGGGGGCTGGAACTTATTGGAGAAAACTGGCAAAAGAACCAAGGTCTTGGGAGCAAATAGCTAGAGAAGGGAAAGGTAATGGAATGGGAAGATGCCAAGAATTTATTTGGACTGCAGGTTAGAGATTGCCTTCCCTATCAAGGATTGATATCAGAGTATAGGCAAAGAGAAAGAAATAGAGGTATCCTAAATGAATGACTAGCATTGTAGAGTTTTTAGTAGAATCTAGAACAGAAGCTGCCATTAAAAAAGGAATAATTAGTAGTGTATATAAAATATTGCATGATATAAGAATCAGAGTAGTTTAGAAAAAATTGGGAAAATAGACTGGGTAAGCAATTCACAAAGAAACAATGAGGGGATATATGCATGTCTCCCAAATATGCAGCCAAATATAGAATATTTAGGATTTTTGCTTGTAAGTGTTTACATAGATATTTGTATACCCCAAGTAGACTCCAGAGAACTTTTCCTCAGGTAGACCGCAAATGTCGGAGGTGTGATGGAGAAGAAAGAGGTAATTGGGAATATATCTTTTGGGAGTATAATGAGTTGGCAGACTTTAAAGATTATCTACAGACTGGTCTGTCAGAGATGGTGGCTGAGCAAATTGGTGTAACTAGGAAATTTATTTTTGAGCAGTGATACAGACTCAGAATTGCCTAGACATAGCAAGGCCTTGTTGAGTCTAATTATGGTGATGCCAAAAAAAGCAATTACTGAAAAATGAAAATCAAAGTCTAAACCAGCTGTACTAGAAGTAGTGAATATAGTAGCAGCGATAAAACAACTTGAATTGGGATATTTAGAAAAGGGTAGGCGCAAACTACATAGGAAAAATGGGAATTGCGGTAACAATACATACATGGGGAAGAATGAGATTTAGAAGAAGGCAGGACTTGAATGAGCTATGTATTGTTTGACGCTGACTGTGTAGATTGTAAGTGACATATGTTTGCAGCTAGGATTGTGTCATATTGGTTTGTGATGTAAAATACTTGCAGTTGGGATTGTCAGTATGGTTTGTTTTCATTTGTATAAATGTATGATTGCCTGTGTCATAGGTGATAATTTAATAAAGATGTTTCTTGTTTAAATGAATAAATATACCATAAGCCTGTTTTCCCTCACTTCATATTGCAGTTTTTGTATTAGACTAACATACGTTTAATTTCTCTACAAAGTGTCCAAAATTTCTTTAAAAATTATTAAATGATTGTCATTGTCAAATTTGTTATGATTATTTAAACTACAGATGTTTTTGTTTTATTTTTGAAGATTGTAAAATTGTTAAATGTTTTGGAACAGTTTTGAGCTTTTCTCCCCAGACCGCTACTGAAAATGGGCTTCTACCCAGTCTGACTTTCCCATTAATCCAATTTCAATAAATAAACAGCAAAGAAATAAATGGCATCAGGTTGTAGGTTTGATGATCTATGATTTTTATTTTTTATATTCAAAAAAAAAAAAAAGAAAGAAAACTGAGTACCTTGTGCAGTTCAGGTTATGAGATGCATGTGAATGAGCACTGCTTTACCTTTAACTTTATGGAATTTTGCAAGCCTTAGAATTGAGAGGATGCTGTTGTAATTTTATTTTATTTATTTTTCAGGCAGTTTGGCATGCAGAAATGGTATGAGCCTCAAAGGAATCCAACCAGGAACTTTGCTTTCAAACGTTCTCCTATGGAGTCCCCAATTCAGCGACACAACAGCAGGAAATGAATAAATGATATGCCAGTGCCACTTAAAAGAACCTTCCCACCTCTGCAGAAGTTTGAGTTCATTATACAGCAGACTAGAAGTGGCAGAAAGTATTCATCTGTATGATCTGTTAGTTTTGTGGAAGAAAAAAATGGTTTATACATTACTGGACACATCAAAATTACTAAGTGCTGCATTTTGGAACCCCTTGAAAAGTGGGGAGTATTTGTGAATTCTTAAAAACCTTGAAGCTTTTAATGTTAAAATAAAAGTTGAGTGAAATATAATACATTGGGCAAACATATAGGATATTACAATGTCCTAACTGTAACCATTGGTTTTGTTTTCACTAGCAAGGTCTGCAAATCTGTTAAGACAGATTCATAAGAATATTGGATGGTCCAGGGCAGCTGCTTTAATAAAATGAGAGATTGTAAACAGAAAAGTATCTAATTAAAATGTTAATGTAACTTTTTGTGATTTTTGAAAACAATTTCTTCAGCATATACTGAAAATGATAATTCAAAGTTGAGTGTATGTTTACGTGCATATTGTCATATTTATTAAACGGTGATGGAAGATCAAAGCTGAAACAAGCTAGAGAATGTAGTGTGGTCTGACCAACAGTGAAGTTAAGACTTTCTCACTTGGGGCGTCCTTCGCTTCAGGAGGCGTATTGTGCCTTCTGAGCCTTATTTGTCTTTAAAAGAAAGTGAGTGATTAAAATGTTTTTAGCACTATACTATTTTCACAACACACAGAATCTTCTGGGTTTTTTTTTTTTTGTGCGATACATAGCATTTTCCATTGTCTTATGAGCTAACAGAAAACAGGAAGCCATGCTACATTTTTGTTTAATAGAAATCTTATTGAAGAGAATGCTGTTTGGAGTAAAGTGCCCCATGCCAAAAGCTTATTAAACGTTTGCAGGCTAGAGCAGTCTGTGCCTTTTATGACCACCACCTTTGTTGAATTCACTTTGAATCAGCTGACAGTATGAAACTACTTTTGATTTTTTTTTAGCCAGTGACCTATGCACATCTGTCTTTTACCAGAAACAGAAACCTCTGCTGCAGTTACCTACTACTTTTGTTACTAGTTGACTCTATTTTTTAATGTAAATTTTTACTTTTTTAAAATTTGTCCAGTTTTCCTTCATCCTGCAGTTGAAAATTTTGTATGTTTTTTACATTGTGAATCTTGCACAAGTACTTACCCATGCTGCCAGTTCTTCATCCATACTATCTGAATATACAGTTGTCTCCCTGACCATGTTTATACTGCACAGATTCTTTCAATAAACATCTTGGATGCTAATAAAATTAGAATGTCACTTATAGTAGCAGCACTTCATTTTGAGTTTTACCTGAGATGCAGGTATAATTTCCACAGGATAGTGGCTGACTTTTCCAACCACATTACGTAGGAATTCACAAATGTGAGTAAAATCAATTCATATAGAATGGTAATTTTGCACTGTTCGAGAATTCGGTGGCAGTCATTTTAAAGGGGGAGGGGTTCTGTCACCTTCTGTCTGATATTTCAAAAGTGTTTTCAGTCTTATCCCCTCAAGCCACAAATACAGTTTGTATTTTACTTTTTTCCCATACTTAGTCCTGAGAAATGATTTTCTTTCTTGCACTGTAAGTGAGGGTACAACATTGTGCAAAAAAAAAAATTTTCATGAAGTTTGTGATGTGGTAAGAAAACATCCACCTTGGTTGACCTGTAGGATTTATGCCCCAAGCATTTCCCAGACTGCTGCCCCTTCCTTTCCTATCCCATAGTAGACCTTTGAAGCCCCTCTTTGCAGTTCTTTCCCACCATGAAAATCTTTTGTCATTAAAATAAGTGGCCCTAGACTGTGTCAAAAATTATTTGGTCATATTTTTCAAGGTTTGAGTTAAGTATTTTTTTTTGCCATTTTTTTTCTGTGTTGAGTGCTTCTGACTTCAAAAAGTTCTCTTCCTTTCCCCACACATTGGGGTTAAGCTTAGTATAATTTTCTCAAGACATCTTCAGTTCTGATGTGTTCACAACAAGCAGATTAATTCTGCCTGCTGACAAATGCTGAAGTCAGGACCAGTAAGCTTTTTATTGCACAATGCCTTGTAATTGTTCAAACTGTATTCATTTCAACTGTGTGTGGTATCAACAAGCGTATAAGGCTTTTATGACCATGAGACTTTGGTACCTTTATACTATACAAAGGCTCTTTCACACCCAGCTTGCAAGTTAGAAAGAGATTTTTCCAGCAAAAGACATTTGTCAAAAAATTTTGATTTTTTTTTTTTTTTTTTTTTAACTGAGGGATCAGTTTAAAGACTCTCATAGACTTTCTAAACCTTTGGAGTCTTCCTTAATGTCGTCCTCTGATTAAGAGTCCAGGTTCTCCTTAGCACTCCCTTTTGATGCTGATTAAATATTCATTGGAGGAAACCTCTAAGTTAGTAAAGCTCCCACCACTTTTGGGGAGTCCTGAGCTAGAAATATCCATTTGGTTCAAGCATCACCTTTTCTTTCTGTAGTGCCTCCCATTATGTTTTATACTTAATGCTCACCTGATCCCTCAACTGATTTATTTATTTATTTTTTTGTTTTTGTTAATGCTTTTAAAATTCCTTTCTTGCTTCTCATCTGAGATGCTCAGGCCCAGAGAAAATCTCCAGGAAAGTGTCAGGAAATATCATTCAGATAATAGAACATTCCCCTTTTTCTCCACAAGGCTTTCTTCCCTACATTTGTTGGTCATACCAATCAGTCAGAAAAAAACTTAATAAGGATGATATGCAGGAGCCTTATAGAAAAGAGAAATACAAAATGTTCCTCCAGAAAGGAGAAAGTAATTCCTTTTGTATGACAATGGTTCTTTCTGTTCTTCCTTGGTTGTAAAGAAGAGAGTGGGTGTGCTTTTAAGACTTCCATAACCCCTGACTTTCACATAAAGCTTGGAAAAGCTCCCAAGAGGTTTCTTCCCTTCAGAATCGGAGCCGGTCACTTTCACTTCAGAGCTGTTTCATTTTGTCTCGCATCTGCCTCAGAATATTCATAATCTGCACATTTGTTGTTACAGCTTACCAGAGATTTCAAGAAGCCAAATATCCTTATATCAGTGGCTCTGTAGACCCAGAGTGGTCTCATCAGGCACAAGTTATCTTTTCAGATTGTTCACCTACTTGGAGGGTGACAGTGAATCCTGCAAAGTCCTATCTTTCTTCCATTACATTGCTGAATCTCTGGATACCATGACTTTGTTATGCATTTTTCATCTAATGTAAGGATTCAGTCTCTCCAGTAAGCAGTATTTCATTAGTCTTCTCCCAATTTAATTTCTCCAAGTATTTTGAGATGTTCATCATATTGATCACTTCTGCAGTAGCCTTAGCTATATGGGTTGTATTCTGCCAAGGATATAACGGCTAGCTTCCAAAGCTTCAGGGCACCTTCCATGTGCTCACGTTGTTAAGCAGCTTGAGTTGAGCTGACTAAAAGACAAGTTTGGGCATGAAGGCTTTCAGAGCTTTACTGCTGCCAAAGAGTATGCTCCTGCTCTGCTTTTGAAGGTCGATGATCAGCTTGTGCTTTGCTTTGCTGGTCAGACCAGTTTCCTTTGGGGGGAAAAATTCCACTTTCTTAATTTTGTTCTTAAATATTACTTTCCTCTTTAGGAAAGTTATTGTAAAGTTATGAGTGTTGTGTTTTAATGATTCTTGAGACTGTAGCATAATTGTAAGTGGAGCACAAGTTATTTTTGTGTTATTTTAAAAGTGTTGTAAAGTAAGTGAAAACATTTTTTCTGTGGAGAAATTGTGTTTTCTTTTTGTGGGGCTGACAGTGTCTTAAAGTGCTTTTTACTGTCCTGTTCTGTCAAAAAAAAAACTTTTGTGGTCTGGCAGTGTTTACAGGAAATTACTGCTTGCCTTCCCTGGGGAAACGTACACCATTTTTGGCTTGACCTTGGAACACACTACTAGTCCCACAGTCAGTTCTTCTTTTGGCCACAAAAAGAAAAAAATAAAACAACCTTTGCCACCGCATCAGGCTAGCAGTTTGCCTCAGCCACAGGAGGTTGACTGTGTTATGGCTATTTGTTGTACCTCAGACCACTCATCATTTACACCTGGGAGAGGGAACAGGAAAGACTTCCCTGTTTTGTCAAAATGTTGTGTCCATCCCTGAGGAAGCTATTGCTACCATTTATTACACTACTGGCCCCATTTTTTTTTTGTCAAAAAGAAGTGGAAAACTAAGCATTTAGCTACTCCTCCTATTTACTTAGGAATAGTTTCCTGGGCCTAGCTGAGGTTTTATTCAGGCTTTTGATCATCCTCCTTTATTGATTTATGGTAAAAGAAAGAATGCCTCCTTTCCTGCAGAGATTCAAGATTTTGAATCCAGACAGGAAGATGAAGGGGCAGATTACAGTTTTTTTTGTTTTCTGATTCAGACTCCAAGAAGAGTTCAGCTCCTGATTCTCCCTTTGTTGATCCCCTTCTCTTTGAGACTATTTCCGGAATATGCCAGTGTTTTCAGTGGGAGTACAATCAGAAAAAATTATGAGCTGTTACAGAAGGTATTTCATGAACCTTTGCCATTTCCTGCAGTTTTGGGGGATGTATTGCTCACTTTCTCTCTGTCTTTGCTTGTATTTTTCCTTTTAGCCAGCGTGCTTCCCCTAAAAAGGCAGATAGAAAGTATAACATTCCTCAGTCTTTTTACATTTTTATACACTCTTCCCAAACCTGACCAAGCAGCTATAGCTTTAGTTATTCCTGCTGCTAAACAGTTAATTCCTATCCCACCCATTCTGATAAGAATGGGAAGATTATAAGTTCATAGGTATGTACTAGGCTAATGGCCCTGGAGCTTTTACAAGCCTAGCCCATAGGATTACCCTGGCATCGTGCCACCTGACCTTAGTTCCCAGTGCCTCTGTCGAGTAGAGGCACTGGAGTGATCCCCGGGGTGAATTTTCTAATTTCCATCCACTCAAGATTCCTCTTGAAGAGGGCCAGTGAGGTGTTCTGTTTGACATGTATGGAAAGTCTATTCCATAGCATGGGCAGTCTCTGGGTTATGAACCTGTCCCTTCAGCATGTTTTGTTGATTGGGGTATTGAGGTTGAGGTCTCTGGAGCATGTGGTGCAGAGAGATTGGGATTTCTTTAGATGTAAAACCACAGAAACTCAAGCCAGCAAGAGTCGAACACTTCCAATAAAATCACCACACTTTATTCACAGTTGTTTAGCACTTTCTTCTCCACTACAGAGACTTCCTCAGAACAATGTCCCACCCATACCCAGCCATTTAAATACCCACCCCCAAGAAAGAAGGAAGTGAAAGTTCTAACATGACCAGTGAAGAAAATAAATTGTCTGATTTGACAAAAGACCCAATGGTCAGGTTTATGAAACCTGACAAGGGTAATGGAGTTGTAATAATGGATAGGGGGACTGTCTGGATGGAATGAATACCATTTTGCTGGGGGATGCTTACAATGAGAGCTCTTTGATTGAAGTTAAAGTTGCATACAGGAAGATAGATTTAGTGTTAGATGACATGGTTTATCAGACTCAGATTAACAAAGATGAATACCACTATATGAAAAATGAACATCTAAGGGTGCCTAATAACTTTGGCATCCCAAAAATCCACAAAGGGCTTGTAAATCCAAAATTCAGGCCCATTGTAGATGGAAAAAGGTCAAAAAACCCATTTTATTTGTAAATATTTAGACCAAATAATGCAGAGGAGTTTGGGCTGTTTCAATTACATCAGTAAAGACTCTTGGCAATTTATAAACAAGTTAAATGGGATAAAGTTAACATTGGACATGATCATGGTGACTATTGATGTAGTCAGTCTGTTCACAGGGATTCCACATGACACTGGTATCATTTAGTTGGAACAAAAGCATTACAAAACCAATAATTTTGGTGAAATTAATAGAAAAAGTGTGCTTATGGAACTTGTTCTAAAGAACAATTATATCTGGTTCGAAGGACAGTACTACAAACAGACAAAAGGTGTAGCAATGGGGGCAGTGTGTGCCCCCATTTTTGCAAACCTGATCATGTCCTATTGGGAACAGGAGTATGTGATGAATAGTTGTTACAAGTCCCAGATTATGCACTACACCTGGTTTTTGGATGACCTTTTTCTGATTTGGAAAGGCACTGAAGACAGTCTAAATGAGTTCCTTCTTTATATTAATGAAACTGTGGATTTTCTTAAATTCACTTATGAATACAATAGGAATAACATTATTTATTTAGATGGTGAATTAGAGACTGATTGGAAAATTTTGAGTTTTAATACCAGGATCCACAGAAAGTCTACTTTTTCCAACTCATATTTGGATTATGGTAGCTGGCACCCGCACCATCAAAAGAGGTCAGTGGTGAAAGGCCAGTTGGTGCGGGCAGCCAGGACGGTGAGTTCTAATGTTGACTTCCTGGTGGAAACTGAGTACATCATTCAGATGTTTAGACAGAGAGGTTACCCGGACTGCCTTTTAAGTGATGTCAGTAAGGAAGTAGTTTACAAACGGGCACAAGGTGTTTATAGGCCTATATTAGGCAATGGGTTTTTGGAAAGTGATGGATGTAACAGTAATAGGATCAATCCTAATTTAACCTTTATTTTAACATACAGCGGGATGGCTAACATCATTACCAAAGTTATTAAAGGTAGTTGGGAGATTTTACAATTTGATGCCAATGTAGGGGCCAAAGTTGGTAAGAGTCCGAAACTTGTCTTTAGGAGAGAGAGATCTATCAAAAATATTTTGGAGGGTGTAAAACATGAAAATAAAACTAACCGCAAGATTGGCAACTATAAATGTAATTCGTGTTCCTTTTGTCCGTTCATTTTGGAAACAGGAGGGAGAATTAAGGTCAATGGTAAGGTTATTAATATTAAAGGACACTATAATTGCAATAGCGTTAATGTTATATACATGGCCAAGTGTGATGAATGTCCTGTATTTTATATAGGTAAAACATGTAGAAGGTTTAAACTAAGAATTGGAGAGCACCTGGGTGATTTGAGACATTGTAGGAGTACCAGTGCCCTTTATAGACATGTTAAAGAAAATTAAGGTAATCACTTTAAATTTTTAGTCATACAGCAGTTAGTGAAGTATGAACAAGGCTGCATTTTGGATATCCATTTAGATGTTATGGAGCTGAGACGGCAGTTGTATTGTCATGCCTCCCAGTACCCTGGCATCAATGAAACTATTAGTATTGCTAGTGTTTTAAAGCTCGATCAAATTTCAGGTTAGGTATGGGTTTTTATGAAAGGACAAATTGTCTTATTTTTACAATGGATTGTCTTATGGTTTGAAAGAATTTATAGTTTGGTTATATTTGTTTTTATACTGTGGATTCAATTTAGTGTATGTAAAACATAATTTGCACATTATTGAATGCACTACAAGATTTAAGGAATGTGAAAACTTACATCTTGGTATATTGCTTTTAATGAAAATGTTAATTGAATAATTGGGGGTGGGTATTTAAATGGCTGGGTATGGGTGGGACATTGTTATGAGGAAGTCTCTGTAGTGGAGAAGAAAGCGCTAAACAGCTGTGAATAAAGTGTGGTGATTTTATTGGAAGTGTTCGACTCTTGCTGGCTTGAATTTCTTTAGATGTAGCATTACTAACCGAGCTGGGTAAGACATGGCTTTGTAAGTCTAGCAGAAATTGCCTCTAAGTAGGCGATATGAGACCGAGAATAGTTGAGTTTTTTTTTTACTCTGTCCATATAGGGCAAGTGTTTAAGGCCTAGGATCCTCTTTGTGAGGTACTTTTTCAGCCTCTCCAGCTGTTGCAGGTGTCTAGTGAGGTACATGCCAAATGGGGCATTATAGTCAATGATTGGTCTAATGAAAAAGTAGAGGGAGACAATGACCTCCTTCTTCCTTGATGCAAAACCCTTAGTAACGAGATGTGCCACATAGAAGGACTTTATGACCACATTGGCAATGTGGTGGTCAAAAGAGAGGTTGCTGAAAACCTGTGATGTTCTTCGTGTTTCACTGTTGCAGTCATCACACTTGGGTTGACTGCCTGCAGGTAGCCCTCAGCCGGCCCGAATACCAGAGACTTGGTATTTCTGCATCGGTTGCTGTCGCTTCAGTACTAATGTCAGGGGTATAAAAACAGGCAGCCGACGCCATTACATCAGTCTTTCTTGCCGACGAGCCTGAAGCAGAAGCAGTTCGCACATGTGCCGGTCGGCCGCTACCTGAGTTTGTTTCTGAATTGAATCATCCTGAAGTCTTCTAAAGCTAAGAACGCCATTGGGGATCCTTTTTTCTTGCTCTAACCGATGTCAGAAAAAGTTAACAATTGTCTTCCTTGTGGAAAGCAAATGCCACACTGAGATTTCCATTCTTACTGCGTCACCTGTTTAGGCCCAGACCACGACGTACCTCGCTTCGGTTTTGCGCTTTCTTCAACACCCGAACTATTAGTCGGGCCCTTATTGTCGCTAAATACTTGCACTCTCGATCTCCGTATTCCGAAATGGCTTTGGTAAACCATCCGACTACCGATCTTACGAAAAAACACAAGGATAAAGACAGAGACAGACTGCACAGGACCAAAACTGCCAACGACGCTTCCGTTAAGCTAGTCGCCAGTTCGCCAGTACTCAGTGAGGCACTTTCGCAGCCCCTGATGCCCACTTTGATGGATTTGCAGGCCGCTAGCGAGACCATTCGGGGTCCGGTATGCCGCAAGAAACTTCTTTGATTACAGAACCATGGATATCTCTAATATTCGACACAAACTGATGACTTCTTTCGCATCTTCAATTCTGTCCAAGACTAAGGCCAAGAGTACGAGCTATGCCTAAAAAACAGACGACCCCAGCTCAAGCACCTGCTTCCTTGCCGCAACATCAAATGCTTAAAATGGCAGAAGACCTGATTATGCTGATTAAGGGAAGCCAGCCTTCCCCTGCTAAGAGAAGAAGACCTGTCCCCAGCAGCTTTAACAGACCAAAAGTTCGACGACTCTGAGGTTTCTGAATATGAAGACATGCATTTATCTGCTTATGAGGATTCAGATGCAGAGGACTCCATTCCCTCTGCTTCCCCTCCAGAGGATTTTTCTTTTGGTAAAACCCTACATACTTTGAGAGCATTTCCACTGGGAATGCCAAGATTATCCTCAGTCCAAAAAGCGACTCAGAATTTTTAGATTTGCGACAACACAGACCTTTAGCAATCCCTCCAGTTCTGGATGTTGTGGATGATGTCCTTATGGAATCCAGTCTAACTCCTGATACTTTAGCCCCCCTGCTCCAAGGAAACCAGACAGATACTACGGAGTCCCTGACTCTCAACAAATTTTTTTTCAAAAATCCTACTGCTGACCCAGAGGTCATTTCCCAGGGGCCTAAAGGTATGAATGCAACTACAGCTAAGAATCCCACCTCTTCGGACAGGGATTCTCGAGCTTTAGACAGATGGGGTAAAAAAAGTATACACCTCTGCAACTCGCCATTAGGGCATTAAATTGCCAGTTTCACATGCTGAAATACCAGCAACATATTATGGAACTTATTAAGCAAATATCTACCTCTACAAACTGTGCAGAAAATAAAGAATTACAGGAGCTTATGCATTCTGCAAGCCAAGTCAGCAAGCATACCTTGCAATGTGGCTTTGACGCCCTAGAAACATCTTGAAGAGCAGCAGTCGCTAGTTCTGTACTGAGAAAGCATGCTTGGCTTAAGGAGCAGACCTTGCCAGACCATGTCAAATCAAAATTACTAGACGCTCCTTTAAACAAGGACAATCTGTTTGGCGACAAAGCAGAAGAGGTTCTAAAAAAGATGGAAGAAAAAGCTAAGTCTATGCAGGCAGTCAAAGATTTTTTGCAAGTGCAGCCTCCAAGATTCAGTAGGCATTGCCCCTCGAAACAGTGGTCCTTTCCAGCCCCCTCAAGGCCATCTCAAACTAGACCCAGGGGAGACAGACCCCCCAGACTACAGTCTCAGGGTATGCAGAGATCTAAGCAATGGAGTGCCTCCACTTCTAAAACAGGGAGTGCTAAGCCATCCCCTTATGGAAAGAATTCACAATGACTTCTCAACTCCACACCTCACCTCTGCCCAGTTGCTTGTGCCCCTAGGAGGAAAACTTGCCCATCATACAAAAAACTGGACCTCCATCACCAAAGACCAATGGGTCTTCAACATTGTATCCCAGGGGTATAGATTTTACTTCCACTCACCGCTAACCCCAAAAGGGTTCCCAGACATTCCTCCAAACCAGTGACAGAGGCACAAAACCAAGTTCAATCCCTGCTCTCCATAAGGGCAATTCAACCTGTTCCTGTAGAACAGATAGGTCAAGGGTTTTATTCCAGACTTTTCTTGGTACTCAGAAAAGAAGGCACTTGGTGCCCAATCCTAGATCTTTCCATTCTAAACACTTTCCTGGTGGTACCAAAATTCAAAATGCTCACCCTTCAGCAGCAGCTTCCTATGCTGTCCAAAGATGCCTGGTTAGCTACCATAGAGTTAAAAGAAGCCTATCTGCACATCCCTATCATGGACTCATGCAGGAAATACCTATGTTTCAGGGCAGGATGTGTGCATTATCAGTTCTCTGCACTTCCTTTTGGTTTATCCACTGCTCCCAGAGTATTCACAAAATGTCTGGCTCCAGCCATTGCCTATTGCCGACACGGAAAGATTCAAATTTACCTGTACTTGGACGATTGCCTCATTCAGGCAGACAGTCAGCAAAAGCTGATCTGATATTGTTAATCCTCGTTCATTCCTTACGTATGAGTATCTGTTCTGAGCTCGGAACCGAGCCAGACATTTTCCAAGCTCTCGTCGGCTTCAAACTTTCGAGCAGAACTCTTACCCACAATTCCTCTCTCCCTGTTACCTCAGATTTTGTTTGCCGCATTGCCATCCGGTCGTGTCAAGCTACTTCTCTTGAGCTAAGTACAGTCAATTGTTTAATTGCTTTACAAATTACTTTTCTGTCAGAAAAGTTGATATTTTATTGTCTCTTGCCCTATTGCATCTAGCGTTCATAATTTCCTCAGGTTTTTTCTGTCCTTTACTTACCCTTTTTACCGCGAGGTAATTTCTCCTTACCATCGTTGGTAATCCCTTTCCTTTTTTTTCATACCTTCGGGTACTGTCTTGTACCATTGTTGGTACTTTTCTATTTGTTAATATGGCAGATAAAAAGGGTAGTCCAGGGTTTAAGCGGTGTTCTGATTGTGGACACAAACTGCCTACTTCTGATGCACACTCTTTGTGTTTATTGTTTGGGAGCTTCCCATTTATCTGTTGAATCACCTTGTACTATATGTGAAAACTTTTCTAATAGAACTTTGTTAGGAAGGAAAAATAAGCTGATACTGAAGGGACTTCTAAAATCTCCCTTTTCAAAGGCTATTTCTGGGTCAGAGGTCTCAACCCCTCCTAAAGCCCATAAGAAAATGGATGTTTCTACTAAGGCTAAATCCTTGCCTTTGTCCCTGGCTGCGGAGTCTCAACAACCAAAATCTAAAAAGGCTAAAATTTCGGCTCCGGAGCTCTCTGTCAGCCCCAGTGCTTTCGGCGCCCAAACCTTCTGCTCCATTAGTGATTTTGGCTCCGCCCTCTCCTGCAGCCTTCTACATATCGGCACCAAGGGGCTCCTCGGTTCAGACCTTTACCACTGTATCGGCACCGACCGTTCAAGTCGGTGCAGACCTTGACCACGTCGGCTCCGAGATCATCCTCTGAACCGAGGCCTTTATTACTGACTCCAGTTTTGTCGGTTCCAGTTTTGGCACCAACAACCACTTCGGCACCGATCCCTGTGTTGGTGCAGACAATGACATTGGCACCGATGACTTCTTCGGTGCAGACTACAGCAGTTCAGTCTTTCTTGGCACCGTTGTTCTCATTGCGATAAGATGATATGGGCATCGAGTCTGTCTCTCTTGTGGACAGGCCTGGCATTCTTGGCCAGAGGTATTCCACCCCCCCAGGAACTGTCCTTCCGTGGGAGGTGAGCACCCATCTCCAAAGACACCTTCTTATTCTCCTCCTTCACTGCCTTTGAAGTCAGTGGATATAGTACAGTCTTCCCCTTCTGCGGTTCCCTGTATGGATCTCACTAAGGAACCGCAGTTGCCTTCGTGGCAGGAAAGTTTTGCTACGACCCAGGATGTCAGCTGTGATATGCGTAGCTTGCTGCTCCACAGCCATCCAGGGACTCAGAGTCAGCAGGCTGAGCCACTTGGGGGAGGAGTGCCCCCTGTCCTTGACACACACTCCTCTCCGGGTGGACCAGCCTTACAACTGATCGGAGAAGGCTTTTGCTGCTGCTGGTGATACCAGACTGTCTATACCGCCGCCCTCCTCTGGTACACTGGTTTCACAAGTCGCACCTAGCGGACACTGGCTGCAAGGGCCTCAGGACATATTCCCTCAAGAATCCCCTTTTCTGTTGTCTTCCCCAGCTTCTCCCATTGAGGAGGTCCACCGGAAAAGTTCATGTAAGAGGAAGCACATGGACTCCACAGAGGAGTCTCTCACCAAAGAGACAGATTTTGATGAGGGGGAAGGATCCCCTCGGTCACCCTCTGAGGTATCCTTTGGCGATATCCTTGAAATCCAGAAACAGAGAGGTGACTGGCAGCCCTCTAATCCGACCCCTGAGTAATCTGTGTCCCTGCAAGCTTTTCGCGCCTGGCCCCCTACCTCCTGGGTTACTCCACCTGCCAATGAACTTGTCAAGTTCATCGTGCAGTGTGTTTGGAAGGCCCCTGATATTGTTGAAGCTATTCCCTGTAGGCCTGATAAGATCTTGTCCCCTCCTGCTTCAGATCCCCATTGGTCCAAAGGTCTTCCTGTAGATGCTTTGGTGGTGGCGGTGGCCGCAACAAAGAAGGATCTGGCAGAAGAAGAAAGCCAGACTGTCCATCTGCCTAACAGAGTCCTGGGCCCTGGACAGAATAGGGAAGCGCAGTTTTGTTTCAGCGACCTTTGCTATCAGGTCTTTGAGTTATATGGCACATTTTACCAGGCTTCAAAGGGATCTGGTTTCTGAGCTTTACCCCATGAGGATATGGCAGTGGGCGATGGCTACCAACCGTTTTCTTCTAGCAACGCACATTCCCAGGAGTTCCAAAGTGATAGCAGACAGACTCAGCAGGTACATTCTGCAACCTCACGAGTGGTCCCTGAATCCCTTGATAGCAGTGGAGATCTTCCACCATTGGGGCCGTCCTTGCTGCAACCTCTTTGCATCCCCGGCCAACTACAAATGCAGCAACTATTTTGCCCTGATTCCCCCTCTGGGACAGTAACCCAGGGATGCTCTAGTCCATGATTGGCCCTCGGGTCTCCTCTATGCATTTCCGCCCTGGGGTACACCATCAACGAAAAGAAATCAAAACTAGTCCCCAGTCAAAAGATTGTATTCCTGGGAGCAAGCTTGGACACAGCATCCCAGATGGCATTCCTTACTCAGGAAAAACAAGCCTGTCTGACAGGCTACTTCACTCAAATGGCCACCAGAACCCAGCTATCCGCAAGGAAAATCCTGCAGGCCCTAGGGTTCATGGCCTCTTGCATTCTAATTCCATATGCCAAACTGCATATAAGGAAACTTCAGTGGTACTTAAAAAGTCTTTGGTGCCAACATTCCCTGTCTGCTTCTTCTCACAAGAATATTACTCTCTAAGACAGGACAGACCAAGGGCAATCCTGATTGCCACAGACTGGCCATGCCAGCACTGGTAACCCACTACTGTACAGCCTGTCACCGGTGTCACCCTGGCACCTACCCCTGATCCCTACCCTCCTCACTCAACAGGAGGGACAGATCTTGCATCCGCAGCTGCAAACCCTGAATCTTGCAGCCTGGCTTATTCCTTGAATTCTCCCCCAGTGACCAGCCAATACAAGCATGTGCTGGATGTCATGCTTGAAGCCAGAAGACCCAGTACAAGGAAATCCTATGCTGATAAGTGGAAAAGGTGTTGTTCCTGGATTCAGTCTAAAGGAGAGGACACAGCACTGCCCTCCTTACCTCTAATCCTGGATTACCTAGCAGATCTACTTCACAGAGGCCTATCCTCCTCCTCCATCAAGATCCATGCCTCTGCCATCTCAACTTATTACAACACTGAGCCACCTCTCTTCTCTAACCCTCTCATCAAAGTTCCTGAAAGCAGCAAACAAGGCCACCAAGGAGAGCACCCACCCCTGCTTGGGACCTTAACTTTGTACTGGAAAAGCTCCCACTGCCCCCCTTGGAGCCTGCAGTGTCAACAGAGTTAAAATTCCTCTCTTGGAAAACAGCTTTGCTTCTGGTTATCACTTCAGCTAGAAGAGTATCTGAGCTACAAGCACTTATGGTGGTGGAACCCTTCATTATTTTTCATGCTGACAGGGTCTCGCTCAGGACTAACCCTTCTTTTATGCCTAAAGTGGTGTTCAGTGTGGCTGTCAACCAATCTGTCCATTTGCCAACCTTCTTCCCTAATCCTCAAAATAAAGGGGAAAGGATCCTGCACTCCTTGGACGTGCACAGACGACTCAGATCCTACCTCGATAGGACTAAGCCCTTCAGGAAATCTGACCAGTTACTAGTCAGTTTAGCACCAGGGGCAGAAGGTAAGCCCATTTCAAAACAAACAGTTAACAAATGGATAGCACACTGTAGCCATTTCTGCTACAAACACCATGGGATACCAACCCCTCGGGGTCAGAACGCATTCCACTAGGGCAACTTCTATCTCTACAGCATTCCTCAGGAGAGTCCCTACCAGGGACATCCTGGAAGCTGCTACCTGGAGTTGTGTACACACCTTCACCAAGCATTACCACCTGCCTATCTTTTCCCAATCCAGGGCGGGTTTTGCAATAGCAGTCCTGCAGGGCATACTAGCCAACCCCAACTCAACTTAACTGCCTCCACCCTTTCTTCAGCTTTAGGAATCAACCCAAGTGTGATGACTGCAACAGTGAAACACGAAGAACATAGTACAGTTGTGTACACTTACCATAAATGTAGATGTTTGAGTGTATTCACTGTTGCAGTCCTGGTTTCCCACCCTCCAGCCCCCTTGTCTCTCTCTCCTCTCTGTCTATTACTCACCCCTTGCAGGGCTATTGGTATTTACTTTTTACTGGTGGCGTTTTTCCCAACATAACTTAGCTCCCTATTTGGGGGGGGGGGGGCTTCTGACATTTGGGTCAAGAAAAACTGATGTAATGGCATCAGCTGCCTGTTTTTATACCCCTGACGACCTGACTTCCATACTAAAGCGACATCAACCGATGCAGAAATACTAAGTCTCTGATATTCGGGCCGACTGAGGGCTACCTGCAGGCAGATAACCCAAGTGTGATGACTGCAACAGTGAATACACTCGAACATCTAAATTTATGGCAAGTGTACACAACTGTACTTTCCCAAATCTCTTATAAAGCCTTCTGTGTTCAGTAGACTAACATTACTGTGGTAATTCATTGGAACTGGGTTTTTCCCAAAGGGGATGATGACACATTTTTGGCTTTGAGCTTAAGGCCTTGGTTCTAACACCAGTCGGTCTCAGTGAGGCATTTTTCTAAGATGTCAGCATCACTTGGGGAGTTAATAATAGCTCCCAACTTGCAGTAGTCTGTGAACTTTGTCAGCCAGACTCCCGTTGTGTTGACCCGGACTTCAGAGAAGTAGATACCAAACAGGAGAGGACACAGGACCAAACCCTGAGAGATTCCACTCGTGACTAGCTGGCAGTCTGACTTGGAGTCAGCTACTTTAACACTGTGAGTTCTATCTGTGAGCCAGTTTGCAACACACCTAGTGATATAGGGGTTGATGCCTAGCTTAGTGAGTTTTTTTATGATTCGTGAGTGGGGAATGGTATCAAAGGCCTTGGTCAGATCAAGGTAGGCTGTATGAACCACCTTGCCTTCATCCACAGCTCTGGTGACTGACTCAAAGAAGTCGACCAAGTTGAGCAGGCATGATCTACCTTTCACAAACCCAAACTGTGTGGAATCCACAGTTTGAAGATTCCCTATATCCTTGTTTATTAGGTCGATGATGATGCGTTCCATAGCTTTGCATATCAGACTCGTCAGGCTAATGGGGCAATAGTTCCCAGGGTCTGTAGTCACTCCTTTGTGGAGAGCGGTGAATGTAGCAGTGCACCATTTGGTAGGAACAAAGCCTGAGGTGAGGCTGTGATTGAACAGGGCACACAGGTGAGGTGCCAGTTCACTCTGTAGTTCATGTAGAACACAGCCAGGGATATTGTCAGGTCCCATAGAAGCTGTATTCTTGGCTTTGGACAGTGCTGTTTTAACTTGTGCAGCAGTAATACTGGATACGTGGCAATCTACTGGTGGTGTGATTGACCCTTTGGAGGGAGAGGGGTAAAGTTGGCACTGAATCTGTCGGGCCAGTATATTGGCAATATCTGTTGGCTCGGCATAGGACGAACCATTGTGCAGTAGCTCAGAGCAAATCTGGGTATTGCTATGGAGATTCTTTACATAACTATAGAAGGCCTTGTGGTTGTCTTTACTGTCTGCTGCCATTCTGTTTTCACAGCTAGGTTTAGAGGAGTTGATGAGGGATCTCAACTTTTTGTTGAGGCTGATAAGGGAGTTTTTCTAGTCTTGGGACTTCACCTTATTCCGCATCAGTTTCCTCCTCCTGTTGTAGAGTTTCTTTATGGCAGATCATCACCAGATTGGCTTCCTTTTTTTTTTGGCGGAAAGCATCTTGGTTCTATTGGGTATGGCAAGATCCATGCATTTGTGTACGTGTTCGTACAGTGCATTGGTGTATGATTCGGCAGTCATGCAACTATTATCCATTTGCATGGGTGCCATGAAATTAGCCACCTCTGTTTTTTGGAGCCCAAAGTTAGCTTTGGAGAACTTTTTCATGGTAGTTACCTTTGTGTGTGGGGGGGGGGGTGGATTTCCAAGGTGATTAGTTTGTGGTCGGATCCAACCAGGGAGGAGTTGACAATTGGTTGTAGAGCAACAGTTGCCCATGTTAGTAATGACCAGGTCAAGGATATTGCTACCTCTAGTGGGGGTAAGAGTGAGCTGGTCTAGGGTATTTGAATTAATGAATTCTGGGAAACATTGGGCAAGTGTACTGGTACATGAGTAGTTTTCCCAGTTAATGGAGGGGTAGTTGAAGTCGTCCAGTATGAGACTGTTAGGTTGGACCCCAATATTCTCCAGGGTGCTTAGGAACATGGAGTGAGAGTCTTGGGACATGGTTGGGGACTTATAGTAGGTTATGACCTGAATCGCTGTCTTATCCATTGTTAGCTGCACCTGAAGTTTCTCTGATGTGCTATGTTGGGCTACCAGTCTGGAGGTCTGCGCATCCTTTATGAATATAAAACACCACGTTTGCGAGCTTCGGTCCAAGTTCCGGGGCCGAAAGGTGTGGAATGAGTTATAGCCTGATAATGGAGGGGTGCTTTCTGCTGCCTTGAACCTAGGTCTCTGTGTACAGCACAAATGATGTTCTCCATTTTAAGGAGTGCTTCGAATGAGTGCATTTTGAGATTTAGACTTCTAGCTTTGAGCAGCTTGACCCTCAGATTGCATTTGTTTGTAGCTGTTTCAGTGGTAAGTTGGTCTTTGGAACACCACCTAAAAAAGGCACTGTAGGGGTGGCAAGAGCCTTGGCCAGTATCCAGAAGCCCAGGGCTGACAGATGCAGGCTATCTCTGGTAAAGCATCGAGGTCTGCCAGTCATGTCATCTCAGGCAGACAGATACTGGATCTCCTTAGAATGGCAACAGAAACTTAGCCAATTGTTGAAATCAATCATATTCTGCTTGTAATGTGGTGTTATTTTGGGTAATGGTAGGATGCTGCTTAGGGCTAGGGGTCATACCTGCCTGGGCTGCATAATCCGAGAGCTTCTCCATGTCTCATTTCATGTAGTCCAGGGAAGTACGTCTCTGGTCATTTGCACCTACATGTACAATGACAGTGTCATATTTGTACCTGTTGAGGGACCCGAGTAAGTGGGTTATGTGGCGGATCCTTGCGACTAACAGGCAGCTGACTGTTACTTTTTCCTTATTCAGCCTAGCGAGTGGGACATCAGTGTGCTTCACTATAGATGGGTACCGGAAAATAGTGTATGCTTCTGCAACTTTCATTTTCCAAGTTTTGGTTTGTTAGGGTCACATGTTAATATTTATTCTAATTATGAAAGTGCAAGGCATGTTTGGTCTGTAGTTTGAGTGAGGAAACGTCTGCTTTACATTTACTTTCTTGTGTTGTACTAGTCACTGCTGTATGTTTACTGTGTGTGCGCTATGACTTGATTAATAATTCTTCCAGGCCTGTGGCCTCTGGTACTGTTTTGAGATTTTTCTAGCTGCATTCTCAGAACCTCCTAGGGAATGTGAATAATGTAATTTTTATTTTTTCTCTTAGATAATCACTTTTGGCTTCCTTCGCTGCAAAGGTGATCAAAAACTGTGGTGAAAGGGGCAAGTTAAATCGGGGAATATCTAAGATTTTTTGTCCTCCTCTTTCTAATTTTCTAAGAGACTATCAAACCTCTCATTCAGTTTTGGCATAAGGGCAAGGATGTTCCAGAAAGAATTCAAAAACCCCCAAAACCAAGACAGTCCTACTAATCAGTTTAACTATTTAAGGGATTCCAGAAAGTCTGAATTTCCATTCTTCTTTTTGGTAACAGGTTTAAACAGGTTCTGAAGATCAATCATCAAGGTTATAGAGGGGGCCTCCTTGCTAGGAGGTTATTCCTCATCCATCAGACCAGTCTCTGTTATTTCCATCTGGTCTTTATCGTTAAAGGATGTTTTTAGTGCCAAAGAAAGATGAGTGGAGACCAGTTATGGATCTTTCTTCTTAGACCTGTATGTGATGGTGCGTAACTTCAGAGTGATGTCACTATACAATCTGTTACTACTTCCTCATTCTAGTTTCATGGTAACTCTACATTTAAATGATGCTTATCTCATTCCTTTTCATCCAGATTTCGGGTGTTTCTTAAGGTTTGTGCGTCTGGGTCACTTCATTGGTTCTCTGCTTACCCTTTGGACTATCCACTGCACCAAGAATGTTCGCTAAGTGGGTAGCTCCAGTTATTGCTTGTAGGCTACAGGGTATCCATTTTCATTTTTCCTTATTCAGATGACTGTCTTATCTTTGCAGAGTCTTTTTCATAGTGTTAGGAAACTGATTTGGATGAGAGCTTTCTTACACAATCTGGGATTCCAAGATAACATTCAGAAGTCCTTTTTGACTCCTTCACACTCGATTGTGTCCTGGGATGACTGCTGACCACCTCAAAAAGATTTTCTTCCATGGGAAAAAGTCGATATCTAGAAACATTTCTAAGGTTTTCCACTCAGACTTCGGTCACTGCCAGGGAGTATCTCAGAATTTTGGGTCTCTTGGCAGCTATGATTCTCATGATACACCTGACAAGACTCCACATAAGAAAGATACAATGGTATTTAAACTCTGTTAGGCCCAAACATCCCTTCTGTTTTCAAATTCCAGTGCAGGGGTTTGTCAGTAGTAGAATTACTTGGTAGAGAGAGAAAATATCCTTAAATTTGGGTCTCCCTTTATCCTTCTCTGTTCCAAAGCAGTCACTAATCACAGATGTCTTGGACTTTGGTTGTGGAACAGTTTCACAAGGGATAAGGGTTGACACCTGGGACTAATGCAAGCCCATAGCTATGAAGAAGATGCTTGCCTTGATCAAGGCAATCAACATTCTGAGTCATCTTTGATCCCCATGACCCCTACAAGTTGTTTCAGGCAATACCACAGCCATGTGGTACATCTTCATGCAGGGTGGTATGAGGTCGTACACCCTTTGCAGATTAGTCATTTTAGCTTGGGAGATAGTTCCACAGCACATTCTCACTGTAAATGCATCATTCATTCCATCAGAGCAATGTGTGACAGGCAAGCTGAATAGGACAGGGCATCCATCTGTGGGGGAGTTCCTGTAGTAGACTCATTTGCCTCCTCTCTAAATAATCACCTGGCAAGATTCTTTTCCAGGACTACTCCTATACCTTTTCACCTTTCCCATGTGATCAGGACTCCCCCAAGATCTTTGTGGTAATTCCTTTTCTGGCCCAGGTAAGAGTGGTTCTCCATTATAATAGTTTTATTATTATTTTTTTTTATTTATTTATTTTTGGGGATAGCCAAGGGCAATTACCACAAGCTTCCTCCCAAAATGGATCTGCTGACACAAGATGAGTGTGTTTTGATACACTTGACACCAGTCAGCTTCAACTGACCGCCTGGATAAGGTCTTTATTTTCTTTTAGGTACCTGCTTACTGAAAACGTGCAACAGATATTAATGGATGCAAGAAAGTCTGCTACTAGGTAATCATGTATTAGCAAATGTAAAAGATTTTCTTGTTGGTGCTGACAGCAACACAGCAGATATTCAGGACTACTTGTTTCTGGTTTTACAATATTTGTGCAAGTGACTTTCCTTTACCTTTCTCACCCCTTCAAGTTTTGTTTATTGGTCGTTTCAGCATAACTGCCCATGGAGCCTCCTCTTTCAAGGCTTTCTCATATCAAAATGTTTTTGAAAGGGATTTTTACTTAAGTCTCCAAAAAACCAGTGGCCCCTTCTTGGGATCTTAATTTTGTGTTAGAGAAGCTAATGCTTCATTTGAACCAGCTAACCTGGCTGATTTGAGGTTCTTAACATGGAAACGGTCTGACCTCAACAAGAAGATTAAGTTGCAAGCTCTTATCTCATTTTCCACAGAGATGTGGTTTCTTTGAGAACTAACCTGTCTTGTATGCATAAAGTGGTGTCAGAGTTTACTTTAAGCCAAACTATCTATTCCCCAATTTATTTACTGATTTTAAAAATGAGGAACGGAAGGATACTCCATGTCCTGGATGACCACTGACAGCTTTGGTATCATCTTAACAAAACTAAACCTTTAAGATCTCCAGCTCTGCTCTTCTTTTCTTGTGAAGATAAGAAAGGACAGCCTGTGTCAATACAGAACATTTCCAAATGGTTATTTCACCACATAGAATGAATAAGCAACCAGAAAAGCTTTACCATTTATTTAAAACATAATACTTCAAATCACTGCTCTAGCACCTCGGCTTATACAAGCCTTTAACAGAGTATGACTTGTTCCAAAAAAAATTTAATTAAATACTTTTTACCTAGCATCACTTAATCAATTAACATCAGTTACTCAAGTTCTATAATATTTAAAAACAAATTCATAAAAAAAATCTCCAATTACATTCTTGATTAAGTCCTGCTGGACTTAAAGTATTATATTTTAAAATAAATATAGATTCTTTTTCCCTTAGCTTTTTTTTTTACATGTATTGCACTAAAATTTGCCTTTTCGATGCATTCTAAAATGGTTACTTGTAATCCACCAGATTCTCCCCCATGTTTTTCAAGAAAATGCAATGCAACTGGGCTAAATTGACTGCCCTTTTTAATGTCACGAATATGCTCTTTTACCCTAGTTGCTAAACTTATTTTTCTTCAATGTAATATTTATTATATGGACATTTTAAACAATAAATCATTCCTTCACTATTGCAACTATGTAAGCCTATTTCCTGAAATTTTATCCCATTCACTCTTGTGAAAGTTTTTGTACAAAAGGACAAATACTACATTTACCACATGGAAAGGTTCCTTGTAGAACCATATCTCTACATCTAATATTTTCTGGTAGTTGAAATTATCCATGCACTAGAAAATCCTAAAAGTTTCTACCTCTAGTGTATGAAAACGTCACTTTCTTGTCATAAATGTGTTAACCGCTTATCTTTTTCTAATAAATGTCATCCATATTATATTTCTTCCTTAAACTTCTCACTGAAAGGGGGTGTATTTTCTCACAAAAATACATTTTCTTTTAAATTCATATTATTCTGATTTTCTCTCTCATTCTCTATATTACAAGTTACTTTTTACCCATGTCTTTTTAAACTTACTTTGTTTATAGCTTGTTGAATCTTTTCAATTTGATATCCTCTATTTATGAACATTTCCGCAGTTTTTTGTATTTCTTCTTCCACATCTTTCAGATCACTACACATTCTGTTTATTCTTAGCATTTCTCCAAATGGTATTGCCTCCATTATATGTCCTGGATGGCAACTCTCTCCATGTAATAAATACTCTCTTTCTTCAAATTTTCTATATATTTTAGTTCTAATACTACCATCCTTTCTACCTTCTATACTTAAATCCAGAAATTTCACATCATATCCTAGTTGTTTGTCATCAAATTTTATCCCAAATCTGTTATTATGAAGGTCCTTCATAAATTCCGGGACAAATTTTGATCCCCCTTTACACACAAATTAAGTCATCAATGTATCTGTAATATCTCTCCACATATCCATTAATAAATGTACTATTATAAATATATAGATTCTCCAACAATCCCATAAACAGGTTTGTGTACATTGGGGCAAATGCTGCCCCCTGTAATTGTTTATATATCTCTCCATTGAATTCAAATATATTGTTCTCTAAACAAAAATGGACTAGTTCTATTATATACTGTGTTCTTGGGCTGTCACCCAAGAAATGAAGAACTGCTTCCAATCCATACTTGTATATAAACTAACTACATCCATTACTAAAAAATATTTATCCTTGTTCCAGCTAATTTCTTTTATTTTTTTCTTTGAAATCCACTGCATTTTTAATATATGAAGGTAACATTATGGCTTTTGGCATAAAGCACTGATGTAATAAACATGAAATGTTATGTGTGAAATATGCACAGGCAGACACTATTGGTCTGCCTGGAGGATTTTCCATATTGTTATGAATTTTAGGCACACAAAATTTAGCCACTTGATTTCCTTTACTTGTAAATTTGTAATTTATATCATTATCAGAAAGGTAATCTAATCTAACACCCTTCTTTAATAATTTCTCATACTCCTGGATTGCTTGTTGATATTGTTCTATATTAATTTATAAATATCCTTATTAAGATGTACATAGCACATTTTTAAATATTGCGTGTAATGCTTTATCACCAACTTGCCTCCCTTGTCTGCTGGTTTAATTACTATGTCCCTTCTCTTACTTAAACTATTCAAGCTTTCCCATTCTTCCTTAGTAAGGTTATATCTAATATCCTCCTTTTTTATATTCCTTTTTTGTGGTATAATTTATAAATGTTAAATACTGTTGCAGAGTTTCATAATTAAACAGAGGTAGATAGTTACTTTTACGTGCTATAATTTCAGTGTTCAACTTGCAATATGCATTTGTCATAACATCTGAATCACAAGAAAAAAACTACTGTTACTATCATCTGTATCAACATTTGAAACATTTAAATCATGCTCATTCGGTTCATTTTTAAACTGATAAATTAAATATAACTTGCGTACAAACTTGAAAATTTCAATTTTCATTTCATATAATCTGAGTAAAACTGTTGGAACAAATTTAAGTCCCTTATTTAACACTTTTAAATCCATTTCCGATAGTGTAACTTCAGATAGATTCACAACATAATTTGAATTTAAAGTCCCACTAAAACATTCACTTTCAGTTCCATTTTCCTCGTTTGTTGTTCCTATATTCATATCCCCTTTGTTGCTCTGGCTCATTCCATGATCTCTTCCATATGCCCTTGGAGTTCGATTCATTGTGGAACTGTTGATACATGTATCTTAAATTTCCTGGCTTCGGTAACGGGATATTCCTCTTCACTTTCATACTCCGTCGATGATGCTCCATATTCTCCATTAGGATGAAAATTACCCTTTTCTGCTGTTCCTTGTTCTTCTCAGAATCTGATGCATTGATGCATATGTGAGCGCTTGATGACCTCAAATGCATTCTCGTAGTCTCTTATGTCCCGTGTTAGTTTGTTCTTTTTTCTTTTATTAATGTCATTCTCATACAATGTTAATTTTTCATTGGTGTTCAAGAATTGTTCAAATACAGTCATTTGCTTGTTTCAATATTTCTTGGCATATTATTTTAGTTTTCTCTTTAATTTTTTTTGTTTTAAGCTGATCTCGTTCTACTAATATATTAACCCATTCTTTGCTACACTTGTGTGGCAGCTGTCCAACACTGGTGGAATTGTTTTTCTTCTTCCACCGTTAAATCAAAAGGCAAAGATGGGTTTTTAATAGAACGGAGTCCTCTTGGAGTTGTATCTAACTCAAGATATCTTTGTAAACTTTGCATATTAAGAAACACAGACGTTTCTTTCAAAATCAGTTTTTCCATTTTGTCAAGCAAATCTTGTACATCCACATTTGTAGACAGCTTTACACTGCCACCCACTGCCGCAAATGGGTTAAAATCAACCAACCTTCTGCCTTCTTCCCATTTTTAGAAAAAATTGATTGTATTACTCACACTCGAATGTTCTTGTTGCACATCGTTTTTCGAGACTGTGTCCCTTCTCGCTCATTCAAAGTAGGTAACCGTCTAATGAAGTTTGAGATGAACCAGGTCCCAAATCTCTCAATAGTCATGGAAACTAAAAAGATTCACTGGCCATTCCAGACAAAAACCAGTACCACCGATAGTAGTGTATTATTTCACCACATAGAATGAAGAAGCAACCAGGAAATCTTTACCGTTTATTTAAAACAGAATACTTCAAATCACTGCTCTAGCTCCTCTGCTTATACAAGCCTTTAATAGAGTATGACTTGTTCCAAAAAAATTTTCATTAAATACTTTTTACCAAACATCAATTAATCAATTAACATCAATTACTATAATATTTAAAGCAGTATTTAAAAACAAATTCATAAAAAACATATCCAATTACATTCTTGATTAAGTCCTGCTGGACTTAAAGTATTATATTTTAAAATAAATATAGATTCTTTTTCCCTTAGCTTTTTTTTTATTACATCTATTGCACTAAAATTTGCCTTTTCGATGCATTTTAAAATGGTTACTTGTAATCCACCAGATTCTCCCCCATGTTTTTCAAGAAAATGCAATGCAACTGGGCTAAATTGACTACCCTTTTTAATGTCACGAATATGCTCTTTTACTCTAGTTGCTAATCTTCTTTTGCTTTCTCCAATGTAATATTTATTACATGGACATTTTAAACAAATTATTCCTTCACTATTGCAACTAAGTAAGCCTCTTTCCTGAAATTTTATCCCATTCAGTCTTGTGAAAGTGTTTTTTTACAAAAGGACAAATACTACATTTACCACATGGGAAGGTTCCTTGTAGAACCATATCTCTACATCTAATATTTTCTGGTAGTTGAAATTTTCCATGCACTAGAAAATCCTTCAAGTTTCTACCTCTAGCGTATGAACATGGCACTTTCTTGTTATAAATATGTGTTAAAACCGCTTATCTTTTTCTAATAAATCCCATCCATATTTTATTCCTTCCTTAAACTTCTCACTGAAAGGGGTGTATTTTGTCACAAAAATTACATTTTCCTTTAAATTCATATTCTGATTTTCTCTCTCATTCTCTATATTACAAGTTACTTTTTGCTCATGTCTTTTTAAACTTTATTTATAGCTTGTTGAATCTTTTCAACTTGATATCCTCCAAAAAACAGTGGCCCCTTCTTGGGATCTTAATTTTGTGTTAGAGAAGCTAATGCTTCATTTGAACCAGCTAACCTGGCTGATTTGAGGTTCTTAACATGGAACGGTCTGACCTCAACAAGAAGATTAAGTTGCAAGCTCTTATCTCATTTTCCACAGAGATTTCCACATGTGATAAATGCAGTCTTACATTTATGTAAATGAAAAACATACAAAATAAAATCACTTTAGTTGTAAACAATTTACATCACAACACCATTCAAACAGCTGTAGTTGTAAATATTACCAATCACTTATGAACATTCTAGTCATTGGCAGTTAAGCATTATATAGCTCATTCAAATCCTGCCGCTTAAACCTCATTCCTGCCCTGCATATACTTTTCCCACAATTCCCATTTTTTCTATGTAGTTTGTTCCTTCCCTTTTCTAAAGATCCCAATTCCAGTTGATTTATCTTAGTTACTATATTCACCATTACTTAGTAAAGTTGGTCTAGACTTTGATTTCCATTTTCTAGTAGTTGCTTTTTTGACAGCCACCATAATTAGACTCAGCAAGGCTTTACTATGTCTATGCAATTCCAATTCTGTAGCATAACTCCAAAAAAATCATCTTCCCCAGTCAGTCCAATCTGCTCCATCCAGCACGGAATCCCAAAATTCTACCAGCTCATCATGCCTCAAAAAATGTTCCCAGCTACCTCTTTCTTGCCCATCACACCTCCAGCATTTGCTATCCACCTGAGGAGAAATTCTTTGGAGTCTACTTGGGGTCTAGAATACCTATGTAAACATTTCCAGGCAAACTAGAACTTGCATCTTGATCTTCTGTACATACATATGCAAAGCACAATCAGTTTGATTCCTTCAATTAGTTCTGAAGTGTTACAAGGACCATTCTCAAGGGGCCCCTGGACTGTACTCATTCCACCTCTCAAATGTAGTAGGGTAGACTAATCTACCTATGTAGCTAAGGCTACTGCAACCATGATCAATATGATGAACATAGTACAGTTGTGTAAGTAAACATGCTATAACAGTAAATGTTTGACTGATCACTGCTGCAGTAACCACTTCTTCCTTCCACCCCACCCCTTATTTTTTATGTTTATCCCAGGGTGTAGATGTTCTTCATCTCACATTGCTGCAGTCCTTACTTATGGGTAGTCCGCGGTCCTCGGTCGGCCCGAATACCAAAGTATTAGGCTGACGTCGGTCATGGGCGCCTAGAACTGACATCAGAGCGTCAGGGTATAAAGGCGCATGACCGACGTCATATCCTCAGTCTTTTTTGCCGCATGGTCCGATGCAGAAGCAGCGTTGCAAGTGCCGTTCGGCGTTCTGAAATTTTTCGGTTTCGGAGTTTCAGACCGATACCAAGTTGGGCTAAGTACCCCGTTGGGGAATATTTTTGTTTTTTCTTGCCTCAGTTACTTACCGGATGTCAGAAAAAGTGAATAATTGTATTTCTTGTGGGAAACAGATACCGCATAGGGATTACCACTCGCTTTGTATTCCTTGTTTGGGACCGGAGCACGACGTAGTCGGGTGTCTGCTTTTTGTGCTAGGTTTAATAAGCGCACTATAAAACGGAGGTTAGATTGCGCTAGGTTAGTCTTTGGCAAGAGGTGTAATTATAACATGCCGTCGGATGTTCCGACGCCGGCTTCTACTAAGAAGCGCAAAGACAAATCTTTAAAGCCTAGGCAGGATGATTCGTCTGTTACGGACGCCGGATCTTCAGAAGCTACAGCTGAACAGCTGGATCCGGCTGAAGTTTCTGTTGAGTCCCAGGGGGAAACTTTGATTTTACAAGATGTGGCCTCTCAGGAGGCAGGTCAGGCTGAAGGGGCCTTTCAGGTTTCTATTCTCCCTTCTATGCCTAAGGTGGTTAGGCCTTCTGTTACTGTTCCTACGGCTCCTTCTAAGGGCAGGTCTGTTTTGCCTTCCTCTGGTGTCATTTCTGGTTCTTCAGGGTCTGTGCCTAAAAAGCACATGCTTAAAATGGCAGAGGATTTGATTTCTTTAATTAGAGGTTCTATGCCCCCTCCTGATAAGAGGCCCAGGATGGAGCCAGAGTTGGAAAGTTTGGAGCAGGCCTCAGATGGTTCTGAGTCTTCTGCTGAAGACATTCAAGATTTCCCTCCTCATTCTGATTCTGATGCAGAGGATTCCACTCCTTCTGCTTCTCCTCCAGAGGATTTTTCATTTTCAGAAACTCTGCATTCCATGAGGGAGCATTTTAAGTGGGAAGGACAGGATTACTCTGATTCACGGAAGAGACTCAGGGAGTTTTTGTTTTTGCCACAGCATAGACCCTTAGCTATACCTCCGGTTTTGGATGTTGTTTCGGATGTTTTCTCGGAGGCTTCCCTTAATCCGGATTCTGTGCCTCCTGCTCCAGTTAAGCCTGACAGGTATTATAGGGTGCCTGAGGCTCATAAATATCTGTATAAGAGTCCTAGGGCGGACCCAGAAACTATTAGTCAGGGACCTAAGGGTGTTAGAGCCTCTGTTGTTAAGAATCCGGTTCCTCTGGATAAGGAAGCTAGAGCTTTGGATAGATGGGGTAAGAAGGTGTATACCTCTTCTACTTTAGCGATGAGAGCTTTGAACTGCCAGTTTCATATGTTGAAGTATCAGAATTTCCTCCTTTCTCAGCTAAGATCTAAAGTGGATGCTTTAGCAGAGGGCATAGAGTGTAAAGAATTGCAGGATTTAGTGCATGTTTCTGAACAGGTGGGAAAGCACTCTCTGCAATGTGGTTTTGATGCTTTACAGGCTTCTTCTAGGGTGGCTGCAACTGGTTCAGTTATTCGTAGGCACGCCTGGCTTAAGGATCAGAATTTGTCTGAGCATGTTAAGTCTAGAATTCTGGATGCCCCTTTACAGTCTGAAGTTTTGTTTGGTCCTCCTGTGGAGTCAGTCTTAAAGAAAATGGAAGACAAGGCTAAGTCTATGCAGACTGTTAAAGATTTTTTGCAGGTACAACCTCCAAAGTTTAGTAGAAATTGGCCTACTAAGGGGTGGACGTACCCTTCTTCTGATTCTCAGTCTAGGGGTAGATCTAGGCGTGGTAGGGGCAGGGCTCAGAGTACCTTCAGGCCGAGACAATGGAGTTTGCCTGCTCAATCTGCTGGTGAAGGCAAGGGCCAGTCCTTTCGTAAACAGGCCCAATGACCTGCATTTTCAGCTGCCAGATTCTTCCTGCCTGGCAGCTCCTTTGGGAGGAAAGTTGGCTCTTTTCAAACAAAATTGGCATTTAGTTACCCAGGACAAATGGGTATTGGACATTATAAACCGAGGTTACAAGTTCTATTTCCATACCGTGCCTCCTTTCAAGGGCATGCCAGACGTCCCTCCCCGGCAAAGGATAGAGGCTCACAAACAAATTTCTTTACTTCTTCAAATGGGAGCTATACAGCCAGTTCCTCTGTCAGAAGTGGGCCTAGGATTTTATTCTCGCCTGTTTCTAGTTCCAAAGAAAGGGAACACGTGGAGACCAATTTTGGATTTATCTATCCTCAACACTTATCTGGACATTCCAAAGTTCAAGATGCTGACTTTACAACAGCTTTTACCTCTGTTGGGAAAAGATCACTGGATGGTTACTCTGGATCTCAAAGAGGCTTACCTTCATGTTCCTATCAGGCCCAGTTGCAGGAGGTACCTGCGTTTTCGGACTGGAAATTTACATTATCAGTTCTCTGCATTGCCCTTTGGCTTATCTACTGCGCCCAGAGTGTTCACAAAGGTTCTGGCTCCAGTGATAGCCTTTTTCAGACTAAGAGGAATACAGATTTATCCTTATTTGGATGATTGCCTGATTATTGCACAGGAAAAGGACGAACTTCTTCAACATCTACAATATGTGATGGCAGTGTTAAGATGCCTAGGGTATTCTGTGAACGAAACAAAGTCCAGTCTAGTACCCTCTCAGGACATGTGCTTTCTGGGTGTGAGACTGAATACAGCTTCCCAGATGGCCTTTTTGACCCCGGACAAACAAAGAAGCCTTTCTCTTTATTTTCATCAAATGTCTCTACGGTCCAGGCTGACTGCAAGGACAGTCCTTCAAGCCTTGGGGTTCATGGCATCTTGTATTCTGGTGCTTCCCAATGCCAAATTGCATATGAGGAAGCTTCAATGGTATCTCAAAAATGTATGGACACAGCACTGCCAAGATCTAGACACTGTCATTCAGATAATACCTTGCATTCAGAAGGAGTTTTTGTGGTGGGCTCAGGAATGTCACCTAAACAAGGGACTCTCTGTGACCCGGCCAGAGGCGAGTCAGATTCTAATGACAGATGCCTCGGACAAGGCTTGGGGAGCACACCTCAATGGAAAATGGGTGCAAGACACGTGGCCTGTCATACTCCAACATTTGCATATCAACTTGAAGGAAATGTTAGCAGTTTAGTTTGCATTGATGGCTTTCAAAGACTTACTTCACCCAGGGCAGGTGTTGATTCAAACAGACAACACTACTGTCATGTGGTACATCAACAAGCAAGGGGGAACCCATTCTTACCCTCTTTGCAGACAAGCGATGATTTTGTGGGAAACTGCTCTCAATCTACACCTCAATCTTCAAGCAAGGTTTCTACCAGGAGCACAGAACTCCTTAGCAGATGTGTTGAGCAGACAAATAGTGGATCCTCACGAGTGGAAATTGGATCCTCATGTATTTCAAAAATTGACAGTGTTATGGGGAATTCCAGACATAGATCTGTTCGCTTATCCACTAAATTACCAGTTGCCAAAGTTTTGCACAAAAATGTTTCATCACACAGCTTGGAAGGTGGACACTCTATCATTCAGTTGGAACAATCTGCATGTATATGCCTTTCCACCTCTGCCTCTTCTTCCCAAGGTACTTTTGAAGGCCAGACAAGACATGCCAACCATGATTTTGATAGCACCGGATTGGCCTCGACAACACTGGTACCCACTACTGAGGAGTCTAGTACGAGAACCTCCATGGCCTCTGCCTTTGATTCCGCACCTTTTGTCACAGGAGGACAATCACTTCCTCAATGTCAAGATTCAGTCTCTGCATCTAACAGCCTGGCATATTCTGTTTTAGACTCTGGAGGGTCTCAGCTTCCACAACAAGTTTTGAATGTTATTTTGGAGGCCAGGAGGCCTAGTACCAGGAAAGTTTACGCTGATAAATGGAGGAGATTTTTATTTGGAGCAAAGGAAAGGACTTTGATGTCTCCAAACCTGATTTAAGTGTTGCTCTTCAATATCTTACTGAGTTATTGGACAAGGGTTTGTCTTTCTCCTCGATAAAGGTCCATGCTGCAGCCATTTCTGCTCACTATGATTGTGACCCTCCTTTATTCTCTCACCCTTTGTTTAAGCAATTTCTTAGAGGGGCAAAGAATATAAGAACCCCACGTAGAGCTCCTACTCCTGCTTGGGATCTCAATTTTGTGTTGGAAAAGCTTACTCTACAACCTTTTGAGCCTGCAGCTTCGGCCGAGTTAAAGTATTTGTCATGGAAAACTGCTTTTTTGTTGGCCATTACCTCTGCAAGAAGGGTTTCTGAATTACAGGCCCTCATGGCAGTGGAGCCTTTCCTGATTTTTCATAAGGATAGGGTATCTTTGCGTACTAATCCTTCCTTTATGCCTAAAGTGGTTTCTAGTGTGGCCTTAAACCAAACTATTCATTTGCCTACTTTTTATGCAAACCCCAAAATAAAGGAGAGAAAATTTTGCATACTTTGGATATTCACAGGCAGTTGCGTTATTATTTGAGCAGAACCAAGGAGTTCAGACAGTCTCAGCAGTTGTTTGTTTCTTTTGCCTTGGGTTCACAGGGTAAACCTGTTTCAAAACAAACTATTTCTAAATGGATTGGGTTTTGTATTTCTTTCTGTTATTCCCATCATGGTAAGGAGATTCCGGCTGGAATCAGGCCTCATTCCACTAGGGCTACTGCTACTTCCACGGCCTTTCTAAGGGGGGTAGCTACAAAAGACATTTTGGAGGCAGCTACTTGGAGTTCAGTGCATACTTTTTCTAAACATTACCACCTTCCTCTCTATTCTAAGTCTAGGGCTGGATTTGCCACTGCAATTTTACAGGGCATTTTAGCAGCCCCTAATGCTTTATGATTTTTACCAACCTCCCTTTCCCGTTGCTTTTCTACCCATAAGTAAGGACTGCAGCAATGTGAGATGAAGAACATAGTACAGTTTTGTACCTACCATAAATGTAGATGTTCGAAGATCCACATTGCTGCAGTCCAATTTACCCTCCCTCCTTCCCCACTGTAGTTTAACAGGGTGCTATGCTTTAGGTGATGGTTATTGTTGGACATGTTTTTGGGAGGTATTCTGTTTTTGACTGTGGCCTTTCTTGTTTGGCCTTCTGACATCTGGGGCAAGAAAAGACTGAGGATATGACGTCGGTCATGCGCCTTTATACCCTGACGCTCTGATGTCAGTTCTAGGCGCCCATGACCGACGTCAGCCTAATACTTTGGTATTCGGGCCGACCGAGGACCGAGGACTACCCATAAGTAAGGACTGCAGCAATGTGGATCTTCGAACATCTACATTTATGGTAGGTACAAAACTGTACTTTTTCTCTCTTCTTTTCCCCCAGCATTGCCCTTTCATGGCTCAGCCTTCCTGTCTGTGTTGGCAGGAAAGCTCTGAAAGGCTTGGCACCCAACTTGTTTAGTCAGCTCAGCTCAGGCTTGCCTGACAGTTTAGGCATGTGGAAGTTGCCCTGAAGCTTTGGAAGCTAGCTGGCAGTTATGTTCTTTGCAGACTACCGCATCAGTCCTCATTCAAACATCTGCTGTTATAAGTTTACTTACACAACTGAATTTTTTCTGTTCACTTTCCATTTCCTCTGATGGTGATGGGAATTCAGGAAGCTATAATAAACAAAAATTTTCTAGCTCTCTTTGATCCAGATAAACATGGATCCTCACTCCAACAGTTTTCCTCTGACCTGTCACACTTGAAGCTTTTTCCACCAAGATGTTACTGTTTCACTCTTCCAGAAAGAAATGGCTCCTGATCATCTTGATCATTGTCAGGAAAGGTCACTTTTGCAGTAAATCACAACATTTGTGTTCCCTTCCAGCATACCTTTCTTTATCCTGATTATTGTTTTAACTGGCAAGGCCCTTTGTTCTTACAAAGAGGAGAAGTGACAACAGTGTTGCACTAGTATTACATTGATCTTTGTTCGGTATACAAGACTGTGATATGAGCTGTATTTCTAGAGGATTTCTTTAGTTCTTAACTGCTTGGGATTTTTCACATCCCTTTTCAACACCAAAGTTGTTTCTTTTTTTGTTTAACACTGTTATTTAATTATCACTTGTGACATAGGCAAATTTACGTTTGTATAAATGTAATCAAATTGTATTAAGTTCACGTTTACAAGCATACTTCATATATATTGCTATATATCATTATAACCTACGCAACATTACATAAATTATTCAATACCTGCCCTTTTTTAAAACAAGAAACATCTTTATTAAACCATCACTTACGACATAGGCAGTCATACATTTATATAAATGAAAACAGACACAATCCTAGTTGCAAGCATTTTACCTCACAAACCATGCTGAGATACTCCCAGTTGCAAGCGTATACGTAACTTATTAATCTGCGCAATCGTTTTCAGTCAAATATTACATAGTTCATTTTCATTTAAGTCCTGCCTTCTTTTAAACCTCATTCCTTCCCTGTATGTATTGTTCCCACAATTCCAATTTTTTTTCCTTTGTAGTTTGTCCCTAACTTTTTCTAAAGATCTCAGTTCCAGTTGTTTTAGTTCTGTTACTATATTCACTACTTCTAGTATAGCCAGTTTAGATTTTGATTTCCATTTTCTAGTAACTGCGTTTTTGGCAGCCACCATAATTAGACACGTCTAGGCAGTTCCGATTGTGTCATAGCTCAGAAAGTTATGTCCCTTGTCACACCAATCTGCCCATCCAGCATCTCTGACAGTGCATCCTTCAGGGAATGCTTAAAGTCCACCAACTCACCAGACTCCCAGAAAATATGTCCCCAATTACTGCTTTCTTCCTGTCACACACCCAACATTTGTTGTCTACCTGAGGAAAATTTTTCTGAAGTCTACTTGGGATATAAAAATATCTACGTAAACATTTCCAAGCAAAACTCCTTAATCTTCTAGATTTTGTTGCATCTTTGGAAGACATTATATATATATATATATATATATATATATATATACACACACACACACACAGTGGATATAAAAAATGTGCACACCCCCGTTAAGATGCCAGGTTTTTGTGATATAAAAAAGAGACCACAATAAATAAATTCAAAACTTTTCCCACTTTTAATGTGACCTATAACCTGTACAATTCAATTGAAAAACAAGTCTGTTAGGGGAAAAAATATAAATAATAAAAAAGTACAATAAGCTGATTGCATAACTGTGCACACCCTTAAACTAATAGTTTGTTGCAGCAACTTTTGATTTAATTACAGCATTCAGTCGTCTTGTGTAGGAGTCTATCAGCATTGCACATCTTGACTTGGCAGTATTTGCCCACTCTTCCGTACAAAAGCACTCCAAATCTGTCTGATTGTGAGGGGGCATTTCTTGTGAACAGCCCTCTTCAGGTCACCCCACAGATTTTCTATTGGATTTAGGTTTGGGCCATTCCAAAACTTTAATTTTCTTGTGGTGAAGCCATTCTTTTGTTGATTTGGATGTGTGCTTGGGGTCACTGTCGTGTTGAATGGTGAAATTCCTCTTCATCTTCAGCCTGAGGGTTTTGGGCCAAAAGTGACTGGTATTTGGAACTGTTCATAATTCCCTCCACCTTGACTAAAGCCCTAGTTCCAGCTGAAGAAAAGCAACCCCAAAGCATGATACTGCCACCACCATGCTTCACCATGGGGATGGTGTTCTTGGTGATGTGAAGTGTTGTTTTTGCACCAAACATACCTTTTGGAATTGTGGCCAAAATGTTCAACCTTGTTATCAGACCATAACACATTTTCCCACATGCTTTTGGGAGATTCTATGTATTGTTTTGCAAATTTTAGCTGGGCCTGGATGTTTTTCTGTGTAAAAAAGGCTTCTGTCTTGCAACCCTACGCCATATTCCAGACATATGGAGAATACAGGCGATTGTTGTCACGTGTAGTACACAACCAGTACTTGCCAGAAATTCCTTCAGCTCTTCCAGTGTTGCTGTAGTTCTATTTTCAGCCTCCCTGACCAGCTTTCTTCTCGTCTTTCCTTCAATTTTGGAAGTAAATCCAAAAGTAAGGCAAGTACTACCACGCTGTATATGAAGCAACTTCACTTTATTAAAACAATAAAAGCAGTATTGTAAGCGCTTTCGGGTAAATCCCTTCATCAGATGATACAACACTAGTAAAAACATAGTATGTAATATAGTACAACACAACTAATGAAAATCAATAGTTTGCCCTCCTTTTTGCTAGAGCTGGTTTTAAAGGGCAATCATCATTTAATCCTGGGGCTTTGTCAGCTCCCAGTCTAAGAATCCATTGCATCTCTTTGTATTCAGTTTCATTATACAAGTCACCCATTCTTTGACTTCTATTTACAACACATATAACCATAAAGGCAAATACATGATCACTATGCAATTCTATATGCTTGTATAGTGCATTGTGTTCTTTTCTTAACCTTATATCTGATAGATGCTTAAAAATTCTGTCTTTAAGTCTGCAATTTGTTTTTCCTACATAATATGCAGTACAATGTTGACAGTTCGCAATATAGACAACGCATGTTACAGTCAGCATACATATTCAAAAAGTAATTTTTGTTGGTCCTGGGGTGTATAAAACAGTTTCCTTGTAAAATGTGCTTACAGGCTTTACAATGTAGGCATGGATAAGTTCCCCCCTTCTTAATGCCTGAATTTTTAAAATGCATAGGTTCTTGACAAAATATCTTTCAATAATAAATCTAGGTTGTGTCCCTACAACTCTAGTTATATTCTAATCTGTTAAAAGAATTCTCCAGTTGTCTCTAATTATATTACATATGCACCCTATATAACTGAACTGGAATAATTCAATGAAAATCTGAAGAATCTGGTAGTAGACTCTAGATGCTTAACAAAGGGTATTAATATAGCAATAACCCATGCCTGGGTGTGGGTAATGCGGGATTTACCCACGGTTGGCATGGTTTGGTCCCGCGGGCGAAGCCCGAGGGACCAAACAAAGACAACCGTGGGTAATCCGCATTACCACCAAGCGTGGTTATTATATTATATGACATTATTTAAGAAAAGAAATAATTACTTTTCTTAAATAATGGCATTGTATAATGCCTCTTTGCTGCCCTTCCGCAGCTGTCTGGTATCCGTGGCAGTTCTGATGTACTGCGCATGCCTACGCAGTACATCAGAGCTGTGGCCAAAAGCAACGGAGAAAGCAAGATCTCTGTTGCTTTTTACTGTTTCGCTATGTTAAATGGGTTTAACATAGTGAAACAGCTTTAAAATAAGCAATGGAGATGTCTGTTGCTTATTTTAAAGCTGTGTCGCTATGTTAAAGGAGTTTAACATAGCGAGACAGCTTTAAAAAAAGCAACGGAGATCTTTGTTGCTTTTTTTAAACCTGTGTCGCTATGTTAAACTCTTTTAACATAGCGAGACAGTGTTTTAAAAGAGACTTATACTAATGGAAAAAGTCCGGGCGACCGGACCTTTTTCCATTAGTATAAGTCGATTTACAACGTGCACGCTGGCCAATCAGCGTGCAAGTTTTGGAATATTAATGGGGGGTCATGGTATAATTCTAATGTGGTGCCCCCCCATAAAAAGAAAACATCGTCCACAAATCTTTGTAAAAGAAAAGTTTGTCTTTCCAATCATGTGCTGCCTCAAATATCACCATATCTTCCCATTATGCCTTGGCTAGGTTAGCATATGTGTTACAAACCTTCCCTAGAATTTTGAAAGATACTGCTACATTTCTGGAATCATTGGGTGTTTATTTGCAAAAGAACAGTGACATTTCCTATATGTAAAGAATTTGTTCACTGTCATAGAAAATCAATATATTACTGCCATAGAAGAAATACTGAACAAAAAGGTGGATATATACATATAGATGAAAATATACGGTTATGTTCCTTATTAAGGCTAGTATTAGAGAACAATGTTTTTCTTTGTCAAACAAAGTATTATTGCCAGAGACAAGGTATAGCTATGGGCACGCCTTGTGCGAACACATATGCTAACCTAGTCCTGGAATACTGGGAAGATATGATATTTAAGGCAGCACACAATTGGAAAGACAAATTTTTCTTTACAATAGATTTGTGGACAATGTTTTCTTTTAGTGTGGGGCACTGCATTAGAATTAACATCCTTTAAATATCTAGAGTCTACTACCAGCTTCTTCAGATTTTCATTGAATTATTCCAGTTCAGTTATTGAATATCTGGATGTTAGTGTTATTAAGAAAGAAAATGGGGAGGTAGAGACCTCACTATATAGGAAGCCTTGCTGGACCAACAGCATGCTTAGATGTGATAGCATGCACCCTAGACATGTATTCCAACACATAGTCAAGGGACAAGTCCATATAATATCCAGACTTTCCACGAATGAAAATTCCTTTATACAGGAATTGGACTCTTTAAAGAATAATGTTCAAGCACGAGGTTATAGTAAAAATCTACTGAAAAAGGAAATGGACAACAGCAGTCTCTATAAAAAACAAGTCTCTATAAAAAACAAAGTGCAAAACCATGGTTACATAGAGGTAAAAAATGGCCTAATAAGGTAGATGCACTGGTTCAAAAAGCTAATGAAGGTTTGAAAATAAGTTTAACATACAGTAATGATATAGGTGGTATATGTAATATAATTAGAGAACTGGAGAATTCTTTTAACAGATGAGAATATAACTAGAGTTGTAGGGACACAACCTAGATTTATTTTAAAAGAAATACAAATTTGAAAGATATTTTGTGTCAGGAACCTATGCATTTTAAAAATTCAGGCATTAAGAAGAAGGGAACTTATCCATGCCTACATTGTAAAGCCTGTAAGCACATTTTACAAGGCAACTGTTTTATACACCTCAGGACCAACAAGAATTACTTTTTGAATATGTATGCTGACTGTAACACGCAAAATGTCTATATTGCGAACTGTCAACAGTGTACCACATATTATGTAGGAAAAACAAATTGCAGACTTAAAGATAGAATTTTTAAGTATCTATCAGATATAAGGTTAAGAAAAACACAATGCACTGCACAAGCATATAGAATTGCATAATGATCATGTTATTTGCCTTTATGATTATATGTGTTGTAAATAGAAGTCAAAGAATGTGTGGCTTCTATAATGAAATTGAATACAAAGAGATGCAATGGATTCTTAGACTGCGAGCTGACAAAGCCTCAGAATTAAATGATGATGACCCTTTAAAACCAGCTCTAGCAAAAAGAAGGGTAAACTATTGATTTTCATTGGTTGTGTTGTACTATATTCGATACTATGTTTTTACTAGTGTTTTATCATCTGATGAAGGGATTTACCCGAATGCTTATGATACTGCTTTTATTGTTTTAATAAAATGAAGTTGCTTCATATACAGCGAGGTAGTACTTGCCTTACTTTTGGATTTACTATTTGGATTTTTTTTGGCAGTAATTACAGTGGAAGGAGTCCTTTACTTTTTGTTCTTTACATCAACTTTGGAGGGACATACACTTTTTTTGTAACATCACTGTTGTCCCATATTTTCTACACTTTTTGACTGTCTTCACTGTGTTCCATGCAGGGTTGCCAGATTTCCAGCTAGGGACTAAAAAAAAAAAAAAAAAAGGTCTTTCATGTCTTTAATACGGAACATCAGGGGGACTAAAAAAAAAAAAAAAGTCTTCCACGTCTTTAATGAGAAACATAAGAGTTCCGCATTAATCAGAAGTAGCTCTGCATTTATTTTTTATTTGATTGGCCCTGGCCAATCAAAAATAAATAAACACAGAGCTACTTCTGTTTAATGCGAAACATCGCAGTTCTGCATTAAACAGAAGTAGCTCTGTTTTGCGATGTTTTGATTGGTCCGTATGCCGGTATACAGGCCAATCAAAAATCGCTAAACACGGAGCTACTTCTGTTTAATGCGGAACATCGCAGTTCCGCATTAAACAGAAGTAGCTCTGTTTTGCGATGTTTTGATTGGCCCGTATATCGGCATACGGGCCAATCAAAAATCGCTAAACACGGAGCTTCGTTTAATGTGGAACTTCCGCATTAAACACAAGAAGCTCCTTGTTTAGCGATTTTTGATTGGTCCGTATGCCGGTATACGGGCCAATCAAAAAAAAAAAAAACACAAAGCGGAGGCTGCCCGGGATTTAAACCGGCAGGGCAGGACTCTGGATCAGTCTGCTGATATCGGGACAGTCCTGCCCAAATATGGACGTCTGGCAACCCTGGTTCCATGGTATCTCCAATGCTGTGGAAAGTTTTTTGTACCCTTCTCCTGATTGATACCTTTCAACAATGAGATCCCTTTGATGCTTTGTAAGCTCTCTGCAAATCATGAATTTTGCTGTAGCAGGCAACTGAGTAACTGTAAGGAAAATCCTACTAGGATAGCTGAACTTTATTTCTGGTTAATCAGTCTGTCTTTAATTGACACCATCCCCCATTCTGGAATTATAGCTAAACTCACTAAACTAGGTATAAATTCCTATGTCACAAGATGGGTTGCCAACTGGCTCACTGACAGAACCCACACTGTAAAAGTTGCAGACTCCAAATCTGCCCTCAAAGCAGTGACAAGGGGAGAACCACAGGGTTCCATCCTGGGACCCCTCTCCTGTTTGGTATCTACTTCTCTGAAGTACAGGCTAACACAGAAGGTCTCTGGCTAATGAAGTTCGCAGATGACTGCAAACTAGGAGCCATAGTCAAGTTCCCAAATGATGTGGACATCCTACAGAAGGCCCTCACTGAGACAGATGCCTGGTGTCAGAGCCATGGCCTCAAGCTCAATGCTAATGTAAAAAAATGCCTTTGGTAAAAACTCTGTACCCATGAACTACTACATAGGCAGCAATCTACTTAACACCGAATGTGTGATAAGAGACCTTGGGACCCAGGTGAACAGTAGTCTCTCCTTTGATAGTCACATCACCACAGTAGTCGAGCCACACCTCATCATAAAAGGGTTCTCATCCAGGAAAAAAGAGGTCATTGTTTCCCTCTATTCGTCACTCATTAGACCCATTATAGAGTACAATGCCCCTTTTGGATTGTACCTCACAAGACATCTGCAGCAGCTGGAAAGGCCACAGAAGTACCTCACAAAGAGGATTACTGGCCTCAAACAAATGCCCTACACTGACCGCCTCAAAAAAACTCCAGCTTTACTCTGTAGCATAAAGCCTACTCTGAGGTGATCTCTGCCTAACATATAAAGCTATGTCAAACCCAGAGCTGTTGGACATGCTACACCTAAAGAAATTCCAATCCCTCTGAGCTACACGCTCTAGGGACCTAAACCTTGTCACCACAATAAACAGGACACGCTGGAGGGATAGATTCCTGTCCCAGAGACTTCCTATACTTTGGAACAAGCTACCCATCTATGTCAAGCAAAGTTCTTCATTAGCACTCTTCAAGAAAAATCTTGATGAGTGGATGGGAAATGGAAAATACACCCCGGGGATCACTTCTGTGTCTCTGCTAGACAGTGGCACAGGAAAATAACTTTCTTGGGTGGCGTAAGGTATGGAACCTTGCTGGCTAGGCTTACGTAGGCCCTTGGGCTGATAGCCTAGTACCTACCTATGATGGCAGGTGTGTACCCAAGAAGACTGAATGCTCTAATTAAATAAAAAGGTAATTCAACAAAGTATTAGTTTAAGGGTGTGCCCACTTACGCAATCAGCTTATTGTACGTTTTTTATATTTTTTTCCTTCTAACAGGTTTGTTTTGCAATTGAATTGTACAGGTTTTAGGTCACATTAAAGGTGGGAAAAGTTTTGAAATGATTTATTGTGGTCTCATTTTTTATATCACAAAAACCTGGCATTTAGCAGGGGTGTGTATACTTTTTATATCCACTGTATGTATGTATATATATATATATATATATATATATATATATATATATATATATATATATATATATATATATATATATATATATATATATATATATATATATATTCCCATTGTTTCTTTGTGACTTGCTTATCCAATTTCTCTTCCCAATCCTTTCTAACCTCCTCTGATTGATTCTTGTAACCATGCAGTGTTTTGTATGCTCTACTAATTATTCCTTTTTTAATGGCAGTGTCTGTTCTAGATTCTACCAAAAACTCAGCCAGTTCTGGTCTTTCATTTAGGACTCCCCTATTTCTTTCTTTTTTGCCTATACTCTATCAGTCCTTGATAAGGAAGGCAATCTCTAACCTGCAGACCAAATAAATTCTTGGCGTCTTCCCATTGTATCATCTTTCCCTCTCTAGTTATTTGCTCCCAATACCTTGGTTCCTTTGCTAGTTTTCACCAATAAATTCCAGGCCCTCTTGCCTGTTTATATCTCTAATTGCAGTTATCCCTGTCGGTATAATCTCTTTTCTCCATTCCTGTGATTTATTAGTTTTTAGGATACCCTCTGCTACTTTGTAGATATATGCTCATAAAGTCACAGCTTACTCTGTCAAATTCTGTCTTTGCATCAAGACTCACCAACAACAATGGTATTTTTTTTACATTTTGCTTCCCTCTTGGATCATCAGTGTTCTGTTAATGTAAATGTTTGCCTCCCCTCCACAAACCCACATTGATTAATATCTATCAACTTTGGTATTACTTTTGCCATTATAGACATGAACACTTTTATAGTCATGGTTTATTATTGAAATGGGCCTGTATGAAGTTGGAGCTCATGGATCTTTACCCTCTTTTAGGTATTACAGCTACCACTCCTTTCTTCTAGGATGTTGGTACGTCTCTTAAAATACTGTTAAACAAAACCTTCCAGATCTTTATCAGTTTTGTCCCTCCTAACTTCCAAACTTTCACAGGAATACCATCTATTACTGGGGACTTTCCAGTAGATTGGTTATACATCATAATTTGTATCTTATCTCCTCCTATCCTAACAATTAGTAATTGAGCCTCATCTACCACTAACCTTTGCATATTTAATTCTTCCATAAGCATTTCCATTTGTATCTTTTCTTGATTTCTATATTTCTCTGCTTCATGCAGAGTTTCTTAGAATTTCCGAAATATTTCTAATACCTCTACAGGATCTCTTGATGTCCTCCTATTCATATGCTGAAGTATTCAAAACATGGAGTCCATCCCCGGCTGACTCGTACGTATGTCCAGTGTACAAAAGTCTAATGTTACTGTGAGTTGTGTGTGATGCCGCACATTAGTGTACATCACCCATAAAGAGACATCGGGTATAAAGCAGACATCAGCACGTACCAACCTCAGAACATTTCTGCCACCTGTCCATCCGCCTGCCCTGGTTGTTGCTCACCAGATGAGTCATGGACTTTGGTTCAGTTAAGTACCCTGTTGTTTTTTTTGGTTTGTTTTTTTAATTTTGGCTACTGTATTGTGCTGTGATTACATGTCATCTAGGAAGGGCAAGTGTCAGTTTGGAAGGCAGATTCCATATAAGGACTCTCACAATCTCTGCATGTTTTGCTTAGGCCCAGACCATGACCATACCGCTTGTGCCATCTGTAAGGCCTTTGTACCCAAAACCCTTCACAGCCATCTAGCTACCCTGAAATTATATCTGGAGAATCAGCACCTTAACAGGTGTCTAGTGTGAGTTATGGAGGTGGCGTCAGGCCCTTCAGATAAGCCGCAACCTAAAAAGGGCATGAAATCACAGCCTGAACTTCGCACTTCTCCCTGTCTTTCTGGTATCCCTCCCATTGCTGATATGGGCCTGGAGTCCATCCCAGAGTCTGTAGATGTTCCTTTGCTGAGTACCACAGTGGAAGCTGTGAAGGACTCTACCAGCACGTCCAAGGGGGAATCACAGGTATCCAATCCGGACGTGGGGGGAACCACTGCTTGTAATTACCGAAGCCCCACATGGCGTCACCCAGATCATCGTATGGGAGGATGTGCCTATGGACATCGTGGAGTGCATGATGATGTCTGGCCCTTCCACCTTTCACCACATGGAAGCTCCAAAAAGAAAAAAGTCAAAACTAAACGTGTTTCTCCAGTTCCACAGGCTCAAGCATCAGATTGGCAGGCCTTGTCCAAAGGCCATTTCAATGCTTTTATGGCTCTACGTCAAACCTCGGCTTTTCCTTTCTCTTCTCCTGCCTTCCCTTCCTGCACTCCTTAAAAGAGAACCTCTAAGAATATTTCCTCAGATGATGAGGAATCATCAGGAGTTGACTCCCTGACTTATTCAACCCAAATTTCCTCCCCTTTGGGTTACACTTCACCAGAAGAGGAATCTAATGGTACAGATTCTCCTGGGGAGGATATTTCCTTTGAGGAAACTATTCTGAGGATGAAAGAATTCTACAAATGGGACTGTTGCCATGTGTCTGACATACAAAAGAGGTACTATGACTGCATTCAGATGGACTCTCCCTCTCTGTCTGCCATCCTCCCTGTCCTACCAACTTTCCTAGAAGCCTTTGTAGCTTTTTCTAAATGCCCAGACTCCTAGCCTCTAGCTCCCAAGCACCCAGATAGATTTTATAAGGTGCCCTGAGGGCTCCAAATTCCTCTTCAAAGCCCCCTCTACAGACAGTTACTATATCAGTTTCTGCTGGCAAGGCATCCAAATTATTGCATTCTACCTCCTTCCTTCCCTCAGATAAGGAGAGCAGAGTCAGAGAGAGATTAGGGAAATTATATACCTCTGCTACTTTGACCTTCAGGGCAATTAGTTATCAAATTCATATGGCCAGATATTCCATAGCACTCTTATCAGATGCAGGAAATCTCCTTTCTGAGCTCCCTGATTTTCCCACCAAGATTAAGCCCTCCTCCATTCTCAGTTATTCTGCCCAGGTTACAAGGCAGTCCAAGTGCAGTTATGATGACATGGAGGCCTCAACCAGGGCAGCTGCATCTGGGTCTGTCCTAAGGAGGTATTCATGGCTTAGGCTTCAACCCTTGGCTGATATTAAAGACAAGTTAATGGATGCCCCTCTGGATAACAAAGCCTTGTTTGAAAAAACAGCTGTAGAACTGTTTAAATTTCTCCAAGAAAAGGGCAAGCATCTCCAGGATGTAAAATTTATATTTGTTTTGCCTGTCCCCAGGTACCGGAGGAATTACTCTACCAAAACCACTTTTGTCAGAAAGCCAGCTTAGGCCACCATCTACCAAAGTTAAGGGATTCCAGGAAACAAATTCTTTCAAAGTCTGCTTCCTCTACTCCCACTCAGGCTAAGCCTGGTAGTCTGTGACTGCCTGCTTCCAAGCCCATCTGCTCCTTTGCCTCTTCACCTCTCTCTCCTTGCTTGGAATCAGATAACCCAGAACTCTTGGGTCCTGAATCATCCATCAAGGATATTTCATGGTGTGGGAAACTCTTCCCTCATTCAGGGGTATCCCACAACCACCAAAAGAACAACTGGAATTCTTTCCCCATGCCATATCCAACATTTTCTGTCAAGGCACTATTCAGGAAGTCCGAATTTTACTCCAGGATGTTTTTGGTTGCCAGGAAGGATGGCCCCTGGAGGCCCATTCTAGACCTTTCCCATCTAAATACCTTTTTGAAAAACCCCACCTTTCTTATGATGACTTTACCAACCTTTCTCACACTCATACTTCCCCAGGCATTTATGATGTCATTGGACATCAAAGATGCCTACCTTCATATCCCCATTCACCTCCGGTTCAGGAAATTTCTTCTCTTTTCTGTTGCTTCCTCACATTTTCACTTCTGTTCTTTACCCTTTAGTCTGGCTATAGCACCAAGGGTCTTCACAAAATGCTTAGCTCCTGTCATAGCCTACTGCAGACTACAGGGTATAGAGATTTTTCCATACATAGACTATCTTCTTATCCAGGCCCCATCCCCAGACATCCTTCAGGAGAATCTCCTTCATGGTGTCTCTCCTAAGTTGCAAAATAAACTATCAGAAGTCTACTCTGACCCTTCCCAAGACCATGTTTTTCTTGGCTGCAGGATTCAGACATACAGGAAGCTAGCCTTCTTACTTCCAGAAAAGGTTCTGCCCCTTGCCTGTTATTCCCAGGCCTCTTGCCCCTCCAATCTCTGACTACCAAGGACTTTCTATGCCTCCTGGGGTTTATGGCCTCAACGATTCCCATGCTTCCTTTAGCCAAGTTGCACATTTAATATCCAGTTTTTTAAACCAGATATACTTGCTCAAGCTGTTCAAAGCTGTAGAGATTGGCTGGCCTGCTGCCTTTTGCCCTGCTGTGATATTGGAAAAAGATAAGTGTTTATTTTCAATTGTCTTCTGCACTTCTGTTTTACTACATATCTCTGTAATCTGTATAACTGTTTTTTTTCCACTCAGTTGTGATGGTGATCTTAAATCTTGGTAGCTTTGAGTTGCCCACCTCGGTATAAAGTTGATACTGGACACACCCTCCAGTAACATTACATCAGCTCATTCTACTGTTTATAGTGAGAGCTTAGTAAAGGCCCAGCCCTTCAGCTTCTGAACCTTGAATTCTCATCTTCTGTCTCTTCATGATCTACTTAAAAAAAAAAAAAAAAAAAAAAAATATATATATATATATATATACCTCTTGCTACTTCATTTTGCTGTTTGCCATATTTATTACTGCTTGTTGGTAGCCTCACTAAATTGATGACAGTATTCTACTGAATCGCTGCTTTATTAGTGCTGTTACTGTTGTGATTTCTGAGCTATTGTTTCAAAGCAATCTATTGATTAACTATATTGCATTGCTATCTACTGAATTTTATTGCTGTTTAACTGTATTTTTTCATACTGCAAGTGCTATTCTGTCGACTATAAGTGATTAATCTGTGCTTCATTGTGAGTTTTTTCTTACTGAGTTCTTAACGTTAAAATTGAGTAGCATACTCTAAATACAGGTCTGCAACATCCAAGGCTTGCTTCCTGCCGTTCCTGTTACTAGAGTAATCCAGATACAGATTTGCTGTATCCAGGACTGTTTTGTAAGTTTCCAATTAACAAAGACCTCTCTTTGTTAGAAGGAAGCTTTCCAGCTTATCAGTGGGAGTGGTAAGCACTAGGTAGCCTATCTACCACAAGAGTGGTTTCTGGTTCTGAAATTGCAGTTTATTGGCCGTTTGGACAGTTTTTATCTCCCTTTCAACTTTCTGGTTTAAAAGCTCATGTTTGCGCGGGTTCCGCTAAGCTGGGGTAAACTATTATCGGTGCCAGAAAGTCTGCTGTTCAATTTTTCCTTTAGATCTTGCTAGTTCTCTTTTCTCTTGCACATTAATTAGCTTATTCACCTAGCATTTCATCAGGCTTTTTGTAGCATTATTGTAGCACACAAGTGCTATCAGCACTAGACGTACTATAAGGAAACAGCACCAGTACTTAGTAATGATGACCATCCCTCCTGGCATGTCAAAAGTCAGATGTTATGTAGTCCTATCTCACCTCCATTATTACGTGTGGGTTCGGTGCCGATCCTCGGCTCTGACTTGGCTGCTTAGAAAGCCTGAAAACTTCTGATTGGCTCATGGCTAATAGGTATCCCATGATGCATGCGCACATTCCCCAGATCTCGTTTGCCGCGTCTTCAGTCGGAAACTTCTTTTGGTTAGCCGTGGCTAAGTGATTTAGTTCTTTATTATTACTACTTGTTAGGAGTTTTAGCTTAGTGTGAAGTGATTTTCTTATTGCTGATAACCTTATTGTGATACCGATTTGTGTCATATTAACCGGACTTGACTTTTTACTGGATTTGACTTACTGCTATAAACTTCTTGGGCCTGTTAGCCTTTTGTGTGTGATTCCTGTGAGTGTGTGCTTTTAGACTAAACCGTTTTACTTAGAGGTACTAGTCTGTTCCCTTTTCCTTTACACTAGGTTCGTTTAAGTTACAGAACCTAGTAAAACCTCCCTTTGTTGTTTGTTGTGAGAGTTATGGCTAGATCTGTTTAAGTTAGAGGATCTAGTTCCTCTCTTGTTGAGTGAGTGTGTTGGTTGTTTCAATCGCCTATATTGAGACTGCCTTTATGTCTAAAGAACATAAAGAGCATAAACAGTCAGGATTTAAAAAGTGTACTAAATGCTCTCAAAAAATGTCCATCACTGATGGACATAGCATCTGTGTGTACTGTTTAGGGGCCATGCATCTTCAAGTGACTTGTCTCTTTTGCCATTCCTTTAGTCCTAGAGTGCTCCAGGAATGGAAGAATAAGCTGATTCTAAAAGGCATGTTAAAACCTTCCTTTGAGGAAGACCTAGCCAGTTCGTCGTCCTCTGCTAGGTCACAGTCTTCTAGTAAAGCTAAGGGCAAGACCTCAAAAAGGCCTTCTCCAGCCTCAACTTCAGTCTCTGAACCTCCACAGAAGTTACCTAAATCGGAGATGGCCTCTGTCGCTTCGGCTCTGCTGTCCTCTGAGCCAATCGAGATTCTGGACACGGATATTGCAGTATCGGCACCAAGTGCTTTGGTGCCGATCACTAGCAGTCCTCTTCAGAGTCAGTCTACAGACATTTCACCAGTCTCCCCTACTCTAAATTTGCCTATATTGCAGAGAGTGAGGTCTCCCACACTCCTCCAGATCCTCCAGGAGCTTTTCTGAAGAAGACATCGAGAGAGTGGTGCTCAGACTCCTTAAGTCGTCAACCTTGCCAAAATATTTATTGGCTCTGACCATTTCTCTCTCTCGGAGCTGACTCCTGTTACCAATCCTGCTCTTTTTCCTCCTCCAACCCAGATTGGGCCTTTGGAGCTGATGCTGTCAGTACAGAATATAGTGGTGTCTTCAACTCCAGCACCCCGGGTAGTTGTCTCAGAGCCGAGCTCCAGTCCGACACTGTCAGCGCCGTCCGAAGTGTCTAGGCTCTGAAGCTCTTCCGTCAGGCCCGAGGGAGACGCTTGGAACCGAACCTCTTCATTGCCGAGTCTTCCTCTTGGTCTGTCGGCCCAAGTGAGTTCGGACCCTACATCATTCTTGGAGCCAATTCCTTTGGAGCCATTGGCACCTACGCTCTCCTCGGAGCTGGGGCGTCGTTCAGAGCCAGAGGAATTGGTCTTCGTGAAGATGAGCATGTTGGATAGTTCATCCGTACCACGTAGGAGTACCGATGCTGTACTCCCTCAAGTGCCGACTACAATCTCAGCATCCTCTCTCCCCCAAGATGGTAGAGACTCACAGCCTCAGGACCCCCATTTGGGAGGTCCCCGATCTTCCGAGACCTCCCCAGAAGACCCCGCTGAGGAGCCCCCTTGGAAGAGATCATGTAAGAGGAAGCATGTAGACTCCCCTGCTGAGTCTTTCACATCTGACACTGACCTCAATGAGTCGGAGGGGACCCCTAATTCGTCCTCTGAAGATGTCTCCTTTGCAGACATTTTGGAGATCCTCAGGCAGAGAGGCAGCTGGCCCACCATTACCCCTTCCGATAAGGAGTCAGTGTACCTGAAGGCTTTTGGGTCTCAACCCTCAGCTTCATGGGTGTCTCCTCCATTTGATGGATTACTGGATCTTGAGAGTCAGAAAGCATGGCAGACTCCTGATGCCGTGGAACCGGTCACCAGAAGGCCGAATAAATTTTTCTCCGCCCCCTAAAGACAAAGAGTTTTTATCCAAGGGTTTACCTGTTGATGCCATGGTGGTGGCGGCGGCCACTAAGAAGGAGCTAGCAGAGACGACTTCTTCTATCCATCCACCTAATAAGGAATCCCGAACGATGGATAGGTACGAGAAGAGTATCTTCTCTTCAGTGACTTTTACACTCCGATCACTGAACTATCTATCACATTTTACGAGACTTCAGAGAGATCTCCTAAAGGAGTTAGGAGATACTCTTCAGGGTTCCTCTACTGAAGCAGTCCCATCTACAGTGTTGGCTCAGTTGGCTACCCTCACATCTGTTGTTAACTCCTCCATGCGGCTGATCTCATACGCAGCTGATGGTGCGAGTAGGGTGGCGGGTTCAGGAGTCTCATTAAGGAGACATTCCTGGATGCATCTATGCAACTTTGCTGAGCCTTTCAAGTCTACATTCACCAATGCTGCGGTGGACGGATCCTCTCTTTTTGGACCCAAGGTGAAAGATACCCTCACCAGGTGTGAGCAGGAAGGAAAGACTCACTCTACCATGGGAGGAGTCCGTTTTACCGTTCCTTCTAGACCTTACCCTAAAGGTCAGAAGAGCGGCAAAATGTGGTTCAAGAAATCACAGAGACCTTTCCAGGACACACAAGGTGATTCCTCCTTCAGAGGCAGGGGAGAAGGAAATAATGGTAGATGTCACCCTAGAGGCAGGGGAGGCCCACAAAATCAGGGAAGTCGCGATTCCTTTCGCGACCATCCCTATCAACTTTCCTGATGTGGAACCCGACTGTGCATCTCTGGAGCCAGTCGGAGGTCACCTGTCCTTATACCCAGAAGCCTGGCTAAATCTCACTTGAGACAAGTGGGTACAAGACATTATCACCAGAGGTTACTCTATACCCTTTTCCCTTCCACCACGCCCTCCCAAAAGGATCCCAGATGTACCACCCAATCACAGGGATCAAGCAGCTATAGAGATAGAAAAGCTGCTATGAAAAAGAGTCATCCAAAAGGTCCCAACAGACCAGACAGGATTAGGAACATACTCCAGATTCTTTTTAGTTCCAAAAAGAACAGGGGACTGGAGACCCATCCTAGACCTCAGCAGGTTAAACGAGCATGTAAAGAAGTCCAAGTTGCGAATGGTCACTCTACAATCCATACTCCCTTTGTTAGGGAGAGACAGTTGGATGTGATCAATAGATCTCCAGGATGCCTACTACCACATAATGATGGACAAAGTAACAAGGAGCTACCTACACTTCCAGCTGGGATCCAATCATTACCAGTTTCGAGCACTGCCCTTTCGTCTCACCACAGCCCCCCAGGTGCTCACCAAGTGCATGGCAGTAGTCACAGCTCATTTGCGGCATCAGGGAATCCAAGTCTTTCCATACCTGGACGATTGGCTCCTGACCGCCACCACAAGGCATTGCCTAGTTCAATTGAGAGATTCCACAATCAAGCTCCTATCTCAATAAACTGGGAAAAATCCTCTATTTTGCCCACTCAGTCTATAACTTTTATAGGAGCAAACATAGATACGGTCGATATGACAGCCAGACTACCTATGGACAGAATGCAGAATCTTGTGCAACAAATTTACAGGATACTTCCCCTTCGAAGAGTCAAAGCGAAGGTGGTGTTGCAGCTTCTTGGAACTATGGCATCAACCATAACCTTGGTACCTTTAGCAAGACTACATATGAGAATACTCCAATGGCTGCTGTCATCCCAGTGGTCATTTCAGCAGTTGCCTCTACATCATCAGATTCTGATTACAGATTCTTGCAAAAAGGACCTACGCTGGTGGATTCAACCAGGTCATCTTACCACAGGGACTCCCTTTGTACCGCACCAACCCATTGCCACTGTGACCACAGATGCCTCTCAGATAGGGTGGGGAGGCATTATTTTGGCAGGACCGTCCAAGGCACATGGCAAGAGCAGGCCCATCTGCATATCAATGTCCTAGAGATGAGAGCGGTGCTTCTAGCGTTGCAAGCACTTCACGACTTTCTCCCTCTAGGGACGATAGCTATCCAGACCGACAACATGTCGGTGGTCTGGTATCTAAACAAATAAGGGGGAACCAGATCATACCCCTTATGTCGAGAGGCCCTGCGAGTTTGGAATTGGGTGATTCCTTCCCAACGCTTTCTCATTGCAATGCACATCCTGGGGACTTCCAACGTGATAGCGGACAAGCTAAGCAGGGCAATATTGTTAACTCACGAATGGTCCTTGAACCAGAAAATAGCCAGTATGATCTTCCACAAGTGGGGACAACCCTGCTGCAACCTATTTGCCAGCCCCATCAACAACAAATGCAGCACCTTTTTCTCTCTCATCCCCCCTCTGGGAGAGTCTCCAAGAGATGCACTAGTCCACGATTGGCCCCCAGGACTCCTTTATGCTTTTCCTCCTTTTCCACTCATCCCCAAGGTCATACAGAAAGCAATGCTGTTGGGAAGTAAGATGATCCTCATCAATCCTTACTGGCCTCATCAGATTTGGTTCCCTTTTCTCGAGCCTCACCTGTTAGACTACCCATGGACTCTGGACCCAGTGCCAAACCTCCTGACACACATGTCAGGTTCTCTTCACCCCAACCTCCACACTCTCAAACTGACAACATGGCTGCTCCAGTTACGTCACTAGTCAGGCTTCATGATTTGTCTCCAGCTGTAACTCATATTATCACCTCTTCTCACAAGCCTTCAACCAGAAAACTGTATCGTAGCAAATGGAAGAGATTTTCTATATGGGCACACAATACAGAAGTTGATCCATTTACAGCTCCCATTACTATTGTTCTAGAGTTTCTTTCAGAACTCTTTCACCAAGGTTCAGCGGCTGCTACACTCCGAGTTCAACTAGCAGCAATATCTAATTTTCATGTGGGGATTAATGTGGGGATTAATGATTCCAGTCTTATGTCTCACAAACTGTGCAAATCCTTTCTTAAGGGTTCCATGATGTTAAGACCTCCTGTGCAAGACCCCGTTTCTCCTTGGGACCTGAATCTAGTTCTGTCTAGACTTACTCTGCCACCTTTTGAACCAGCCCATAGTTGTCAGTTGAAATTCCTGTCTTGGAAGACTCTTTTTCTGGTAGCAATAACCTCAGCCAGACGAATTTCTGAATTACAGGCCCTGTCTGTTAAACCTCCTTATTTAATTTTTCACAAAGACAGGGTCTCTCTCTGGACCAACCCTTCTTTTATTCCTAAAGTCTGTTCTCAGTTTCACTTAAACCAAACAATTGAATTGCCAGTGTTCTTCCCTAATCACTCCAATAAAGCAGAGTATACATTCCACCAATTGGATGTGCACAGGCAACTACGTTTTTATAGCCACCGGACCAAAGAATTTAGAAAATCAGAACAGCTGTTTATTTCCTTTGCTGAGGCGAGAATAGGCTTGCCAGTTTCCAAGGTTACACTTTCGAACTGGATCTCTAGTTGTATTTCTTTTATTTACAGTTCTCAGGGAAAGGAGTTATCCTTTAAAGTCAAAGTGTATTCCACCAGGTCCTTCTCTACTTCTGCTGCTTTCCAAGCCAGGACACCTATTGATAATATATGTGCAGCAGCAACATGGGCTACCCCTCATACCTTCATTTCCCATTATAAATTGGATTTAACTTCCAGGGGTAGAGCTTTGTTTGGTTCCATGGTACTCAGGAGTATCTTCCAGTGAGCCACCCATTCAAGATGCTAGGGACGCTGTCCCACACATAATAATGGAGGCGAGATAAGACTACATAACATAAAGAAGTTATGTACTCACCATAACATTCCATGTATGTAGTCCATCTTGCCGAACATTATTATGAACCCTCCCACCAGCCCCCTTCCTGGAGGATCTGGATACAGTTTTTCCTTTTCTACAGTGGTTTTTACCACAAGGGCGCTTTTTATTACAGTTTATTCTTCTGGACCTTTGTCCTTTTTCCTGTCTTATCCTGATAGACTAGTAGCAAACAAGATCTGGGAAATGTGCGCATGCATCATGGGATGCCTATTAGCCACGAGCCAATCAGACGTTTTCAGGCTTTCTAAGCGGCCAAGTTGGAGCCGAGGATCGGCTCTGAACCCACACGTAATAATGTTCGGCGAGGTGGACTACATTCCTGGAACATTATGGTGAGTACATAACTTCTTTTTTCCTGTGCTTTCTCTTATTAACCTGGTGAACTTGGGGATTTTGAGGCAGTGTAACAACTGCCTCATGTATACAGACAACCCTCTCCTCTTATCTCCCAACACTGAGACTTGTGAGAGATGCACTTATATCTCCAAATTGGAAGCTATGCTCTCTCCAGCCAGGACCGGAATAGCTGGTCAAGAGGAGAAGGTCAACACCTGTACCACATCACATGGAACACATACCCCTCCAGAACACCCACCGCGACAGCCCTCACATAAAAACACAAACCACACACCCACATTTCATGGAGGCTCTCAATAGAAATCTACCCAAACAGCAAAGATCTACAAGGCAGAAATGCACTCAACCACCACAACACAGCACAAACCACAAGAGACACAGCTCACCTACACAGTGTGCCCTCAACCTAAGCCAAAACAGCTTGCCCAATACAATAATCATAGGTGACTCAATAGTGAGGCACACTGATGTCTCACTCACTAGGTTGAATAAGGCGAATGTAGCAGCTGTCAGGTGCCAGAGTCCGACGCATTCACTCAGGTCAGTCCACAAGTACAAGTATGACTGTCATTGTCCATGTGGGTGTGAATGACCTGAGATGCACCTGCATGGACTACATGAAAAGAGACATGGTGGAGCTCTCGGATTATTTGGCCCAGGCAGGTATGACCCTATCCCTGAGTAGCATCCTATCATCATCCAGAATGATACCGCAGTACAAACAGAAAATGATTGACTTCAAAAATTGGCTACGTTTCTGGTGTCATTCTAAGGGGATCCAGTATCTGTCTGCTTGGGATGACATGATTGACAGACCTTGATGCTTTGCCAGAGATGGCCTGCATCTGTCAACCCTGAGTTTCTGGGTACTGGTTAAGGCTCTTGCCAACCCTATAGTGGCTTTTTTAGGCAGTGTTCCAAAGACCAAATTACCACCATAACAGCTACAAATAAATGCAGTCTGAGGGTCATGCTGCTCATTGCTAGAAGTATAAATCTCAAGATGCACTTGCTTGAAGCACTCCTCAAAAGGGAGAACATTGACATTTGTGCTGTAAAGGAGACCTGGTTTAAAGCAGCAGAGAGCACCCCTGCACTACCAGGCTATAACTCATTCCACACCTTTCAGCCCTAGAACATGGACTGAAGCTCCAAAGGCCATGGTGTCTCCATATTCATAAAGGATATGCACACCTCCAGACTAGTAGCCCAGCATAATGCATTTGAGATACTGCAGGTACAACTGACATTGGGTAAGACTGAGAATCAGGTCTTAGCCTGCTATAGGTCCCCAACCATGTCCCAAAACTCACTCCACATTCCTAAGCACCCTGGAAACTATTAAGATCCAACCCAACACACATACTAGGTGACTTCAACTACCCCTCCATCAACTGGGAAAACTACTCATGCACCAATGCTTCATGTAATTCATCAATTCCAATGCCCTGGACCAGCTCATTCTTACCCCCACTAGAGGAAGCAACATCCTTGACCTGGTTATTACTAACATGGGCAACCATTGCTCTACACCAATAGTCAATTCCACCCTAGTTAGATCCGAACACAAACTAATCACCATGGAAATCCACATCTCACCCACACCACACCCACCTGCAAAGGTAACCACCATGACAAACTTCTCCAAAGCTGACTTTGGACTCCTAAAAACAGAGGTGGCTAACTTCACGGCACCCATGCCAATGGAAAATAGATGCATGACTGCCAAATCATACACCAATGCACTGTACAAACACGTACATAAACGCATAGAACTACCCATACCCAAGAGTACCAAGACGCTGACATCCAAAAAAAGGAAGCCAATCTGGTGGTCCCCTGCCATTAATAAACTCTACAACAGAAGGAAGAAACTGTTGAAGTCCCAAGACTGGAAAAATTCCCTTATTAGCCTCAACAAAAAGTTGAGATCCCTCATTAAAATCTCCAAAGCCAGCTATGAAGACAGAATTGCGACAGACACTAAAAACAACCACAAAGCCTTCTATAGTTATATCAAGAATCTCCATGGCAGTACCCAGATTTGCTCTGAGTTACTGCACAGTGGTACCTCCTATACTGTAAAATATATGAATAACAAAGTTCCAATGTCAAGTTCACTTTATTGATAAAAGCAAAGCTTTCAGGAAAACTCCCTTTCTCAATGCTAACCTGGTTAGCATCAAGAAAGGGAGTTTTCCCTAAAGCTTGACATTGGAACTTTGTTATTCATATATTTTACATTGTTGGTGTTCCAGTTATCATATCAGCAACCTTCTTCCTCCTGTAATTTGCCAACAGATATTGCTAACATACTGGCCAACAGATTCAGTGCCAACTTTACATCTCTCGCCCCCTAAAGGACCAATCTCAATACCGAAAGAATGCCAGGCACCCAGCATTACTGCAGCATAGGTTAAAGCTGCATTATCCAAGGCCAAGAATACAGCTTCCGTGGGAGCCGACAATATCCCTGGCTGTGTTCTACATGAATTACAAAGTGAACTGGCACCACATCTGTGTGCCCTGTTTACTCAGCCTCACATCAGGCTTTGTCCCTACCAAATGGTGCACTGCTACAGTCATCCCTCTCCATAAAAGAGTGACTACAGACCCTGGAAATTATCGCCCCATTAGCCTGATGAGTCTGATATGTAAAGCTATGGAGCGCATCATCTTGGACCTAATTAACAAGGATATAGGGCATCTCCAAACTCTAGATCCCATGCAATTTGGTTTTGTGAAAGCCTGGTGAGCCTGGTTGACTTCTTAGCGTCAGTCACCAGAGCTGTGGATGAAGGTAAGGCAGTTCATACAGCCTACCTCAATCTGGCCAAGGACTTTGATACCATTCCTCACTTAGGAATTATTGATAAACTCACCAAACTAGGCATCAACCCCTATAATTTTAGGTGGGTTGCAAATTGGCTCACAAATAGGAACCCACAGTGTAAAAGTAGCGGACTCCATGTCAGACTGCCAACCAGTCACGAGTGGAGTCCCACAGGGACTGGTCCTCGGTCCTCTCCTGTTTGGCATCTACTTCTCAAGTCCATACTAACACGGAGGGACTCTGGCTGACCAAGTTCACAGACGACTGCAAGCTGGGAGCCAATATTATCTCCTCAAGTGATGCAGACATCCTACAGAAAGGCCTCACTGAGACCAATGACTGGTGTTGAAACCATGGCCTTAAGCTTAATGCCAAAAAATGCGTAGCAATCCACTTTGGGAAAAACTCCATTCCCACTAATTTCCACATCGATGGGAGCCCACTGAAGGCGTTATAAGAGATCTGGGGGCATAGGTTGACAGCAACCTCTCCTTTGACCACCACATTGCCACTGTGGTCAGAAAGTCCCTTCTATGTGGCACATCTCATTACCAGGGGGTTTGCATCCAGGAAGAAGGAGGTCATCATTTCTCTATACTCTTCCCTCATTAGACCAATCATAGAGTATAATGGCCCATTTGACATGTATCTCACTAGACACCTGCAACAGCTGGAGAGGCTACAAAAGTACCTCATGAAGAGGATCCTAGGCCTTAAACACATGTCCTACACAGACAGACTCAAAAAAACTCCAGCTATTCTCTATCTCATACCGTCTACTAAGAGGTGATCTCTGCTTGACTTACAAAGCCATGTCTGACCCAGCTCTGTTAGAAATGCTACATCTAAAGAAATTCCAATCCCTCTGCACCACATGCTCCAGAGACCTCAACCTCATTACTGCAATCAACAGAACAAGCTGGAGGGACAGGTTCATAACCCAGAGACTACCCGTGCTCTGGAATAGACTTCCCATACATGTCAAGCAGAGCACCTCACTGGCCCTCTTCAAGAGAAATCTTGATGAGTGGATGAGAAATAGAAAGATGTAATGGGATCCTATCTCACCTACATTCATAACAGATGGGTTCGGAGCCAATCCATCGGCTCCGACTCGGCAACTAATACACTAGCACGAAGTCTCTCATTGGCTGGGCTACTCCCTATCCCAGGATGCACTACACCTGCTTCCCCAGATCTCGTTTGCCGCTTTACAAGCTGGACGTGGTCTCAACTTGGCTGGAGCTAAGTGGTTCTTTTTTGCCTTTATTGGTCTTTGACCTTGGGGTTTTTTGTCTATATTAACCAAACAGCTGTTTTAACAGCTATTCCTTATTATTCTTTACTATTTGATACATTTTGTGTGCTTGAGTGTCTTCTGGTACTTTATTTTTTCAGTCGGGCAAGGCCCGTTTAAGTTAGAGGGCCTTTGCCCTACCTTTGAGTGCTATTAAGCCTTAATTACCTTTTTTGTGTTTAATTGTTTTTCGGGCCAAGCCTGTTTAAATTAGAGGGCTTTGGGCCGTTGAACTTGTTTTGTCTGTGACTGTTTGTTGTGAGGTAAACCTTTTTTCCTCAGTACTCGCGCCAGCGTGTCTCGCGCTTTTCAGTTGGCGCAATTTTGTTTATACTTGTTTTTACTTGTTGTGGTAAAGTCAGGTTTTTTTTTAAAAATCTTACTTGTTGAAGGGCCTGTATTATGTCTAAGGAACAAAAGTCAGGCTTTAAAAAATGCACTCGGTGCAGTTATAAAATGTCCATTACAGACAGCCATTCAGTCTGTGTTTATTGTTTGGGGCCGAAACATCTGCAAGAGACTTGTAGCGTCTGTCATGCATTCTCCTCTAGAGTTCTTCAAGAACGCAAGAACAAGCTAATTTTGAAAGGGCTTATTAAACCTTCTTTTGAGGAAGCCTTGGATCCACCTGTTGCTTCTAAAAAGAAAAGATCGTCGGCTCCGACAAGTCCGTCGGACCCGTCTACTAAAAAGCCAAAATTGACTTCTTCTTCCTCAGCTCCACTGACTTCGGGGCCAAGGGTCGAAGGGTCTGCCTCGATACCTCCTGCCTCGGCTCCATTGGTTTCGGAGCCGCAGGTTGGAGTATCGAGAGGTGAATCACCTCCATCGGTTCCAATGGCTTCGGAGCCGGTGCAGGTGTGCAGCTCACACTCTTCCCCCTCGGCTCCGAAGCAAGCTCCTTCGGCGCCGATGGTGGTCCATGCTGTGGTGGAGTTGGCGCCGATAGCGTTGGAACCATTTCGGAGCCGATCCCCTTCTCTCTCGGAGCCGAGAGGAAAGTCTTCTCGATTGTCTACCTCCTCTAAATCATCGAGACTTTCTGATTCGGACCTGGATAGGGTGATACAGAGGCTATTCCAATCTCCAGTTTTTACTAAATTGGTCTCGGCTCCAGCACAGTTAGCTTCGGAGCCGATCCCCCCTCCAACACATTCGATTCCTCCTCCAACCTCCTCGGAGCCGTTGGAGTCGGTGGTGGTGGAGCAAAGTGGAGCCATATGGTTGGAGCAGAGACCCCTTCGAGGTCTCTCGGTTCCGACTGTGCTTCCTACCCTGTCCTCCGGTTCAGGGTTTGGTACTGCGACCTCTTCAGCCGGGCCCGAGGGGAACACTTTGGGTTTGGGTGCTTCGGTGCCTAGTCTTCCTCTCGGAGCATCGGCTGCTGGAATTCCCAGTGCCATCGTGGCCTCTAGACCAGTGACCTCCTTGGATTCTGGAAGTCCGGCCTGTGAGGCCATGAGGAGCGCGCTGGCCATGCCTTTGCCGGTTCAGCAAGATTCTACCTCACCATCCCTAGATTTGGAGACTGGTGCCTCTGTTGTGTTGCAGCTCCCCGGCAGCGGGGCCCCAGGGCCTGAGGATACCCCATCGGGGTTCCTTCTTCGGGTGGTCCGTCCGAAACTGCTTCGGACGAACCCCCACGGAAGAAATTGTGTAAGAGGAAGCACGTAGACTCCCAAGATGAGTCTGTTACATCGGATACTGACCTCGATGAAGCAGAAGGGTCCCCCAAATCATCTTCGGATGATATCTCCTTCTCAGATATCTTGGAGATTCTGAGACAGAGAGGTGACTGGCAAGCCAAAACCCCTTCAGCTGAGGAGTCAGTCTTCCTCAAGGCCTTTGGGGCCCAGCCTTCCACCTCCTGGGTGTCTCCTCCCTTCGATGAACTCCTTGATTTGGTTTCTCGAAGGGCGTGGGAACACCCTGATTCTGTGGAACCGGTGCCTGCCAGGCCCAATAAGTTTTTGTCAGCCCCCCCCAGAAGGAATTTCTCACAAAGGGTGTGCCTGTAGATGCTTTGGTGGTGGCTTCTGCCACACAGCAGGACGTGGCAGAGGCTTCAACGTCTGTTCATCCTCCTAATAAGGATTCCAGGAGCATGGATAGGTATGGGAAGCGCACCCTGTCTTCAGCGGCCTTTACCTTACGGTTGCTGAACTACTTATGTCATTTTACGAGGCTCCAAAGGGATCTCCTCAAAGAGCTAAATGACTCCCTTGTTGGTAATCTACCTGAGGCGCTGGCCCTGACTGTTGGCGCCCAGATGACTACCCTCTTTTCTATTGTTAACTCGTCCATGAGGCTCATTTCCTATGCGGCAAGGCGAGTAGAGAGCGGAACAGGCGTTGCCCTCAGGAGACACGCCTGGTTATGCTTGTGTTCGCTTATGGAGGCCTTTAAGTCTTCCTTCACGCCCCTTTGATGGGTCATCTTTGTTTGGTCCCAAGGTGAAGGACACACTAACTCGGTGCGAGCAGGAGGGCAAGACTTTGACTGCCGTTGGGGCCCGATTTTCCACTCCTTCTAGGCCTTACCCCAAGGCTCAGAGAGGAGGGAAAATGTGGTTTAGAAAATCTCAGAAGTCTTTCCCTACTCCACCCAGTGATTCCTCCTCCAGAGGCAGGGGAGGGGGAAATCCTGGAAGATGCCGCCCCAGAGGTGGCAGAGGCCCTCGTAACTCTGGAGACCGCGATTCCTTTCGTGGTTCTTCATACAACCAGCGTCCCTGAGTTGTTGCCCGACTGTGCATCTCCGGAGCCAGTCGGGGGTCGATTTGCGGCGCACCCACAAGCTTGGGAATCCATAACAAGCGATCAGTGGGTGCTTCGCATTATTACCGGAGGATACAACATCCCCTTCAACAAACCCCCCCTTTCTTTAAGGGAAATCCCAGACGTACCACCCAGTCAGCAGGATCAGGCAGCATTAGAGGTTTCAAAGCTGCTGGAAAAAGGAGCCATCCAGCCTGTCCCCATCGACCAGATCGGATTAGGAACTTACTCAAGATTATATTTGGTACCAAAAAAGACAGGGGACTTCAGGCCCATTTTGGACCTCAGTTCATTGAATCATTTTGTAAAAAAGTCCAAATTCCGAATGGTCAGTCTTCAATCTATTCTTCCTTTGCTGGAAAAAGATGCATGGATGTGCTCCATAGATCTCCAGGACGCTTACTATCACATTCCGATAGCTCAAGAGTCCAGGAGACACTTACGCTTCCGCCTCGGAGTCAGTCATTTCCAATTCCGAGCACTGCCCTTTGGTCTCACCAGAGCCCCCAGGGTGTTCACCAAGTGTCTGGCAGTGGTAACTGCTCACCTGAGAAGTCTGGGATTCCAAGTGTTTCCATATCTAGACGACTGGCTCCTTACTGCCACCTCCGAGCATCTACTATTCCAGGCGCTCAGCGCCACGTTCACCTTGGGCCGTTTCTTAGGGATTACGTTCAATTTGCAAAAATCTGTACTACAGCCATCTCAGTGTATTACTTTTATAGGCACAGACTTAGACACAAAAAGAATGCGCGCCTTTTTACCGGCAGCAAGAATTCAGGTCCTACAAGATCAAGTCAAATCCTGTCTTCCCTTACTAAGAGCCCCGGCCCATCAGATTCTACAACTGTTGGGTTCGATGGCGTCAACCATACTTTTAGTTCCCTTGGCCAGACTTCACATGTGAGTTTTACAATGGCTACTGTCGGTTCAATGGTCTTATCAGGAACTTCCCTTGAACCATTTAATCATGATCACGGAAAGTTGCCATCGAGATCTGCGTTGGTGGCTTCTCCAATCCAATCTCGACCAGGGGCGACCCTTTATACCTCAATGTCCCATTGCCACTGTGACTACGGACGCCTCCCAGGTAGGGTGGGGGGGTCATTACCTGGACAGGTCGGTCCAAGGCACATGGCAGATCCAGGAAACGCATTTGCATATCAATGTCCTGGAGATGAGAGTGGTACTATTGGTACTCCAAGCTCTCCATCACGCTCTCCCACAAGGCCCGATTGCTATCCTAGCCGACAACATGTCGGTGGTGTGGTACATAAACAAGCAAGGTGGAACCAGGTCTTACCCACTGTGCAGAGAAGCCATGAGACTTTGGCACTGGGCGGTAGCTACCAACCGCTTTCTAATGGCAACGCACATACCGGGGAAATCCAATGTGATTGCGGACAGATTAAGCAGGACCATTCTTTTACCCCACGAGTGGTCCCTCAACCAGGGAGTAACTGCGAAAATCTTCGACAGATGGGGTCTCCCTTGCTGCGACCTGTTTGCCAGCCCTCACAATGCGAAATGCAGAGAGTTCATCACGCTGTTCCCTTCTCAGGGACAGATTCCCAGGGACGCTCTGTCCCACATTTGGCCCCCTGGTCTTCTCTACGCCTTCCCTCCGTTTCCCCTCCTACCGAGGGTGATACAGAAGGCCATTTATCTGGAGAGCGAGATGATTTTGATTGCCCCACACTGGCCTCGTCAAGTTTGGTTCCCTTTCCTACAGAGGCATGCGATAGAAGGTCCATGGTTTCTGGATCCGGTGCCAGACCTGCTGACTCATCAGTCAGAACGGCTTCACCCATCTCTCAGGTCCTTGAAGTTGGCAGCATGGTTACTCCACTTCCATCCTTAGTCCGAGACAATGCTCTTTCTCCGGACGTGGTCCACATATTGTCTTCTTCTCATAAACCTTCCACTATCAAACTTTATTCCAGCAAATGGAAAAGGTTTGCCTTCTGGGCTCAGGAACGGGGTATAGACCCTCTCACTGCACCAGTATCGGAGGTTCTGAATTTTCTGGCCTCCCTTTTCAGTTGGGCTCTTCAGTTTCTACCATTAAGGTTCAGCTAGCGATCTCTAATTTTCATGCCTCATTTGAACCTTCATTGATGTCTCACAAACTTTGTAAGGCTTTCCTTAAAGAGGCGTGGCTCCTTAGGCCTCCATTATCTCATCCTGTCCCCCCTTGGGACTTGAATATGGTTCTTGCTGCCCTAACTGCCCGTCCTTTCGAACCAGCTGCTACCTGTGATTTAAAATTTCTGTCTTGGAAAACGGCCTTTTTAGTGGCCATAACTTCTGCCAGGCGAGTTTCAGAACTTCAAGCTCTTTGTTCTGATCCTCCCTATTTGATTTTTCACAAGCATAGAGTTTCATTGAAATTAAACCCTTCCTTTATACCAAAGGTGGCCTCCTCTTTCTGTATTCAACAAACTATAGAACTCCCTGTTTTTTCCCAGAATTCTCTAATAATGCAGAATATACCTTGCATCAATTGGACGTACATAGACAACTGTGTTTTTACTTGAATAGAACCGCTCACACGCGGAAATCAAATCAATTGTTTGTTTCCTTTGCAATGAACAAATTGGGTCATCCAGTAACAAAAACCTCCATATCTAAATGGATTAAAGATTGTATCATTTTTATTTATTCACAGGCTAACAAAGAGCTTCCCTTTCCAGTCAAGGCTCATTCTACCAGGGCAATGGCTACTTCTGTAGCTTTTCACTCCAAGTTATCAATAGACGATATTTGTGCTGCGGCAACCTGGAATTCTCCGCACACTTTCATTTCTCATTACAAATTGGATGTGGTTTCTCGAGGCAGGGCTTCCTTTGGTTCCACAGTTCTCAGGAGTGTTTTCCAATGAGCCACCCGGGATTTAGGTGCTAGGGACGCTGTCCCATCTGTTATGAATGTAGGCGAGATAGGATCCCATTACATCTTTTAGTTATGTACTTACCATAACTTCGGATGTATGGGATCCATCTCGCCTACATTCATAAGTACCCACCCTCCTTCCCCCTTCCATTCGGATTTAGAGGAGCTGTAGTTCCTTTTTTTTTGGTGATCTTTCTTGAAGAACTTTAGTTGGTTATAGTGACTACTAGTTTTTCTGTGTTTGCATGGATGTATGAAAGCGAACAAACAAGATCTGGGGAAGCAGGTGTAGTGCATCATGGGATAGGGAGTAGCCCAGCCAATGAGAGACTTTGTGCTAGTGTATTAGTTGCCGAGTCGGAGCCGATGGATCGGCTCCGAACCCATCTGTTATGAATGTAGGCGAGATGGATCCCATACATCCGAAGTTATGGTAAGTACATAACTAAAAGTTCACACCGAGGATCACTCCAGTGGCTCTACTTGATAGAGGCACTGGGAACTAACATCAGGCGGCACAATGCCAGGGCACTTCTATGGGCTAGGCTTGTAAAGGCTCCAGGGCCATTAGCCTAGTACACACCTATGAACATGAGGAAATTCCAGTGGTTCTTGAGGTCAGTTTGGATGCAACACTCCCACCTGCTTGAAAAGGGAATTAGACTGGTGGATACTTCAGGTTGCAAGGAATCCAGGCCTACCCTTACAACCACCTCTTCCAACTTAGGAGCAATGCACAGCTGCTTCGGATGTAGGGTGAGGTGCAACACTGAAATCCTAGAAGGTCAGAGATGTCTGGTCTCCAGCCCAAACAAAGGAGCTCATCGACATAAAGGAAGTAAGGATCTTAATTTTTGCCCTCCAAATCTTCAAGCTTATGCTTTCCCCAGGGGTCCTAAGGTGGTTCACAGACAACACCATGGGGGGACAGTCTTGTCTCCTGTGCCAACTGGCTTTACAGGCCTGGGAGCTAGCCTTGCAGAGGCAGTTGTCTCTCTTCAGGCTGCCTATATTCCCTCAACTTAAAATGTTGTGTCAGACACACTCGGCAGGTCCATGACTTGATCACATGAATGGATGTTACACAGGAATGTGTTTCTGGACCTGGTCCATTGATGGGGCATACCTCAGAAAGATCTCTTTGCCTCCCCCATGAACAGACAGCTTCCCAAATGTTGTGCCAGGATCCCACATCCCTTGGCATGGAAGGTGGACATTCTATCCTTTTCTTGGAAGGGGATGTTTCTGTATGCATTCCCACTTCTCCAAATGGTCTTGCAGAAAATCCAGCAGTAACAACCCAAACTCTTCCTGGTGACCCCCTTTTGGCCAAGACTGCATTGGTTCCCCTTCCTCCTGCATTTAGCCAAGGGCAATCACCACAAGTTACCCCACAGGATGGACCTACTCACACAGGGCAAGGGAACTCTAGTACAGCCACATATGTCAACTTTAAACCTGACTGTGTGGGTGATAGAGTTTTGATTCCTTTCAGACACCTTTTTTCTGGCTACATGCTTCAAGTTCTGCAAGAGGCCAGAAAACCCACAACTATTTATTTTACATTTGTTGACCGGGATAGTCCGACTGGATATATGTCCATTTTCAGCGGAGGCCCAGGGAGAAAAGCTCCACATACCAAAACAGAAACAGTACATACATCACTGAGTGATAAACTCAGGCAGACATGTTTAGAAAAATATAGACAAATAATACAGGCAGATATCAATATACACAATGTGCAGACTTGCATCTGATTGGCAAAGACGTATCAGAAAATGTGGTGTTATTATAATGGGACTGATTTCAGATCTAGCCTCTGTTGAAACTGTCTTGTGTGTGTGTCTCTGAGCACTAGTTGTTAGTGTTAACACTGACTGAAATTTAAGTGTTAATTAGCTTGGGGGGTTTTCTGATAACTTTAAAACCTGGCAATTTGTTGCATGTTGCCACTCCTTCAAACTCAGGAACCTCCCCATGGCCTTCCTGAAAATTGGAGGGATAAATGTGTATCCAAAAACACCATCATACTAGGTGACTTTAACTACCCTAATATAGACTGGGAACACTACTCAAGCCGGATTCCTGAACAGTCAATACCAAATGCCATGGAACAACTGAAGTCACCATCCCCAGAAAACAAACTAAGACTCATGACTTCAATCACGAACATGGGATCAAATGTTTCAACACCGAGTATACCCTCTACTGGTGAGATCAGATCATAACTAATCTCGCTGGAGTCCCCATCCCGCCCCCACAAAAAAAAAAAAAAAACCACAAAAAAAACTTCAAAAGCCGATTTCACACTTAAAACTAGTGTGGTCTCCTAAGGCCCCTGAGCCAGTGGTAAACATTACTCAAAACGCTGAAATCACTTACAAATGCCTTCTACCAGCACCTACAGGACTGCATGGATCAGGCAATCCCAAAATGAACTCAATGAGGAGTTAAACCCACAGTTACCCGTTTTAAGGACCTCTCTCACTCAGGATCTCGCACTAGGAGTGTGGCGCACTGTGGGCGGTCCCACTTCATAAGTGGGGCGGTGCCAGACCCCTCCACAGACCCCCATTAGCTTGATGGCTCATATCTGCAAAAGCCTGGAGAGGAGGATAATGAATATATGGATAAAGACATAGGGGAACTTGCAGAGACTGGATCCAACTCAGTTTGCTGGTCAAAGGCAGCAGATCCCTCTATAAACTTTTGTTGACTTTTCGAGACAGTCACCAAGGCCATTTGATGAGGAAAGGCAGTCCATACAGCCTACCTCGACCTGGCAAGGCCCTTCACACAATACCCCACTCAGGTATCATCGAAAAACTCATCTTGAATGTAAACCATACATCTACAGATGGGCTGCAACTGGCTAAGGAGTAATAGAACCCACAGGGTCAGTTTGGAGCCACCCATCAGACTCAAAGCCTGTCAAAGTGGTGTCCCACAGGGCTCAGTCCTGGGTAATGTGAACATAGAATACAATAAGATCTTATAATTCACAATGCTTAGACATTCAAATGCTATGAGGCATACATACTTGGCTAAACAACCGGTTGGGAAGCAAGACGTATTAGTGAAGTTGGTAGTCAGGTTTAGAACAAGAGCACAGCCAATGAGATGTGAGGTATTTTTTGAGTTCTCTTTTAAATAGGGATAGTGAGGTTTCCTTGGTAATGGCAGTAGAGTAGATTCCAGATTTTACCAGATGAGTTGGCAAATATAGCATCGCCTGTAGAGTTGTTGGATTTTTGGGTCAGTATCATTAGTTTATCAGCTGATCTAACTAGGAAATCCTATATTTCCAAATGGAAGAGGTTTTCTATCTGGTGTCTCAAAAAAGATTTACAACCACTGTTAGTGGATGTCACAGTGGTTTTGTCCTATCTCTGTGAATTGATGAAGAGTGGGCTATCTTACTCTTCAGTTAAAGCCCATCTTTCCGCTATCTCTGCATGTCTGCCTATGTTTCCACCTTTAGCTTCTAGGTTGGAAGTTAAACTGTTCTTAAAAGACATACTTTACATCAGACCACCAAGGAAACCAATTCCTCCTCCTTGGGATCTCAGTTTTGTTTTGGAGAAACTTGCTGGCTCAGATAGGGCCAGAATAAGTTCCTCTTCTGTGCAACCTTGCACCTGGAAAACAGTTCTTGTGACAATTACTTCTGCCAGAAGGATTTCTGAGTTACAAGCTCTGATATCTACCTCCCCCTTTGCAGTCTTCCATAGGGATAGAGTCTCTTTACGCACTAACCCTTCCTTTATGCCCAAGGTGATTAATGGGTTATCTGTCAATCAGTCTGTCAACCTTCCAACCTTTTTTCCTTCCCCCAATCTTCCAGTGAGAGGATTCTACACACTTTAACATGCACAGGCAACTCAGATACCACCTGAACAAAACTAATCCTTTCTGTAAGTCTGAAATGCCTGTTTGTTTCTGATCACCCAAGGGTCCAGGGTCAACCTGTTTCCAAGCAGACTGTCTCCTCTTGGATTTCTTTGTTATTTAGCCAGTGGAAAGAGTCTTTCTTCTTCTTTGAGGGCACATTCCACTAGAGCAGTGTCCTCCTCTGGAGCCTTCTTTAAAGGCTTGGAAACTTGCTGTATCCTGGAGGCAGCTACCTGGTCTTCTATTCATACATTCACTAAACACTGTAAACTAAATGTCATCTTCAGGGCTGGGTTTGCCAGAGCTATTCTGCATGGTTTTGTGGAAGATGCTTCTGCTCCTCTGCCAAGTTCTTCCTCTGCATGAGCTTTGGCACTCCCCTTTATGTTATGAATACTGCTGAATATGAATAGGATGACATAGAACAGTTGTGTAAAATCTTACCATAACCATAAATGTCCTTCTCTTCTGTATGCTGCAGTATTACTTACCCCCCTCCCCCGCCTTCCCATTGATGCTTGCTTGGCCCCTGGTGGCATGTTTTCCTCACCTAAGATCAGGCTGGTATTTTGCGGCATTTAGTTCTGAAGTTGGTACATGCTAATGTCCACTTTATACCCAATGTGTGCGAGCTGAACTGCGGCATTGCACGTACCTCACAGTAACATTAGACTTTTGTATACTGACTGGACATCCAAGTTAGCTGGCGGCAGACTCCCACATGTTGTAAATACTGCAGCATATAGAAGAGAAGGACAGCTATGGTTATGGTATGATTTACACAACTATTCTTTACTTTCCTTGTTATAGGCTCCCTAAGCTTGGCCACAGTCCTTTCTACTTTCTGTTGCCTGAGTTGTTATGCTAAAAGTTTTTGTGCTCATGTTATTAGCAAAAAAACAGTTGCTTAACAGCAGTCTGTCTAAACTTGTGTATATAATCGAGGTAATCCCTTATTTTCTACTTAGCATTCTGCAGTTGATCCTCCTCTTGTTCTTTGAGACTCCCCTTATTCTGCAATACTTTAAAATTTGTCAGTCCCTCTAAATAATTCTTGTTACTGCTTAACCATAGCTCTTTTTTATTTCCACCCTATTTTTAAACTCCACCTTAATTTTATCTCAGTCTCTAGGTATATTTTCAGAAGTAATTTATATCCCCTCGAATAGGTCCTTAATAATCTCCACTACCCATTCCTTAAATTCCTCTCTGTTCAGCAGATAGATGGTAAAATGCCAGTGTCTCATTTTTATTTCAATACCCCATTTTTATTTTAGGTATTATTGGTCCATAATCTGAAACAGTTATTGGGTGCATATCAAGACCTTCAATTAAATGCACATGTTCCTGTGAAATATAAATTCTGTCTAGCCTATCCCAGTTTTTATATCTTGGGGAATAATATATAAATTTACTCCAAGCTCCTATTACAGAATTCACATCTCCTATGCCAAATCTTTATTGCTGCAAATCAAATTCTAGTCTCCACCTATAAGTAATATATTTGATTTTAGGTGGAATATAAATACATGTTAGTGTAATCCTCCTTTGCCAGTAAGCCATTAACACTAGAAATCTGCCATTATCATATTTTTTATCCTCTTCTATCACTATTGGAGCTCCTATTTGCCATTAATGCAAGTACTCCTCTTTTCCTTTGTCCCAGATTTTCCACTGAATAGCCATCCTGAAAACTTGTATTTATTAAATTCACATGTTCGGTTCTTTCCGAGTGTGTCTCCTGTAGCATGGCTATTTCCACTTTACATTTTTAATATTGTTCACTGTTCTTTCTTTTTTGTTTTTAACTGTGAGACCATGGACATTTAAAGACATTACAGAAAGCAACATTGTATTAAAAAGTTATTGCCACCTTTTATGTATAATACATTTTTTGTTCAGTGACTAGTTTCAGCTTTTGTGTTGCAAGCATACACTGTTTGGCAATTTGAGCTTGTTTGGCAATTTGAGCTTGTTTCTTGTCCTATCAATTTGAGCCTGTGTCACATCATACAAAACTTTTTTTTTTATTGAAAGCCTGCAAATAAAACAAAATCCCCCTATTACCCCCTAAAACATTTTATTTTAATACTAACACACAGAACTGTACATGTAAAATTTTGAAGTTTTACCCTCCTAATAAGGACGAGTGTCCCAAACTGACAGCCACACTCAAAGGCTTGAGTTAACATTAAAAAAAAAAAAGTTATCCATGCTAAGACGTATGGTGCAGCCTGTGCTTCTACTAAGAGCTGTTTTTGTCTTATCTTTATAGCTCTCCCAGCTGGGAACCCCCCCTGAATGCTTTCACAGAACATTACCTCCTAGCCAGTTTCTCTTTTCCCCAGCCAGTCACTTTCCACCAGACTGTAACCAATTTCTCTTTTCCCCAGCCAGTCACTTTCCACCAGACTGTAACCAATTTCTCTTGATCAGGTTGTCTGCATGGAGACACAAGAACCAGACTGGCAAATTTCTCATTATCAGATTGTCTCAGTGGAGACATGAGAACCAGTCAGCCAATTTTTCATTATCAGATTGTCTCCATGGAGACACAAGAAGCAGTCAGTTTCTCTTTATCAGATTGCTTCCATGGAGACATGAGGGCCAGATACAGAATTGCTACTAAGCATGCATTCATTTGCTAGAAAAAGCCTCATAATCAATATTCTTTTTCATTTACTTGCTTTCTCTTAAAATGTATTACTAAATCAATATAAGGTCTTTAATCTAGTCATTACCCCATGCAAGAATGAGAAAAAGCACATTCATTTTTCTTTTGTTGTGCTCTTTTAACCAGGCTTTTTTCACATTGCACTGCCTACATTTTTTAAAACTGAACAAGAAGAAAGAAGGGAGAAAGAAAGGGGGTAAAAAGAACATCAGCACCTGTTTACAATCCCCATTACATTTTATAGCATGCAAAAAAAAAAAAAAAACATGCAGCAGAAAATAGTACTATTAAGAGAAAAAAATTATTTACTTACAGTTAACTTTCTCTCCTCTCTTCCCCTTCCCAAAGAATTTTTCCAAACATTAATGGCATGAAGTAGGGCATATCCCCCACAAGTCCAACAAATTCTGAAAAAGTCCAATACTTCCATATTTTTTTCTGTCATATTTCATCAAAATAATTATTGCATTGTAATACCACATTTTTACTGGTTTTATTATTGCTCATCTCCATTTCCCAGATCCTGTGTCTGCTTCATTTCCAACGTACTCTCGATTCTTCTAGTCAGCTCTCATGCTCCCTTGTCTCCATCATTTTCCATTAAAACAGTGCAAAAGGTCAAGTCTCTCTGAGGTCTTTATTACCAGAAGTGCAAGAAGCAGAATTCCCAGTTTCACTATTCACTATTTGCTGGAAAAACTTTTGTATTTCATCCTTCGCGTGTACTTCATCAAAAAATAATTTTGTCCTTCCAGGGTAGAATACTTTGAAGACAGCTGAGTACAGTAGTTTGAATCTCAAGCCTGTCTCTCGACATTCCCTGAATAGTGGAATGAATTTACTCCTATTCTGCCTGGTGTACAATGTGTAATCATTCTCCACAAACACTGTGCTGTCTCCAACTTTGAGTATTTTGTCCTTCTGACACAGTTTTGTCAGAATCAGCTCCTGCTGGTAGGATTGCATCTTTACTATTAAAGATCTAGGTTGCTTTCTCATTGCAAGATTTGGAGCATACACTCAATGTGCCCTTTCAACTAACAATTCCTTCAGTGAATTACCAGTTGCTTATTTGTGTTTTGATAAAATTAATGCAGTCTGTTCCTTCCAGTTTCTCTGGTACAGCTGAAAAAATCTCAGATTTTCCCTAAGTGCTCTGTCCTCTAATTCTGCTGTTTTTTGAATCATCTTTTTTTTGAGCAATCTTATATTCAACCAGCCTTTGCTTCATTTCAGCATCTGATTTTTGCAGCTTTATCACATCATCTGAATATATGTTTAAAGCTGCTTTTCCAGCCTTTTGTTGTTTGGGTTGATATACACCATCAGTGTTTTGTTTATTTTAACCAGGTCTGTGTGCAGTTGTTTTGTATCTTCCTGCAGATTATTGGAAGTCATGTCTGGAGATTACATTGCTTTTTGCTGAACAGCTGCAGATCTTTTCCCACTCAGTGTTTTCTTCCTCATCTTTTGTAGCTGATTTTTCTAGCTGCTCTGTATTTCTTTTTTCCTGGCATCCTGGTAGTACCCTTACTAGCCAGTTACTGAAATGTACTCATAAATGCAAAAGTCTACTGGCCTTCTGTATTGAGTTTCTGATTTCACACTGGGAGAGCTAGAGTTAAGCCATTACTCAGTGTGTAGCCATCTTGGAAGAGCCCAACACCAAAGTTGTTATTCTGCATAGTGTCTTGTGCCACATTACCGTGTACTTCAGACTTCTGTCATTTTTATAGAGATAGTAAAATTGAGCAAATGTTTAGAATTTTCAGTATTGGTTGGAATCAGAAATTCAGACATTTTGTTGGGCAGATATTTTGTCAACATGACAAGTGTTCTCACAGGAAATCTGGTAACTTGATGTTATGTTATCCTATCTCACCTTCATTCTTGCTGATTGGGTCCAGAACTGAGCATCGGTTCTGACTCTGCCTAATACTAAAGCTTGAGAGCTTCCACTGGCTTGTGGATGATTCAGAAGGGTCCCCATGGTCACCCTCTGAGGATGTCTCCTTATCAGACATCCTAGAGATCCTGAAGCAGAGAAGTGACCCTCACCCCTTCTGAAGATGAGTCCATATATCTGGAGGCATATCGTTCTTGACCCTCCACCTCTTGGGTGTCTCTGCCCTTTGAACAGCTCCTCAATGTTATTAGTCGAAAGGCGTGGGTGTCTCCAGAATCCTTGGAACTTGTTCTGAGGAGGCCCAACAAATTTATAATGGCTCCATAAGACAAAGACTTTTTAACCAAAGGTGTCCCAGTAGATGCTACGGCCACCAAAAAGGAGTTAGCTGAGACTTCATCTCTCCATCCGCCGAATAAGGAGTCTCGAGCGATAGACAGGTATGTGAAGCAGACTTTTTCATCAGTGGCTTTTACACTCAGATCACTGAACTATTTGACCCATTTTACCAGACTTCAGAGGGATCTCCTAAAGGAGCTAGAAGATACTCTCCAAGGTTCCACAGCTGGAAGGGTTCCAGACAAGGTGACCCCCACCCCAGCTTGCTACCTTAAATTCAGTAGTCAACTCCTCTATGTGGCTCATTTTTTATGCAGCCAATGGTGTGAGTAGGACAGCTGGTACTGGAATTGCTTTGAGGAGGCATTCCTGGATGCACCTTTGTGAGTTCGCTGAGCCCTTCAAGTTTTCCTTCACTAGCACCCCTTTTGACGGCTTATCCTTTTCAGTCCAAATGTTAAAGACTCTGACCAGGTGCGAACAAGAAGGCAAAACTCTGTATGCCATGGGAGTAAATTTTTCCCTTCCTACCAGACCTTATCCCAAAGGCCAAAAGGGCAGGAAAATGTGGTTCCACAAATCTCAAAGAGCTTCACCAGATGCACATGGTGAATCTTCCCCAAAAGGCAGAGGGGGAAATAACAATGGAAGATGGTGACCTCACGGCAGAGGGGGGTCTGCAAAATCAGGGCAACAGAGATATGTTCTCTGGCAGGCCCTCCCAGCACTCCTGAAAGGAGGCTCGCCTGTCCACCTCTGGAGGTAGTCAGGGGCAGACTATCACTGCACCCAAAAGCCTGGCTAAATATCACTCAAGACAAATGGGTACAGTCAGTAATATCCAGGGGATACAACATACACTTCTCCACCCCACCCCCAAAAACAAGATCAGTCCCAGACATTCCACCCTGTCAAAGGGATCAAGCAACTCTAGAGATACAAAAGTTACTAAGAAAAAGAGTCATCCAAGAAGTCCCCCCAAACCAAACTGGATCCAGAACTTGCTCAAGGTTATTTTTAGTTCCAAAAACAAAACAGAGGACTGGAGACCCATCTTTGGTCTCAGCAGGCTGAACAAGTCCATAAAAAAAATCAAAGTTCCAGATGGTGACACTGCAGTCTATGCTTCCCTTTTTGAGAAAAGACAATTGGATGTGCTCAATCGATCTTCAGGATGCGTACTACCATATAAAAATGGACAGGCAACCTGGGAGCCAGTCATTACCAATTTCAAGCTCTGCCGTTTGGTCTCACTACAGCCCCCAGGGTGTTTATCAAATGCATGGCAGTAGTCACAGCTCACGTGAGGCATCTAGGATTCTGGGTGTTTACATACTTAGACAACTGGCTCCTGACCACCACCACTGAGCCTCTACTAACCAAGGCAAGAGACACCACCGTTCACCTTTCCTCAGAACTGGGCATTACCATAAATTTCAAAAAAATCTGCCTTGTTGCCATCACAGCATATTACGTTTATAGGAGCAGACTTAAACACAGTAGACATGGTAGCAATATTGCCTCACAACAGGGTACAGACATTGCAGCATCAAGTGTCCATCTTGCTCTCAAGACAGTACAGGCAAGGTTGGTTCTAAAGGTCTTTGGTACTATGGCAGCTGCTATAACATTAGTACATCTAGGACGTCTACATATGAGAGTCCTACAGTGGCCCCTCTTTGCTCAGTGGTCCATGCAGGAGTTACCCATGTTGCACAAGATCTTCATTACAGACTGCAAGAAAGACATTGGTGGCTTCATTCCACTCAGAGAACTCTAGGCAGGCTGTTCACTCTTCCCCAACCAGTAGCCACAGTGACGATGGACACTTGTCAGGGTGGTGGGGGCATTATTTGGGAAAGACCATCCAAAGAACTTGTCAGGAACACGAGTACCACTTGCACATCAATGTTCTAGAGATCAGAACAGTGCTTCTGGCATTGTAGGCATTCCAGAGCTCTCTTCCACTGAGTATGATTGCAATACAGACAGACAATATGTCATTGGTGTGGTATATCAACAAACAAGGCAGAACCAGATCCTACCCCCTGTGCCAAAAGGCTCAGAGAGTATGGCAGTGGGCAGTCTCTTCTGAACACTTTCTGATTGCAATGCATATTCTGGGGAAATCCAGTGTGATAGTGGACAAATTGAGCAGAGCAATTCTAATGCCTCATGAGTGGTCCCTAAAACAGGAAATTGCTAACTAGATTTTTCGTAAGTGGGGCCAGCCTTGTTGTGACCGGTTTGCCACATCCATGAATACCAAATGCAGCAGCTTACCTTGCCATAATTCCCCTGCCATCACAAAGGGATGCACTCATTCATGATTGACTCCTGGGACTCCTTTATGCCTTTCCCCTGTTCCCCAAAGTTTTACAGAAAGCCAAAGCATTGAGTTGCAGGCTAATACTCATTGCTACATACTGGCCTCGTCAGATCTGGTTTCCTTTCCTATGGCCCCATCTCTGAGAAGAGCCATGGAGTCTGGACCCGGTACCAGATCTTCTGACTCATCAGTCAGCAACGCTCCATCCCTCTATCCAGACCCTCAAACTGACACCTTGGCTGCTCCACTTTCAATCTTAGCCAGGCTTCCAGACATATCCCCTGAAGTGAGACATTCTAGTTTCAGCTCATAAGGCAACTAGAAAGCTTTATGCAAGCAAATGGAAAAGATTTTCTTGTTGGGCTTCCAAGAATCACATAGATCCCTTCACAGCCCCTGTAAGTACAATTTTAGATTTCTTAGCAGAAATTTTTAATGAAGGTGCAGCAGCTACCATATGAGTACAGTTAGCTGCCATATCTCACTACCACATAGGAGACATGGGATCAAAAATAATGTCTCGCAGATTGTGCAAAGCCTTCCTGAGAGGTACATTTTTCCTAGGGCCTCCAATAAGAAAACCACCACCTCCTTGGGACCTTAATTTGGTACTGACTACTCTGATTCTCCCACCATACAAACCAGCTTCCTCTTGCCAACTAAAATTTCTATCCTGGAATACAGCCTTTCTGGTAGCCATTACTTAAGCTAGGAGGGTTTTGGAACTTAAAGCTCTGTCCATACACCCTCCCTACTTAGTTTTTCACAAATACAGAGTCTCTCTCAGAACAAATCCTTCATTTCTTCCCAAAGTATGCTCTGAAACCAATTTAAATCAATCTATCGACCTGCTTATTTTCTTTCCAAATTATGACAACAAGGCAGAATATTCCCTACACCAATAGGATGTACACAGACAGTTACACTTCTATTTTCATAGAACAAAGGAAATTAGAAAATCTGACCAGTTATATGTTTCATTCTCAAATAACAGAAAAGATGCTCCAATATCAAAAATTACCCTGTCAAAATGGCTTACTGACACTATTAGCTATGCATATAATTCTCAACATAGACAACTGCCAGGAAAGATTAGAGACCACTCAACAAGAGCCGTGCCAACTTCGACCACCTTTCAGGCTAGATTACCTATGGATTTAATCTGTGCTGCAGCCACATGGGTCAAACCCCATATCTGTATCACTCAATACAAAGTATAGACAGCCTCCCAGAACAGGGCTTCCTTTGGTTCCACTATTCTGAAGAGTTTATTCCCTTGAGCCACCAAAGAAAGAAGGTGCTAGGGAAGCTGTCCTAACCAGCAAGAATGAAGGTGAGATAGGGCAACATAACATTAATAAGTTATGTACTCACCATAACGTTCCATGTTTGTTGTCCATAATCTTGCCTTCATTCTTACATCTCACCCTCCTTCCCAAAACCTTCACTTCTGGAGGATCGAGAGGAAATTGTTTTTGGTTACAAAGTGTGTTCTCTGCTTTCCTTCTGCCTCTTGAAGCACAGGCTAATAGCTATTACCTTTGGGATTTTTATTATATAAAATTCAGATATTATTTTGCAAACAAGATCTGTGTTATCTTAAGCATGCTGGGATAGGGTATAGCCTCGAGCCAGTGGAAGCTATCTAGCTTTAGTATTAGGCAGAGCATCGGTTCCGGACCCAACCAGCAAGAATGAAGGCGAGATTATGGGCAAACATGGAACGTTATGGTGAGTACATACCTTCTTAACTTTTTTGGCTCTTCCTTCTATATGACTACTATTGATTAATGATTCTACTTGTTAACATTTTAGTATTTTCCTTTAAATATTGTTCTACAGAAAGTTATGTTTTGTTTTATTCATTTGGTAAATGGGTAGATTCATTGAACAAGTGTGTCCCTTTTTAGGGCTGACCAGAGACCACTCTCTGGGTAAGTGTCTTGCTCAAACTTGCACAGTAGGCAAATGGAGGTGGAACTGGAGGAAGCAGCTCTTTAACAACCCAGAGGCTCAGAACCTTGATTGCCTGCACTCTGCTGGGCTTGGGTCACTTTATCTAGCTAGCAATATTTCCTTCAACTATCAGAATGTTTTCTCAAAACTGCTACATTACAACTCCAGTTTCAAAATTGAATCTACGTTCTGCTGAGTGAAGAGAGTACTATATTTAATTATCCCCTATACACCAGGACATGAAGTAGGAATACCAATTTCTCCTTGCCAGTCTTGTCACTGTGAGAGTAGAAGTTTCAGTAGTTTGTGTGTTAGTATCAACACTGGTTTTCAAAATGGTCCCTAAGACCTAGGAGTTTCAAAGATGGACAGATGAAGTGATATTTCTGTCGAGTCTGCTAACCCTTGGAATTTTAAGACAGTACAGCCAAAAGGTTTTATAAGCAGTCAGACTTGGGGGGGGGGTCCATCTAGTTAAATATGAATGTCCTAGTCCTTAAGTTCAGTCAGACCTGGAGGGTTTTGATGATGGAGAGTCTTGGCTTCAATGTTCATCATATTGATCATTACTGCAGTAGCCTTAGCCATATGGCTTATACCCTGCCAAGGATATAACAGCTGGAGAGTTTCCAAAGTTTCAGGACACCTTCTGTGTGCCCAAACTGACAAGCTGACTAAAAGACAAGTTGTCTGTGAAGCCCTTCAGAGCTGTACTGCTGCCAAAGATTATGCTTCTCTGAGGCTTTTGAGGATCAATGGTCAGCTTGTGCTTTCCTTTGCTGGGCAGGTAAGTTCCATTTGATTGGAAAGATTTGCCATTTCCTTAATTGTGTTGATTTTCTATTACTTTCCTCTTCAACAAAGTTATTTTATAGCTAGTAGTGTTGTTTTTTAATGGACTGTCTTGAGACTGTAAAGTGCTTTTAAATGGAGCAGTCATTTTTTTCTGTCCATTTAAAAGCACTGTAAAGTAACCGAAAACATTTATTTCTGTGGAGAAAATATGTGCATTTTTCTTTTATGAGGCTAGTGTTTTTTTTTCTGTCAAAAGAAAACAGAAAACCAAACATGTATCTTCACCTCCTCAAATATCTTTGGATAGGAGTAGCTTAGTGGGCCTGGCTTAGGGTTTTATTCAGGCTATTGATTCTTGTCAAGTAGCTTTTAGTAAAAGAAAGGGAGATTCCCCTTTTCCTAAAGAGATTCAAGGTTCTCTATCTGAACATTAAGATGAATAGACAGATATGGGGGTTTTCCCCTCGGATTTCTGATTCAGACTCTGAGGAGAGCTCAATGTCTGGTTCTCCCTGTGGAGATTTATTTCTCTCTCTCTCCTGAGACTATTGCTAGAATGTGCCAGCGTTTTCCGTGATAGAACACTTGGGGTTTCTCAGTCCCTCAGAAAATGCTACAAGTTGTTACAGAAAGGTTTTCCAGAACCCACACCTATTCTTCCTGTTCTGTCTGCTTTAGACAATGTGTATGCTACTGACTGCAATATTCCTGATAGCCTGTTGCCCATAAAAAATTGGATAGAATTGTAAAGTTCTTCAGTCTTTTTAACTTTTTACACACACTTCTCAAACCTGACAGCTTTCTGAATTTTGAATGGTCAGGCTCATATGTTAAAGCTTATTCTGAAAAACTATGACAGCAAGAGGGTTTTTTATCTGCAGTTGTTTCTTGTGAGAAAAACAATTTGCTTTAAATAACTTCTGTTACACAGTAAGTGTATGACTGTTGATAATACTACCAGGGCTGTGACCATAGGTAATGTTTTAAAGAGGTTTGCCTGGCTCCATTTTCAGAACCTTGCAGATTATAAAAATGAAGTTTTAAATTCTCCCTTGGATAGAGATTTAGTGTTAGGCCCCTCTGCTACAGAGGTGATCAAAAAGTGTGATGGAAGGGGCAAGCTAATCCAGGGAATCTCTGTTTGCTTCAGCCCTCCTTCTCCAAATTGTCCATGGAATTCTCTGGCTTCATCTGATTTTAGCAAAAAGCATAATAAATGCACTCAACAAAATTCAGGCAAACATACATTTAAGAAGTGGCAAAGGGGTTCCAGAAAAAAGTCTCAAACCTCCCAAAACCAAGGACAGTCCAACAAGTCTGGCTGTTCGAGACCTTGAGACCCCCTCCCATTCTGGCCCCTTTTTTCTTCCAGAACATCTGTATCTGTTTTTCTTTTTGGCGATAAATTGTTTCAGACAAATGCATTCTGAAAGTTATTTATCAAGGTAACAGCAGTGGGAGGAAATTCCTCCTTTCCAGGTTGTCATTCCTCATATTGCAAATTAAAATCTGTGTCTTTCCTATACCTGTCTATGATGGTGCCTAGATTCAAAATGTCACTTCACAACATGTTAACCTCCTCTTCCACTTTCAGTTTTCCTGATAACACTAGACTTAAAAGATGCTTATCACATCACTATTCATCCAGACTTCATATGTTTCTTAAAGATGTTCTTCGTTTTCCATTGCTGCAGTCCTTACGAAAAGAATTTCTTGTATGTTTTGTGGGAAAAAAAGGGATTACCATACATTACATACACCTTACATTTGTTTAGGAAACCTGCACGACGTTGTTGGTTGCCGCTTTTGTGCTAGTTTAACAAACGCACTATTAAGAGGAGGGTTAGACTGTGCCAGATAGTGTTGGGGAAGCGTTGCAATTATAAAATGCTTCACTGGATGGTGGCTTTTTCCCTGCATGAAGAAGTCAAGCGGTTAGGCAGGCTAAGTTGGTAGCGGCCTGCTTCATCAGCTGGTCAGGTATCAGTTCAGGAAAATTCTCATGTGGTTTATTCTGCTCAGTTTCTTGAGTATTCACAAAGATATTCCAAGATTCTTATCTAAGATTCTACAGAATCTGGAATATCTTATAGTATCTTATAGCAGTGCTAAGATGCCTAAGTATAAATGTGCTTTCTCCAGTAGGGTATTCAAGACATGTCTAAGATCTGGGTGTGAGACTGTCTCCAGACATAAAGAAAGTGGGTTTGAATACCCTTACAACAATGGCCTTAACAATTTTACTACCATCACAAACAAATCTTTCTATCCGGTTGAGTACAAAAGAGTATCTCTTCAACAGATCAACTCATGGTATCATTGTCATTCAAGCTTCCCAATTTTCTGCATGCTAATTGTTCTGTTGGCAATACATATAATGCTAATGTATAATGTATGTAATTGCCAGGATTTATAAATCTAGCATAAGTTTGAATACCTTGCCTTCAAAGAGAATTTTTGTCAAATGAATGGAATGTCACAAATTTTGTGGTGGGCTAAACAAAGGGACTCTCTGTGACCCTCTCTGATGAGTCAGATTTTGCGAGATTCAGATTTTACCGACAGTTGCCTCAAACATTGCTTGGGGAGCTCATCCTAATAGACTACAGCTACTCACATCTACACCATCTACATAAGCACATGTTAGCAGCTTGGTTAGCATTGAAGGATTTACTTCTTTCTTCAAGGGCAGGGGTTTCAGGTGACAACACACACACAACAAACACAACAACTGCAAACAAGGGGACACACAATTCTATCACACATGCAAGGGCCTCAGATGATATTATGATTTTTTTGTGACTGCTTTGCACCAGCTTTGCTCTTATAAGGTTTTCAGGCTCAGCACAGAACAGCAGCAACTCCTTAGCAGATGTGTTAGATAAACAAATCATGGATCCAAACCACATTAAAAACTAGATCTTCATGACTTCAGAAATTGGAACTCCATGGGGGAACTCAGACAGATCTCTTTTAAACCTCCCACCAGCTGCCACAGTTGCACACTTTAAACAAAAGGGGTTTCATCACACCGTTGAGAAGTGGATGCTCTGTCTTTCAGTTGGACAAACCTTCAATGATTTTGATACGCTCCACTTGGGCTTTGGCAACACTGCCTTAATGGCTAAAGAAGCCTCCACCTTTGATATTTTTTTATTTTTCCCAGCCATTCAAGCTTCATGTCAGGATCTGCTCTTCACTCTCTTCTCTGCTCACTCTCTTCACAGTTGTGTTGAGTCTTGACAATTCTCAACTTCCTTTAAATGTGATTAGGAAGCTAGACAAGCTAGAAGGACTAATTACAAGAAAAGATGTCATATTTTGATTAAAGGTGGATTAAATTTTGGAGATTTAAATTTTTGAGTATGGTTCTTCTTCCTTCAATTTCTGTATGGCTTCATGGATCTTGCGGTTCTTCTCTAAGGGTCTGCTGCCTGTCTCATTAAGATTCATGCTTCAGCCACCTATGTTATGATGATCTCCAATCACCCTTTTTGTTCTTTGTTCAAGCATTTAAGACCTCTAATCAAGAGCTAAGACCCCATCCTTGGGATCTCTCCTGCTTTCAGGAAAAACTTTGTGTTGGGAAAACAAAACTTACAACTATTTTTTTGAGCTCAATATTTGTCATGGAAGACTGCTTTTTGTTGGATGGAAGACTGCTTTTTTTTGGCTATGCAGAAGTTGGTCTGATTACAGGCCGGTATGGCCCTCATATCCTTTGATTTTTTCTTAGGATAATTCCACATTAAAGTGTTAAATCTTCCTTTATGCCTAAGGTGGTTTCTTGTAGTTAAACCAAAAAAACAAAACCCTCCTTTACTTTTTTATGCAGACCCCCAAAAAAAAGAAAAGAAAGATTTGCATACTTTTAGATGTACATAATTACGTTTATTACTTAAGCAGGACTAAGGATTTTAGGCAGTCTCAGGTTATTCAAGGCAAGGAGGTTCAGCTGGGATTAGCCTCATTCCACCAGGGCTACTGCCACTTAACAACATTTCTTTGGGTGCAACTAAAGGATATTTGGGAAGCAGCTACTTGAGTTCAGTGCATACTTTCTCTACTTTCTCTATCACCTTCCTATCTACTAAGTCTAGGGCTAGTTTTTACCCACAGCTGTTTGTTTTGCAATGCATGTTGCTCCTGCTTCTTTATGATTTGCCAGCCTCCCTCACACTTGCTTTGGGAATTATTCTACCCAGGACTGCAGCAATGGAAAACGAAGAACATAGTACAGTTTTAGTAGTACCACATAAATGTAGATCGAGGTTTCCATTGCTGCTTGCTGCCCCCCTCCTCCCTCCCCCTCCCTCTGTGTTTAGGGGTGTGTAGGTGAGTTTACCTGCTTTCTATTTTTTATATATTATATTTGTTGTTTTTTGCAGGTATTTTGGGCCCTTGTTTTTTAGGGTCTTCTGACATCTGGGGCAAGAGACTATACCCAATAACAGTAAGGCAGCAAGCAATGGAATCCTCGAACATCTACATTTATGGTAGGTACAAAACTGTACTTTTTGTATGTTTGGATCACATTATCAATTCTCTCCCTTATGCTTTATACTATCTACTGCACCAAGAGTGTTCATAAAGTGTCTATCTCCAGTTATATATCATTGCAGGTCACAGGGTATCCACATTTTTCCATACTTAGAATTTTTTTTCAGAGTTTCAGGAGTCTCTCTCTCTCTCTGTCTCTCTTGGGTGAGAAATCTCTTACACAAGCTGGGATTCCAACAGAATATTCAAAAGTCTTTGACTCCCTCATACAGGATTGTGTTCTTGGGATGCTAGCTAGACATCTCAGTTCAAAGAGCTTTTCTTCTACCGGAAAAAAAAAAAAAAAAAGGATCTTTATTTAGATCTGTTTCCAAAGTTTTCCAACCAGATGGTCACTCCAAGAGAATACCTCAGGAGAAGGACTGGTTTCCGAAATCACTTTGATCCTCACATCAGCACTCTTTATCTTTTCAAATCCCAGTGCTGAGGTTTGTCTGAAGAGAGATCTTTTGGTGGAGTTAATAGATATTCTTAAATCCACGTTTTGCTTTCTCCCACTGCAGATGCTTTGAACTTTGCTTGCAAAGCAGTTTCAAAAGGGATAAAAGTGCAGAGGGTGCGGGACACCAAGGACAGATACAACACACAAATATTGAGCAGATGTTTGCTCTGATCAAAGTACTCAGTTCCCTGAAACGTGTTTTGTCCCTGGAACCTCTTCAAGTAGTTACAACAACAAAAAAAACAAGGAGGAACCAAGCTGTACCCCCTTTGCAGATTAGCCATGTTATCTTGGCATATAGATTCATAGCACAGTCTCACTCTACAGGCATCCTGCATTCTGTCAGAGCAAATCTGTGTGCCAGACAAGCTTAACAGGAGCAGGGAAATCCTTATGAATGAAAACTAGCTCAAGGTGTCTTCCAAGATTTGATCCATCAGTGGGGAGTACCTGAAGTAAATCTCTCTGCCTCCTCTCTGAACAATCAACTGGCAAGATTCTATTCCAGGACTCCATACAAGAAAGCCTGGAAGACAGATGTCTTTTGTTTGGACAGGAATGTTCCTGAATGCTTTTCCACCCTTTCCACTAATATCCATCCAGAGTACTTCTGAAAATTCAGATGTAATCCCCTAAGATCATTTTGGTGATTCTCTTCTTTTGGAAATGGCCAGAGAGATCCTTGCATCAGTCACCTTCAATTGATTACCTGTATGATAGGGTCTTAATTCCTTTTAGGCACTTGTTTATTGAGAATGGTGCAGCAGGTACTAATGGAGGCAAGAAAGCCTGCTACTAGAAAATCGTATATATTAGCAAATGAAAAGGGTTTTCTACTTGGTGCCAACAACATAACCAGCACCGATTCAGGGCTAGTTTTTTTCTGGTGTTACTATATTTGTGTGAGTTACTATCCTATGGCCTTTCATATTCCTCTATCAGGGTTCATTTATCAGACATTTCAGCGTGTCTGCCCATGGATCATGCTCTTTCAATGCAATTTCATGTCAACATGTTTTTGGAAGGGGTTTTTATTAAAAGGCCTCCAGGTAAAACAGTGGCCCTTCCTTGGAATCTTAATTTAGTGTAAGAGAAGCAACCAGCTTATCTGGCTGACTCAAAGTTCTTAACATGGAAACAGTTTTGCTGATTGCTGTCTGACCTCTACAAGAAGGGTATCTGAGTTGCAAGCTCTTATGGTGAGTCAACACCATCTCATTTTCCTTAGGGATGGAGTTTCTTTGAGAACTAATCCTCTTATGCCCAAAGTGATCTCAGAGTTTCCTTTAAACAAACTATCCTCACTGTTTTCTTTCCTGAACCCAAAAATAAAGGAGAAAGGATACTTCATACCTTGAATGTCCAGAAAAACGTTGAGTACTTTCTTGATAGAACTAGATCTTTCAGATCAGTTGCTCATTTCTTGTAAAGGTAAGAAGGGATAAAACTGTCAAAACAGACTATTTCCAAATGGTTGTCTAGGGCTATTACCTTTTGTTATACTGACTATAATAAATCTATTCCAGGCAGGGTCAAGGCCCACTCTTATCAGGGCCTTGGCTTCATCTTTGGCTTTTTTGGAAAGGGTTGAATTCTAGAAGCTGCTACGTCCTCTGTACATACTTTTACAAAGCATTATAAGACTGATTCCTTCTGTGGGTTCATATCAAACTTTGTTAGGACCATTGTCCAGAGGCTCCTGGACTATTCTCCTTCTACCTCCCTTATGTAGTTAGCTATGGTAATGACCTGTATAGCTAAGGCTACTTCAGTAGTGATCAGTGTAATCAGTACTTTCAGCTTATGCAACTGTACTAAGTTTTCCAAAGATGATGTCATCATCTCTGTATTGTTCAGGGTCCCTTGATTTCTATAGCTTTGAGCTTTACATGGTCCTTTTCTCATAGCAGTGAATATATGTCTTCATTGTATGTGCAGTCTACAACATTGCACAGTTTGCCTGCTAATCACAAAGCTTCAGGGGAGGAAAATTAATTTTGAAATGCTTCTAAGAGATAGCTTATACTATATAAATACACTCTTTTATGCAGTGTTTAATCACATTTAATCTGTACATATTTTTCAGTGTAGATGTTTAGAATACCTGTTATCCTGAGAAGTGGAGAGAGGATGTAAAAGTGCAATGTGAAGTTGTCCTCTCTTGTCTTCATCCTTACTGATGACTTCGGAGCTGATCCTTCGCTCCGACTTGGCCAAATGCAAAAGCTCGAGGTCTTCAACCAGCTTGTGGCCTACTCCCTATCCCATGGTGCACTGGTACTTCTCTGAGATCTTGTTTGCCGCTGCAACAGATCGGGCATTTCACCAGCTCTGGCCAGTGAAAATATGAGTACTACTTTTTTTTTATTTCTTAGATTGTTACTATTAGAAGTTAGGATTATAGTCATTGAGTAGTTAGCTTGGTTTAGGAGTGTTTAGTCAAAGTGCTTGTGCACTTTTTGTTATAATAAATACCTGTCCCCATTCGTGGCCATTTTTATTAGGCCTTGTTTATCTCCCTTCCCATAGTTAGTGTGTATGTATGCATGTGTGTGTGTGTGTGTGTGTGTGTGTGTGTGTATATATATATATATATATATATATATATATATATATATATTTACTCATTAGTGTGTTTTTTTTTTGAATAGCCTGGTGAGGTAGAAGGCTAATTTCTTTGCTTTCTTAAGCCCGTGTTTATTAGGGCATTTTTCTTTTAGTGTACAAGCTATGACCGCTTATCTAGCCTGTTTAAATTAGGAGGCTTAATCTGTATACAAGTGTGTTAGTTGTTTCATGTGGATTGTTAAACCCCCAGATTTTGCATGCCTTGCACGGCATGCAGGATCAGTGCAGGAGCTCTAGCAGGCAATATGTTTGCCGTGCGATATCCAAGAACAACCTGCAGGGGCGTGCATGAGTGCTCCTGCGCAAGTCCTGCACAGACTAAGCCCCTGTATGCAATTCACCCCATTTGCAGGAGAAATTCATGCAAATGAGGTGAATTTGTGATCCAAGAAGCTTGCAACCATCTGTGTAGGACTAGTGCAATCTTCAGAAATGTACTCTGTTAGTAACCGAGTACATTTCAGCAAAATCCAAAATGGAGCCGTGACAGCTCCAAATAAAGGCTGCTATCAGTCAGGAAGCATGCCAATGGCCATGTATAAGGCCATTGGCATTGCAAACATAAAAAATAAAAAAATCAACTTTTTTTTTTTAGCCGATCTCGGCTGTTTAAGCGTAGGGCAGCGGCGCACAAATGGGATGGGGGTAAAATAATAAAATAAACATAAAATAAGCATTATAACTAAAATCACTATTCTGCCATGAAAGTCAATGGCAGGCAGAAGACAACATGGCCAGTGAATAGTGGTTTCTAAGGGGGGAGGCTCAGTGTGAGACATGTAACTATGCATTAGCAGGCAACCCTATGCAAATGAGGGGAATGATAGTGAATCCCAGTTTTCCCCAGCATGCTAGTCAGGTCCCAACAGTGTAAGAGTAGGAATGGCTTGGTGCAAGCCTAGGAGTTACCTGACATCATGGCAAGAGGGGTGTCTGGCATACTGTAAGTGGATTGGAGCCCTATGGCTCAGGTTTGCTCCTAGCTAAGCACAGCTAAGCAAGGGGGTGTGTCTGACTCTGCCTAGCACTCTCTACATTGCCTAAGCGGGTGTGCATGCCACCCACCGGGTTTTAAAGGTTTTAAAAAAAAGTTAAACCAGGAAATAGCAGCTCTGTGCACATTTGACCACTCTGCTTGCGTGGCTAGCCCCTGGGCTTAAACAGGAAGGCAATGTGAAGGGAAAACAGCAGTAGGAAGGTAATCTAGGCAAACTAGCATATCTGGCAGGTGAAATGTATCAGAATCAGCCAATTACACAGGCAGCAGCCCAGCCCAGAACACTACTATAAACTATGCAAACACCTTTCCCTCTGGTTTTTCCCACACTCTACACCACCGGTGTAAACAAGCGGGGAACATTTAACACTCACAACAAAATGATAAGGGCTGCAATAGCTATCATACAACATCTTGTGGAAGAGGCTGAGGGTGGTGAGGATGTGAATACTGTCGACCAACCCACAGTGAGGAGATGGGAGAAGAGTGCTCCAACCTGGGTAACCTACCAGGGGCTACATGAGCTGGAGATAGTGGAGCGCTATAGAGTGGGCAGGGACCTCCTACAGCAAATTGTTGAGCTGTGCTGGCCACACCTCACACATAACAGAGGGAAACCCATCCCAGTGGATACCAAGGTATGTGTAGGCCTAAGAATACTAGCTATGAGTACCTTCCAAAGGCCAACTGAGGATATGATGGGGATCTCACAGGCATCAGCATCTAGGGTACTCCACCAGTTCCTGGATGCCATGTCAGCATATGTCGGTGAGCACGTATATTTCCCCAACACCCGTGAGGTGTTGGCCAGCAATATGCAACTATTCCACCAAATAGCAGAATACCCTGAGGTAGTGGGTGCTATAGACTACACGCACATATGCATCAAAGCACAACCCGGTGAGCGGGGTAAGGTTTACATCAACCGCAAGGGCTTCCCCTCCAACTTTCAGGTCGTGTGCGATGCCCAGGGCATAATAATGAATATGTGTGCTGGCTGCCCTGGAAGCTATCATGATTCCCACACCTGGCATCTGACGCAGTTGTACCAGAGATTTGCCATTGGGGACATCCCTCACAGTCACCTAGTGGGGGATGCTGGATACGCACTGGAGACATGGCTGATGACACCCATCAGAAATGCACACACACCCGAACAAGAACTCCATAATGAGGCACACACACAGACCAGAATTATAGTAGAGCATGTGTTTCGGATGCTCAAGTCATGGTTCCGGTACCTGAACACATCCAGTGGAGCCATGCAGTACTCACCAGCTACATGTACCCAAATTGCCCTCATATGTGCCATGCTACACAATATGATCCTGTGGAAACAACTGCAGCAGGAACAGCACGGGGCAGGGACACACACCCCTCCACCATTGCCAAGGCCTGCACAGGCTCAGAGTGACTTGGAGGAGGAACAACCTGAGCTTGCCCCAGTAAGCAGAAGGAGGCATGCCCAGTATGCCCTGGCCTTGGCAAAGAAGCAACGCATAGCACATACACTGACACAGGAGGGACCCAGGGAATAACACCTCTCTCTGACTTACACATACAGTAAAATGGATGCCAAACATTACACTACCTGTGCTCAACCATGTGTAGGGAGTGTACTATGTGCATCTGACATAGGCAGCCCTGCAGCACCACCACCCTCAATACTGGGACACCCACAAGGTAAGTGACTCACACATGCCAGTCAGGGGGGTTCACATACCCATCAACAGTCACAGCTAGCAGGACAGGTGTAGACAAACACAAACAAAGGCTGTGCTATGGCCTCTAAATGATGCCTATGGGTAACCTCCCCCGAGGCCTACACAGACAGACTACAGCAGGGCAGGGAGTGGGACATTAGTTCTGAAGGGTAGGAAGGCAGAAACTAATATGTAGGTAAATGGAAGCTAAGATCTGTAGTACACTGATATGCCTTTAGTCAGCATGATAGGTAAAAATACAGAATGAAATGGAGTACCTGACATACCAGTACAGTCATAGCAAACATGTACAAGTGTCAGGTGTGCCCCCCCATCCTACATAGTAATGTAATAACAGGTGTGCCCCCCTAATCCTGTGTAGAAATGTAGTAACAGTCAATGCCAAATGATCGATGGATACCCTGCATAAACAGTATGCTACCTGTAGGTGTACAACACAAAGGTCAGCACTGCAGTACAAACTACCTGGACTCGGTCCACACATTCAATACAGACTGGCATACTGGGCATGCTCACACACTTAAACACATGAAGGCCATGTCTGCAAACACCAGTGGACCAGACATATCTGGCAGTCGCAGATGTTAGTGCAGACACTCCTCAGTATGCACCACGCATGCTTTGCACACACAGTGGATAGGAATACAGACATATATGTAAGGACAACACACTATAATAAGCCAAAGGTAGACATACATAGATGGGTGGAAGAGGGTCACTGTGACAAGGAGCCATTCAGGCCAGTCCCACCCAGCAGACAGCCAAAGGGCCACAACCACATGAGGATCAGATGTCACTCACTGTAGATACTAGCCACCAGTATCTGCCAGCATTACAGACTATGTGGTCCACATGCTAGCTGTGCAACTTGACTGTACAAGGAAGTAGTCATCTAGCAGCTGTATACATGTACCTGTGAAATATGAACCTGTGTGCACCTGCATGTGGTGTGTCAACCTTTAGATGAATGGGTTATGGCCCATGCACACACACACACACACACACACACTGCCCTCCCCATAGCCCTACTATGACAAGCCTGCTGAGGTCATCCACTGTGAAATACACCTTTGGGAGAGTTGTAGCCCAGTAATATCCATGGTGCATCCCATAACTGTGTACTGCTGTAGTGTGATAAACTAGTTAGGTAGAAGTTCCAATCCCAGACATGGCAACTGTGTGTGTGTTTCTGTCTGACTCTGTGTAGAGGAGTAATGCTTTTTAGGGTAGTTACACTCCCAATTCAAATGCTCTACTTTGGCAAGACTGCTGATGTCACCCACCTAAAAATACACTTCTGGGAAGATTGTAGCTGAGTAATCTCCATAGCGTGTCCCATAACTGTGTACTGTAATGTGATAAATTAGGTAGGAGTTATAATCCCAGACTTGGCAAGTGTGTGTGTTTCTGTCCGACTCTGTGTAGAGAGCAATGCTTTTTAGGGTAGTCACACTCCCTACAATTCAAATGCTCTACTTTGGCAAGGCTGCTGATGTCATCCACCTAGAAATACACTTCTGGGAAGGTTGTACCCCAGTAACCTCCCGTAGTGTGTCCTATAATTGCGTACTGCTGTAGTGTGATAAATTAGGTAGGAGTTCTAATCCCAGACTTGGCAAGTGTGTGTGTGTCTGTGTGGAGAGCAATGCTTTTTAGGGTAGTCACACTCCCTACAATTCAAATGCTCTACTTTGGCAAGGCTGCTGATGTCATCCACATAGAAATACACCTCTGGAAAGGTTGTATCCCAGTAATCTCCATAGTGCGTCCTATAACTGCATACTGCTATAGTGTGATAAATTAGGTAGGAGTTCTAATCCCAGGCATGGCAACTGTGTGTGTCTGTGTAGAGAGCAATGCTTTTTAGGGTAGTCACACTCCCTACAATTCAAATGCTCTACTTTGGCAAGGCTGCTATCATCCACCTAGAAATACACCTCTGGGAAGGTCGTTAGCCCAGTAATCTCACGTAGCACGTCCTATAACTGCGCACTGCTGTAGTGTGATAAAGTAGTTAGGTAGGAGTTCTAATCCCAGACTTGGCAATTGTGTGTGTGTGTAGAGAGCAATGCATTTAGGCTAGTCACACTCACTACATTTCAAATGCCCTACTTTGGCAATCCTGCTGATGTCATTCACTTTGAAATACACCTTTGGGGTAGGGGCACTCCAGCAATCCCCATGGTGCATCCTATAACAGCATCATGCTATAGTGTGATATAGAACTCTGGTAGGGGTTCTATTCCCACACATGGCAGTTGTAATTTTTTTTGTGTGCTTCTATGTCTGTGCAGGGAGCAATGCATTTTAGGCTAGTCGCACTCACTACAATTCAAATGCCCTACTTTGGCAATCCTGCCAATGTCCTTCACTGTGCAATACACCTTTGGGGAAGGAGAACTCCAGTAATCTCTGTGGCATGTCCTATAATGGCGTAGTACTGTAGTATAATATACTAGTTAGGTAGGAGTTCTAATCCCAAACATGACAGGTGCATGTGTGTGTGTGTCTGTCATTCGTATCCTATGTGGTGGTGGTTGAGTGTGTGCAACAACGGACTCAGTGTGGAGTGGGTTTTGCAAACTTCTTATATGGTGGGCCAAGTATATATATCACCGTACAGGGATAACAGATGTGAAATAGCTGAGAGGCTGGGGTGCAAATCCATACCCCTAAATGTGACATCAATGCCAGCTGAACAACGTTAGCAACCCTTGTATTACCCAGGGTACACTCTCAACCCATGTCTCATACGCGCACACATTGCCTAGGCAACAGCCGCTATGTTGGTAGTACCCTGCATATTGCCCACTGATAGTAACCATGGTGTGATTGCAGTGGACTACAGAGGGCATGACACCCTGTCCAGTCCAATAGGCATGTACATGCTGGCAGTGCACCTCCCCCATGTTCCCCACTGGACACCTGCAACATCTGTGCTGCTCCCCACTGGACACCTGCAACATCTGTGCTGCCATCAAATGTGACCCACAAAGGACATGCCTGAAACACAAGCCCTGTATGGACAGATGCCACTTACACCAGGGAATACTGGTATAGTGCTATCAATGTAGGTGCAGGGCCAACCTGCTGTCCATGAACAGTTCCCACTACATGAGGCCAGGATTGGCACATCTGATGATAACGATCTCTGTACACAAACTGGGCCAGACACCCCAGGTACGGTTTCACATGTCACTATGCATGCATGTGGGAGGTGTGCACATCCCAGACACTGTCCATATCATGGAATAAGGAACACATACATGGCAAGCAATGCACAGTGTTGGCCACACACAATAGTTACCCAAGTGACTGGATGGTGAACACAATACCCACCTGTGTGGGCACCTCCAGACACTACACCCCTCAGCCACAATGCAGACCATTGTCATGTGGCCTGATGCCAAGGTATACCCATCACCTAGCCTTGTATATCCATCTGGCACCATCAACCACAACACACCCATGAAGCAGTACTGGCACCCGTGTCTGTGTGTGTGGTGTATGATGCGCTTGACCACATTCACACTCACTACAACCCCCATTGGCATACTGAAGCATGCTGTCTGATGCCAGACACCTCCATATACCCTTTACACATATACCCTCAGTATAACCCCTGTCATGCATGTGATAACTGCACAGTACTGTGTTGTGGCAATCCCACTAGTGATGATTTGTATTCCTGGCCCTGCCAAGTGTGGCAATGTGTGTGCGTCCCTGTGAGAGTGTGGCACATGAACTACACCTACCACATAGCTACCATATACCTGTTGCAGATGTCACTCACCATCACATATACATTCTGAGGGCTCCCCAACATGTAACCTATGTGGCACATCCAATAACTGCATTGCCATGTGATAGCACTACATAGTCGTCAGGGGTTTAATACCCTGCACTGATAGGTGTGTAACACAAACATGCATAAGTTTTACTCTCCCACCCCTCCCTGGCTTTTCTGTGCCTCTGTCTGCCTCTCTTACTCCCTCTCTGATGGATGTGGAGACTTACACCTGCTTTGCTTAGGCAGCAGCATGTGTATTGTAAGTTATGCTCAGGATCAGCTGATTGTCTCTGCATGAATTGCAGCCCTCCTCTAGCTGATTGCATGTGGAACAGCTGTGGTAACATTCCCATAGCCAAATGCATGGAAACACAAACCAATATCTAGGAACATCATGTTGGTGTTGGGCCTTTCATTCACTGTGAACAGGAACTCAATCTGTTGTTTGGCAAACAGCATTTCCGATGGATTGGGGTTTGCCTCTAACAACATACACTGTGGAAACAGGCCAACACAAAGGAGGGGGATGTGCCTGACCTGACTACAGACTGTAAGTGCTGCTATACTGCATTTGGAGTAATGTTGGTTTAACAGGGTGTGTGTGTGTGTGGATATTGCTGTCCTACACGTTTACATACCTGGCATGTCAGTGCTATGTTTGAAGGAACACCCATCTGTAGAGCCATCTGCAGACTGGCCAGTGTGTGGTGCCTTTTGTTTCAGGTGTTACCCACAGAGCACCTATCTGTGAATTGCAGAAGGTAGTGTGAGGATTACAGTCTGTAGATGGTGACAGCTGTGAGAGTTACTGAATTCATATCCCTCATAGGACATACGGTGCAACAAACCCTGTTACACCAGTAAATGTATGAGGTTATCACAGCAACATGTCAATATTGGCCCTGTGTATGTGCTTCCAGCCACAACCCTGACAACCTTTGTACATATGTCATGCAGTAAGGGGAGCATATGTACTGTACACCATAATTAGTGACATCATATCTGATAACAAGCCAGTAAGATATCAGACTGCTACACATGTAATGTATAGTTGGGGTTATATTTGATGACATAACCTGGACATTCTGTGGTTGTGTGTACAGTGCTAAGGTCTGTTACTTATGGTGATTGTCGGCAGTGTGTGTATTGTTAATATGTACCTTGGCCTGTGTACAGACTGTGGTAGATGTCATTGTTCTTGGTCCTGTTCTAGCTGATGTTACATGCTGCTCCACTGTAACCCTATCGGCTTACATGTTTGTAGGGCCATACACGCACATGTCCCATACCACAGACAGGCAGCAGACCACACTGTGTCGTGGCCCAGTATATGTAGGGTTAGTGTGTGGATGGCACATATGAGGTTGGTGTTGAACAGATAGTCAATATACTGTAATAATACGCTAGCATGCTATATGTAGCTGTGGCTGTGTTCGCATTGGCTGTGGTGATGCACTTACACACAGGTGTATGTTACTCTGTGCTGTGGCATGCCTGTAGAGCCTGCTATATATGTGCAGGTACATGTGCATTCCCCCATAGGAAATGTAGGCCAGTGTTGAGCTGGTCTGCCTGTAGCCTGCACAGTGCTTTGTTACATGCCTAGCAGCTTAGTGTACTTACCCAGTGAAATGTAATGTCCAGTTACTTGCCAGAAGTACTGCTGCCAGCCCACCATAACAGTCATGTATGTCAGACAGAGCAGTGGGATGCTGTACAGATGTATGTCAATATCTAGTGCAAGGTATGTGGCCATGGCATCTCCTTACCAGAGGTTATTATGTGGAAGGACAGACAGGGATGTGTGAATGCATAACATATGGCACAAAGGTATACCAGTAGTAATGTGCTATACCCATCTACATGGCTGTTAACATCCACATTGTCAGGATTGGTCCACATGTCTTGCACTAAGGGGTTATGTGTATACCTCTGGACTGTCCAGAGTTTGTCAGACTGTCCACATATATTGGCCATTATCTCTGCTGTAGCCCACGGGAACATTATGTGCTAGCAGTGGTACTGTACTATGATGTCCTTAGAATGTCTGTCAGTAGCCAATGGCGCACATGTGATCTCCCACACACACCATGTCTGTGAAGACAATCCCTATTACAGTAGCATTACTCTACAAGTATATCTGATATATACCTGACATCCCCTTGCACTACGACGTTGGGACTACAGGGGCTGAGGTAGGGCTACACTCCATGTTCAGGACATATGGTGATATATGTACATATACTTATGCAGATATCTTCATAGACATACAGATATACATATCAACATACATAGATGGATATGTATATGTACATATATATACAAATAAACACCCAGATATATACATATACAGAGCAATATATGTCTACACATATACAGATAGAGATACATATGCACATATACATATGGATATCTACATATATATTGACAGTAGTAAGTATATCAGAATAGATATGTATGCACATATAGTTATTGATATCTACATATATACCAACATAACTAGGCATATCTGTACACATAGGATGTGCATATATATATATATATATATATATATATATATATATATATATATATATATATACACACACATGCATACATACATATATGTATATGGGAGCGCTACAGAATCCTAAAAGCCCAAGGTCCTGAAGATCATCAGGGTGAGCTGCCTTAAGGTATATGGATGTATATTACCATACAATCCACCTTGGTTAAATGCAGGCCTACTGCCATCTGCCATACAAACTGTTCTGTTGGTCAGTGTACTTGCGATGGTGTCAGTTGTGCCTTGTTATGTAACAGTTACATCCCATTATGCCAACTGAGGTCTTTACCCCCTAGGGATTGTCTACAGAGTGTAGATAGAGGCTGCTGAACTATCCACCTGCATTACTTACCATTGATTGTTTGGTATCATGTGGCCCAGTCTGTTATTGTACTACTTGATGGCCTTGGCCTGGACAGCAACATTTGTTAACTTTTCCAGACTACTGTATTAGTATAACTGTTTCACAGATGCATTACTCAGTTTATATGGATGTCCATGTCTAATCAGCTATATGACATGGCATATACAACTGTAATAGCACAAGAATAAAGCTTTCCCATTTATGCACACCTGTGTGTGGTGTTATATCCTTTGATATCTCTGTGGGTATATGTTGTAGGCAATGAATGTCATTTGTATGGGTGGCTCATACAGTCTCTAGTTGGTAAGGTGGTAACTGTAAAAATAGTGGTTATTCCATATTGTGTGCACGTACTACATATGTAACTTCCTGCACATATCTCTGTGTGTGTATGTGTAGTTACATATATATATATATATATATATATATATATATATATACATATATATATATATATATATATATATATATATATATATATATATATATATTTGTATCTGCATATATGTGTCTGTGTATATGTATCCTAGGGATTCCCACGTCGTGTCTGGTCCTGGTTATGGGATCTGCAAAACTTGGTAGTGTATTGCAGGGGGGACGTGTTTGGCTGTGGGGGGTATACCTATTCGTACAAGACATATATTGTTTGTGGCCTCTCAACCCCATTAACTGTACATGTGGACATATATGTTTTTGTTATTTCCCCATTGTTATCTACAGATATATGTCCGTATATATATATATATATATATATATATATATATATATATATATATATATATATATATATATATCTTCTGACATATATATATAACCTGTCATATATATTTAGACATATAAATGTAGGCATTAGCATGTATATATGTTCATATATATATTTATATATATGTGTATATATTTCTATGGATATATATCTACATATATAGATATGTTGTACCTGTTTAGATATTAATATATTTACACATATACATATTGGAATACATTCTCTGTACTGTTGAATGACTGGGCTGGATGATATGTTTGTGAATACATCAGGGTTATGTATATCTGACATGGCTTAGTGGTAAATCACTTTGTCTATGGTGTGCAGGGTCCTGGGTTCGAGCCTTGCAGATGCTGTTTATTTTGTTGCTGGGCAGAACAAGGGCCATTGGCTACAGAGTGACTAAGGCACTTTTGAGCAGTTGTAAGTGGGTTTGCGTGGAGGTAACCACTGCTAACTTCTGGTTACAGTTTCTTATACTCCGCTTCTAAATTGCTTACCCCTGCGCAAACAGGCTTAAACCTACTTACAGCTGCTTAAAAGTGCTTACTCCCACTTACCCCCATGTTAATTTCTTTAAAAGAAAAGAAAAAAGGGTTGACAGGAAAGTGATGAAAAAAGGGGCACAAAGAGGGAAGGACAGTAGGGAAAATAGCCAGGGATGTGCAGGAATGGTGTAGGGAAGGTCCATAGCTGCCCATTTCTTCTACAGCAACAGCTGTGCATATACACTGAATTTGGAGGTAGATTTGGACACTCAAAGCCCTGGGAGCGGGTGAGGACAACAACAGTAAGTTGTGATGCGAGTTAGACTGGATTACATGTGTCCAATGGACAGCTATGTATGGGGTGAGTTTTTTTGTGGGAACAGATTGCCCTTTTTTTTTTCAGGTGAGAGTGGGATGTTGGGGAGGGGTAGTAGGTATATGTGGGGAGGTAGGTTAATAGGCAAGACAAACAAGATGCATACAGGGGCAGTATATGACATGTGGGGAGTAAACACCTTGACTGGGAGGGGTGTTTGGAAATTGGAAGCCCATGAGCCCCCTAGTGGAAACAGTGGGATTGAGGTCCCCACCTATGGGTAGTCACCACTGTACCTTCACAGCCACAGAGTTGACTGTGCTAGGGGCTGAGTCACAGTGTCAGATTGATGCTCTAGTTGTGACACACAGCCCTCGAGTTGGCGTAGAAGATCACCAAGCTGCTGGTTGAGCTCTCTATGCACCATGACCTCGCCCTGGCGACGGGTGACAGGTTCCTGTCTGAGCCCGCTCCTGGGGTGGGCGATCCCCATCCCCTGAGGTGGTTCCACCTGAAGGTGGTGCAGGACCAACGGACATGGTGGTCCTGGGTTGGGCCCCAGACATGCTGGTGCCCGGTGCCACGGCCAGCTGAGGTGGGACAGGTGGGTCTGCTGGGACCAGCCTTCCCAAGTGTGCTATAGTGTTTAGATTTCATCATCATATGTGGGTTGGTAATAGTCAACACATTCTAGGGTTAGGTATAACAGCATGCATAGATATTCCCGTTAACCCAGACACCAGATATGGAACAGTTGCATAGCAAACAGAACACATGCATATATGGGACCATAGTGGTAATAAGAACAGCATGCAGGTACATTGATGGCACCATGCCACCAATGTTGGAATAATTCAATATAGCACATGCATGGGAACCATTAAAATATTTATCAAACAACTGGACAGTATCAGAACATAGGTGTCATCACATACAAGTTGGGGTGGGTATGTTGATTATTGTTGGAGATATGGTGGGGGGAGAGAAAGATGTCAATTAACAACTAGTATATTCCTATAGTCCACATTACTTTCCTTGTCAGTGCTGTTATCTGTACTATACAAGTCTTACTACACTACCCTATAGGCTTAGTTTGGACAGTGATATGGCTGTCATCATTACACATGAACTGGTTACACTGTTTCTACACATACTCCCAGATTCCGGGTTGATGTTGTGCACATAGCTATCCAACTCTTTTGGCACAGACTCTGGCCATGTGTTGCCCACATGTTGGTGTGCCGGGACATATCTAGAATATTGCCCTCTTCCACCTTTAGTGACCTGACACACACATATACGTGCTTTCCTACACAGTTATATTATATAACACAGTGTAGGTGACAGTGATCAGTGATACTTTATTATTCAGAGAAACTGCAACACTCACAATTCCCTACAATACCACAGTGAACAGTACCAGTACAGGTTATAATGGTCTGTATTTCTCAGCACAGTATTCGTATCCGATGTACCTGTGGGAGCAATGTTTGTTAGCACTACTTGACTGCTGCCACACAAACTTCCAGATTACACATTAGTATTATGCACATACATCTCACTCTGTTACTGTACACACGCTGGTCACAGATTGACAACATGGGAGTGTAGATAGGACATACCTGAACTATTACTCTCTTACCAGATTTGGGGGTTGCTACAGTGACAGGTATGTTCTCATAGATGTTTGACAATCACTTGTATTCCCTGTTTGTTGGCTAAACATCTGGGATCATCCCACAGACTTACCAGGGGGACAGGCAGCAGATATGGGCCCATATACTGGACATTCTGGCCTCATCTGTACAGTTGTGGGGTATGAATCTGTATGCAGCCTACTTCCACTCCCAGGATTCAGACCATGGCTGTGTCTGCTACAACTTAAACACTGTCCATCACAGTTGTGTTTGATATGTAGATATTGCTGTATATCACCTATCTGCTTTCTGTCTTATTAAGCCCCTGTGCGTGTGCGTTATGACCTTGTATTACAACACTCATACAGATTTCCTAGACAGTTATATTTTGTAGGACAGTGTGGGTAACAGTGATGTGTAATACCTCATTATTCACAGCAACTGCATCAGTCGCATTGCCATACAATACCAATGTAAACAGTACCAGTACTGGGGATCATTCTTGTATTTCTGGACACAGTGTTGGTATCTGACAGACCTGTGGGAGAAATGTTTATTAGCACTACCTGAATGTTCCCACAAATACCAGATTTCACATTACTATTATGCATATACATCTCACTCTGTTACTGTACACACACTGACCACAGCTTGACAAGTTGGGGTGTAAATGGGACATAAGTGGCTTCTTAGTCTCATAATGTATTGGGGAGTTGCTAGTGTGCCAGTTTTGTTCTCATAGATATGTGTCAATCAGTTGTATTTCCTGTTTGCTGCCTATATGTCTAGGATCATCCCACTGATTTCCCAGGGGGACAGGTTGATAGGCAACAGATATGGGCCACTTTACTGGACATTCTGGACATATCTGTACATTTGTGGGGTATGATTCTGTATGCAGAGTACTACCACTGGCAGGATTCAAACCATGGAAGAGGATCAGTTAATTAATCAGTGAGGCAGCGAAAGTCGACACACTCTGGCTAGGCTTATAAATGCCCTCGGGCAGATAGCCTAGTACCTACCTATGAACCTATGGCTGTGTGCGCTAAAAAAATTAGTTCACATCTCAGTTGCATTTGCTATTCAGGTTTTGTTGTCTGCATTTTCCCTATTTTCTGTCTATGTGTCTCTCAGTTGTACTAAATGGCCTATGGGGATTACACCTGTCATATACAGGCATTCCTACACATTCAATTTATGGTGCACAGTGTGGGTAACAGGGCTTAATACAACAGTACTATTACATGATTGCTAATCTACATTACCATATGATACCAGAGTATACACATGCAGTCCAGCAGTTAGACCTTTATTGTCAGGCTATTACACTTTTATTGACATACAAATGATATGAGACTCTTCCTGCCATATTCTGTAGTGTATGCAGTACTTGACGTGAACAATACAGGTTTTATACAGGCAATTAATTTACTACTACTTTTAGTTTTATTTCCTATGACAGTAAATGCATGAGTATTGCTGACCTGCCTCGCATCGCAACCTCGCCAGGTGACTAATGTGGGCCTCCTGGTTCACGGCCCACTCCTTTGCAGCTGTGGGGGACATAAGAGGAATATTTAGCCATACCTATTCATGATATACCTTAGCTGGCACTTATTACACACATAGTGGGTGAAACTTACACACTACTGGAACATCCCCTGCCGCTCTAGCCTCTTGGAGCCTCTCTTCCAAGAGGTCCTCCTTATGCCGTTTCAGGTCGGCATAGTGATGCCTGACCTGCTCACCAGTTCAGGGTATGCCAGTGGCACTAGTGAGGTCACGAGCGAGATGGCCCCAGGCCTCCGCCTTATAATGGGAGCCCTGGTACTGGCCCTGCAGCAGTCTCTGATCATGGTCTTTGACAAGGAGTCCTGCCATGACCTTGGACTCCTGGATGCACCAGCTCTGTGCACGAAAGTGCACACTTTCTCCCCTTACTGCCATTGTGCCTGGAAGAGGAAGCTACAGCCAGTTATGAGATGTATTCCCGCCTCTTGGGTTTAAGTAGGGCCAATTTTCCGCACTTTTCTGTGATTGGCCAGTTTTGAAAAGGTTAGGCTATGGGCAAACCTGCTTACCTAGGGTTGGCATTGTTTAAAAGGGTATAACACTGAGCACATTGAGTTAGCTGGCCTACAAATTGCTTACACCTCCTAAGCTGGCCTGTGCAATGCTTAGTGTTGCTTACATTAGACTTTGCATTATAATTCCTTTTTGGCATTGAGTTATTATTCATTACACGTTACATGTATGCCTGGTATCCATGATTCATGTGTACGTACACTGTATGGGGTCTTTGTGTTTTATTGGGGACTTCAACACTCTATTACAATTACACCTGACTTCTGGCCTTACTGCTGTACTCCGGTTCACATATTTATGTTATGTAGTGGGTTAAGGCACATACGTCTGTATACTGATTCCTTTCACAGGTTCAGTTTGGTTTTACTATGGCGAAGACTTGTTTGCTGATACCTCATTCTTCTGTACTTCTGTGATGGCTTGGTGGTTAACTACTGTGACTATGGTGTATAGGGTCCTGGGTTTGAGACCTGCATGGCTGTTTATTTTGTTGATGGGCAGAACAAGGGCCGTTAGATGCAGAGTGATTAAGGCACTTTTGAGCATTTGTAAGTGGGTTTGTGTGATGGTAAGCACTGCTAACCTGCCATTACATCTGCTTACAGAGAGTTAGCTTTAGAATTGCTTAACCAGTGTAGGCATTGCTTAACGCCACACAAACGGGCTTAAGCTCTCTTACTACTGCTTACTGATGCTTAAACCTGCTTACTAGTGCTTTATTCATTATGACACTGACACTTCACATGTGCATTTACCGCAGTACTCCAGTTCATAAAAATATGTTATTTAGTGGGTTATGCAACATAAATATTAGTCATAACGTGCTTTGCCATGGAAAATGGAATGTGCTGCAGTGGGACTTGAACCGGGAATGCCTGCTTGTAAGGCGAATGCTCTGCCCACTACACTATTGCTATGATGCTTCATTTGCATATTTCTTCCTTGTTATCCTCTTCAGCCATTTAAGCTGCATTTACTGTAGCTAAGCAATGGGCACACCTGCGGACCTACGTTTAGCTTTAATGGGATTTTAAAAAAATAAAAAGGGTTTGTTCATGTTATTTATGTATACTTTTGTTGCTGTTGTACACAAGGGAGACTGTTGGTGGGGATATGTGGACACCTATGAGCGCTCTCGCTCATTTCTTACCCCTTTCTGCGGTTCTAACTTGCGGGGGCGTGTATATTCTGAGAGCTTTGTTCTCAGACACACCCCCTGCACTCTTACATACTCTGTGTAAGACTAGGAGCTCAGGCAGCGTGCCTCATTACTATGCATGGCGCATTGCCGTCCTGCTCCAAAATGGCTGCCTCCGTGCAGGACTAAACTAATCCTGCATGGAGGAATAGTAAATCCGGGGGAAAGTTTTTGTGGATCATTATGTCTCAGCAGGAAAGAGAGAAGTCCAAATCTGGATTTAAAAAATGTCCTAAATGTGGGCAAAAGATGTCCATTACAGATGGACACTTAGAGTGCATTTACTGTTTGGGTGAGGTTTAGCTTCAAGAAGATTGCTCAATATACCACTCCTTTAGTTCTAGAGTGATGCATGAAAGAAAGAGCAAACTTATAGCAAGAGGTTTGGTAAAGCCATCTTTCCAGGAATCACTAGATAAGGGCGATACACATGACAAACAATCTAAATCTTCTAAGACATCCTCTGGGTTGTTGGAGCTGAAGAAAAGTTCATCGACCAGTAAATCTAGAGATGAAAAACCATCGACCTTGGCACCACTAACCTTGGAGGCGACGGTTGTTGTTGGTAGGAGCCGGTCCCCGGTATTGGAGCTGGTATCTTCTACCTTGAAGTCTCCAATATTACAATCAGTGGCCTCTTCTGTCACATCTTCTCAGTCCTCAAGACTTTCAGACATGGACATGGATTGTGTGGTGCAGAGACTTCTGCAGACACTGACGCTGGCCAAGCTTTTGTCGGGGCCAATTCCTGGGCCTTCGTAACTGACCAAAACCCTCCCTCCTACTACTGTTCCTCCTCTGATATGACTTGAGGCTTCAGAGCCGGAGTGCTCAAAGCTGATGATTGTGGAATCATCGGGTCTGACACCTGCTCCAGGACTATCAGTTTCGACTACTCAGACTTCCTCGGTGCTGACCGAGGAGTCTAGGAGCCGACACTTGCCGGTTGGGTCTGGGGAGGATAGTCGAACTGACATTTTGGTTTCGACTTTGCCTGTCGGGGCTTCAGTGTGGGTGAGTTTGGTGCCTACCTCTGGACAGAGCCCACCATTTTGGTGCAGAGGGACTCACCTGCTTCTTCGGATCCAGGGGTTCCTTCGCATCGGAGCAGGGGGCCTTCGATGCCATGAGGATGGTATTATCCCCTCGGGCAACCACATCATCAGGACTAGCAACGTCCTCCTCTAAAGTGCCTGTATCTACCTCTGCTTCACAGATTCCACAAAAGCGTAGAGACCCAGGGCCTCAGGACACCCTATTGGGTGAGCCCTGCTCTTCTGAGACCTCACCAGAAGCTCCCACTGAGGAGGTTCCTAGGAAGAGGCTATTCAAGAAGAAGCATCTGGACTCCCCTCAGGAATCCGTCACTTCAGACACTGGCTTGGATGATTCAGAAGGTTCCACACGGTCACCCTCAGAAGATATCTCCTTTGCAGATATCTTAGAGATTCTCAAACAGAGGGGTGATTGGCAGGCCATCAAACCTACTGATGATGAGTCAGTCTACCTGAAGGCTTTTGGGTCTCAGCCCTCTGCCTCTTGGTGGTGTCTGCCTTTTGACAAACTCATGGACTTAATTTGTCAAAAGGCATGGGAGTCTCCAGATACAGTGGAACCTGTCCCTAGGAGGCCTAATAAATTTATTACCTCACCACAGGACAAGGCTTTTCTCACCAAGGAAGTACCTGTTGATGCCAAGAAGGAGTTATCCAAAACTTCAATGTCGGTCCATCCACTGAATAAAGATTCGAGGGTCATGGACAGATATGGAAAGTGTATGTTTACTTCAGTGACTTTTGCTCTTAGGTCGCTGAATTACCTTATGCATTTTACTAGATTGCAGAGAGATCTCCTAAAAGAGCTAGGAGATACTCTACAGGGTTCAGTAGCTGCGGGTCTCAGAGAAAATATCCTCACAGCTCTCTACCCTCAATTCCCCAACAAACTTGTCCATGTGTCTGCTTTTGTACGCAGCTGATGAAGCGAGCAGAGCAGCAGGTACAGGAATTGCTCTTAGGAGACATTCCTGGATGTGCTTATTTCCCTTTGTGGAGCCCTTTAAGTCATCCTTTATCAACACCCCTTTCAATGGCTTGTCCCTTTTTGGACCCAAAGTGAAAGAAACGCTTACCAGGAGTGAACAAGATGGGAAGACTGTCTGCCGTCGGAGTCCATTTTTCAACACCTACCAGAGCTTACCCCAAAGGTCAGAAAGGAGAAAAGATGCGGTTCTGTAAAACTCAAGGAGCTTTTTAGGACACTCGTGGTGAACCCCCCTCCAGAGGCAGAGGAGGGGTCAATAATGGAAGACACTGTCCATGTGGCAGAGGGGGTCTGCAGAACCAGGATGACAGAGATCTGTTCTTTGGGAAGCCCTATCAGTGCTCCTGAGAGGAGGCCAGCCTGTCCATCTCTGGAGAAAGTCAGGGGATGCTTATCTTTGTACCCAGATGTATGGCTAAAAATAACAAAAGACAGCTGGGTACAAAGTATCATATCCAGAGGTTACTCTATTCCCTTTTCCACCCTGCCTTCCTCAGTAAGAAAAATCCCGGACATTCCACCTAGTCGCAAGGAACAAGCAACCATAGAAATTCAAAAGTTGCTACAAAAAAAGAGTCATCCAGCTGGTCCCCACAGACCATATAGGATCTGGAACTTACTCAAGGTTCTTTTTAGTTCCAAAGAAAACAGGGGACTGGAGGCCCATTTTGGATCTCAGCAGATTAAACAAATCTATGAAGAAGACAAAGTTCTGGATGGTTACACTGCAGTCAATACTTCCTTTTCTAGGAAAAGACAATTGGATGTGCTCGATAGATCTCCAGGATGCATACTTCCACATAAAAATGGACAGACTATCCAGAGATCAACTGTGCTTTCAGCTGGGGGCCAGTCACTATCAATTTTAAGCACTGCCCTTTGGTCTCACAACACTCCCCAGAGTGTTCACCAAATGCATAGCAGTAGTCATGGCTTACCTGAGACGTTTGGGATTCCAGGTGTTTCCATACTTAGATGACTGGCTCCTAACCGCCACCACCAGGCATCAGCTCATTCAAGCAAGGGACACTACTATGAATCTATGCTGTCATTTGTGGATTACCATAAACTTAGAAAAATCTGCTTTATTGCCACCGCAACATACCGTTTTTATAGGAGCAGATCTGGACACCACCACAATGACCTTAATACTTCCGTCAGAAAGGGTTTGTGCTCTTTGGCAACAGGTTCTAGCCCTTCTCTCAAAAGAAAAGCCGCAGCTTCCATGGTTCTTAAATTGCTGGGTACAATGGCAGCAGCAATAATTGCAATTCCATATGCATATGCATATACTACAATGGCTCTTTTTCACTCAATGGTCCTTTCAGGAACTCCCAATCTCACATCAGATTATAATCACGAATTCATGCAAGAAGTACCTTCAGTGGTGGCTGACATCGCATTGTGTAACAATAGGACGTCCCTTTGTTCTACCAAACCCAATTGCCATAGTGACCACAGACGCTTCCCTGATAGGGTGTGGGGGGGGCATTATCAGTGAAGAACAGCCCAAGGCACATGGAAAGAGCACGAGGCTCACCTCCATATCAATGTCCTAGAGATGAGATTGGTACTTCTAGCATTGTAGTCCTTTCAAGACTCTCTTCCTCTGGGGACCATTGCATTCCAGACAGACACCATGTCTGTAGTCTGGTACATAAACAAGGAGGAACCAACTCTAACCCCCTATGTTGAGAAGCCTTGAGAGTATGACAATGGGTGAACTCCACCCAGTGCTTTCTGATAGCAATGCACATCCCGGGGAAGTCCAACATGATAGCAGACCAGCTGAGCAGGGCAATTCTATTGCCTCACGAGTGGTCCCTAAAGAAAGAAAGAAGTGGCAGAAGACATATTCCGCATATGGGGTCAGCCTTACTGCTCTTTGCCACACCCACAAACACAAAATGCAGCAACTACTTTGCCCTAATCCCCCCACTAGGGGAAGCCCCAAGGGATGCACATGTACACGATTGGCCCCCGGGTCTCCTTTATGCTTTTCCACCATTACCTCTGATACCCAAAGTTTTACTGAAAGCCAGTGCTCTGGGAAGAACCATAATTCTGTTGGCCGCGGCAGATTTGGTTTTCCTTTCTTCAGCCTCATCTATTGGAAGAGCCTTGCATCTTGGACCCAGTCCCAGACCCCCTGATTCACCCATCGGGTGCTCTTCATCCATCTCTTTGATCCCTCAAATTGACAGCTTGGCTGCTCCAATTCCAAACATAGCCAGGCTTCAGAATCTTTCAGCTGCAGCACAGCATATATTGACATCCCGTCACAAATCATCCACTAGAAAGCTATAGCTCAGCAAATGGAAAAGATTTTCAATATGGGCATTACAAAATCACATTGATCCTTATTTAGCTCCAGTAACTTCTATTTTGGAATTTTTGACAAAACTATTCAGTGAGGGAGCAGCTCCCTCAACTATTTGAGTTCAATTAGCTGGAATCTCTTAACTTCCATATTGGTGAGGAAGGGTCTAATATCATGTCTCATAGACTCTCGAAGGCTTTTCTCAAAGGACTATACATTTAAGACCACCCATCAAATCTTCTTTTTCTAAATAGAATCTAAATTTTGTTCTATCACGAATAATTCTACCACATTTAGAACCAGCCTCTTCATGTGACCTAAAGTATATTGCATAGAAAACCATCTTTCTAGTAGCTATTCCTTCTGCTCGGAGGGTTTCAGAGTTACAGGCCTTGTCTATAAACCCCCCTTACATGATTTTTCATAATGATAGAGTGTCTCTCTGGACAAATCCCTCATTTTACAGAAGGTATGCTCAGAAACCAATATCAATCAGTCTATAGAATTGCCAGTATTTTTCCCAAGTATGGCAGTAAGGCAGAGTATATGCTGCACAAGCTTGACGTTCACAGACAGCTATGCTTCTGTTTGGACAGGACCAAGGACATCAGGAAAACGGATCAACTCTGTTTCCTTCTCAGACTCCAAGAAGGGTGCTCCTGTTGTTATAACCACGTTATCAAAATGGTTATCAGGCTGTATTTCCTTTACTTACAGTTTGGTGAATTCACCATTAGAAGACGAGATAAAGGCCCACTCACTTTATCCACTTCCTCAGCCTTTTCTGCCAAATTACCAATAGATACAATTTGTGCAGCAGCTACTTGGTTGAGGCCTCATACCTTTATCACTCATTACAAAGTGGATAGGGCCTCCAGGGGCTGGGGTTCCTTTATTTCCACTGTCCTGAAGAATATACTCTCATGAGCCACCCAAGAAAGATGGTGCTTGGGACGCTAACCCATCAGTAAGAATGAAGGCGAGATAGGACAACTTCACATAAAGAAGTTATGTACTCAGCATAATGTTCCATGTGAGTTGTTCATCTCACCTTCATTCTTGCATCCCAACAGGCTTCTTGAGGATCGAGAATTGCGGCATGGTATGACTGTATTTGACCTTTATCTAGTGTTTTTCCTTGCTATTGGTATATTAGGAGTTGGCTTATACCTTTATTGGTAGCAAACAAGATCTGAGGGAAGCACTAGTGCATCATGGGATAAGGGAGTAGGCCATGAGCTGGTTGAAGACCTCGAGCTTTTGCATTTAGCCGAGTCAGAGCCGAGGATCGGCTCCGAACCCATCAGTAAGAATGAAGGCGAGATGAGCAACTCACATGGAATGTTATGGTGAGTACATAACTTCTTTTTTTTGTGTTGAACAATACTTGTCTGAGTTTACAAAGCATGTCTTATATTTATATATCTTGAACATACTGCCTACAGTACCATCCTGTCAGTGTCTTTGTGAATGTTGTAAATCAAGTCTACCTGACAATTTAAAATTCCTAAAGGTTTAATCTGATGTGGTTAGTCTTCACTTAATCCTTGACTGTGGGTTCGGTTCCGTATCTCAGAACCGACTCTGCCATTATTCCAGCTTGTGCCTTCCAAAAACTTTCGAGCTTAGCTCTACCCATAATGTTCCTCTCAAGATTACCTCAGATCTCATTTGCCACTTTAAGTGCCAGACACATTCCTCTCTTGTCAGGTCTCAAGCTAGTGATTTATTATGACTCTATCTCTTTTTTCAAATTCTTTCTATAGTTGTATCTCTAAGACCTTGCTCTTTACCCAGCTCCTCTACTGTTCACCTTTCAGGTGTGTTTTCTTGTCCGGTTTACCATCATTGATAGCCCTCCTTTCCTTTTCTTATCATTGGGTAATCTTCTCTACCATTGTTGGTATCTCTTTCCTCGATTCTTTTACCACCACAGTAACTCTTTCGTACCATTGTTGGTACGTTTTTTTCTCTTAAAATAAAAAAAAAAAAAAAAAAAAATTTTCTCTTCTCTGTCTGTGTGTGTGAGCCTTTGTTGTCATGGCTGCAAAGATTAAAGGGACTTCTGGATTCAAGAGATGCCAGAAGTGTGACCATAAACTGCCAAATTCTAATGACCATGACGTGTGTTTACTGCTTGGGGCCCGGTACACCTTCAAAAAGACTGTGCCATCTGTCATGGCTTTAGCCACCAGGCCCTCATAGAGAGGAAAAACAAGTTAATTCTGAAAAGCCTAATAAAATCTAGCTTCGATTAAGCCATATCTGTGACTTCTAAGACTGATGTTAGCTTGCTTTCTTCCTCCAGGCATGAGGGTTCTATGAAGAGTAGCTGCTTAGTTCCAACACTCTCATTGGAACTGCCTGTTAAAAAAGCTAAGTCTTCCTTGCTTCCTATAGTTTCAGCAGAACTGGAGGGGAAAGCATTTGCCATCACGGGTGCCAATCTCTGCACTGACAATTTCAGCATCTACTACTTCCTCAACTCAGACCCATTCACCTTCCACTGATCTCTGAACCAAAGGAGTTTTCTTTCAGGAATTTGCCAAGAACAAGGTACTCCCCAAAAATTGACTCCTTTGTAGATTGACCACCAAGTCCTTTTTTGGATACACCCCAGTTCCCATTTGCCCATTTGGTCCATTCCACCAAGAGCCTTATGCAGTCCAATGTTCTGAGGCTAGCAGACCAGCTCCTGATGAAGAGGGGATTAGCCACGTCCGCAGTTTCTAGCACCTCTGGCTCTGGAACTTTACATGTCTCTCACCCGATTCTTGTTCCTCCTCTGACTCCAACTGAGCATTCGGAGTTCCCGGTTCTGACAGTCCTGGCGTCGATTGTATCAGCACTGGTGAGAGTCTTGTCTCTGGTGCTAATAACTACCCTGAGGTCTCTGGTTCTGTTGGAACCAGAAACATCTCAGGGTCAGAGTTTTGCTGTCTGTTCCGGGGAGTGTGGTTTGACACTGATCTTATGGGAACTGTCCATGCTTCTCAGGACTTACCCAAGTTTGATTCTGGCTTCAGACTCTGGGGCTGCTACCTCAGGATGGGATGGGACCATGGTTTCGAAGGAGTCTACTTTGATTCCGGGCTCCCATTCCTCTACAGAGGGGCCTACTTTCCAGGCCATGGAGAGGTCCTTGTCCACTACGGGCTCACAGTCAATCCCTCTCATTGGAACAGCATTACAGTCCTTCCCTTCATCCAGAGCTACCACCAGCCTCTGACCTGGGGCAGCAGGCACAGAAACCTCAGGTTTCAATGATTGTGTTTATGTCCTCTTCAGACTCCCCCGGCCAGTCCCACCGAGGAGGTGTTCCAGTAGAGAAAGTGCAAGCAGAAGCACTTGGACTCCCCTGAAGAGTCTTACACAGAAGATACTGACTTTGATGAAGGGGAAGGTTCCCCACAGTCACCCCCAGAAGATGTCTCCTTCATTGACATTCTAGAGATCCTTAAACAGAGGGGTGGCTGCACTTCCCAACAACCTTCCTCAGAGGAGTCAGAATACCGAGAGGTTTTCCATGCCTGACCATCTACTGCTTCAATCTCTCCACCCGCTGATGATCTGATTAAACTGATTGCTCAGTAGGCTCAGAAGATTTCTGATTCCATCAACCCAATCCCTAAGAGATCAGACCGTGTACTGTCAGCTCCTGTGGATCAACAGCATTGGTCTAAAGGGTTTTCCAGTGGATGCCATGGTGATTGTGGCATCTACCAAAAAGGAACTTGCTGATGAAAGTCCTACTATCCATCATCCCAATAAAGAGTCTAGGACAATGGATACATTTGGGAAGTGCCTATATGCTTCATTGACCTTCTCACTTAGGTCCTTGAACTTTATGGCAATTTTCACCAGGCTTCAAACAGATTTAATAAATGAGTTTTCAGACACTCTAACAGGAACCATAGCTGAAGGGGTTCAGACTAAAGAATCTTCCCAGCTGGCATCCCTGGATTCAGTATGTAATTCATCCATGAGGATCATTGTGCACGCAGCTGAAGGGACGACTACAGCAGTGGCTTCCAGTGTATCTATGAGGAGACACACCTGGATGTGCTTATGCGAGTTTGTGGAGCCATTTAAGTCTTCTTTCGTCAATGCCCCCTTTGACAGAACATCCCTTTTTGGCCTCAAACTTGGAGACCCTTGCCAGATATGAGAAAGATGGATACGCTTTTCCACTCCTCAACAGCCCTACACTAGGAACCAGAGGAGTGGAAGGCTGTGGTTCAAAAAGTCCTAAGGGCCTTTCCAAGACACACATGGTAACAACTCCCCCCCCCCCCCCGGGGCACGGGGTGAGTTATAAATGGAAGACTTCATGCTAGAGGCAGAGGTGGCCCGAAAATCAGGGTTCCAGGGATTCTTTCCCTGGTAATTCCTATCAGCACATCTGAAAGGAGGCCTGATTGCAGCCCTCTGGAAGCAGTCGGGGATGACTTTCCCTGCACCTAGCTGCCTGGCTAACCATAATGGACAATTGGGTGCAGAGGATCATAACCATAGTTTACAATATTCCCTTTTCAAAACAACCAAAGAAAATCCCAGATGTTTCACCCAGTCACAGGGATGTGGCAGTTCTAGTAGTTCAAAAACTGATTGACAACAAAGCCATCCAAACAGTCCCCTTCAGACCAGATAGGATCCGGGGTTTACTCAAGATTTTTTTTAGTGCCAAAGAAAATGGGAGACTGGACACCAATTTTGGGTCTCAGTGTCTTGAACAAGTCATTTCAACAAATCAAATCCTGGATGGTCATGGTTTAGTCTATTCTTCCGTTCTTGGAAAAAGATGAGTGTATGTGCTCAGTAGATCTTCAGGATGTATGTTATCACATATAAATAGACAAATGCTCCAGATGATTTCTGCTCTTCCTGCTGGGAGCCAGTCATTATCAGTTCGGAGCCATGCCCTTTGATCTTATCACAGCCCCCAGGGAGTTCACCAAATGTATGTCAGTTGTCACAGTTCACTTCAGACTGCAAGGATTCCAGGTGTTTCCATATCTAGATGACTGGGTCATTACCACCATGCATTTACTGCTGCAAACAAGGAGCTATGTCCTTCAAACTTGCTCCTCACTGGGAATCACCATAAACTACAAAATCTCCCATCTAGAGCCAGCACAGCATTTAGAGTTCGTAGGAGGGGTGTTAGACACAAGCATCTGTATTGCGCATCTACCCCAAGAAAGACTTCAAAGAATAAAGTCACTAGTCAGCCAGATTATTCACTACAGAATAGTAACTTGCAAGATTGGTATTACAGACTATAGGATCTATGGCAGCTACCGTCACTTTAGTTCCCCTTGTGAGGTTTCACATGCAAATTCTACAATGGCTCGTGGCATCACAATGGTCATTACTGACTTGACCAATGTTCCATCAAGTTCGTATCACCAATTTATGCAAGAAAGACCTGAGGAGGTGGCTCCACTCCAATGACATTCTATCAGGCTGTCCCTTTATCACGCCTCAACCCCAAGCCATAGTGACCACAGATGCATCCCAGATGGAGGGGGGGGCATTATCTGGAAAAGACAGTCCAAGGCACTTAGTCCCAGTTAAAAGCCAATTTGCACATCAGTGTTCCAGAGATGAGGGTGCTGCTTCTAGCATTGCAAGCATTTCAAGAGATCCTCCCCTTGGGAACAATTGCAATCTCAACATACAGCATGTCAGTGGTTTGGTACATCAACAAACAAGGGGGAACCGGACCTTACCCTGTTTGTCGAGAAGCTCTCAGTGTTTGGCAGTGGGCAATTTCAACCGGCCGCTATCTAGTTACAACACATATTCCTGGGAGCTCCAAAGTGATTGCAGACAAATTGAATTGGAACATCCTGATGCCTCACAAGTAGTCTCTCAAACCTTTGGTGGCAGAAAGGATATTCTGTCAATGGGGCCAGCCCTGCTGCAATCTCTTTGCATCCCCCCTGAACAACAAGTGCAGCAGCTACTTTACCATGATCCCCCATCTGGGGGAGTCCCCGAGAGATGCTGTCTTCCACAGTTGGCCCCATAGTCTACTGTATGCCTTTCCCCAGATTACTCTCATTTCCCAGTTTCTAAAGGAAGCCAACAGGTCAAAGAGCAATATAATTCTCATTGCTCTATTCTGGTCTCAACAGATATGGTTTCCCTTTCTATGGCCTCAGTTCAGAAACCGTGGACTCTGAACCCAGCTCCAGAACTATTGTCCCATCCAGTGGGACTCATTCACCCGAATCTTCAAAATTTCAAGCTCACTAGATGGCTTCTCCAGTTCCAATGATTGCCAGGCATACCAGCCTTACTGCCTCAGTACAATGAAATGTTCTAGCCTTCCACAAACCTTAGACTAGATGGTTATACAGCAGCAATTGTACAGACAGCAGTCTCAACCCATATTGTGCACCAGTTCATAAGAGCTTAGAATTTTTAGCATGACTTTTCAATGCAGGAGCATCCTCCACAGCAATATAGGTTCATCTAGCTGCAATTCCAGATTTTCATAATGGTCTAAATGATACAGCTTTAATGTCATACAAACATTGTAAAGCCCTTCTGAAAGGAACCCTGTTGCTGAGACCACCACACAAGGATCCATTTACTCCTTGGGACTTAAATTTGGTGCTACAATCTCTAATTAATCCCCCATATGAACCATCAGCAAATTGTAATTTGAAGTATTTATCCTGGAAAACAGCATTCTTGGTTGCTAAAACTTCTGCTAGAAGAACATCTGAGTTACAGGCCTTATCTTGCAAGCCTCCTTACCTAATCTGTCATAAGGACAGGGTGTCTTTGCAAACAAATCTTACCTTTTTACCGAAAGTAGTATCTGACACTAATATCAATCAAACTATACAACTTCCAGTATTTTTTTCCCAATTTTTCAAACAAAGGTGAATCCTGACCACATTTGCTAGATGTTCACAGGCAGTTACATTTTTACCTTCACAGAACAAAGGAATTCAGAAAATCTGATCAGCTGTTTGTTTCATTCTCTCCTACTGCTCTGGGCAAACCAGTTTCGAAGGTTACTCTGGCTAGATGGCTCAAGGACTGCATAACCTTCATTTATAATAAAAGGAAGGTGCAGCTGCCATGACCTGTAAAGGCACATTCTATGAAGGCAATAGCTGCTTCCACAGTCTTCCATGCCAGAGCTTCGTTAAATGATATATGCCCAGTGGCAACCTGGGCATCCCCGCATACCTTTATTACTCATTACAAGTTGGATCTGGTCTCTAGGAGATGAGCATCCTTTGATTCGATGGTGCTCAGAAATATTCTTCAGTGAGACCTCCCAGAATTCAGTAGCTGGGTACCCTGTCTCACAGTCAAAGATTAAGTAAAGATTGACTTCAGATAAAGAAGTTATGTCTTACCATAGTGTTCCATCTGTATTGTCAATCTTCATTTATCCTTGACATCCCCACCCTCCTCCCCTCTGCCTTTCGGGCTTCTTGGTGGAACGGATCTATCCCAATAGATTGGGTTATTCCTTTATGATTACAGATATGGTCTGATTTATTTCCTGTCATTATTTAATGCAAACTCAATCTGAGGTAATCTTCAGAAGAGCATTATGGATAGAGCTAAACTTGAGAGTTTTTGCGAGGTGTGAGCTGGAATAACTGATGAGTCAGTTACAAGATACAGAACTGAATGCACAGTCAAAGATAAGTGAAGATCGACAACATAAGATGAAATGTTATGGTAAGATACAACTTTTTTATGCACTGGATACTTTAGGTGAGTACATAAACTTTAACTTTCAAGGCTGTCATGCAAGACTTCCTTGTTGCAGTGAATTAAACAAAGTTTACTGTCTGCTGATGGAAAATATTTTAGCAATAAGTATGAATTTATCTACTACATTGGTTAAAATACAAATTAACTCTTTTGTTCCTGAAGATGCCAAGGTTTATTTTTATAAATTTCTTCTGTTACGAACTTAAAATCGAACAACTGGTTTACATCAGAACCTTGGTAAAATATGGGTATTGTGTGATGGTACACTATCCTATTGAATATAATCGTTTACTGCTAACTTCTGTTAAGGCTGGCTTGTTTATTTCATTTATAAGCTTTAATGATGATTTGTAAACTCTCATGTGAAAGGCTGCTTTTCATACTTGAAAACTTAGAAGACAATTTGTCTAATGAAGCTTTGGTTCACGAGTTCACAGTTCTAACCTCTTCCTATATTTTTCCATCCACGGAAAAAACTCTCCAGCTAAGATGATATGCTGCTTATCATAAATAAATACATAAAATAAAATATTCACTTAAAAAAATGAAATCACCACAAGCGCTTTTGTTTGCCATGGATTTCATCAGACTGAAAAAATAAAAACATAGGAGCTATATAGCTATGAGCAAACAAATCACATGATACACAGATAAAAAGGGAATCCACACAGAAGAGCTCTTATCTTTAAATAGGTTTTAAAGATAAGAGCTTTAACTACCAGCAGCTTTCTCCTTAGTCTAGCAGTACTTTAATTGCATTGTTACCATAAACAAAATGTATACTTTGTAACACAACAAATATAAACATTACAGCCAAGCACTCTAATGTATATTTAAATGAAGCATTCCTATTGACAATTTGCAGGACTTTTATATTGTTTGCCCCTTTGGGTTACGACCTCTACACCTGTCTTTAAGTACTGACATTGGTTACAAATACTACATTTTTCCATCCTCACTTTGCTGATATTTGGCTTTAATGGTTTGTCCCAAGAAATCCTTCACTGTTCTTTCGCTGGTATTTAAAAAAAAAACTTTGGCATATTACTAAATGCTATGCTCATTTGATCACTGCTGCAGAAGCCTTAGCTATATGAATTATATCCTGCCAAAGATATAACAGCAGGCCAACCTTCAAAGCTTGAGGGCAACTCCCACACACCCAAACCATACCAACATGAGCAGAGCTGAAGAAAGTGTAGTTTGGGTGCTCAAGCCTTTCAGAGCTTTCCCATCACTAAGTGCTTTTCTTGAGTGCTTTCAAGGATCGGAGGCCATCTAGCACTTCTCCATTGCTGGGCAGATATACTTTCTTCCAGGGCAAAAATTTAATTTATTTTATCATAGAAAGTTAACTTCTGTAAAAGTATTTTAAGCTGGGAAAAAATGTTTTTATACACTGTCCTGTGATGTTTAGTTACTTTTTACTTGTGAAGGAATAATTTAAAACTTAGTTTTTCCTATCTGAATCTTATGAACTGATGATGTCTTTTCTATCAGTTCCTCAATGGATGGATCTTTGTATCCGACCTCGGCCAGTTCAGACTGTTGGATCCACTGTGCAGTCTATCCACCTCTTGCTGAAGAAGGGCATTTGGATGTGCATGATAGTTCTTCAGGATACATACTACCATATCAAAATGGACAGGTGTTCCAGAAAGTACCTTTGCTTCCAGCTGAGGACCCGTCACTATCAATTTAGAGCCCTGCCTTTGGACCTTACCCCCCCCCCCCGGGTGTTCACCAAATGCATTCCATCGATCTCAACTTATTTCAGATTGCAGGGGGTTCTGATTGCTCCCATACTTAAACTGGCTCCTCACAACTCCTGTGAGGAATTACTACCCCCTCCAACTATGCTCTGTTTTGAGAACTGCAGTGAACAAGGACAAGTCATGGTTTTCCCCATTGCTTAGACATTAGAGTTTACAGGGGCCCACATGGATATAACCACAAAGATAGCAAGATTGCCAGCAACCAGATTATCCTCTCTCTCCATTCAGGTCCTATACCTGCTTTCCCTCCAAGTACCACCTGCTGGGCTGGTTCTCCAATTATTGGGATCAGTGGTTTCTTCCATCACCTTAATTCCCTTGGCAAGATATTACATAAGGGTTCTTCAGTGGACACTGGCAGTTCAGTGGTTCATAAGACATCAACTCATGAGTTTTTGTATTCGTTTGACCAACATTTGCATGGGTCAGACAGAGTGATGGATTAAATCTCTAAAGATGTCTGTGGACCCATTTCTTTTTCCCCCACCCAAAGCCACAGTGACCACAGTTGCTTCCCAGCTAGGATGGGGGAGCATTACATGGGAAAAATGGTCCAAGGCACGTGGTCCCCATCCAAGACCAAACTTCACATCAGTGTCTTGGAGAGAACGATAGTCTCCTAACATTACAGGCCTTTCAGGTTGGCCTCCAGACAACATGATGGTAGTCTGGTATATCAACAAAAAAGGGGACACGATCCTATGTTTTGTGTCAATAAGCAAGAGTGTGGCAATGGGTGATTTCCTCTGATCATTTTCTGATAGCAGCACCGATATCAGTGAAGTCCAACATACTAGTAGACAGGTTGAGCAGATATGTTCTGTTAACTCACTAGTGGTCCTTCAGCTCATCAATAGTATATCAGATATTCTGTCAGTGGGGTCAACCATGCTGGAATCTCTGTTATCCCATCAATAGCAAATGCAACAGGTTTTCTGCTTTGATCCCCATGGAATAGAAGTCACTAAGGAGTGCTCTAACACATGATTTGCCCTCCAGATTACTCTACACCTTCCCAACTGTTTTACTAATTCCAAAATTCCTGCAGAAAACATTGCAGAGGAAGATCAAGGTGATCCTCATTTCCCTGTCTGGCCTTGTCATCTGTGGTTTCCCTTTATTTAGCCTCCTTTGGTACACCTGCTCTAGGTGCTGCATCCCAGTCCAGATCATCTGTTGCAACCACCCGGAATGCCTCATCCAGACATTACAGCCAAGTTGACCACATGGTTTCCCCACTTCCAATGATGGCTAGTCAGTCCAGGCTTTCTTTCCAAGTGATTCATATTCTCACCTCCTCCCAAGACCACCCACCAAGAAAATTTATAAGAGTAAGTGGAAAATATTCTCTAAGGGCCTCACAGAGGAATTTGGATCCTTTTCATTTCCTGTTCCAGCAGTATTTGATTTCCTATCTTCCATATTTCACAAAGGGGCTAGTTATCGAAATAGCAAACAGACAACTAAAACTTGTTAACACAGAAAACATCAAAAACGGCAATATGCTCCTTCTCACCAGACTTTTATTCCGTAAGCGCTTTCGTTTGGACCACTATCCAAACTTCTTCAGACAATGTTACACAACAAACAAGCATTTATATACATAAGCAATTATCTAATTAGTCAATTAAACAATTAAATAAACGTCATCAACTCGATCCCTTATAAAACTATAAAAGCTGTATACTTTAAAAATGTTATTTAAATTTTATGTATCCTAAATGTCAAACAATGGATGATAAATAAAAAAATGATAAATGCTAAATACCAAGAGCTGACCATACAATTCATTTTTGAAAACCAACGAAACAACAAATCATAAAAACTGTTTTTTATATATTATATACTCCATAACTTCACCTATTCAGTTGTTTAAGTTTTAAAGTGCAGATGACAGAAGCGCATTCATTGAGGCCAGGGTATATGTGTGCAAAAGTTCTAATTTGCCACAAAAGTTATTTTTCTTCTAACTTTAAGGCCCATGGCCCTCCTCTTTTATTATATAGTTCTTGGTGTAAGATAGCAAAAAGGAATCTGTGGGTAGGGTTTTGTAATGTATGCCTAGCCAAAGCATTTGTAGTAGTTCCTTTATTTATATGGTAAATGTGTTCGTATATGCGTTATCTCACTGTCCTTTCCATTTTTTCTATGTAAAAGGACTGACATTTTTGGCATATAGCAACATAAACAATGCCCTTAGACTCACAATTAAATTTCCCACATATACTATATTTAAAATCTCTGATGGTAATTTTATTGCCCACATATATGTGTTGACACTGGTGGCAGCGACCGCATTTGAACATATCCACATTCTTTCTTGTGACTCTATTTGGGAGTTCTAAAAGGTCTTTTAAATTCTGTCCACTGTGGTAAATTATTTGTGGCAGTTTTACAAACTTTTTATTAATATACGTGTCTTCTGTCACCAGTGCCCACTTCTTATATATAATACTTGAAACAAGTTTTGCGTCCTTTGAGAATGTTGTAATAAATGTAGGACCAATGATGTCTGACATGCTATTGGTATGCCTGTTGTGGGCAATAAATAAATAATAAAAGAGAAGGGCCATGAGCCTTAAAGTTAGAAGAAAAAGAACTTTTGTGGCAAATTAGAACTTTTGCACACGTATACCCTGGCCTCAATGAATACACTTCTATCACGTGCACTTTAAAACTTAAACAACTGGATAGGTGAAGTTATGGAGTATATAATATATAAAAAACAGTTTTTATGATTTGTTGTTTCGTTGGTTTTCAAAAATGAATTTTATGGTCAGCCCTTGGTATTTAGCATTTATCATTTTTTTATTTATCATCCATTGTTTGACATTTAGGATACATAAAGTTTAAATAGCATTTTTAAAGTATACAGCTTTTATAGTTTTATAAGGGATCGAGTTGATGATGTTTATTTAATTGTTTAATTTACTAATTAGATAATTGTCTATATATATATAAATGCTTGTTTGTTGTGTAACATTGTCTGAAGAAGTTTGAATATTGGTATAAACGAAAGCGCTTACAGAATAAAAGTCTGGTGAGAAGGAGAATATTGCCGTTTTTGCTGTTTTCTGTGTTAACAAAGGGGCTAGTTACTTGACTGTTAAAGTTCGGTTAGTGGCCATTTCAAATTTTCATGTGGGACAGAATCATGCTACCTTGGTTTCCCTTAAATTATGCAAAGGCTTTTTGAGGGGTACCTTCCTTCTTAGACTCACTCTTAAGGATTGTTGTCCCCACTGGACATGAGTATTTTACTAAAAGCCTTAACTCAGCCACCTTTTTAACCCGCTGCTAAGGTGGATGTAAAACTTCTAACATGGAAGTCAGTTTTTAATGGCTATTACTACAACTTGGAGTGTCAGAACTGCAAGCTCTGTTCAGCAATCCCCCATGCATTATCTTCCTCAAGGATAGGGTATCATTACGCACTAATCCCGCCTTTCCTACTAAAGTGGTTACAGAGACTTCTTAATCAAAACATTAATTTGCCAATTGTCTTCCCAGATTTCTCAAATAAAGGAGAGAATATACTTTATTTGTTTGACATACTTAGATGCATTTCTATCTTCACTGAACCAAACCCTTTTGTTGGACAGATCAGCTTTTTGTCTCCTTTTCTAAAGTTAAAATGGTAAAGGTGTTTCAAAGGTATATCTGGAAAGATGGCTGGCTGCCTACTTCTCTTATGTATATAAAGATAAAAGTTTATTACCTAAACCACCAAAGCCTCATACAACTAGATCTGTTTCTCCTTACACACAGCCATCTTTTCTAGGCCCTCAGCTAATATTTGTGCTGCTGCCACATGGAATGTTCACACCTTCATCACGCATTATAAATTAGACTTGCTTTCCAGGAATAGGGCAGCATTTGGTTCCGCTGTTGTCAGGAATATCCTTCCATGAGACCACCCTAGGGGCTAAGTAGCTGGGGACTCTGTCCCATCTGCACAGAAAAGACATCAGATATGAAAGTTATGTACTTACCAAAATGCTATAGCTCTATTGTCTCTTTCTGTCCTTCCTCAACTCCCCTCCCTCCTATCCCTGTTCTTACATTACATTTGCAAGCAGACTTTCCCCTACAGGAGGCTACTAAGTTGCCTCAGCTACTGAGGTTTGACTTTGCTGTGGTCATTTCCTCATACCATCTTTTTCCTTAGCTCCCCCTGTTGTCCCTACTGCCACCCCATGGACTGAGTGTTAGACATGTCCTGTATGACTCTGTGAATACCCATCTGGTTAGCCAGACTGGAATGCCTGTCCCTAGGGAGGTTTTGTCTATTAAAGGTAGGTCGTCTTTAGAAATTCCGGTCAAAAAGAAACAAAAAATTATCTTTGCCTGTCTCTGTTACTTTACACAGGAATGATTTATTGGGCTTAAATGAGGCTGTTGACCATACCAGTTCTGATGTTACTAATAAGGGAGAGAAAACATTTTTCACTGTCTGTGGATGTACATGACATTGAATAGGAAGATTGTGAGTGGACAACTTCTGATATCTGCCCTCAAATTCTGATTCTGAGGAGAGAGTTTCTTCTGATAGTCAGTGGGAATATAATGATGATCTGACTGAGGTCACTATTACAGTATTCCAAGGAGATGGGTTTTCATCACTGATGTCTGGCCGGGTACCAAAACTTAAACTTTCCCAAGAGCGTACATCTGATGTATGACTTCAGCCCCCAAGTTTAGGGATATAGAGAATTGAGCATAAATCCTCAGACTATCTCGCAACCAGCCTGACTACAGGCCTTGCACCCATCTTTCTGATCAACATGCGGTCATTGGTACCATTTGCTTCTCAGAATCGGGTCTACTTTAATTAAATGAAAGCGGAATCCGTCGAATACGAATCCGTCGACACGTAAACAGTGAAACGCGGAAATGCTGAACGCACTAAATAGCGAACCCGGAAATGTCAAATTGTCATAGTTGGCCCGTCTGCGGTATAGCTCTGTAAGGTAAGTGTGCGATAGTTACGGACCTTAGGGTTAGGGTGCGGGTTAAGGTAAGTGCATAGATAGGTAATGTATGTAAGGTTTAGTGTAGGGTTTTGTTAAGTGTATGTGTGTGGAATATTTACTTTGTGTGGGTATAGTTCTGTAGGGTGTGTGCAGTAGTTATGGACCTTAGGGTTAGGGAGGGGTTAAGGGTAGTGCATAGACAGTTGTGTATGTGGGGTTTAGTGTAGGGTTACAAGTGGGGTTTTGGTGCTTTAATTTAGGGTTAGTAGTAGGGTTTTGGTTAGTGTATGTATGTGTTTTTTGTTGTTGTGTTTGCGTAGGTAGTATGTTACGGGTGATGGGGTTGGCCGACTATTGCGGTTTCGATGTTTAAATTTTGCGGTTATGCGTGTTTGACGTTATTGCGTTTCGCTGTTTATGTGTCAGCAGATTCGTATTCGACGGATTCCGCTTTTGTTTAATTAAAGTAGACCCTCAGAATCAAATAAGCACTCCATCGGGGAACCTTCCTTTATACAAATATATATATATATATATATATATATATATATATATATAAAATACACATACTGGTTTGCCGTATTTGTGTTAGATGTCAGCTAGGAGGGCAAAGTGTGAGTGCAGTAGGAAAATCACAAAGTTCTCAACACCCACTGTCCTTTTTGCCAAGGCATGGAACATGACTATAAGGCCTGTTCCATTTGCCAGTTTTTTGTGCAAGCCCATCTGTCTTTGATTAACATCTTCTTGGGAAACCCAATGACTGAAGCATTTGGCCCATTCCAAGATGACAGATAATACCACACCTGACGTACCTCTACCACTCCAAAAAAGTTCAAGAGGCCTAGGCATAAAACTCAGTCTGACTCTGACATACCTGCTGTCGTTACAGAACATGTACATGCAACCCTACCTCAGACACCTTTTACCGTGACCCCACTGTAGGCTGTTATGGCATCAAAGGACGGCATGTCCAAAGAGGTTGTTGCTACAAAGAAGGGGGAATTGTAAATCATCATTTCAGAGGGGACCAGAAGGCATCATGCAGATTTTAGTTAGGGAAGAAATTTCCTGTAAATTGATCAAGGTACATCAGGACTCCGGTCTTCCCCATTTGGTATAAGAGGACATCACCCCAAAGAAAAAGTGGCAAAAGACTAAGCATGTTTCTTCAACTCCTTCTTTTCGGAGATAGAGTGAATGGACTTTTCTCAAGGATTGCTCAAGGCCATTATGACCTTTAAACCTCCTCCTTTTACTGTTCGTCCTCTTAGAAATTACTGTTGACTCTTCCTCCTCTAAGGGAAGAAGTCTCCAGATTCTCATAACCTTTCATTAGCTTACTGTTCTCAAATGCACTGTCATGGTTAGGCCCCTTCAGAAGACAAGGACTCAATTTTATTTTTCCTAATTCCCTGTGTGGATGAGGCATCCTTTGGGGAGACAATTTTAAACATGATGAAACATTCTGAGTGAGAGTCTAGGCAAATTTCTGATGTACAAAAGAGATACTGCAACCTCTTGGAAGTGCCCCTTTCCCATCCCTCCAGTCCTAGAGGCCTTTTCCAATGCTTTTGAATCCACCTCCTCAGCCCTTGAATTGCAGCCTTCTGCTCCTAAAAGGCCAGACAGATTCTACAAACTATCAGAGGAGCTTAAGTTCCTGTATAAGAATCATGTTGCTGATGCTTCTGCTGTGCCTCTCTCTCTTCTGATGAACTTTCTAAGTTGCTCCCTAATGCTAGCCCCCTTCCTTTAGACAAGAACAGCAGGAATATCGATAAGCAGGGAAAAAAGGTCTGTACTTCCTCTCCTCTGGCCTTCTGTTCTATAAACTACCAGACCCAAATGCCTTCTGTCTATTCTTAACAGTTTGAACAAGGTGATGGTGGACACATAAGGCACAGAGTCTAAGTAACAAATTCTGTCCCTGGTTAATCAGACCACTCAGGTGGTCAGACACCATATAAAATGTCATGATTCTGTTGAGACCTCTTCCAGAGCAGGTGCTACTGGTACTGATATCCACAGATATGCATGGTTGTGCAACCAGTCCATGCCAGAGGACTTCAAAGCTAATCTCATTGACTCACCTCTGGAGAAAAAACTTTTGTTCGGACAACAGGCAGATAACTTAATCAAAATCTTACAGGAACAAGGTGAAACTATCAAATACTGCAGGCAAAACATGCTTACCTCTGTATCTAGATACCAGAGGAACTATCCAGCAATGTCTACATCTTTCGGTAGAAGGAAACCTAGCCCCGCCCAGAAGCAGAGTGAAGTACCTAGGAAGAGATGTGCAGAAACATCTGATGAACCCAAACTCTGAGAGGCCTCCCTTTTCAGAAAAGTCACTATGACTATCTTCCAGGTTTCCCCCTCCTCAGTCCTACCAAACCCTTCTCAAAAAGGCTCTCATTCCATTTCAAATTGGGAAAGGATTACCACAGACAAGTGGGTACTATCCATTATAAAAGGGTTACTCCCTGTCTTGGAAGGAACTTTCCTTCCTTGAATTGTATCCCCTCTACCCCTCAATCAAGTAAAGCTTCTTCCTCCTCCTGCCCTAGTAGAACCAGTGCCTCTTCAGTTTGTGGGAATGAGTTTTAAATACAGACTCTTCCTGGTCTTAAGAAAGGAAGGACAATGGAGACCCATGGATCTGTCTTTTCCGAGCACATTTTTCAAAGTGCCACCTTTCCAGATGTTCTCCTTTCAGACCCTGATGCCCTTCTCCCATAGGTAGTCCTAGTCTCTGGACCTGAAAGATGTCTGCCTGCATATTTCCATTTGTCACTCCTGCAGGACATTCCTGGGATTCTATTCTAGCTCATCTCACTTTTAGTTTATTACTTTGTCTTTTAGGGTTTTCACACCCCCTAGACTGCTAACAGAGTGTTAACTCCAGTAATAACATTTTGCAGGACTCTGGTAATTCATATTTTCCCTATTCAGACAATCTACTGATCCAGGCCTCTTTACCCCAGATCTTACTGCAATACATCCAGTTCACTCTCAATCTTCAACTGCAGTTGAGGTTCACAATCAACTACAAAAAAATTCCCCCCAGCCCACTTAAGACCAAGTTTTCTTTGGCTGCAGATTGAACATCAAAAATATTTAGGCATACTTAATTCAGCAAAAGGTGCTAAGCCTAATAATTTACTTCCAGTCACTTTCCTTAAATGTTTTCTCAGCCAGGGAGATTCTAAGAGCACTGGGATTCATGATAACAATCATTTTAATGTTCCCTTTAACCAGGCTGTGTATGAGGAATATTCAGTGATACATGAAAATCATATGGTTCCAACACTCACCCACTAGACAAAACGATCTGCATCACATCTGGTCTCAAGAAGGAGATCTTGTGGTGGGTAGCCCAAATGATCTTCAGTCCAAGGCTACTTTTCAAAAGCTTAAACTCCAAGTCAAGAAATATACACATGCTGTTCAGGTGTTTTCATGCCTTTGGAAACCAGGTCCTCTTCAAGATTTCACAGACAGCACTATGGTGATTTGAAACATAAACAGGCAAGAAGGAACCAGGTCATACCAGCTATGCAGACTGGCTCAGATTGTTTGGGATCTAGCTAACCAGAAGAACATGCCCCTTTGGGCAGTGTAAATCCCATCACAGGACAACATTCTGGCAGATTAACTAAGGAGATCCATCGAGGACCCTAAATAGACATGTCTTCCTAGATATACTCCATAGGTGAGGAATACCACATATATACTTATTCACCTTGGAAAGCAACAAGCAGCTCCCTCTCTTTTGGCCAAGAGCTACTTACTCTGTAGCATGGAGGACAAAGCCATGAAGTTTCTTTATACCCATAACAAAAGTATTATTACTATTACTATTACTAAAGACCCAGAAAGAAAAAAAAAATAGTCTACTTGTATTTCCCTTTTGGCCAATGTAACATTGGTTCCCTCTTCTCTTCCATTTGGCCATGGTCAGTCACCACAAACTACCCCACAAAGTGGACCTTATCACACAGCAGAAGGGATCACTGCTTCATCCCTAACCTGTAATTCATAAATCTATAGATGATAGGATTCTGATCCCTTTCAGACACTAATATTTTGAGGATATGCTTCAGGATTTCCAGGAGGCAAGGAGACCAACCACTTGAAAATCCAACATAGCTAAATGGAAGAGATTTTCTATATGGTGTCTGGTGTCATACAGTCAGAGCCCCACAAAATCAGAAGTTCCTCTCATCTTAATTTTGTGAGTTCATGAATACAGGTGTGGTGACTTCCAAGATGGCTGCACACCGATCAACAGCTTAATTTCCACTCTCCCAGTGTGAAAAAAGTAAGTGAGAAGTAAGAGGTAGTAATTCTGCCAGCTTGAGTAAAATTCAGTTTCTGGCTAGAAAGTACACTGCCTGGATGCCACAAAAGAAATTTAGTGAAACTGAAAGAAAATCAAGTAGAAAAGGTGATGAGAAAACACTGGCAAGAATCCTGTGGTGATTCAGCAAAAAGCAGTTCACAGTTCAGCTTTGGTACAAGAGATTGCTTCCAATAATTTAGCGAAAATAAGAAATCAAATGTACTCAGAGGTAATTAAAATAAAGGAAACATAATATATTAACTCAAATAGCAAATGGCTGGAAAAAGTAGAAACTTTAACTATCTGTTCAGATGAACTGATAAAACTGCAAAAATCACAGCCTGAAATGAAGAAAAGGTTGGCTGACTATGAGACTTCTCGAGAAGAGCTGACTCAAAAATGGTAAAGTTAGAAGACAGAGTGTGCAGAGAAGACCTGACATTTTCTGGTATACCAGTGAAAGTGGAAGGAACAGGCTATTAATGCTATTAAAGCACAAATAAGCAACTGGACTGGTATTCCACAGCAGAATTTGTTAACTGAAAGGGTAAAATAAGTGTATGTTCCAAACCTGTCCATGAGAAAGCAGCCAATACCTGTATTAGTATAGATGCAATCATACCAGCAGAAATAATTGATCCTGACAAAACTGTGTCAGAAGGGGAAATATTAAAAGTTGGAGATGGCAGATTGTTTGTGGAAAAGGATTATTTACTGTACACTAGGCAGAAGAGAAGCAGATTTCTCCCAGCAGTCTGGGAATGTTGAGAGGCAGATCTGAGATTCAAGCTGCTGTACCCAGCTGTCTTCAGAATACGTTTTTTTCTAGAGGATCGGTAGCATTTTTTGATGTAGAGCAGGCTAAGGTGGAAATACAAAAGTTTGTCAAACAGAAGGGTACTCTACTTCTCAGTCTTCTAACTATAAACCAGCTCATATAGAGACTTTGCCAGTGAAACCTTTTCCAATGTTCCAAAGGAAAATGCTTGAGAGTCTGAAAAAAGCATAGGAGCTATCTGAAAAAAACAGGACTTGAACCAGAATCTGGTGTTGGAGGTGGAGATGAACAAGAAAAAGACTGGCAACACTGAATTAGTGAATAAATATGACATAAAGCAAAAATTGGCCGAGAAACAAGTAAAACAATTCTTTTCTCTTTTTCTTAAACACACCTTTATTGAATTATCACTTTTGACACTGGTAATTTTACATTTATACAAAAGTAATCAAACTGTATTACCAAAGTAACATTAACAAACATTATACTTCACATATATTACTATATACCTTAAACCATCACTTATGACATAAGCAATCATACATTTATATAAATGAAAACAAACCACAGTGACACAATCCTAGTTGCAAACATTTTACAATACAAACCCTACTGACACATTCCCACTTGCAAACATTATACATCACTTATAATTTTCCCAATCGTTTTCAAGTCAAACATTACATAGCTCATTTAAGTCCTGCCTTCTCTTAAACCTCATTCCTTCCCTGTATGTATTGTTCCCACAATTCCCATTTTTTCCTATCTAGTTTGGTCATACCCTTTTCTAAAGAAATCAATTCCAGTTGTTTTATCTCTGTTACTATATTCACTATTTGTAATATAGTTGGTTTAGATTTTGATTTCCATTTTCTAGTAATTGCTTTTTTGATAGCTACCATAATTAGACACAGCAAGGCCTTACCATATCTAGCCAATTCCAATTCTTTATCGTAGCTTAGAAAAATCATCTCCCTCGTCACATCAATCTGCCCACCCAGCATCTCTGACAGCACATCCCAGAGGGAATCCTTAAAGTCTGCCAACCGACTACACTCCCAGAAAATATGTTCCCAAGTACCTTTTTCTTCCCCATCACACCTTCAACATTTGCTGTCTACCTGAGGAATAAAACAATTTTCTTCTTAGCAGTATTTGTATAAAACATTTAATAATATAAACTGCATGTTATTTAGTAAATCAGTTTTGTATAATATGAAGTCGGGTATTTTAAATGTGGGGTTGAGGGTGAGCCTTCAGTGATTGTTGTATGTGATAAAGATATTAAACTAAACAAGTGCTTTTTTAGTTGTAAGAAATAGACTTTAAAATGTAATAAGAGAAGAACAGCTAGACAAAAGCAAGTTTGCATTAATATGCTGTGATCTTTGGCTGCTGGGGTGGGTATATGCAGAGCTGATTTTTTTATTTTTGTTTCCCAGAGGTGAATGTCTGGATTCATGTCCTTGGCTTAATATATAAAATATCCTTTTTGTAAGCAACTAGGCTTGGAAAAAAGACAAAATCATGAAAACCATGAGAAGTGCTAAGATCTGATGTTGTTTTCATTCTTCCTGAAATGATGGGTGTCAGATCTGACCTCTGATCCAGCTCAGTCACATTTACTTAGACTTGAATCCAACTCTCAAGTGCCTCCCTTTACCCATAATACCCCAGAACCCTGTAATACCTCAGATTTAATTTGCTGCTGCTTTGCTTCAGACATGAATCCTGTGCTCTTGAGCTTATAGGGTGCTTTTCTTGCAATTTGTGAATGTAATTTGCTATTGTTATCACTTATTGTTCTTTCAATCTTATTTTCTGCTGGGCTTCCTCCCTTTCAATGTTTTCGGGTTGAAAGCGTTAGTCATTCTTTCCTTTTCTTACCCCTTTTTTTTGGGTACTGGTTGATACCATCATTGGTACTTCTTCCCTCTTCTCTCTGTTTTCCTACTGTCTAATTGGGTATTTCACAGATACCCTCACTGATATGCCCTTTACTTTATTTTAGTTTTCATTAACAAAAAAAAAAAAACTCTTTTTGTCTCCTGATTTTCTCTCTTTATATGATATGGCTGTAAAATCTACAGGTTTTAAAAAGAACACTTCCTGTGGGAATAAGAAAACTAATTCTGATGCCCACAAATTTGGGAGTGGCCCACTTTGAAACTCCATGCTCCATTTGTGCTGGTTTTAACAGTAGGGCCTTCGGTGATCACTGAAGCAAGTTAGTTTTGAAAGGGTTACTCCCCCACCAGGGAACAAAAATCTTCCTCAGAGACCAAGGAGCACAGAAAAATGGTCTCTCTACCAATCTCTGAAGCCATATCTAGCCTAGGAGTTGCCATCAACAACTGCAGAAAGATTGGATCTGACCCCTTCAGATTCAACTGTTGGGAGAATTAAATCTCCAAGAACCTGATCCCATTTATCCCTGGACACATTTCCTCATGGCTTCTTTCACCTTTTCTCCAAGAAACACCAAGGAGTATGTCACTTCCCCCATCCAACTCATCCTCTCTGAGGTCCTGCTTGAGCATATCTGAAGCAGATGTGGAAAGAATGATGAGGAAGTTTCTCAGGGCACAGATTCAGATGGGGGTATTATCAGCTCAGTCTCTCATCAGATCCATGAACCTCCAACCTACTTCTCATAATTTATTTTTCCTTCTCCAATCTGTCATTTTGGAAACCTCAGATCTCAGAATCCCAAGAGTATATGTGTCAGATATGAAGACAGGTAGATCTTTGACTCTAACTGTGTCACTGACTTGTTCAGTGCTGATTCCCCTAGAGGAGGATGGGTCTCAGAGCCAAAACTTTGTCACTAGATCTGTGGGGGTGGATATGACTCTGAGGTTGTCAGGGCCCTCCATTCCCCTTGGAGCTTTGCAGCTGGACATCTTGGGTCTGACTTCTCCCTCACAGCATGAGCCTGGGCAGAGTTGGGGCTTGGCAGTGCCTGGGGCTTCAGCTGTAGTACGGCCAGCCTCAGCTTCTCCTGGCCCTTCTGCCTTTGAGTTGGTGGAGAAGGCTTTCTCTCATCAGTGAGTCCAGTCTACTCTTATTTCCTTGGATCATATCCCACTACCACCATCGGGTCCAAGTTCTGAGCCTTACCAGCCTATCTATCTGGGACAGCAGGCCTGCTCGAGCATCCAGGCAGTTCCTCTTCAGGAACGTCATCTCTCTTCTGACACCTCTCCAGATCATTCCACTTATGAAGTCCCCGGGAGTAGGTGATGCAAAAGGAGGCACATAGATTCCCCTCAGGAATCTCTCACTAAAGACACTAACTTTGATGAAGGGATAGGGTCCCCAAGATCTCCAGCAGAACATGTCTCCTTAAGAGACATTCTAGAAATCCTTAGCCAGAAAGGTGGAAGGTCTTCTGATCCTCCTTCCCAGGAGGAGTCAATTTTCCTGGAAGCCTTCAGGTCCAGCCCATCTACATCCTGGGTTACCCAATGGCTGATGACTTTATAGACCTGGTGTCTTGCCAGGCATGGAAGGAACCAGATACTGTAGATCCCATTACTTATCGCCCAACAAATTTTTAAATCCTCCTAAAGACAGCCCTTATTGATGTAATGGAGTTCCTGTAGATGCTATGGTTGTGGCAGCAGCCACTAAAAAAGAGATGGCAGAATGGAACTGTTCTCTCCATCCCCCTAACAGTGAGTCCAGGGTGTTGGACAGATTTAGAAAGCACGCTTACACCTCAGCAACATTTACTGTTCAGTCACTGAAGTATATGGTACACTTCACTAGATTGCAGTAAGATTTGATTACAGAATTCTCCAAATATCTTCCCGGGTCCATGTCTGTGGAGTAGCACAAACAACTATCTTCACAACTGGCCACCCTTCAGTCTATCTCTAATGTGTCCACATCGTTAATCTCACATGCAGCTGTGAAGGTACTTCATGGGAAGTGAGTTGAGGCATAGCCTTTTGAAGACATGCCCAGATGCACTAATCTGATATTTTGGAGCCATTCAAGTGTTTGTTCATCACTGCTCTCTTTGATGGATCTTCATTGTTTGGTCTGGCAGTTAAAGAAACACTTTCCCACAATGAGCAAGACAGGAAGACTTTGCCATAGGAATATGTTTTTCTACCCCTCAAGAGATCTTTTTTCAGGAATCAGAGCAGAGGTAAAAAGATGTGATTCCGAAAATCACAAGGTCCTTTCTTGGGTTCACAAAGGAAACTTCCCAGAGAGGCAGGGAGGATGTTCCAATAGAAGACATGGCCCTTATGGCAGAGGAGGCCCACAAAACCAAGGGTTTTGAGATACCTTCTCAGATAAACCTTTTTAGTTCTCCTGAAGGGCTGCCAGATGGCTCATTTCTGGAGGTAGTCAGGGGCACTTGTCTGCACTCAGAAGCCTGGGCATCAATCACAAATGACACTTGGGTGCAAAAAAAATATCCAGAGGCTATTTCATTCCTTTTTTTGCAAATCCCACCAACCAAATGGAAAAGGCTCCCCTGTGTTCCACCCAGTCAGTGGGAGTTAGCAACCTTAGAAATCCAAAAACTGTTAGAGAACAAAGTCAACAAGAGGTCTCCACCAGACCAGAGTGGATTTGGCACTTATTCAAGGTTCATTTTGTGCCAAAGAAGACAGGGGACCTGAGACTCCATTCTGGATCTCAGCATTCTCATTCAGTTTGTAAAAAACTCTGAGTTCTGGATTGTCATGGTTCAGTTCATTCTGCAATTTCTATGAAAAGCTGACTGGACGTGCTCTGCAGGACATGTGCTATCACATCAAAATGACAGACACTGCCAAAGATATCTGTGTTTTCAGCTGGGGACCAGTCACTATTATTTCAGAGCCCTGCCCTTTGGTCTCATCACAGCCCCCAGGGAGTTCACCAAGAGTATGACAGTGGTAGCAGCTCAACTGAGGCTGCTTGGATTCAGCATGTTTCCATATCTAGACGACTAGCTTCTCACCTCCCCAACAAGGCATCTCTTGACAAAGCCAGGGACTACCTACTCTAACTATGCAAGTCTTTAGACATCACAATCAACTATGCCAAGTCTCATCTACAACCTGTCCAAGTCTTGGAATTCATAGGCACCCACCTGGACACCACAAGTCAACTACCATTTCTTCCATCAAACAGTGTACAGTCTATAAGATTTCAAGTGAGACCAATTATTTCACACCCTTTCCTCCAAAAAGACTGGTCCTCTGGGCTTTAGGTTCTATGGTCGCTACTATAGCCTTGGTCCCAGTGGTTCAATTCATTAGGCGCATTATTCAAAATCCACTCTCCTCTTCATTAAAACTCACTTGGGTTTGCAGAAATTACCTGCTTTGGTGGGTACAATCCAACAAAGTTTTATGTTTCCACCCCCAGTAGCCACAGTGACCATGGACACTTCTCACATGGGGTGGGGGGCATTTCGTGGAACACACAGTCCAAGGCATGTGGTCCCTAGAGCAGACCAATTTGCATATCAGTGTTTTGAAGATGGGGGTGGTCCTCCTACCATTGCAAGCTTTTCAGGAGTACATCCCTTTCTGGATGATTGCTATCTAGAGAGCATGTCTGTGGTTTGGTACATCAACAAACAGGGAGGAACCTGATCCTATCCTTTTTGCCAAGAAGCAATGAGTGTGTGCCAGTATGTGATCTCCTCCAACTACTTCCTTATGGTAATGCACATTCTGGGGAAATCCAACATGCTAGTGTGCAAACACAGCAGGTCCATTCTGATGCCTCATGAGTGGTCTCAATCAATTAGTGGTGGAGATGATTTTCCATTGATGGGACCAACCTTGCTGTGATCTGTTTGCCTCTCCCCACAACAAGTGCAGCAGATTATTTGCATGATCCCCCAGGGGGAGTCACTGAGAGATGCTGTATTCCACCTTTGGCCCTCTGGTCTCACATTTATCCCCCCATATCTCTAATCCCTAACTTTCTACAGAAAGTACTTCGGTTGAAGAGCAAGGTTATCCTTATTGCCCCTTTTTGGCCTCGTCAAGTGTGGTATCCCTTTCTTTGGTCTCATCTTTGATGTCCACCTTGGATACTGGACCCTAGTCCAGATCTGATCTCTCAGCCCATTGGGATGGTACACCTGGATGTTGGAAGCCTTAAATTAGCTGCATGGTTTCTCCAGTTCCTGTAGTGGTTTCTCAGATATTATCATCATCCTAGAAAGCCTCCACCAGGAAGATTTACAAAAGTAAATGGAAAAGGTTTTCCTTTTAGGCCCACTAAAGAGAATTGGATCTGTTTGCTGTCCCTGTTTCCATTGTCCTGGATTTCCTAGCTTCCATTTTTCAAGAAGGGGTTAGTTTTTCTACCATCAAAGTTCAGTTAGCAGCCATCTTAAACTATCATACTAGACACAATGCTTCTCCTCTAGCTTCATCCAAAGCAAAGCTTTCCTTAAAGGCACATTCTTTGCTTATGCCCCCAGTTAAACACCATACTCCACCCTTGGATCTAATATTGTTATTACAAAGTTTAACTTAGAGCCTCTTTGAGCCATCGGCCAAATCTGCAGCCACTTGGTCCAGTGCTCATACCTTTATTGCTCATTACAAATTGGATTTGATCTCCAGAAACAGGGCTGCTTTTGGTTCTACAGTTATCCAGAATATACTTCCATGAAGGCCACATAGATTCATATAGCTGAGGACTCTGTCCCATCAGTTGAGGAATTAATGAAAATGACAGCATCAGATATAAAAGATATGTACCCACCATAACTGTGCATCTGTGTTGTCCATTTTCATTCTTGCTCAACTTCCCACCCTCCTTCCCCCTTCCCTTATCCTCTGAGAGTGTACCAATAGTGAATTAAGAACCACTGTTCCATGTTTGAACCCCTATCTTTCCTATTGACTTTTCTTTTATATTGGCCTATGGTTGGTCTTTCTGTATTTGGGGCTGTAAACCTGATCTGAGGTATGACAGGGTTCTGGGTATTGTGGATAAAGGAAGGAGCTTGAGAGTTGAATCTGAGAGTCTAAGTAAATGCAGCTGAGCTGGATCCAAGGTTAGATCTGAGACCCATCAGTTGAGGAAGAATGAAAATGGACAACACAGATGCATAGTTTTGGTGAGTACATAACTTTTATTTTCTTGCATATGCAAGGATATTAGCTGTTTTTTCCCATTAACAAATGTTCAGTGGTAGTCAGGAAGTCTGCAGCTGAAGGCAGTTGTACATTATATTCTTTGTGAAGCAGACAAAGATTCCAACATGCATCTGCAGAATTGTTAGCTTTTTTTGTTTTTTTGGTCTCATTATTGACTAAGTTTTCATGGAGACAAGCTGTCTGCTGGAGCAAGCAATTAATCTTGAGTGTTCTAAGCATTCTTTAGCTGAGGGAAATGCACAATTTAAAAGTACAAGAGCAAGCAGTTCAGTGTAAAATAATGATTAAAATTACTGGAAGTGAATAAGAGAGAGTTTCCCTAGTAGCTGTAATACTTTAATGCATTTAATAGAACAGTGTATCATTTAGTTTTATTTAAAGATAGCTAGTGCACTTTTACTTAAGGCTAAAACTTAATGCTTTCTGAAAGCACACAAGCTGTTTTTTACATCCGGCAGGAGAATAGAAACAAGGAAAGAACAGACGACGCTCAGTGTAAGTGTGGGCACAGGCTGTAACATGCACTTTAGCATGGGTAACCTTGTTTTTTTAATCAGTTTAATTGATTTATCACTTGTGATGTATGAAATCATACATTTATATAAATAAAAACAAACCATATTTGCATATTCTCAGTTGCAAACATTATATCACATATAATCTTCTATACGTTGTCAATCCAACATTACATAGCTCTCCCAATTCCTGCCTTCCCTCAAATCTCATTCCTCCTCAAAAACATTTAATGTCTTTCTATTCAATGTTGCAGTATACTTTACATACAAGAAGTCCTCTGCCCAAGTGACCCAATGTCCAGCCAGCATACAACAGCTTTTATCTACTGTAGGTACATGGGATGTCGCATGTATGTGCTGGCAACATCAGCCATAAAAGGACGTCCGCACATAAAATTCTCAGAACTATTCTGCCTCCATTTGGAACGCTTGACTCGAACATTGGTCTGGTGCCTGATTCTGTTGGATGCTGCCAGCTTTCAGATAAGTGCCCCATTAGGGTTTTAGTTCTTTGCTCCTGCCTTCTTTACTTAGTTCATGTCATCCAGGATGGGCAGGTGTAGGTGTGGAAGGCAAATTCCACATAAGGATAGCCACAATCTTTGTCTTTTCTGCTAGGCCCCAATCACGGCCATCGTTCTTTTTCCTTTTGTCAGGCCTTTGTCCCCAAACACATTGCAAAGCCAACTTTTGGTTCTGAATCTTTACTTACAGAATCAATGACTAAAAAGACTAGCTAAAGATGTTATGGAGGGTTCTGTGGGTCCTTCGGTCGAGCGTATTTTGAAGAGGAAAGTCAGTAAACTTAGGCCTGCATCCTGTTTGGCTGTGCTTCTATCTTCTGATGTATTCCTTGAGGTTAGTGAAAACCCAGAGTTACGTTCACAGGTTTGGTCTGGTTCATCGGTGGGTAACTACTTAAAAGTCATTAAAGAATAAGACCTTGGCAAGTCCTCAGAGGCAGTGCAGACGTCTATTTTGGAAGGACAAGGTGAACCACGGCTTATTGTGCTTGAAGAGTCCAGGGACGTACCTCTTACTCCAGCTAGGGAACAGATTCCCCAGTCGGCCGCAGACGCCAGGCCTACGTTGGGTTTTTCCTCAGCTCATCATGCAGAAATACATGTAAAGGAAAAACAGAAAACTAAACATTCTCAGGCTCCTTACTCTCCACAGTTTGACTGGGATACATTTTCTCAGGGGTTGATTAAGGCTCTGATGGCTCTTAAGCCTTCCACTGTTATTTCTGTTCCTACTTTCACATCCTCACCTATTAAAAGAGAATTATCTGATGATAATTTGTACTCTGATAAGGATTCCTTGGCATGCTCTACAGAAATTACTTCCCCTTTAGAATACTCTTCTCTAGATGAGGAATCTAATGGGGAGATTCCCTGGTAGAAGAGATTTCCTTTGAGGAGACATTAACAAAATGAGAGAATTTTTTTAAATGCGACTGCTCACAGATCTCAGAAGAGCAAAAAAGCCATTATGACCTTTTACAAATGGAATTTGCTTCTCCTTCTACTGTGCCACCTGTTTTGCCAGCATTTTTGGATGTTTTTTCCTCTGCTTCTAAGACCCCCTGATTCACAGGTTCCTGCTCCTAAAAGGTTAGACAGGTTCTACAAGGTGCCTGATGAATGCAAATTCCTGTGTAAGTGTCCTTCAGCTCATCCAGCTGTAGTATCCATTACTTCAGACATGTCCTCTAGGTTGTCACCTTCTTCAAAGCTTCTTCCTTCAGATAAGGAGACTAAGATTATGGAAAGACTGGCTAAGAACGTATATACTTCTTCCACTCTGGCTATCAGAACTATAAACTATCAAACACCAATGTATAGGTATTCATTAGCCCTACTTTCTCATGTCTCTCAAGCTCTTTCACAGCTTCCAGACTATGACCTAAAAATCAGATTATGTCCCTTTTAGCAGCTTCCTCTCAAGTGGCTAGACACTTGAATAAATACTGTTATGATGTAGTTGAAGCTTTCTCTAGAGCAGCTGCTTCTGTCCTTAGAAGGCACTCTTGGTTGAGGCTTCAACCTCTGCCAGATGACATCAAAGCAGAATTGATGGATGCACCTCTAGATAACTCTGCTCTTGTTAGTTCTGCAGTTGCAGATTTATTTAAGTTCTTACAAGAAAAGGGAAATGAACTTCAAGATTTGAAGCACCTTTTTGGGTTTCCTGTTCAGAAATTCCACAGAAATGTTCCCACTAAGGCTTCCTTTGTTAGGAGATGGATGCACCCATCTTCTTCCTCTGCTTCTTCTTCCATATCTAAAAGACTGCAAGAAAATCTCCACAGTCTAAAACTACTGGTTCTGGCCCTTCACCTCAGCAGCCTTTTCAAGCCAGGCCAAGTACTCTTGTGACTACCAACCTCTTCCAAGTCTTACTCCTCTATCTCTTCCTCCATTCCTTTCTTTTCCAGCTTGGGTAAGTATAACTCAGGATTCTTGGGTTCTATTATCCAGCAAGGATAGTTCATGACTTGGAATAATCATCCTCCTTTCATGGGTGTTCCCCAGCCTCTTACAAACCAGTTGACTTTGTTTTCACGGGTTGTAAGGGAATTACTTTCTCAAGGCACAGGTTAACATGTGCCAATGGACCAGAGAGGCGGGGGGGGGGGGTTTACTCAAGAATGTTTCTTGTCCCCAGAAAAGATGGTCATTGGAGACCAGTTCTGGAGCTGTCCTACTTAAACACTTTTCTAAAAGTACCAACTTTCTGCATGCTGTCTTTACAGACTTTGTTTCCTTTGATTTCTCCTCATGCTTACATGGCTTTTCTAGACATCAAGGATGCCAACCTTCACATATCTATCCATCCTCTTTACAGTTAATTTTTACATTTCTCTGTGGCTTCTTTGCACTTTCAGTTCTCTGCCTTGTCCTTTGGACTTTCAACTGCCCCAAAGGTATTCATAAAATGTTTGGCCCCTGTGATTGCTTTCCTCAGGGTCAAGGGAACTCAGGTATACCCATACCTGGATGATCTTCTTTTCCTGGCTCCTCAATCAGAACGGTTGATTCAAAATCTGGAGTTTGCCATTTCTCCTGCAAAGTCTGGGGTTCACCATAAATTTCAAAAAAATCTTTTCTTTCCCCATCACAGGATTACATCTTTCTAGGGTGCAGGTTCAGAACAGACCTCATGATGGCTTTTCTTCCACCAGAAAATATTCTGTCTCTCACTTTCTTCTTTGAATGTCTTCTGCCTCTTCCCTCCATTACAGCCAGGGAGTTTCTGAGACTGCTAGGGTTTATGGCATACACAATAACTAGGCTGCCCCTTGCAAAATTCCACATGAGGAAATTTCAGTGGTACCTAAAACTGGTTTGGTTGCAGCATGCTCACCCTCTGGAGTTTGTGATCCTTCTTCTCATATGCCTAAAATCCGAGCTACCTTGGTGGGTCTCTGGTCTCATTCACAAAGGAAAGAGCATATCAACATCAAGGAGATGAAGGCTCTTATTCTAGCCCTGCAGGCTTTTCATCTTCTGTTTCATCCAGGCCCTCTGAAAGTGTTTACGGACAACACCACAGTCCTTTGGTATGTCAACAAGAAGGGGGGACAAAGTCATAACTTCTTTGCATGTTAGCTCTCGTGGCATGGGAAATGGCAGTTCAGTACTATGTGACTCTTCAAGTGGTTTACATCCCATCCACCCAAAACCTTGTGGCAGATATATTAAGCAAGTCCATGACTCAATACCATGAATGGATGCTTCACAGTGATGTGTTTCTGGACTTGGTCCATCAGTGGGGTACTCCTCTACTGGATCTTTTTGCCTCCCCTCTGAACAGACAACTTCCTCTTTTTTGTGCCGGAGTCCCTCATCATCTGGCTTGGAAGGTGGATGCCCTATCTTTCTCTTGAAAGGGGGTGTTTCACCACCTTTCCTTTCATTCAAAACGTTCTGCTCAAAATTCAGCAGGGCAAAACCATAAATCTTGCTGGTGACTCCCTTTTGGCCAAGACAGCATTGGTTCCCTCTTCCTCTGCATTTAGCCAAGGGCAATCATCACAAGTTACCTTACAGAGTGGATCTTCTCACACAGGATAAGGAATGTCTAGTTCATCCACATCTGTCAACTTTACAACTGACTTTGTGGGTGATAAACGTTTGATCGCTTTTAGACACCTTTTCTCTGAGGACGTGCTTAGAGTTCTGAAGGAGGCCAGGAAACCCAATACTAAAAAATCTTACATATCCAAATGGAATAGGTTTTTAATTTTGTGTCTCTCTTGAAATCTGGATCCATTTTCAGTAGATGTTCCAGTGGTTCTTTCTTACTTATGTGAGTTACGTAAAGAGTAGTTTGGCTTATTCTTTGATGAATGTTTACTTGTCAGCGATTTCTGCTTGTCTGCCATTGTCTTCACCTTTGGCTTCCAGATTGGAAGTAAATTTTTTTCTTAAAGGCATCCTTCATATTAAGCCTCCCAGAAAACCAGTTCCATGTCTTTAGGATTTGAATTATGCCTTAGAGAAGCTTAGCTCCTTTTGAACCTGCAGTCTCAGATTCCTTAAAGTATTGTACCTGGAAAACAGTTCTTTTGCTAGCTTTAACCTCTGCTAGGAGGGTTTCTGAGATTCAAGCTTTGATGGCTTCTCCTCCTTTTCTTCTTTTTCAGAAGGACAGGGTCTCTTTGCATACTAATCCATCCTTTATGCCCAAGGTGGTGAATGAGTTGTCTCTTAATCTATTCAGTTGCCCAATTTCTTCCATTCTCCTCAATCCTCTAGTGAGAGAATTTTACAGACTTTGGCTGTGCATAAACAACAGATTTTATTTGGGTAAGACTCAGGCTATCAGAAAGTCAGATAAGCTATTTGTTTCTTTTCATCCCAAGACTCTGAGTTTGCCTGTTTCCAAACATAGAATTTCTTCTTGGATTTCTAAGGCAATTTTGTTTTGTTATGAGTTTCATGGTAAGACTTTTCCTGCTCCTGTTAAGGCTCACTCCACTAGGTCTGTGGCTTCCTCAGGTGCATTCCTTAAAGGCTTGGATACTAACACCATTTTAGAAGCTGCTACTTGGTCTTCTGTTCATACTTTAACCAAACATTACAAGTTGGATAGCATTTCTAGATCTAGGGCAGGGTTTGCTAGAGCCATTCTCCATGGCTTTGAAGAAAGCACCTCTGTTTCTTTCTCTTTCCAGGGTTCTAGCTAAGCTTTGGTATTCTCCCATATGTAAAGAATGCTGCAACATTAAATAGAAAGACATAGAATAGTTGCGTAAAATCTTACCATAACCATAGATGTCCTTCTCTTCTACGTTGCAGTATTCTATTCCTCCCTCCCTCCTTCCCCCCCATACCTTGCTTTTTTCTTGGCTGGCAGATTATTTGTCCCTTGCACTGGTGTTCCTACTGGGGCATTTCAGTTCTGAGGATTCTACATGCAGACATCCTTTTATGGCTGACGTTGCAAGCACATACAAATGACCAATGTATCTGCAGTAGCTAAAGGCTGTTGTTTGCTGGCCAGACATTAGGTCGCTTGGGTGGAGGACTTCCCATATGTAAAGAATACTGCAACACAGAAGAGAGGGACATCTATGGTTATGGTAAGATTTTACATAACTATTCTTTCTGCATGTACTCTTCCCACTTTTTTCTATGTAATTTGCTCCTACTGTTTTCTAAAGATGCTACTTCCAGTTCTTTTATCTCTGTTACAATATCCACTAATTCAAATGCAGTTGGTTTAGACTTTTGATTTCCATTTTCGAGTAATTGTTTTTTTTGGCTGCCACCAAAATTAAACTTAGTAAGGCCTTACTATGTCTCGGCAATTCAGATCCAGTCAAAAAATAAATACATAAATAATTTCCTTCCTTACACCAATTTGCTTACCTAGTATTTCTGACAGAGTAGTCTGTAGGAAATTTTTAAAGCCTCCTAACTCATTACATTCCCCGAAAATATGTTCCCAATTACATCTTTCCTCCCCATCACACCTCTAACAGTTACAATCTACCTCAGGAAAAATTCTTTGAAGTTTGCTTGGGGTATAAAATACCTATGCAATCGCTTCCAGGCAAAAATCTTAAATCTTCTAAACTTTGTTGCATATTTGGGAGCAGTACATTTATCCTCTCATTGTTTCTTTGTGAATTTTTTATCCAGACTCTTTTCTCAATCTTTTTTAACCTCCTCTGATGGAATCCTATAGTTATCATAGAATATTTCATATGCTCTATTATCCTCTTTTTAACATTAGCTTCTCTTCTAGATTCAGTTAAAATCTCTACTAGTGCTGCTCTTTCATTTAGGAATCCCAGATCCCTTTCTCTTTGCCTACAGTATAATATCAGCCCTTGATAGGGAAGGCAGTCTCTAGCTTGCAGTCCAAATGCATTCTTGGCCTTTTCCCATTATATTACCTTTCCCTCTCTATTTTCCCCAATACCTTGATTATTTTGCCAGTTTTCTCCAGCAAATTCCTGCCCCCTCTTGTCTGTTCTCTGTACCTCTAATAGCTGTCAACCCTATTGGCAGAATCTCCTTTCTCCATTCCTGTGTTGGCTAATATCTTAGAATACTTTCTGCTACTTTATGAATATAATATTTTTTGTGGTTGTTGTTATTCTGTTTAAGGATCTGCATCCAAAATACCACTCACTCCTTATTGCTTGTTGTCCCTCCCCCCATGTCATCATCATCATCCCTATTCACTTTGAATTTTAGCCTTCTGCTTGTGCTATGTATACTACCCTTAACTGTGTAGTTCTAAAATATCCATTTAAATCAGGTAATCCTAAGCCACCTTGTTCTAATGGAAGGATCAGCTTATCCTACTTGACTTTTGCTAGGTAACCTTAATTTTAGGTTAGTTAATGCATGTGTGTGCAGCTTTTTATTTGGGGCAGTTGTTCCTATCTGAAGAGTTAAATTTTATTTTTTGAAAATGCACAGTTTTCTGTGTTTGTTCTAAGTTAATAGGTTATGGGAGTGTTCTGAAAATGTAGTTAGTTTTTTGTTTTTTTGTTTGAGGGTTTTCATTAAAATACAAAGTCTTGAGAAGTGTGACATAGGTTCAAATGGAGGTGACAAGGAACACAAAAATCAGCCTTCCAAATGATGTGTGGACGTTAGACAATATTTGAAAATGCACATTCAAAGAAATGGGATACTTAACATAGTATTCCCAAAGGTACAATATCTGGGATAGACTAGATAGAAATTATATTTCATAGGAACATGTAAATTTAATTGAAAGCTTTGACACACATCCAATAACTATGCACCTATAAAAACTGGTATACAAAGGCATGGAAATGAAGTAAAAATAAGAAACTGGTGTTTTCCCAATCTACATATTAAAAAGTCAGGAATTTAAGGAATATGTAGTGGAAGTTGTTAAAGAGTTATTAGAGAATATAGAAATGTCTTCAGGAGTTATAGCTGGTGCGATTAAATGAAAGTGGAGTTTAAAAAGAGAGTAGAAATAAGAGAGAAATATATGGTTAAGAAGTAATAGGAATTATTTAAAGTGGCTGACAAATATTAAAGTATCAATTCGTAAAAATATCTGCAAGATGGTAAAGTGAAGTGAAGCAAAAGCAAAATGACAGAAAACAATAAAGCACACTACAAAGTTGAACTGTTTAATTGAAAATAATGGAAAACATTTGAGAGAAAATTCATCCCTCTGAGATGTCACACAAGTAACACTCACTCCTGCATTTGTTAGGGCTTCAGCTCGACTTATTAATGGATTCTCATAGCAATACTGTATGCAGGGACCTACCCATGGAGCCATTCTGTGCTGTAGTAGGCTGTGTCATTATAAAACCGTCTTAACAGTCCAGCATCCACTTGCTCACTAAGGCAAATAAAACTTCAATTCGTAAAAATGCGAGCATCTGGATAACATGCATGAATTTAGAATGATTGCTGTTGAACAATTACTTTTTGATAACTCCAGAGCACAAACACTTTTAGCGCAATAACAGACAACAGAAAGTAGAAAGGGTTGTTGCTAAACTTAAGGAGCCTATAGTAAGAAAAGTAACCAAAGAGCTTGTGTGGTGTAAAAGATATTAAAGAACTTTTATGAAAATTTGTGTAAAGCTGAGAAATGTGAAAATCAAGAAAGAACAAACATGAAGAGTTAAGATAGGAGATGAAATAACATGGTGATTTACAATCTGTCTGCTTCCAGGAACACATGGTATTCCTGTGGAAGTTTGGAAGGTAGGAGGGAACAAAGTGACAAAGTTCCAGAGGGTTTTAACAGAATTTTAAAAGGAAGGACAGCACCTACATCTTGGAAGAAAGCTGTGGGAGCTGTAATACCTAATGTCAGTAAAGACCCATCAGATCCAACTTTATATAGACCCATTTTAATTGTAAACCATGATTATAATAACTATACTAGCTAAAAGAACGGCAACAAACTGATAGACATGGATCGATGTGGTTTTATGGAGGGGAAGTAAACATTTGACAGCATTAATAGAACAATGATGATTCAAAGAGAAGCAGAATGTAAGAAAATTGTTCTGCTGTTGGTGGGTCTTGAGGCAGAGAAAAAATCTGACACAGTAAGCTGGGATTTTGAGTAGGGCAATGGAAGCACTTGATTCCCTGACACAGTAATAAGGTAAATTAGGAGTATATATGAAGGAACAGAGGCAAGAATTAAAGTAATAATTTTCAACTATGCTAAATTGTGTCTTAACATATGAATCAGGTATGGGAGTCCTCTTTCCCCTTTGTTCTTTGCCTTACATTTAGAGCCATTGACAAATAAAATAAGGGACTCAGAAATTCAAGGCTATAAATGGTAATGCAATCAAGATAAGTTGGCTTTATTTGCAGATAATGATATTTTGTACCTGATAAATCCAGAAAAGGACATCTCAGTGTTGTAAAACATTTGAAACAGTTTCAAGTCTTTTCGGGATATAAAATTAATGAAGATAAAACAAAGGCTACAGCTTTAAATTATCTACCCACACATAAATTGGTTCATCAGTATCCATATTTATGGGAACCCAATAAGATTAAGTATTTAGGAAAATGTATTAAAAATGCTTCTGTTACTTTAGCTAAGGATATATGGGAAGGGGCTAAACAAAAGATAATATAAGAACTGAGAATCTGGAAGCTCTTGTTTATGGATATGGATTGTAAAATACAAGCAGTAAAATGTGTTTAGTCCTGTATGATTTATATACAGGCCAGGCATATTTTAATCAACCTTAGGAGAAATTGTGGAGAGTAATTAATAAAGAGTTGAAGAAATGTGTCTTGGAGGGGAAGAAGGCAAGAGTTAAGTGGGATAAGTTGATCCTCCCAATAGAACAAGGTGTTTTAGGATTTCCTGATTTGAGGGGATATTTTAGAGCTACACAATTAAGGTTCATATGCATAGCATGAGCAGAAAGTTGTACATAAAAATAGAAAAGGATGATGATGATGATGATGATGATGATGAAGCAGAGGGAAATTCATGAAATAAGAGACTGGAATTTAAAATGCAGATCCTTAAGGAGAGTAATAGCAGATGTACAGAATATTATATTCGTAAAGTAGCAGAAAGTGTTCTAAGAACTAAACAAACAGGAGAATGTAGAAAGGAGATTTTGCAGACAGAAGTGACTGTAAGTAGAGGTACAGAGAGTAGGCAAGAGTGGCTGAAATTTACTGGAGAAAACTGGCAAAGGAACCAAGGTATTGGGAGCAAATAACTAGGAAAGGTATTAGAAAGGGATGAGGCCAAAAAGACATTTGGACTTCAGGCTCAAGACTGTCTTGATATCAGAGTATAGGCAAAAAGAAGGGGATCTGGGAATCCGAAATGAAAGACCTTCTCTGGTAGAGTTTTTAGCTGAATCTAGAAGAGACGCTGCTGTTAAAAAATGGATAATTAGTAGAGCATATACAATAATTGCAGGATAACTATAAGAATCAACCAGAAGAGGTTAGAAATGATTTGGAAGAGTGATTGGATAAGCGATTTACAAATGAACAGAGGGACGACATGTGTATGGCTTCCAAATATGCAATAAAGTCCAGAAGATTGAGGATTTTTGCTTGGAAGTGTTTGCATAGATATTTTTATACCCCAAGCAGACTTCAAAGAATTTTTCCTCAGGCAAATGGCAAATGTTGGAGGTGTGATAGGGAGGAAAGAGGTAACTGGGAGCATATGTTTTGGGAGTGTAATGAGTTGGCAGATTTTAAAATTCCCTCAGAGTAGCCTGCCAGAAATATTGGGTGAGTAAATGGGTGTAGCTAGGGAAATTATTCTTTTGAGCTGGGATGCAGGATTTGAATTGCCCAGACCTAGAAGGTCTTGTTAAGTTTAATTCTGCTAGCTGCCAAAAACAATTATTGCCAGAAAATGGAAATCAAAATCTAAATCAACTGTATTTGAAGTGTTGAATATTGTAACAGAGATAAAAGAACTGGAAGTATGATCTTTAGAAAAAAGGAAGGAGCAAATTACAGTAAAATAAATGGAAATTGTTGGAATAATATGTTCAGAATAATGCTCAGGAGGAGAAGGAATGAGGTTTAGGGAAGCCAGGAAATTAGCAATTTATGTAATATACTGATGATAATTATAAAAAATGATCATGTGTTGTATAATGTATGTAACTGGGAACTTAATATCATTTGTTTTCATTTATATTAATGTATGTTTTTCTATGTTTTAAGTGATAATTTAATAAAGGTGTTAAAAAGATTAATGCGTGCCTGGTGTAGTGTTCCATCAAAATCCACCTATCAGGCATTTTTACCTGTTTGCCTCTCACTCTGTGTCCAGACCTGAGGTCAAACAATTCTTAAAAGGAATGCTGCAGCTAAGACCAAAACATGTGCCCCCACCTTGGGTACCTCAATTTCATGCTAGAAAAGCTCAAACTGCCTCCTTTTGAGTCAGCTGTATCTTGTACTCTCAAATTCTTCACATGGAAAGCTATCTTGCCCCTGACTCTTATTTCTGTTAGGAGAGCCTTTGAACTACAGGCACTCATGGCTCTTCAGGGGTGTCCTTGAGGGTTAACTTCTCTTTCAAGCCTAAAGTGGAGAACAAGATGTCTCTCAACCAGTGTATCATCCTGCCCATTTTCTTTCTCAATCAAGAGAACAGGGGCAAAAGACTCCTACATCCCCTAGATGTGCAAAGACAGCTGAGATTTTATTTGGACAAGAATGTGTTGAGACAGCCAGTATCTATACAAAACATTGCAACCTATAACTCCATTTCCTTTTGTTACTCACATCATGCCGAACCCTTGTCTTGGGGTTCACTGTACCTGAACAGTGGCCTCCTGGGCATCCTTCTACAAAGGGTTGGATGCCAGGCAATCCTGGAGGATGCCATCTAGTCTTCTGTGCACACCTTCACCAAACACTACAGAATTTATGCCTTTTTAAGATCTAGGGCTGCCTTTCTGTTCCCTTGAACTATGGGACTCACCTATCTGTTTGGAATAATGCAGCAATGATCTCAGAACATAGTACAGTTGTGTAAGTACATATCATAACAGTAGATGCCGTAAAGATCACTGTTGCAGCATTCCTTCCCACCCTCTTTCCTCCTTAAGATCTTCTCTTTCTGCACTGGCGAACAGTTTTTAGGACTGAGTAGCCCCCTCTCATCTTCTGCTTGGCCCCTTCCTATTTTGACTACTCTCTCTCAGATATCTTCAGGCTGCTGGCTTGGAGATAGTCTGAGTATTTACTCTTATATGTCCACCTATATACCCCTATGCTTGCATACATCAGACATATGCTGTAGGGAAGGTTTAAGCTTTCATTCTCCAGCCAGATGTCAGTGGTAAAAACCCATCTGTTTGTAGTACTACAGCGGGGATCAGTAGGACATCTTCTGTTATGGTAAGTTCTTGCACAACTGTACTATCTTCCACTGTCATTAAAGAAAAATATCTGATGATGTCAATTTTCATTCTATCCTCAACTATTGCACTCGGATCTGACTCGGCCGTTAAAAAGATCTTGGCCACCAAAAACTCTTGAGCTCCTCCCTTACCCATAATGCACCAATCCCTAACATACCTCAGATCTCATTTGCTGCTTTTCATGAAAGATGTGGTCAGCCTGAACTCTTGAACATTATTTGAGATAAGTGTTATTTTCTTCAAGTTTTCTCTTACTTGTTATGTATTTCCCTTACCTTTTACACTCAGTGTAATTATTTTATACCATTATTGGTAATTTTTCTCCTTCATTCTATATAATATGTTTTTATAGTGTACACGCCTGTGTAATTCTACCTACCATTGCTGGTATTTTCCTTCACTTTCCTCCTTTTACGTTTATATATTAAAAAAAAAAAAATCTTTCTCCCCTTGCTATTTTTCTCAATAGTTGTCATGTCTGATAAAAATGTCAAAAGTGTGGTTATAAATTACCTTTGTCTGATACACATGCTTTATGTCTCTATTGTTTAGGCCCTCAAAAATCTATAAGAGGATTGTGCTATCTGCAAAAATTTCAATCGTAGGGCCATAGCAGATAGAAAAAAATTGATATTAAAAGAATTTCTTCCATCCTCTTTCAGGGATGCTATCTGGGCTCAAGCCCTCAAAACAAAAATTAAGGAGACGTTGGCTAAGTGTCCAAGGCCATCTATTTCTTCCACTCCTTCTTCAGTGCTGCCGGAAAAAAAAATAAAATAAAAACTAGCCCCGAAATCTGCTCAGGTCTTCTTTCCTTTGGATCTGATGAGAAAATCTTTGGATCCAACCTCTTCGGATCCGAAGAGTCTATCGAGAACAAAATATTCTCCATCATCGGATCCAGTACCTTCTAGGGCTCCCTCTCCCTTCCTAGAGAAAGATGCCATTGAAAGTCACTATCCCTTACCTCATCTCTTTCTTTCAGGAGTCTAACTAAGAAATATGTGGACAGAATGATGAGGAAGTTCTTCTCAGCTCAAATTCGGATGGGTGTTCTCCTGGCTCCTACCTCCTCAGGTCAGAGAGCCCATTCATTTGTTACATCAACGTTGTGTGCTCCTTCTCTGGTCCTATCAGTTGTTTCAGAGTCCCTGGATCTGAACCTTTTGGGTCTGTCCAGCTTGGATCTGAAGGCACCTTTATCTTCAGATCCAAAGACTTCTCTGAGTTCAGTGGCTCTGACTTCAGATCCGGGTGACTCTCGGAGCTGAAGCCTCCTTTTCGTGTCCAAGGTTTTTGGAGCCATCTCTGATCCTTGGAGCTTTGGCATTGGATAGCTCTGCTCCAGCTTTTGCCTTGGAGGGGTTGCTCTTGGATAAGAGGGAGGCAGTAATCCAGAAGCCTGCCTTCTCAGACCCGCTATCTTCTTTCTCTCCGGAGCAGTCTGCCTTTGAGGTAGTGAAGCGAATGTTTTCTGTTCTAACAGGATGGACAGATCTAGCCCCTTCATTTCTCCAATCTAGTTCCCAGATGTCTCTGTGCTTGGAGCCACATCATTGTACGTCACAGGGACACCAAGCTCAGGGTGTCTAGATCACCCAACAGGGCATTACAATTTTTTCTGACATTTCACCAGATCATCCCACCGAGGAAGTTTCTCAGAAGAGGAAGTGCAAGAGGAGGCACTTGGACTGTCCTGAAGAGTCTTTCATGGAGGATACTGATTTCAATGAAGGAGAAGGGTCCCCACGATCACCTCCAGAAGACATCTTATCTGGAGACATTCTTGACTTCCTTAGGCAGAGAGGTGATTGGTCCTTCAGCAATCCTTTACCAGAGGAATCAGTATTTCTGGAAGCTTTTGTAGCTGGCCTGTCTACCTCCTGGGTTACTCTGTCCACCAATGAACTCATTGATTTGATCTCTAGGAGGGTGTGGAAGGACACTGATTCAGTTGAGCCAATCCCTAAGAGGCCAGATTGGATTCTGGATCCACCAGTCGGGAAGGAATTTAGAAGTAAGGGGGAGCCCTTGGATGCTATGGTGATGGTGGTGGCCACAAAGAAGGAACTTACTGAGCAAAGTTCCTCTGTCCATCTCCCTAGCAGGGAGTCTACGGCAATGAACAGGTTTGAAAAGTGTGCATATGATTCAGTGCCCTTTGCCCTTAGGTTACTGAACTATTTGGCACATTTTACCAGGCTTCAAAGGGACTTGATCAAGGAACTTTTGAAATCCCTTTCAGGGATCATTACTGCTGAGGCTCAATCCCTTTCAAATTTGCCCATTAGGCTTCTCTTGCATGCAACTGAAGGTGGCCCAAGTGCAGCTGGTTCAGGCATATCCTTTAGGAGGCATGCCTGGATGTGCTTATGTGATTTTGCGTAGCCTTTAAAGTCCTTGTTAATCAGTGCTCCCTTTGATGGCAGTTTGTTGTTTGGCCCAAAGGTGAAGGACACTCTCTCCAGGTGTGAGAAGGATGGAAAGACCTTCTCAGCAGTGGGCGTATGTTTTTCAACCCCTCAAAGATCTTTTTCTAGAAATCAACAATTGGAAAATGTGGTTCAGAAATTCCCAAGGCCCTATCCAGGACACATGTGGAGATAGTCCCCAGGGGTGTAGCCAGGATTTTCAAATTTGTACTCACAGCTCCCAGACTGCTGCCCCCTCAGAAAGCCATACCCACATTAACACTGCTGACCAAGCCACACCCCCTTCATATTGCTGATTTCTGAACAGATCACTTGCAAGTATATGCCAGGGTAGTAATTACTTACATGCTGCATGAACATTTCATTCCAAAGGTACATCTTCCATAAGTCAAAAAACAAAATACCTTTCCAGTTACACTAGGACAGATCAGTTTGCCCTCCCCAAGATTACCCTTCTTCCCCTTGCAGCTCTTAACCCCTGTAGTGGCTCATTAGAGCTCCAGCAGTGCTGCCGACTAAAGGATTGGCCAGTTCTAGGCAGCACGTGCTCCGCAGTATTGTAGTCTGAGGTACAACATATAGAGCTCTCCCAAGGAAACACCCAAGCTATGAGCCGCAGCTACCTCCTTTCCACCCGCATGGGTCACCTGGCAATCGCAGCTCACTCCTATGGCCTACACTCACACCCTTCCACCCGCATGGGTTACCTGGCAATGGCTGATCACTCCTATGGCCTACATTCACACTAAGCCTTTTGGAATGGTAAATCTTACATTCCCAACAACAAATACATTTTAGCTGGGCTTAGTTTATTTATTTTTTATTTATTTTTATTTTACATTTGTTGACCGGGCTAGTCCACTGGATACATGTCCATTTTCAGTAGAGGCCCAGGGAGATAAGCTCCAATTACGCTAATAGTTCAGGAAAATAAAAAATTAATACATTGTCAATGGAGATTAACATCAAGAACACGAGTACAAAGATTACAAAACAATATAATAATACTAGAAACATATTTACACAGGAAAGGGTTTGACAATCATGTAGAAGATAAGGAAAAAGATTCAAACTAATTATTATGGTAGTTTTGAAGAATAATGCTCAGAGTGGAAAAAAAACACAAACAAGTTAGTGTGTGCATATATATATATATATATATATATATATATATGTGTGTGTGTGTATTGGAACACATGAGGTCACAGCAAGTTGAATATTACAGAATACATTCATACTGCCACTGACAATAAATAAGATGTATACCCATGGGAGTCAATCAAGCAAAAACTAAAGCTGTTGAAATTTACATCCTTACTACCCTGCTTACATTCTGTGAATCTCAAGCCTTTGCTGAAAGGAAATTGGTTAAATCAAGAAAATTGCCCTAGGACCCAGAACCAGTGGGACTGTTACATGCTCTAAGGAACTTGTTTGGAGTTTTTTCTAGTCTTATGATCCAGTGATAGTCTGAACAACATTACTGGAAAGAAAAGAAATTCAAGGAAGAAATAAGTTTTGCTCAAAGTTTAATGTTCAAAGCTGACATGATACCATCCAATATCCTGAAAAGGCAACAGTTTGAAAACACAAAAAACATATCTGCAAATGCAGGCTGCCTCCCACAAAATGAAAACAATCACTTTATGTATAGCCCTATGCTGTTACATGCTGAAAAAACAAATGAAGACACTCAGGTTTGATTGAAAATGTCAAAGAAAATTGCCACACCATTCTCACCCCCCTTGTAAGCTAGTGTAAGTGATCTCGTGTGCACATACTGTATCTGAGTGGTGCTGGTTTCTGATTATGTTGGGTACTGGGCATTAGTTGGGGATGGGGTCCCTCTACTAAGCCTGTTTCAAGCTTCCACTGTAGAGAATAATTTACTGCCAAGCTCTATGCATATTTAAAACGTTCCACAGACACGTCTTCCCCCATCAGAAATAAATGCAACACCAAATTCAAAAATAAAGCCCTATGGGCAGCATAATCAAGAAAAAATACTCACTGCATGTAAAAATAAATGTAACTTAGAAAGCTAAAAACACTCTCGCTAAACTAAACAAGGAACTCGGGACTGTGATCAAATCAACCAAAGCCTGATAGGAGGTAAAAATATAAACCCAGATGAAAGATAAACCACTTTGTATTTTTTAACTGTGCTAGAAATCTCAAACAATGACTGGCACTACAGTGAGCTGATAAGAAATGATATCACATACTTGGACCAGAGGATACGACCAATCCACTGGCCAACTAACTGAGATTGAACTTCATCCACCAATCTTCCAATATTCTCACATCAAATACCTGCATCTATAACCCCCTCAAATATCTCAACAATTTCTGAAGTTAGTACCCAAGACCAAGAACATAATGTCTATTGCGACTGGATAACATAGTAGACTGCCTACTTGTTAGTCTGAAACCTGATATGTTGAACTTTCTACAAAGGCTATTCAATACCAGTCTCAAAACAGGTTTTGTGCTGGATGAATGAAAGACTGCAACAGACATTCCGTTGCATGAAGGTGGGACTTCAAAGGGCCCAACATACTCACTATTGTAGGGAAATCCTTTTTCATTGTACAACTTATATCTAAAGATATGTCATCCAGATCCAGGCATATAATTATTCCCCACTACTTGGCACTCATTAGGCCATTCATTGAGTGATTATAATGCCCCTTTTGGTATGTACCTTTCCAAACACTTGTCACAAGTGAATGCCGTCTAACCCTCAAACATTTAGGAATTATTCCAAAGCAAACCTTATACTAATGACTTATACCATGCTAAAATTTCCATCCCCCCAAAAGATCTGAACTCTGCTACCACTATGCAAATTGTTTACAGAAACCCTATACCATTATGTAAGCAGCTGCAGTGAGGTAGCTGTACCCACAAGGAATAAGCAGAGAACCAACTCAAATAACAAGCTACCCTGGTGGAATCCCAGTATCAACAAGTCGTATAACAAAAGGAGGAAAAACATGGCCAAAACTAGGAAGTGCAATACCCAGAAAGGTATGAAACCCCTCAAACTAAATAAGCAACTCAGAAATCTTATTAAGCCCATCAAAGCCAAATTTGAGGCAGAAATATCCTCAAAGACAAAGGATAACCACAAGGCCTTCATCAGCTTTGCTCACAACCTCAAAGGTAACACGACAGTGTGCTGAACAAATTGTAAATGGAACCACTTAAAAAGAATCAGAGGATATAGCAAACCTATTGGCTGATAAATTTAATTCCAGTTTCACCCCCTTTTTCCCCTCAATACCTATCAGGAGACGCCTCCTACCATAACTCTTCTGACTATCACTAGCAAATAGGTCTTCAATGCACTGTCCAAGGCAAAGAATACCATCTCAATGGGCCCTGATAATATCCTGGGATACCTCTTGGATAGCATGAAACATGAGCTAGCAAGCACTCTAAAATAACCGTCCAACATTAGCCTACTAATTGACTTCATCCTTAGTGAATGGAGGACTGCAGCAGTTAATCTTTAGCACAAGGTTTGGCCTTCTACTGACCTGGATAACCACAGACCATAAGTCTGACTGGTCTTGTATGTAAAGCCATGGAAAGAATTATCATAGATATTTTAAATAAAGATATAGGGAACGCGTTTTCTTATTTACTTCTACAATCATTACAGATATTGAAATAAAATAGCACTAACACTGAGCCATTTGCTAAACAATACAGTCTCACAATGAAAACAGACTTAGCATGAGCAGTAAACTTCTCTGCCTTTGAAACTCACATTCACTGAAATGGCACGAAACCCACATTAAAAGAAAATGCATCTGACAGTGGAGGATCAAGTTTAGCTTTGAACTGTTTTTAAGCCATAGGCTCCTTGCACACATTTATAGGGCCATGCGCACATGTATGTGTTCTTTGATTCACCCTCATTATAAATTATATTCCTTGTATAATACATCAGCATTTGTTAGAATGGTGTTTTAAATTTGTACTTATGAACATTCTTCTAGAAAGCAATGAAACAATAATGATAAAACTACCCATTTCAGAAAATTTCAACCATAAAATGCCACTAAAACTTCCGTCATTACAATCCACCAATATTATTCAAAAAGCACAATCTTTGCAGAAGTGAAAGTTGTTTAGATAATTCTACATTAAAGAGATCCGTAACTAATGAAGAGGTTGCTACTGGCAAACAACTTTGCATTTCAGGTGTTTCATCTACAAATTCAGTGCCTGCTGCCTTTGAATAATTAATTGCCTATGTTACATTAAAAGATGGTAAGCTGGTACTATTGCAATATGGAATGACTGACAAACCAACAAGACGTTCATAGTTACTAGGCATCTTATACAAAGGAGGACACACTCAGGAGTGTAGAACCCCTATACCCCCTTAAAATGCATCAAATAATCCGCAATCAAAATGGCACTGCAATACAAGCACTCTGTCCAAATAGTGTGGGAGTAGAATCCACAGCCTTCTGCACCAAAGGCAATTATGCTACTAACACTGCTTTCAAATTCTACAACACAAATAGTGACTGCCATTTGATAAACAAAACAGTTAGTGGCACACTGAAAACAGACTTAGCATGAGCAACAGTAAATTTATCTTCCCTTGAAACTCACAATTCCATGAAAATGAAATGAAACTCAGTCCCTTGAAAATGCACTGAAACTCATAATACCCTGAAAATGTATTGAAACCCAAACTCACAATTCCGTTGGCAGTCTGGTAGTCAGGCTCTTGTCTTCATTGGAGCTCACAGTTCCTTCAGCAGTCTGGTAGTTGGTAGGGAGAATTCAGGCTCTGTCTCCTGTAGCCAAGTTACAGGGTCAAGCCTGATCAAGTTAAGTGACTAACCTGCTCTCCCCCTTAACTAGAGCATTATACACCATACCTTCGTACCTCTCAACCTGTTAGCATAAGAAATCTGGACAAAGCCTAAAACAGGGACAGATTTTAAATATTGCTCTTACAGACTTAGAAGATTACTAGAACAACATTTGTCTTAGCATGCATGTTCTAAAGGAAATGAAGTCCAGCTCAGCTGTATGACATTTATTTATTTCAGTTTTCAGTGATTTGCCAGAAAACCACAAATATTGAGGAACAGGCCAAAAATATGAGGCAAAAATCAGGGAATTCTGTAAAAATCTGGACAGTTGAGAAGTGAGCATATCTCTCACTCTCTTAGTGCAAGAAATCTGGACAAAGCCTGAAATAATGGAGATACAATGGCCCAAAATATGGATCATGCCTCTCAACCTCTTCAAGCAAGAAATCTGGACAAAGCCAGTAGTTATGGGGGGACAAAGGCCCAAAAATAGGAAAACTTTTTAAATATTGCCCTTACAGGCTTAGAAAGTTGATATAATTCCAGGTTTTACATTAGCATGAATTTTCTGAAGCATGTGGAGTTTGAAACTCAAATGCCTGCCATTATTTTCACACTTCAGTCCTCAGTGGTTAGCCAGTAATTTGCAAGAAAAGCACCAATTGTAGGAGAAATGGAACAAACATGTGAGGCAAAAATCTGGACATTGTATGAAAATCTGGACAGTTGAGAGGTATGATAGGGATAGATTTTAAATACTGCTCTTTTTAACTAAGAAAGTTGCTAGAATAACAGGATCTGTGCTAGAATGTACTTTCTGAAGAATATACTAACTTCAGTCCTCTGTGATTTGCCAGAAACCCACAAATTTTATGAGAAACAGACCAAAACTATGAGGCTAAATTTGGACAGTTAAGAGGTATGTTAAACACACACACACACTTTCTCACTCTTACAGAAACAAATAGAACCTCCAGAATAAATAATATAATTGTACACACACACACACACACACACACACACACACACACACACACACACACACACACACACACACACACACACACACACACACACACACACCTACTCTCTCACACAGTAACTAACACACACATGCACTTTATCTCTCATTTAAACAGAATGGCTAGTTCAGCTTACATGCATACATATACACACACACACACTTTCTCACTCATACAGAAATGAACGGAATCTCTAGAAATGAATAAATAACATAAGCGTACACACACGCACACACACACACACACACACACACACACACACACACACACACACACACACACCATTTATTTTACATACGTACCTACTGTCTCAACGAAACAACTATTTTAAATTGCGTGCAAGTGAAAAATAAGCTTACATCAGCATTAGAGTGCGTACGGCACACACATGACCTTCCTTAAAGAAGAAGATATTGGTTTAGCTTTTTTTCCTAGATCCTAGTCCTGCCTTGTGCTACCCCCTCCATGCAAACACTGTACCGAAATACGTACAGTGAGTATGCCTCCCAATGTCTCTGATAGTCCCCTAGGGGCAGAGGGGGGAACTCTAATGGATGATGATGCCCACGAGGCAGAGGAGGCCCACAAAACCACAAGTCCAGAGATTCTTTCTCTGATAGACTCTATCAGTGCTCCTGAAAGGAGGCCCGACTGTTCCCCTTTAGAGGTAATAAGGGGTCGACTATCCCTCCACCAGAGGGCCTGGCTAGAATTAACAAGAGATAATTGGATAAAGAGGACGTTTAGGCAGCTTAGAAATAGTACAAAAAAGGCAATACTTACAGACAAAAAAAACTACTACTGTAAACTTCAACAAACTCATCAAAATAATCCTCAAAAGTTCTGGTCTTGCATAAATAAGCTTCTTTCCCGAGGGTAACTCCCGAATACCCACCCCACTTGATACAGATCCAAATACTCCCCATCAAACTGCCAATACCTTTAAATCTTTCTTCACTGAGACTATACAATCTCTAGCTAGTCAACTTATTTCTGAAAACTCCAGCCTTCCCATCAACTTACCACACTCTTCCTCTAAATTCAAACTACAACCCATCTCTACTTCTCTCATCTATAAATTTATTTATAAACTTAAGCCATGTACTCCATCTGCTGACCAACTTCCTTCCCAATATCTCCAAAAAGCAGCCAAAGTAATTGCCTACCCTATATCTATCCTTATAAATAGGACAATCCAAGAAGGAACCATCCCAGATATTTGGAAAATCTCCCACATTATCCCCTTACATAAAGGTGGAAACTCTAATGATTACTCTAACTATCGGCCAATTGCTCTCTTATCACCCTTAGCAAAAATTATGGAAAAATGCATTCACCAACAACTTTTACATCATCTCTCTCTACATAACTTAATAGCAAACTGTCAACATGGCTTTAGGCCATCACATAGTACCACCACTGCCCTCCTATCCTTTACAGATACCATCAATAGAAACCGTAACAAAAACATCCTCTCATCTGCACTCTTCATCGACCTCTCTAAAGCTTACGACATGGTTAACCATACCCTCCTAATCAATATTCTTGAATCTCTTTCCTTTGATTCTCTGGCCGTTAAATGGTTTAGATCATACCTCAGCAATAGGCAACAGGCAGTTCTCTGGGAAAATCAAATTTCATCCTTTTTACCTGTCACCATCAGGGTCCCTCAGGGCTCCATTCTTGGACCACTTCTTTTCTCATTATTTATTAATGATCTCCATGTAGCAATTCCTCAAGCCACCTGTATTCAATATGCAGACGACTCCACACTAATATGTTCAGCAACCTCTCCATTTGAACTATATTCTCTTACTCAAAATGTTTTCAACACTGTAGAAACATGGTTTACCAAACGTTGCCTCCTTCTTAATGCCAAAAAAACAAAACTCCTTCTCTTTACATCCACTACTAGGTCCACCCCCTTAGACTTCTCAATCTCTTCAAATAATGGCACTGTCATTTTCCCTGACTCTACCACCAAACTTTTAGGAATAACCATTGACAATAATCTCTCATTTGATTACCATATAAACAACACCATTAAAATAGTCAACAGCAAAATAGGCTCCTTATATAGAATAAAACCTTTTTTAACCTCAACAGCCAGAGCCAAGATCGCTCACTCCCATCTAATCTCAACCCTTCTGTATGTCTCACCTATATTTACCATCCTTAAGAAAACTAACCTCAACAAATTAGCAACTTCCTACAATAATATTGCCAGATTCGCTACTGGCTATCCCTACAGAACCCACCACTGTTCTAATCTTAGGCAACTAGACTGGCTGGAATTCCAAAACCATCTGATAATCCCCCAACTCACAATTGCCCACAAGATATTTTACCAACCCAATAATACCCCTACACTCTCAAAACTCTTAATCCCATATAATAATCTGAACTCCCTACGTTCTTCTAGTAAACTCCTTGCTAGCTTAACAAAGTCTAATAATACAGCTGGTGACTCTCTGTTTACCAACACAGTAGGAAAAAACTGGAACCTGTTCCCAATGAACTAACTCTAATTACATCCCTGCCACTCTTTAAACAAAAACTTAAAAAACACCTCCAAATGCACTGGCTATGCCCTTGTAGTAACCCTGACTAACAACCCTCTTCACCCCTGTTTTTCTTCGCTTCTAACGAAACTTCCAAACATTTAAATGCTTAGTCTTGTAATTAAGACTGACACTATTTAAACTCTAATCAACTTATTGCTTAAATCCTTCAACCTGATGTGAACTATTGTACATAACACTTACTGTATTATATCTGTTTTTAGCTTTCTTAAGCAATATTATGTTCACTGTTACTTTTCTTAACTGTTTTGATCTCTGAAATGTAATTAACTACCTGTTTTATTTGGTTTATTAATCCTTTATTTACCATGTAACAATATTTTTATACTTTTGTATATCTGTGTGGAGCTTTTCTCCCCGGGCCTCTACTGAAAATGGATATATATCCAGCTAGACTAGCCCGGTCAACAAATGTAAAATAAAAATAAAATAAAAATTTTCAGAGGCTATATAATTCCCTTTTCCCTTCCACCTCCAACTATATGCAAAATTCCCACTGTTCCACCCAGTCAGAGGAAAGAAGCAGCAATAAAAATACAAAAGCTGACAGAAAAAAGAGTCATCCAAGAGGTCCCACCAGACCAGATTCTTACTCAAGATTCTTTTCAGTGGCAAAGAAAACATGGGACTGGAGACCAATTTTGGATCTCAGCGAACTGAAGAAATCAATTCAATGTACAAAGTTTCAGAGGGTCATGGTTCAGTCCATTCTACCCTTTCTGGATAAGGACAACTGGATGTGCTGGATAGACCTTCAGAATGTGTACTATCACATAAAAATGAACAGACAATCCAGAAGGCATTTACGCTTCCGTCTGGAAACCAGTTACTTTCAGTTCAGATTACTGCCCTTTGGCCTCACCACAGTTCACCAAATGCATGGCAATAGTAGCAGCTCACTTGAGGCTGCAGGGGTTCTGAATATTTCCATATCTAGATGACTGGCTCATTATTGCCCCTACCAGATATCTACTATTATCAGCAACAGATTAGGTGATCCAGACTTCTTCTTATCTGGGGATAACCATAAATTGCAAGAAGCCTCAGTTACAACCAACTCAAACTTTGGAATTTATAGGAGCAGTCTTCAAGACAACATCAGTGACAGCTTCTGTTCCTCTCCTAAGAGTGCAGACTATCAGATTCCATGTCAGGAAAATAATTTGCAATACCAAAATTTCAGCTCACTTAATTCTTCAAGCCTTGGGGGTCAATGTCAGCTGCCATCATTTTGGTCCCTCTAGCAAGATTCCATATGAGAATTCTCAGATGGATGTTAGCAACACTATGGTTGATTCTTTTCCAGCGCATGTCAGCACAAATAGCAATCGCTCAGGCATGCAAGAAATATCTTTGGTGATGGATTTGGTCAGATCAGGTTTTACAAGGTTATCCTTTCATTTTCCCTCAACCCAAGGCCATAGTGATCCCAGACGCTTCCCACATTGCTGCTTAGGCACTTCCTGGGGAAAACAGTCTAAGGCACTTGGTTCCCTGAAGAGGCCAATTTGCATATCAGTGTTCTACAGATGAGAGCAGCGCTCTTAGCATTGCAGGCCTTCCAAGATGCTCTCCCCTTTAGGGACAATTTTGAATCAAACAGACAATATGTCAGTTGTTTGGTACATCAACAAACAAGGAGGGACCAGATCTTACCAAAAATCAAAACATTGATGCGCACTTGAAGAAAGAGGAAGAGTTTCTCGATATTACAAGTTCGCTAATTATGATTTTGACTTTTACAAACTTTGAAACCATACTTTCCTTATAACGAAATTCGAACAAGTGTATTTCCAAATTTTGAAAGTAAACACACACACACACACATATATATATATATATATATATATATATATATATATATATAGATAGATAGATAAATATACATATAAATATATTAGTAGGTCCTAGTTATACTTTGGTGGAAGTTAAGATCTCTTAAGCAGGTGTTTAGGTTGTTTTTATTAGTTTTGCAAATATGCAAGAGCTCATACAGGACTGGATCCTTCAAGGCTGTGTTGGCTGCATAGATGTCATTTAAGAGTCTGTAAGAAACAAAAAAAAAGAGGTAGTGCTTTAAGGGGATCTGGATAGCTCAAGAAAGACATGCCATTGATTGTCTTCCTGAAGAAATGCTGCAGTCTCTCATGCTGGGTCATATGCATAGACAAGTACATACCAAACAGGCCATTATACCGATTCTATACATGATAAGGAGGTTGTATAGTGGGATGATAACTTCCTTAGATTTGGAAGAAATCCCACTGGTGATTAGCCTGGCTACATAAAAGTATTTCCTAACTTCAATGGATACATGGTGATCAAGGGTAGTTTATTGTCAATGAAAGTGCCCAGGTCCTAATGGCTGCTGTCCAGGTGCTACTTATTGGTGAGTGTTAGTCTCTACTGAAAAATCAGGAAATCATAGGAAGGTAATAAGAACTCTAAGTTGACAGTCATTTGCAAACTTGGTCATCTACAGATTTTTGATGTCATCCTTGATATTACAGAAGTAAGTACCAGAGAGAAGTGGTCCTAGGACTGAAAATGAATCCAATAACCTAGAGTGGGAATAGAACTCACAGCCTTCTGATCTTCTAGTACCAAATGTGAGTGTTTTACCAGATGAGCTATGTTCATGTGAGTTATGTAGTTCCACACCTAAAGGAAAAAAGGTTCCCAAGATATATGCTCACTTCCCAAAATGGCCTATTATCTAAAACTCCTTATTAGGAGAATGGGCCATGGAGCTTTCTTTAGATAGCTCTTTTTTGATGGCAGCTGCAACAACAGCAGAATCAATTAGAAGGCCTTTGCTCTACTATGATCTGTCCTTGGGCAGTCCTGAGATTTTTTTCAGGCTTACATGAGGTGGAATCCGCCATGTCAAGTTCCCACCATGCCCTCTCTGCTACCAGGTTTATGAGATGGATCACCCTTGAAGTAGAGGCGCCATCTCTAAAAGCCTCAAACAACACTTCCTCATCCAGGAAAGGAGGTGGGGTGGGGGTCCTCAGGGAGAGACCTGTGACAACCCTCCCCTTCACTATGGTCTGTGTCTGGGGTAAGGGATTCAAATGAGGAATCAAAGCATCTTCTATTAGACTGACATTTTCTGGGAACCTGGGAGGACTCTTACAATAACCCAGCAGTGTCCTTAGTGCCTTGGTGAAGGATTGATTTGAAGAGTTCAGAGCTGGACTGTTCTTTGGCCTCAACCATTCAGCAATGACACACAGTCGGCTCTGAAGATATGCATGTTTGGTACCAATGGATTGGATCCAGTCTGTGCTAACAAGGATTGTTCCAGAAAGGAATTTGGTTTCAAAGCCACCAGCACATTGACATGTACCAGTGAAGGAGCAATAGAAACAGAAGTTGGTGGCCCAACCCGATCTGCCCTAGAAGCATTGTGGAATGGGATGACATCCATATTTATCAAAGCATTAACAATAGCCCTCATCATTTGTTCCGAATCAATATCTATGTTGCTTCTGACAGACAAAATGGAGAAAACTGAAGGCAGTCTCAAGCCCAGAAACCAGTAGGCCTCCCTCTCTGAAGATCTGTTATTAGCAGATGTTTCCCTCTAAGGAGACTTGTTGGGAATTACAGTTTTTGTGCAGACATCCATCAGCTCTGAAGGTTTGGCAGGACTAGAGCTGACAGAATGACTGATGGAGAAAGTTTCAATATCTTATGTGCAGTAGAAGGGGAAGGAGATAGTTCAGCCTCCTTTCTTTTTTCTTTCCTTATTTTTAATTCTCTCCCTTTATTTTTTTTTAGCACTGAACGTGTCATCAACCAAGCCTCCTGTTGTGACAAGGTGAAGGCCTTTTAGAATGTTTGTTTTTTCTTTCAGTTAAAGATCTAGCACCAAAAGACTTGCATATTTTGCAAAGAAATTGTAAATATTCTGGCCCCAAGCACAAGACACAAAGGGTGTGTGTTCTGGGGGTGAAAATGTGTGCCTTTACTTTGAGTGCTTACAGAATCCTGATGCTTTGTCCATATAAAAAAAGCTTATAACAACTGTAACATTGTGGAGCAAAGGAAGAGATTTACTGAAAGAAAACAAGGAAATTGTAATGAAACAGTATTAAATGGCAGAAAATTTCAGACATAAATGTGATATAACCATTTGTCTGACATAGCCTCAACTTCAGAGAAAGAGAAAGTAAGTATGAATGTATATTTTAGGTGTTAGAGCTAGAGTGAAAAGGAATAGTCAGAAAGAGCCAGCAATATAATCTAGTAATGAAAAATCACTTAGCTGTAGAAACTGTGCCAAGTGCTGGAGGAATGTCCGTTCTGAATGCTGGCAAACAAGATCTAAGGAACAGTAGGGCCACACTGCATTATGGGAGAGGGGAGGCATTCAAGCACTGGATAAGATCTAAAGAAGAAAAGTTGCTGGTTTGTATTTCTGATGATAGTTGATAACCCATCAGTCTTGGTGGATGGGGAGGTACAATAAATAACCATCATTGTGCTAAGCACATGACTTTTGTATTTTACGTAATAATGAAGCACCCCATTTCAGATAATAAGCTTGCTAATACTTAAAACTTTAATATGCTTTCTATAGAAAGCTTGTTTGCCACACAATTTGTGCATGACACATTATATTGGTTACACTGCTTAATGCTAATATTGCTATTGTAATATCTGGTATTACCATTAAATCTGTTACTTGATCTAAAGAAACCTTATTTGTTACAAGAATATTTGTGCATAGCATATGCTTATTATGATTATTTATTGTACAGTAAATGTCTGACTCTGAAAATGTCCACTTAGACCAACCAGTATTCTACCTTGAATCTCTGGGGGATCAGAATGATTAGATATTTGAGGGATATGACTATGCAATAAAGTGGAGGAATCTTTTAGGGTGACATATGAGAGAGTGTGAGATAAATGTAGGGTACAGTTAAAAAAGTGGCAGCTGAGCCCATTGGACTTGGACCAAAGAGTTCAGATGCTACAGATGTATAAATTGCCTTACTACCCATACCCTGGGCAGACATTTGGTGGATTCCAAAAGAACAATTTCTAAAGATGGTAAAGCAGATGATGTCACAATTCTTGTAGGAATGGGCAAAACCTAGAGTTGCATGGGAGATGGTGTCTACGCCAAAGGAGAATAGTGGGTTGGAAGTGCCAGAAAATAAAACATATTTACAGAAGTGTCATTTAGCAATGATATTCAGATGTATACAGTCAAACTATGAGTCCCAATGGAATGGAATGATATATGAAGTATAGAAAAGTTTGCGGAGGGGACAGATATGATTACCTTATGGCTACCTAGAGGAAGACGAATAGCAGTTTTTAGAAGAGACTCAAAAACTAATACTTAACTTGTTTGAGGGAGATAATTTGAAGAAATGGAAAGTAGAAGTATGTGCAATAGGAAAGGTGCAGTGAGATAGGGAGGAGTAATCTGTGTTTTAGAGAAACAGGAAGCAAGCAGTAGTTAGACACTGGTCACAGGTGACTCTTGGAAATACAGTTAAAGCTTCAGAAAAGGAGAAAGTGGAATATGGCTTGGAGGATAAGCTGACATGTACATATATTGGGGTGAAGTGGATGTGATAGAGCTGCACTGGATGAGTGAGGAGGCTAGTCAAATACCCAAGTTATTAAGTACCACAGGAGGAGTGAGAGAGGCAGGGGGAGCAGCATGAGCTATTTTGTCTAACGCATGTAAAATATTCATCAATTTTAAAACATGGAGTTGTGGATAGGATGCTAGGGGATATCAATAAGAGTTTGGGGTGAAAATGACAGAACAGGTATGGGCCCTTCTACATCAGTTTTCCAAATATGCAACAAAATCTAGAAAATTCCAGATGTTTGCATGGAAGTGTTTTATAGGTATTTCTAAACAGCTAGTAGGTTAGTTAGCATATTCCCAGGAACGAACTAGATATATTGGAGGTGTGAAAGTGGACAGAGGAGAACATGGATACACATATTTTAATAATCTGATAAGTTGGGAGAATTTAGAGAATAGTTGCAAGGTTTAATAGCTTAGGTAATTCAAAAGCAATGGGCCTTAAAGAAGATATTATTTATGATACTGATGAAAGACATGCATCAGGAGTACCTGAGGATTGGTGGTGAAGGAGGAAACACGGTGGCCAAAAGAAATGAAGGGAGTGGTGTACCAAAAAGTAGAGCAGATAGCTGGAAATCATGAGTAATGTGTGATACGATCAAAAGGGTGATTAAGAGACGTAAATATGGAGAAAGGAAAGTTTTTAATGTTGGATTACAAGTAGATTTCCATAGCTTTAAACATCAGGGTGGAGTAATATTAGGGCTGCTCGAATGATACAGTGAGGGGCACCACCTGATACTTTGCAGGAATAATGTCATGTAAGATACTGAGAAAGCTGCAAAGGGAAGTGCAGTCTGGGAGAGAGGAGAAAAGCAGATATAAAATAGAATATAATTTAGTTTCAGAGAGAAAATCAACCATCCTGAGGTAAAGATAACTTGGGGTGATATGTTTCTTATTATGGGTGGAGTAAAAAGTGTTCCAATTTATAGATTTTGAAATAAGTTAAGACTTGAATAATGAACTAAGACATACAAGCATTTAATCAGAACAAGGAAACAGTAGAAACATTCTGGAAACCTTATAAAGACAGAAAGAAGCATGTCGAGTATGGTACAGTAAAATATAAATGAGAGTGCATGAAATCTGATTAGGACAAGCAGTTGTCTTAGTGGAAGGGTTATTGTATCAGAGAATTAGTGTCTAAATGAAGCAGGGGACTAATATCATAGGTTCCTTTGGATAGGAGATAAATATTGTTGATCATTCAAAAAGAAAGACTGATTACCAAGGAATGTTATTAATTGTAAGTTCTGGAATTATTTAGTTAGACTTTATGTTTTTTAAGTAATGTGTTGCCTGATATAGTGTGTGATTTGCAAAGAGTTATATGCTTCAATAATTAAAAAAAAGATCATAGATGGAATGCATTGGGTTGATATTTACATTTGGAATGTGTAAAGGGACAATAGGAAAAATATATGAGGTGAAAAGTAATACTGTTTATATGATGAATGTATTTTGTTATGGTAAATAATACAATGGAAATTAATAAAAATAGTGCAAAATGGGTATGCATTTTAAGTGTAACTGTATTAACACTGTATGATGACATGGTCATTCTATCATTTTAGTGTGAATGTAGATTAATATAGTTATAAGATTATGAATCAGGCATTCTTTAATCTGTGTTTGTTCTGATCAGTAATAGGAAAAATATTGGGTTTAAGATAAAAATTACACAGATGAAATGATATTCTTTTTAGAGTGAGCCTCCTGAAGAACAGAATAAATTTGTTTTTACGGTAGTTATCATAACAGGAAAGCTTTGATGAGAGTTCATCACAACAGTAAATCTGCTGTCCACCCTTACTGGGTTTTCTACATTTTTTCATTAGGAAACTATAGATTGCACAACTTTTTACTTTCAATACTAATTTCTAAAAAAACAAAAAAAAAAAAACAAAAAAAAATGCAGGAATACCTTTTAAGTGTTACCATATAATGATCTGATAAAAGGAGGCCCATCCTCTTTAACAGGACTAATGCTGCAGGCATTATGATACTTAACAACCAACACTTTTCTAAGCTGTTGAGAGCCCTCCCCTTTCCCATCATGCACTGTGGGTAAGCATGTCTTACCAGATGCTATTTCCCACCCTTTTTGAACATGGAGAAAAAGGCCTTAAGCTTCTCATGTTGATCTTTGATTTAAAATAAAAATCAAAAATTGCACATAAAACTTTTTTGGTGCTGTTGATAATGTCTATCATAGTTTTTTAGCATGTTTATTCGGAATTTTGTCTTAAACTCCTTTTCCTGATCTGCTGTTCTTTGGCTGTAGATACTTTTTCATGTGAACCTTCTGTCTTCTATTCTGCTTCAGTTCTTTTCTCATATCAGAACTAATACCTTTTTCCTTCTCCTTCTGTCCTAAGACTAAATTAACTTAGCTCTTTTTATTTACCTTGAAGTCTCATTGGAACTTTCACCTGTGATGCAGTCTTTTACAAAAAATTAAAGTGAAGATTACTGAAAGACTTTTGTATTTTTGTATTTTGTTGTATGTATATTAGTTTTATCATTGTACTGCTTTTATTTTTAACTGGAATTTGTGAGCAATTAGTATAGCTCATCATGTTAAGCAACAACTGACAAGCCCATTTGTTTATTCTCTGCTATTTAGACAGAATTTTGTTTTCATGCTTTTTATACATATATTTTTTATGTATTTAAAATGTTTGCAGAGTTCTGCTTTTAACTCATTTGGCATTTTGTAAGTCAAAGCAATTAGGCTTTATTTGCAACATGATTGGTTGAATGAGCATTTATAAGGGTGTATGATATTTTGTCTTTTAAACAGTCTGAAGAAGTGAATGTTATTCGTGAAAGCGCTTACTTTTTGCAATAAATTTCTTCTGCAATAATTTCCTGCTGTGTGGAACCACTTCTGTTTTTATTTTTACTGTTTTTCTGATTGACTGGTGGGGACGAATAGAGAGCCTTGTCCTTCTGGACAGTATAAGGGGGGGTTAGTGCAGGGGTATTTAGTGCTTGTTATTAGTTTTAAGCAAGTGTTGGGCTGTAAAATGAATGGTTTGAGTGCTAAAGTTGAAGGTTTGTCTAGTTCCAAGGGAAAAACTGAAGAGTAGACTTCGTGGAGTCGGGAATAGTTTAACCCTAGCTAACTGGCACTGCCCGGCACGCAAAACTGCGCAAATGCAGTTTTTATATCAGAAAGATTAAAGAGATAGAAATTAGCCCAAAATTGCAAATAAAACTACAGTTTCTGGGCAGAAACCACTCCTCCAAGGGCAGGTAGGCTGTTCAGAGCTCCCCACTCTCACTGGTGAACAAAAAAACTTCCTTTTTGCCCAAGTAAGGTATGGCCAAACACAGTCCAGGTATCAGCAGGTATCTGAAACTGGACTTTTCTAGCTTAGTAAGGTGGGAAAATAGCAAGATTTTTTTTTGTTTTTATTTCAAGAACACAGTAGAAACAAATGCAAAAACACTTTTATAGTGCAGTAATGGCTGTCGCACTTGAGTGGGAAGCCAGTAACATTTAAAAATACATTTTACAACAAAAAACGAAATTTTAAAGTGCAGGCACAAATAAATGCAATTTCAGTGTAAAATGAGTGTTCTGAGATGCAGAAAATGAGTGTTTAGGCAAAAATAGCAATAAGCAAAAAGAAAAACCAAAACAATGGTACTTAAACACTCCAAAGTCTCTCCTTTTGTCTCTCTGGCATTGTAGGTCTCTACAGAACACATGAGCAGGATCTGCTGAGCTTATACAAACACAAAAACTGTGTAAATGCATTTTTTATATTAGAAAGATTAAAGAGAGAGAAATTAGCCCAAAATTCCCCCACCTTGTGTCATGAATTCTAGTGATACCTTTGCTGATACCAAAGTTGTATTGATCTTTGTCAGCATCAAGTCTACTGACCCATTCTCCTATGACACTAGTCTTTACATCTGACCTTGTGTCAGTGTTATGTATCTTAGTGCTGATGCTACTGACTTCAGGTTTGTCCCAGGTGGTGGTCTCAGTTTAACATTACTAACACTGCTATCCACAGTGGTTTGGGTATAGGTTTCCCAGTGTAAATAATTTTTGAGACTAATAATGATTATGAAGTTTCCTTAGTTATAAAAGGAATGACAGAGGTCCTGGTATCAAGCTCCATCACTGAAAGCATATCACCCTTCATTGACTCCACCCTTGTTGCCCTTTAAAAGCTGGCTTAATATATTCAAGAAGAACTTCCAAGTTGGCTGCGCACTTATCAAAAGCTTAAGTTCAACTCTCTTAATGTGAAAAAAAAATAACTGAGGAAATAGCCAGTTTTGTTAGCTTGAGAAAAAATCAGTTATTGGCTACTAAGTATGCTGCCTGTATGCCAAGAAAGAAGAAAGTTAGAGAACCTGAAAGGAAATCAACCAGAAAAGGTGAAGAGAAAACACTGTCTGGGTAGAATCCTGCAGCTGTTCAGCAAAAATAGTTCAAGCTTCATCTTTGCTACAAGATATGTTTTCTAATAATTTAGAGAAAAACTAAATCAAATGAACTCAAATAAATGAAATACTGAAGGAGTGTATCAATGTATATCAACTCAAATAAAAAGCTAGAAAAATAGAAGAAACGTTCGCTACTCCGATAAACTGCTAAAACTGCAAAAATCAGAGGCTGAAATGAAGAAAAGGCTGGCTGGGTATAAGACTTGTCAAGAAGAGCTGTTTCAATAAATGGTGAAGTTAGAAGGCAGAGCATGCAGAGAAAACCTAAAATGTTCTATTGTACAAGTGAAACTGGAAGAAACAGATTGCATTAAATTTATGAAAGCACAAATAAGCAACTCGACTTGGTATTCCACAGCAGGATCTGTTAATTGAAAGAGTACATTAACTGCATGCTCCAAACCTGGCCACAAGAAAGCAGCCTAGACTTGTATTAGTAAAGATGCAATCATACCAGCAGAAAGAGTTGATGCAGACAAAACTGTGGAAGAGAAGAAAAGTATTAAAAATTTGTGATGGCAGGCATTTTGTGGAAAATGATTCTTCACTGAACACCAGGCAGAAGAGAAGCAAATTTATACCAGCAATCAGCAAATGTTAAGAGGCAGGTCTGAGATTCAAGCTGCTGTATCCAGCTGTCTTTAAAATATTTTGGGGTCTATATTAGAACACCGAACTTTCAAAATTTTGAGTGTTCTAATATCGACCCATTTTCAGAAAATGCTGAAAATATCAAAGAAACAGAAAACCAAATTTTTTCCTAGGGAAAGAATTTGGTTGTCCATTTCTGTTGCTTTGGTATTTTCAGTGCTGTAGTGGAAAGTTACAGGTCAGGTTCAGGTAAGTGTGCAATTGTGTGGACGTGAGGGTTAGGGCGGGTTAGGTGAGTTAGGGTTAGGGCACGGGTCAGGTAAGTGTGCGATTGTGTGGATGAGAGGGTTAGGGTGGGGTAGGAGAGTTAGGTTTAGGGCGCGGGTGAGGTGACTTGCGATAGTGATGGACCTTAGGGTTAGGGTTTGGGTTAAGGTAAGTGGATAGTTAGTGGTGTATGTATAGTTTAATGTAGGGTTAGGTGTAAGAGTTTAGGTGTATGTGTGTGGATTGCTGTTTGTTTGGTGTGCTTGTGTTGTGTGTATGTGTTTTGGAACAGCAAATATTTTCCCTAGGAAAAAATTTGCTGTTCTGTATGTTCGATGTTTTAAATTTTCAATTAATAGGGTTTGATATTAGAACACTCAAAATTTTGAAAGTTCGGTGTTCTAATATAGACCCATTTTTTCCAGGTGGATCACAGACATTTTTGATGCATAATATGTTAAGGATGAAATAAAAAAAAAAACAAAAAGTGAAAAAAACAAACAGAAAAGGACTCTGCTTCTCAGTCTTCTGACAATAAAGCTCACAGAGAGACTTTGCCAGTGAAACATTTCCAATGTTCTAAAAGGAAAATGTTTGAGAAACTGAATAAAAACACAGGCATTGACTGGAAAAATCAGAAGTACCTTGGACTTGAACTATAGTCTGGTTTGGGGAGATGGAGATGAGCAAGAACCCCATAAACATTACAATTAGTGAATACATGGGAATCTATAAAGCATCAGTCATCCCATTTCTGAAATATGGCTTTGCAAGAAAAAGTGGCTGAGAATGACTGGATTTTGTTGACTTTGTTAAACTTGTGGGTGGGCTATAAAGGATATACCTCACATTATGTCATTAATATTTAGAAGGACACTAAAAGGGAAAAAGTAACATTAAATAAAAAATTTTTTTGCTTATTAGTATTTGTATAAAACATTTCATGATATAAACTGCTTGTTATATATAGTAAAGCCATTTTGTGTAGTGTGTAGTCAGGTGTTTTTTAAATGTGTGGTAGAGTCTTTTACTGACTGGTAATGTGTTAAAGAAGGTAAACAAGTACTTTTAGTTGTAAGGAATATAGGCATTACCATTTAACAAGCATAGAAAGACTTGACAAAAGTAAGTTCACTGTGAATATGCTGTGATCTAGGGCTACTGAGGTGGAAGTGGGGTGTAAAACTGCACTGATTGTATTATATGTAGAATTAAGATAATTTCTCTTATTGTTTACAAAGACAAATATCTAATTTAATGCCCTTGTCTTAAGCTGTAAGCAAGTGTTTTTGTAAGTAAGTAGGCTTGCAAAATAAGACAAAATGATGAAATCCATGAAAAATGCTAAGTTTCTTATGTCTGCAAAATATTTTTTTGCATTAGCAAATGTTCAATGGGAATCAAGAAGTCTGAGCTAAGGGCAGTTGTATATTCTGATCTGAGTGCAACTGACAAAGATTCATTGCTGACACTTTTACAGGAAGAGAAGCTGCCTGCATGTGCAATCAACTAATTTTGAGAGTTCTGGGCATTCTTTGCTGTGGGAAATGCAAAATTTAAAGATACAATGGAAAGCAGTTCAATGAAAAATGAAGTTTGAAATTATGGAAAATGAATAAGAGATAGTGGCCTTCCTAGCAGCCTTAATGCTTTAATACAGCAGGGTATAATTTAGTTGTATTTAAAGATAGCCAGTGCACTTTTTCTTAGAACTAAAAGTCAGTGTTTTTTGAAAGCATACAGTCTGTTTTTCACATCTGAGAGGGGACTAGAGATAGAAAAAAAAACAAATCAAGCAATTTATGTAAGTTGAAACACAGGCTGACTATCAAATGTGCATTAGCATGGATAACCTTAATATTAGGTTAGACAATGTTTGTAGGTGCAAATATCAATTTGGGGCAGTTGTTCCTATCTGGAAGTTTCAACTTCGTTTTTTGAAGATATGTTTAATTTTGTTTGTTTGTTTTAAGTTAATAGGGCATGGGGTGTTCTGAAAATGCATTTAGTTTTTTTTTTTTTTTTTTGAGGATTGTCATTAAATAAAAAGTATTGAAAAATGTGACTTAGGTTCAAATGGAGATGAAAAAAAACAACTGTATAAAAGATCATCCTGCTAAACATTGGGGTGTGCATGTAACACAAAAGTTCAAAGTACACATTCAAAAAGCTGTCATGCAAAATAGGAGGGAACAATAGTGTGTTTTTATCATAATTGCTCTGCTATCCACATTACCCTAAAATGTAGATGACTTTACATGTATAGACAAAAAAGGAAAGAATATTAAATTATATTGGGAAATGCATAGTGAAAATAGCAATGCTGCAGGAGACACATTTGGAAAGAAATGAGCATGTGAATTTTGCAAAGAAATGGTTTCAGAATGGATATTCAGGAGAATATCAAGGACTAAGGAAAGGGGAGTTATACTATTTGCTAGAGGGACTCCAACAGTGATAGAAGAGGAAAAAAAGACAATAGTAGTAGATTTGTGGTAGTAAGGAACTATTGATAGGCAAGGAGGATTAAACTGGTATGTATTTGTATTCCATCAAAAATTGCAAATATGGAGTATAAGAAAATTTTTGGGGAAATAATCAGCTTTCAGAAGGGAATATTGCTTATAGGTGGGGACTGGAATTTGACTTGCAATAGTGAGATTGTATCAGATGAATCTAGAAAGGAAAAATATAGCAAAAGAGGGTAGATTTCTGAAAAAAATTATAAAAATATTAGGTATGGAAGATGTGAATTCAGTAGTAGGAACTTGGACAGGAATCATATATTATTCTTCAAGGTAAAATAACTGGGCTAAACTAGATAGGAATTGTATTTCACAGGAGTATGTGTATTTAATGGAAAGCTTTGACATGCATCCATTAACGATTTCAGATAATGCACCTATGAAAACTAAGATAATAATGCAGGATAATAAAGTAAAAATGAGGAACTGGCACTTTCCCACCTACCAGTTAAAAAAGGAATTTAAGGGATAGGTAGTGGATTATTCAACAGTTATTAGGTAAGATAGAAATAGCTTCAAAAGTTATACCTAGTGAGTGGGATAGAATGAAAATGGATTTTAAAATCAGGGTAGAAATACAAGAGAAAGAGATATGGTTAAGAAATAATAGGAAATACTTGCGGGGGCTGACAAATGTTAAAGTATTAAAGAATAAGGGAAATCTCAGAGAACAAGAGGAGGAGCAAATGTGGTGTTGCAGAGAAAATAAGGGAGCATCTGGATAATGTGCATGAGTTAAGAAAGATTAGTGTTAAGCAACAATTTTTTGATAGTAACTCCAGAGCACAAAAACTTTTTGTATTATGACTTAGACAACAGAAAGCAGAAAGGGTTGTCACCAAACTTAGGGACCCTATGACAAGAAAAAAATAACCAGAAATCCTTTAGAGGTATTCAAGATATTCCAGAAATTTTATGAAAATTTGTATAAAGCAGAGAAATATAGCACTCAAGAAAGAGCACAAATGGAAATATTTATGGAGGACTTAATTATGCCAAGGTTAGAGGTAAATGAGGCTCAACAACTAACAGTTAAGATAGGAGGAGATGTGATAAAAATGGTGATGTATAATCAATCTTCACGAAAGTCTCAAGGAACAGATGGTATTCCTATGGAAGTTAGGAGGGAAGAAATTGAAAAAGATCTAGAAGTTTTTATTTAATAATATTTTAAAAGAAGGGGAAGCACTAACATTTTGGAAGACAACTATGGTGGCTGTAATACCTAAAGACGGTAAAGACTCATCAGACCCAGCTTTATATACAGTAGACCCATTTTAATTTTAAGCCATGATTTTAAAGTGGTTATGTCTATACTAGCTAAAGCAATGGCCAAGGTGTTGCTAAAACTGATAGATATGGATTAGTGTGTTTTTGTGGAGGGAAGGGAAACATGTAAAAACATTAAAAGAACAATGATGATCCAGAAGAAAGAAGAATGTAATACAATATCACTGTAGTTGGTGGGTCTTGATGCAGAGAAAGTATTTGACAGAGTAAGCTGGAATTTTATGAGTAGGGCAATGGAAGCATTTGCATTCCCTGATACATTAAATAACAAGGTTAATTACAAGGATATATGAAGGAATGGAAACAAAATAAAAGTGGAGGGGTTCCTCTTAAAGTGGGAGGATTCCTCTATGATAAGTTGTGTTTGAACAGAGGAATCAGGCAGGGGTGTCCTGTTTCTCTTTTGTTATTTGCTTTATATTTAGAGTCATTGACAATGAAAGTAAGGCACTCAGAAATGTATTTATTATTTATTTTATTTTACATTTGTTTACCGGGGAAGTCCGACTGGACAGAACTGTCCATTTTCAACAGAGGACCGGGGAGAAAAGTTCCAGAACAATTGCTAACATACTATACATAAGAGCATTGTGGTTTACACCTTCACTTATAAAAATATAGCAAATAACATGATTGCATAAAATATTTACATAAGCATAGAGGTTTAGACATACAATTAAAAGTATAGCAGGTAGAAACATATGATGGTTGTTACCCAATAAAACGAAGCAAGTAGTATCAGAACAGTCACCAAAAAACTCCAGAATGACTTCATCAGATAATAATCCATTACTGAATGTTATCTGATGAAGTCTGCTGGACGAAAACGTATTTGTAGTGTTGTGCATTAAAACAGATTAAAACTTGCTTTTTATACTAAGGGATTCATTTTATGGTACTTTCTACAGTGGTGTCTATCATTCTGGAGTTTTTATATGATGGTTGTTCATACAGTATGTTTAGTAGAGATAATCTTGAAGATGTACTGAAGATAAGACAAGAAAGGAAAAATAAAAAAGCAGAATATAGACTAGTTCATATGAGATACACTGACATTTTAAGGGAAAGGTTTTCAACTTAGTCTATGGGAGAGTTAGTGATAAAGATGGGACAGTAGAGAGTTGGCGGCAGTGAGTTGGTAATGCAAGGATATACTTGGTATGGTAATCAAAAAAAGTTGGCTTTGTTTGCCGAAGATATTATTTTGTACATGATAAATTTGAAAAAAGGCTATCTTAGTGTTCTGGAACATTTTGAGATAGTTTCAAGTTTTTTCAGGATATAAAATGAATGAAGATAAAACATAGACTGTAGCTGTAAATTATGTACCCACACACAAGGGGGTTCCAGCAATACCCATATTTAAGGGGACATGATAAGATGAAGTATTTAGGAGTATGGATTAAAAAGGCTTATTTTATGGCAGTTGATATGTAGGAAGACATTAAAAGATAATAAAACCTGAGAACTGGAAGCTCTTGTTTATGGAAATGGATAGTAAGATAAAAAGCAGTGAAAATGCTTTTAATTCCTTTAATTTTATATATGGGTCAGGCAGACTTTTATCAACCAGAGGAGAAGTTGTGGGCAATAATTAATAAAGAGTTGAAGAAATGTATCTGTGAGGGGAAGAGGGTAAGAGCTGAATGGGATAAGTTGATCCTTCCAATAGAACAAGGTAATTTAGGGTTACCTGATTTGAAGGGATATTTTAAAGCTACACATTTAAGGTTCATACACATAATCCAAGCAGAAATATATAATTAAAAATGGAAAGGGATGGTGATGAAGGGGGGGGGTTCAAGAAATAAAGAGATAGTGAGATGATTTTGGGTACAGATTCTTAGCGAGAATAATAACAACCATACAGAATATTTATCATAAAATAACAGAAAGTATTCTTAGAGCTAAGCCAACACGAAAATGAATAAAGGAGATTTTGCCAGTAGGGACGACTGCAAGCAGGGGGTACTAAAAATAGGAAATAGGGAGCTAGAATTTACTGGAGAAAACTGTCAAGGAAACCAAGACACTGGGAGCATATAACTATAGCAAGAAGGGTAATAGAGTGTGATAAGGCCACGAAGACATTTGGACTGCAAGCTTGAGACTGCCTTACCTACCAAGGGCTGGCATCAGGATATAGGCAAAGAGAAAGGAATAGGGGAATCTTAAGTGAATGACCTGCTCTGGTAGAGGTTTTAGTTGAATGTAGAACAGAAGCACTGTTAAAAAGGTAATAATTAGTATTGCATGCAAAATATAGCTTGATAACTATAAGAAACAGAGGAGGATAGAAAAGTTTGGGAAGAGAATAATGGGAGGATATATGTATGGCTCCCAAGTATGCAACAAAGTCTAGAAGGTTTAGGAACTTTGCATGGAAGTGTTTGTGTAGGTGTTTTTATATCCCAAGCAGATTTCAAAGAAATTTTCCTTGGGCAGTTAGCAAATGTTGGAAGTGTGATGGGAAAGAAAGAGGTAACTGGGAATATATATACGTTTTGGGAGTGGAATGAGTTGACAGATTTAAAAAAATTGCTACAGAGTATTCTGTCAGAAATGTTGGGTGAGCAAATGGCTGTTACTAAGGAAATGATTCTTTTCTGCTGGAACACAGGATCTGAATTGCCTAGACATAGTAAGCCCTTATTAAATTTAATTCTGTTAGCTGCCAAAAAGTGATTACTAGAAAATGGAAAACAAAGTCTAAACTAACTGTTTTTGAAGTACTGAATATTATAAAAGAGATAAAGGAACTAGAAGAGAAATCTTTAGAAAAAAGAAGGATTCAATTACATAGATACAAAGAAAGATATGTGATGCATATTGTATGTAAATGGAAAATGTTCATTTTATTTGTTATATTTTCTGTTAATGTATTTTTGCCTTCGTCTTAAGTGATAATGTAATAGAGGTGTAAAAAACAATATATTGAAGAATACAGAGGAGGCTTTCTTATTCCATTTGCTTATATAGCTTTTAAATCTTCAACATTCACTTCTGGCACTTTATCCTCAGTACCAAAAAACAAAACATACAGAAACTGAGGATTTAAGACTGAAAACCTTCCTTTATGGGCCCTCAATCAAGTTTATCCCTCACTCCATGGTAAAAATGGGTCCAATATGGTCAGCCCATTACCCTAGTCAACATCATCTTCAACTATGTCTGACCCTGCCTGGGCCACTATCTAATCTAGGTCATCTGGGTAATACCCAGGGTTTTATCCTTCTGTGCCATGGGGCTAGCTTAGTGTCATTAATCTTCAGAAATAATTGAATAAAAACAACAGTTTCAGAAGCATAATAACTCAGTGGAAGACAGCTCTAATAGAACTATTTGCTAGAAAAGACAGTACACACACTCAAGTTTTGGTCCCTTTTTATCATACTCAGGTACGGACAATAACTTTTTCTCTTCTTTTGGGTGTATGAATGGTGTTTCCTATCCCCCTCCCACTAGTGTGGGCAGTAGTAGTCAGCATCAAAATTAACATGTAATCATCTCATAGTACCTAAATGACTTTGTCAGCCATGTTTTCACTCTTCTGTAATACCAAGTATACTGTCTAGCAGAACCTATTTGCATACTGAAGACACTAATAATGTAACAGCATTCAAACCTCAAGTCTTTCAGTATATATGCACGAAGAATTTACTTTTAATGCCTAACAATGTGCTTTTTTTTGCAAAAGAAAGTCATTATTCAGGGAAGATAAAAGATATTCATCTAGATAAAGCTGTGTTTCATCAAGAGAAGAGCTTTACATTTAGGCATCAGGACAGTCTCTTAACCCTAAACCCTGCCTTTTTTGAGATAGTTAGATTATTTAAATAGTCTTGGTAGGGCACACTTATTTTATTTTTCAGTGAACATAAAACAATTTGTAGTGTTACTGGGTCCTTAAAATTTGGATAACCCCACAGTTAAGTATTTTATGAAAGGTGATCTGCATCCGAGACATCCTCATCTAATTATTACCCATTTTGAAACCTAACTGATGTGACAGAAGAAACAGACTATATATCCATTTAAACCTGCTGTGTCTGTGGGTTTCATTTCTCAAATTAATTTTCTGATCATGGTAACCTCAGCAAGAAGAGTTTCTAAATTATATATGCCTGGATGTGCATTAACTCCTGAATAATATTTAATAATAATAAATCATGTTGATTTGGTGGTTATGAGAGACAATACAACCTTTCAATATAAAGTGACCTCAGCTGTCATTCTGAACTTGTCCACAGTTTGCTAGATATTTTCCAAAGCAGAAAGATAAAGGTGGAAGACATATGCTTAATGTGGATGTACACAGACAAGTCAGATGTGCAAAGAACCAAGTAAATGAATAATGATAAGCTCTGTTTCTCATTTATGAAGGGGAAACAAGGTATACTTGTCACTATTCAGAGTGTCAAAGTGGCTTATCAACAGTACTGACTTTTTTTATGACAAATACAAAAAAAGTCAAACTATGTTCCACAAGAGGGGGTTATTAGGGAAAGAGATTAATGAGTGATCTGTATTGGAGGAATAAGGCAACCCTAAGGATGGTGAGGGGTAGGTAGGGGCTACATTTTCTACAGGCATCAGTCTGAGAGAAGAGATTAAGTTTCTCTAGATTTTCAGCCTGTATGACCTGCAACAAGACAGATAGGAGAGATCAGTAAAACTGAAATAGATAGCAACACAAATCACAATGAAGTGGAAGGCAAGTTAAAGGCAGAAGGTAATTCAGTGTAATACAGCGGAAAAAGAATAAAAGAGAGAGATAATGTAAAAAATGGGAAACACACTTCTATCTGGTAATAAGGTGAGAGTTTTTGAGGTATGTTTGAAAGAACAGCTAGGGATGAAGTAGAGAGGACCAAAGGTTAGGCACAGAGCTAGATCTGGTATTGTTTAGGAAGAGAAGAGAAAGGGATAAACACAACCTAATGCAGTGCTTCAAGGCTATGGTTATCTTCATCCAACATAAACTCACGAAGACAGTCAAAGGAAGGGAACCTTCATTTCAGATAGAACTTTCCATCAAGAAAGGTGACAGAGATAGGTCCTTGTACAACCACATCTGAAAAATGAAAGAGAAGAAATAAGAATGTTGTGTGCTAGTGCAAAACAAAGCTTGCAGATGTAACAAACACACTAATATACAGATTTGGAGCATTTGTCAGGCTTTACAGGGGAACCCCATCCACTCTTCCTTCTTGCAACACAATCCCACCTGAAACCATATATGAAATAATCCTTTTTGCCATCAGTTTGGGCACTCAGAAATAGATTAGTGTACCTCCTTCTGCACATCCGTAATAGACTATTAAAATGTCTGTATGCCTGATATCTGGAAGATGGCTGTTATGGCCCCAGTCCATAAGGGAGGGGAGGCTTATCTAGAGACTCCAATGATCACAATCAAAAAAGTCTCACAAGCATAATGTATGAGGTAATAGAAAGAATAACAATGGAACTTATGTGGACAGGCACAATAAGCCTTCTTCTCCTTTACTTAAACCAGCATGTTTTTGTCAAAAGAAGATTTTGTCTGCTTAACTTCATATTTTTAGTGTGATTTTCACCCAGGATGAGGATTTATCTGTCCATGTCACTTACCTTGATCTGGCTGATTTGTTTGACTTTATACTCAATGGCAGAATTATACATAATCTCATGGATCTGAAAGTAAATAAATCTGTAACTTGGAACCACAACTGGCTACATGGTCTTTCTCAACAGGTAAGAACTGGAGGACCTCTATCCTCACCATCCTCTGTTACCAGTTAAATCCTTCAAGGCTTTGTCCTAGGGCCATTTCTTTTTGGCATTTTCATTATCTGTCTCATCAAATATGCAGATGACTGCAAACTTGCGAGCATTGACCATAACCCAGCTGACACCACCTCCATTTTAAAAGGAGTTGACTTTCTGGCATTTGCCAAAAAAACACAAAAAAATACCATCTTTGCACACTATTAATGTGCAACTAGTTAACAGCTAAAAGTTGATAAACTAGTAAAAGACATTGGAGTCTTGTAGACGATGACCTTTCATTTGGCTCCCATACAGCTACAACTGTCCACAAAGCTTATAAAGCCGACCACCTAATCCACCATGGCATTGACAGCCATATCAGAGAAAATAACTATCCCCTTTTGTATAGATTTTATCAGATCAATTATAGAATATTATACCCTGTTTTGTGACTTACTCAAGTAGCATCTGATGTAATTGAAGAAGGTAGAAAGATTCTACACAAAACATTGAAGGGCTTTATGACTTGTCTTACAGTGAAAGACTACAGCAATTCTCTTTCTTCTCTGTAGCTTAGCTTTTAGGGGAGACCACTGCCTGACATATAGAGCATTAAAATACTCCTTGCTCTTAGAAACCCTTCGCTTTGAATATCATCCTTGGGGACATGTCAACTGTACTAAGACTCTTTATTTATTTACAATTTGTTTACCAGATAACTGAGCTGGTCGATTGATGCTTTTCGATCCTGACCTGGGTGATTAAAAACTATGAGAAGTACATACGAGCACAATATAGAGACATCACAGATAACAGAAATTTAATAACATGTGGTATTAAATGTAAAATATAGGACAATTCATAAGGGAAATAAAAATTAGATACAGTATGGATGACATCAATAGAAAACAGGGAATAATGAATTAGAAATTGCTATGGATAACTTAATACAAAAGAAGAAGAAACAGTGATGTAAAACTTAGTTTTATAGACATAACACACGTACTTGTGAGGAACATAGCAATGGTTTCACTTTCATTATTTAGACATCTGAATATGTTAAGTATTGTATTGCTTAGCCTATACCATGAAAGCAGTTACATTTTGCTTCATTGTGTAAATACTCAGTGAGGTTTTGAAGGCTTGTATATTTTGATAAGAAGTTATTTTTGATTAAACTTGACAACTTTATATCCCAAAGACTTCCATACCTGTGAATTAAACACTCAATCCCTCAGTTAAAATCAACCAATCAATGCATACCTAGAAGGTATTGGATAAAGGGCATCTAGCTCTATGGTGGCCAACAGCCCTTGAGCTTGTTCACCAACCCCATGAACTTGTGAACCTAGAGCAGAGGATGCTGTGAATAAGTGCTTAGACAACTGGTACAATGGCAGATAACTGTTTCTCTTCTCTGTAGCTTATTTGCTTTTTAGGGAAGGCATCCACCTGACACACAGACCATTAAAGGACCCCTTACTCTTAGAAATCTTTTGCTTTGAATATCTTCCTCTTGTGACTTGAGCACAAGAGTACACTTTGCTTAAGTAAAAATTAATGTCAGCTGTACCATGATACTCTATTCGTTTATTTACAAATATTTATTTATTTACAATTTGCTTACTGAATAAGTGAGCTGGTCTATTGACCCTTTTCAGTCACGACCTGGATGATTAAAAACTATGAGAAGTGCTATGTGAGCACAGTATAGAGTAATCACAGAAAATTAGAAAATTAATAACATATGATGGACAGCACAGTGATGTAGCACTTAGAGCTGCTGCCTCACAGCAAGAGGTTCTCCAGTTCAATTCTCGGCTGGGGTGCCTTCTGTATGGAGTCTGCATGTCCTCCCTGCGTTTGTGTGGGTTTCCGCTGGGTACTCAAATTTCCTCCCACATTCCAAACACATGCAGTAGGTGGATTGGACACTCTAAATTGACGCTAGGTGTGAGTGTGTTCATGTGAGTGTGTGGTGCACCCTCTGAGGAGGGTTAGGCCTCGGGCTAGCAACCCGACCCCATAAAACCTGTACCTGCTATGGAAACAATGAGTGCTGAAGGGTGCTTGTTGTCTGATGTGCTGTATGCCCGGGAGCGAATCCAGGATCCAGGAGGAATAACATATATTAAATATAAAATATAGTAACATTTATAAGGGAAATAAAATCAGATACAGTATGAATAACTTCAAAAGAAAACAAGGAATAATAAATCAAAAATCACTATGAACAACTTCTGTAAAGTATGGATAACTTAATAAAAAGAAGAAATACTGATGTAAAACTTAGTTTTATAGACAAAGCACACATACATTTTGTGAGGACAATAGCAGTGGTTTCACTTTCATGATCTAGACATCTGAACATGTTGGGCATTGCATTGCTTGGCCTATAACATGAAAGCAGTTACATCTTGCTTTATTGTGTAAATGTTCACTTGAAGTTTTGAAGGCTTACAGATTTTTGATTATTTTGATGAGCAGTTATTTTTGATGAAACTTGACAACTTTATAACCCAAAGACCTCCATCTGTGAAATAAACAGTCCCCTCAATTAAACTCAACCCTTTAATGATCAAAGGCATCTAGTTCCATGGTGGCCAACATGCCTTGAGCTTGTTCACCAACCCCACTGGAGCAGAGGATGCTGGGACAAGTGCTTAGATAACTGGTACAATGGCAGGTAACAGGAGAGGAATATGAGGTAATACAGAAAGAAGCTGGACAACTAAAGAACAAGAATGTAATTTAAGAGTTGAAGGAAAAAGCTACAAGATAAGGTGGGGTGATTATGATCTAGGACAGAAGGATAGTATGATATGAGGAATGAGAGAATAAGCTTTAGGAGAGAAGTATTAACTAAGCAGTGGGTGGCGTGACAATGCCGAAGAATAATGCACTGCTGCAGCAAAGATAGAAATGGGGAGAAATTCCAGGATATAGTAATGATGCCAGCAAGAAGTAGTGTGAATATAAATGAGGAAGACTACAGTACAGATGAAGCTGCCAATCTCTTGTGCTTGATTTATGAACTTGAACAGCATAAGGTGATAGATGAAATAGCAGTCCATACTCTCAATTGTCCAGATTTTTGCAAAATCTCCAGATTTTTGCCTCATATTTTTGGTCTGTTCTTCATAAATGTTTGGTTTTCTGGCAAATCATTAAGGATGGAAGTCAGAAAATAATGATAGGAATTTGAGTTTCAGACTTCATACCCTATGGATAATTCATGCTAATGGAAAACCTGTCATTCTATCATCTGTTTAAGTTGATAAGAGCAACATTTAAAAATTGCCCCTATTTTTCGGCCTTTGTCCCCCCCCCTCCCATTTATTTATGGCTTGTCCAGATTTTTTTGTTCTAAGAGGTTGAGAGGTATGAATAGCACAACCACAAATAGAAAAAATTAGACTTTATAAGAAAGAATGGTAATTGATACTGTAGTGCATCTTATTTACAGGCTGGTAGAGGACAGTAGAAATGTGGTGTAAATGGCACCACAAGTCCAGCCATATAGTGCCATAGGTGGCAGTTCTTTGTGATGCAGACTCCACTCATCCTGATTTAGCAAAAATGCAAGAGTTACAGAGCTCTCATCGCTATCCTTGACACCACATATGACATGTGAAGTGTGGCCTGACATCCTTCTGGAGACCAAACCTGCAGTGATCCTCCATGTCTAAGTAATAAGTATTTTCCAGTGAGTTCTGAGTATTTCATCATATATTCAGTACTTCAAATGTTTGGGAAGGAAGATTGTTTTATCAAACTGCTGGTTGAACACAGGATGACAGCATTTGCTTTGGGAGATTGCTGCACAGTGAAGAGTGGGATTTATGTCCTTTCTTCACTGTTTTGGGATCTCACAGTTGGTATATATAATGAGCAAGGCGTGTGGGGTTACAGGTAGGGGAAGGCTTGCCCCCTGCATAATATTTGTGGTTGATATAGTGGATTGGCAATATTGTGAAATATAATCATTGCAGTGATTTATAGATGGTACTCTAGAGTGGCGTATCCTAGTCATCTGCATGAAGGATATTGGAAAACAGTCTACATTTGTGCTGTGGCAGTACATTTTGGAGATACCTAGCAGTGTCAGATACACCCCCCATCTGATATAACATATGCTCAACATTGGTGGTATTTATATATTGCCATTATGGTGACTTCACTATCACCATACATCCCTTTGACGCCTACAAAACATCCTTTTTCATCAGAAAGCAACTCTTATACATGAAGACTGTACCTCCTGTTAACCAGTATGATTTGCACCCTCTTTCTTCCACTAGAAAATTTAGAGGCAGCCCTATCTTAAAGCCAGCTTTAACTAACTTAAGCTGCTCTTCCATCCCTGGATGTGTTTTCTGCATTGCCACTATACCACAGTTCATCTTCTTAAGGAACATAAAAACCTTATTCCTTTTTACAGGATTGGTAGTGCAGCTCACAGCCCAGAAAACCACCCTTACATGAATTATTTTTGCCTTACCCTTTCATGGCATCTCCAGTACCCCCAAGCTTCTCATAGGTTCACAGATTAGTAGCCCTTGTGAGCCATTTGAAGCCTAGCCAATTACCCCATGTAGGGATCAAACCCTGAACCTTGTGTCTGTAATGTAAAGACCTTAACCAATATGCTAACTTCCCACACTATGTGTCTTTGCTGTGGTTGCTTTGGTAGAAGGAACACTCATTTCCTCTACTGCCCTTTCCTTTGTCTCCTCTAATTGACTTGAGTGCGTCAATCCACACTCCTTTTTTTTGCACACTCTCCACCATTCCTCATCTTTCTTCAACTTTTTTTTACATTGTAGATAGCTTGTCCTAATTACCAAATGCTGAGAACACAAACCCAGTTTCCCAAATATACTTCCCTTATCAAACAACACTCCAGCATATTAATTGCACACAAATCAAAAGCATTCCTTTCCCGGATTGTAGTCTTATCTGCCCCCTTGGTTTTGACATCTTGCCCCATCCCTACCGATACTATGGCAGATGCATACCTTTTTGCTATTGAGCAAGAATGCCCTTCTCCAACCCATGTTTGACTTTCATCATCCTTCCCTTAACTTTTCAGAACCATCTAATTGGAGAGGTATTCCCTGTATAAATATATATAATGATGCTAGCTGATGCATATACACCCCACAGAGGGCACCAGCTGTGGACTGCACATCAAAGTTCATGGACAGTGCACCCTAGATAATGAAACGTGAGTAAACACATGAAAATATTCCCCTTTCCTACCCACCACATATCACTTCCATTAATAACAGATTCTTGCCCATTTATTCTGTGCAGAATGGAGAAAAATACTAAAATTTGTTTGTGTCTTTCGGCTTTGCCCGGTTAGGGGTCGCTACAGCGGAACTCCGGTCTGCTAATGATTGGCAGTAGATTTTTACGTACTGGCTTGCTGGGCCTAACGCACAACCTTCAACGAAGGAACGCCCGTTCACGCATGTCGCCACACAGAAGATGCTCTAACTGAGAATCGAACGGGCAACGTCTAACTGTGAGGCGGCAACGCTACCGTAGCACCACCACCGCAGTGAGAAAAATACTAAAATAATAAAAGAAAATAATTACCTACACATGTGCACTCAATTTAATTATGATTAATATCAATCTCAAACCAGTTATATTTACACATAAACTCTTCACATCAAGATTCACATCAATGTATCTATTTGCCTGTCTATACACAGACACACACAGTCATACACACGTTTTGTTATTTTCCAAGGCCATAGAATAAATTTAATTTATTCAGCAACCCCCCCCTTCAGAAAAAGCAAACATTTAGGGAGGGGCAAGCAGAATCCATCTTAAATTAATTTTTATCGGTCATTTTCTTGTGACAGTTTCTTTCTTCACACAGTTAAGTTTGCTCAAGAAATTTACTGATTCCTTATCATTTCAGTCTACTTGAAAAACCTCAGTGTTGCTGGCAGTCCATCCTTCAGTTCATTCTCTTAGCTGCACCCTCTTGTCATGCAACAGTCATCAAAGTTTAAACAGCTTACATCTTGCATTCTCTTGGCTGCCACTCATCTTTAGTTTGAGCACCATCTCTTTCCTTAATTTCATGGCTATAGTCCTTTTAATGTTGCTACTTAATTCATTGTTTGTGTTGCCGAGAAAACAGAAGCTCCTTTTTTGAATCACCCACTTTAATACATTTAAATCACATGAGCCTTTACCCCAATTGTTATAACTAAACAGTGGCTCCTTGTCTATGTGTAGGTTCAAACCTCTTTAGATACTGTGATAAGCACGTGTTCTTTGTAATTACACTGTCTCTGGCTTAAGCCAAGTCATTATCCATGCTTTTTTCGGTATGGAAGCTCTGTGTCTATACAGGAGATGAGTCCCATCCTCTGCTGGCTGCCGCTAATCTTATCTCCTATATCAGTGCAACTCTCTCTTTTCAGCAGTAACAGCCCATCACCATTCGTTCTCTCTAGTGGGACCTGCTTTTCAGCACCAATTTTTTCTTCCTGGTTCTTTCTCCTCTAGTCCAAACTTGTCTCGCCTCTGAAGCTTTCTTCTTCTGATAGATTTTCTTGTAGTGCCTTCAACACTTTGTTTGTTGTCTGGAAAATGCAGATCCCAGTTTTCATCCATATCTTAATATGCACCAGGTAAATTACATGAACCCATAGTCCCATCTCTTAGCGAGCTGTTAGTGTCTTTTCCTTCTGGTATAGGGTGAAAAATCTTCAATATATGTTCTACTTCTTCCATGCAATAACCTTTTCTCTGCCTTCTACACTGCTTGATAATATTTTTCTTTTAGTGTACAGCTTCAGATCTCACAATAATTGGTCTGGGAGTAATGCTTCTCAGCTACAGTAAATTGACATTGAGTTCTGTGTGCCTTCTTGATTCTGTACTTGCCCTTTGGTATCTCTGCCCATAAGGTCAGCTGTTGCCTACCAAACCCTTCACAATACCTGTCTTCTGCAGCTTCAGGGATCCCATGCAGGTGTACTCTGGTAACGTAAGAGCACGATGGAGCAGTGAGTCCCCAAATTAAGGAGAAACAGGTGGAGTAGAAAGCATCTGATCAGTTGCCACATGAAGATACCCTGGAGCCTTCAGTAGGAAACTGTTACAAAAGTTCGGTTGGAGTTGCACAACAAGGGAAGGAACGGGAAATGGTGACAACTCTGATGCAGTCAATGTTGTGGAGTGATAGGTCAGTGAGTTCCCGTATGAAAGAGGAATGGATGACGCAGGATGTAGCTGAAGAGAATATGTCACAGGAAGATGTTTGGAACTACCTATATAATGCTCGCAGGAAACAGAGAATAAAGAATGTGCCCTCAGTTTAGAAGAAAAATATCTAAGGGAAGAGTTACTTAATTTAATGGAGATGGATAGAAGTTTTAAGATTGATGAAAGAAATAGATTACAGAAAGTCAACAAGACCCAAAATGTCAGAAGTCTGGTAAAACAAATGAATACAGTAATCAAGACTATTAACAGAAATTCACATGATATAACACAAGTAAATAAGATATATTACTGTGCAGCAAAATTAATATCAGATAAAGTCTTACCACAAAAATACAGGGCAGTAAGAGAAAGGAAGGGAAGAAATCAAATGCCATCATGGAAATTATCGAACAGAGAAAACTATAGAGCAAGTAAGAAGTTCCACAGTTGGAAGAATATAGAAGAGGGAACAGATCAACAAAAATACTTGGATAGGTGTGTTAAAAGCAATACATAGTATCAGAAACAAACCAGGATCTATCATGCACTATTGCAAATAATAAACTAAAGATATCAGTGCAGGCAGAAAAACTTAGAAGGTATGCAGATAAATATAAAGGAAAAGTACAAAATGCGCAAGTCATTGCTAATCCAAAAAAGTTTTATAGAGAATTGGGAAATAAAGTAAAAGGCTCACAAACGAAAAACAAGAAACCAAACTACTGAAAAGTAGGCGAGGATGAACGCAATGAGAGCCAGCAAACTGACAATAAAATAAAAGAAACTTGCATTTATTAGTAAGCGTTTTCGGTGTGGATCAGTGCCTCACCTTCATCAGACTGAAACAAAGTGAAAATCAATTAACATTCTTTATATAGAAAAAATCTAACAATCAATGAATTAAAACCTAAATTAGTGAACCCAGTTAATTCTTAAAAGGGAAAGCCTTCGTGCACATTCTTCAAGTAATATACTGGTAAGATACACTGTTTTTAACTTGAAGTCATGTGCAAACATGAACACATTTCCTTTATCTTGTTGAATTAGTTAAAAATAAAAAGCAGCAATACATATTAATTCAAAAAATCCATAATAGTTGCCATAAATAAAAACGACATCAAGCCTTATAGCTAGTTGACTAAGCTAGCAATAGGAAAATTAATGATGAAACTAACTATAAATTAGTAAATTTAAATAAACAATATATAATAAAAGTCAATTAGTTAATTATTATGTATAAATATCTATAGCCGATGTAGTTACTAATAAATGAATATATATATATATATATATATATATATATATATATATATATGTATATATAAATATAAACCAAATAATCTAATAAGATATAAATAAGTAATAATAATTAATAGTGAATAAATACGAATACATCATTATATATGCCATTATGTATAAATACTAGATAAAACAGTACCTGTCAAATAATCATCTCTTAAGGGCATGCAATTTCAAAACACATTTAATAGATAGATTTTCATTCAGCCCTGGTGGAATGGACGCCCCTGTTTTTATTTGCCAAATAAACTCATCAATTTCTAGTAAAATCTGCCAAGGGCCTCCTCTAATATCATTATCTCGATGTTGTAACACTAAAAATTTAAAAATATGTCCAGGGTATTCTAAAATGTGTTTAGCCAAAGCGTTTTTAATGTCCCCCTTGTTAATGGCATAAAAATGTTCGTACATGCGCTGTTTGAGTTTCCTTTCAGTTTTGCCAATGTAATATGCATTACATTGGCAACATAAGGCTGCATAAACCACACTTTTGCTATCACAATTGAATCTTGAACCAGTCATGTATGTTTTGTTATTAATTATACATCTAGTCCCTTCAAATATGTGTTTGCACTGAGGGCAAGTACCACATTTGAACATACCTTTAACCTTACTATTTGGGACTCTTGTCTTTTTCTCAAGTAATACTTTCAAGTTAAGCCCTCTCCTGTACGTAATACGTGGTTTCTCACCTAATGATTTACTCAATGTTAATTCTTCTCTAATGACGTTCCAATTTTTATTTATAATATCCCTGATAAATACATAATCTAGGGAAAACGTCGATAAGAAGCTGGTCATGTAAACCCTATTATTCTTGTTATCCAATAAAGATTCCATTGGCATGGGCAGTTGCTGTAACCCACTAAGTAAAGGCTGAAAGTACCCGTTTTTTCTTTTATGAAAAACTTCTTGCTTTATATTGTCAATCAAGGAAGCAGGGTAGCCTCTATGCATAAACATGCCTTGCAGGTTTTCACATTCAGTCTTGAACTCATCATCATCATCAGACACCATTCGGGCTGCCCTAACCATCTGACCTTTTATAATGGATTTTTTTAATTAATTTGTATTGCTGCTTTTTATTTTTAACTAATTCAACAAGATAAAGGAAATGTGTTCATGTTTGCACATGACTTCAAGTTAAAAACAGTGTATCTTACCAGTATATTACTTGAAGAATGTGCACGAAGGCTTTCCCTTTTAAGAATTAACTGGGTTCACTAATTTAGGTTTTAATTCATTGATTGTTAGATTTTTTCTATATAAAGAATGTTAATTGATTTTCACTTTGTTTCAGTCTGATGAAGGTGAGGCACTGATCCACACCGAAAGCGCTTACTAATAAATGCAAGTTTTTTTTATTTTATTGTCAGTTTGCTGGCTCTCATTGCGTTCATTCTCGCCTACTTTTCAGTAGTTTGGTTTCTTGTTTTTCGTTTGTGAGTGTTTTACTATATGGCGAGTGGAATCGGAGCAGTTTCGCAAAACCTGTTTACACAGGAAGACAATATTGACGGTAGTCAGAACAATTCTGCTGGCGACTTAACCTCGCTAGTACAATTACTTTTGGGAAGGGTTGAAACTTTAACCCAGCGTGTCGAGGCTCTTGGTCTGAACCCACCCAATGAAACGAGGGGAAGTCTTGATGCAGTACCTACCAGGAATCGGAACAACATTGGTTTTATTAATGCAACAACGAGCCAACATAATGCACCAATTACCAATACTTCGGAAGACAATTCTGAACCTGCAGCACCACTTGCGCCAATTTTACCAACAAACCAAGCAAGTGTTTTACCATCTATGGGTACTTTTCTTAACAATAAATACAGCTTTAATACTAACAATGACAACAATGCTCCTTTGGATGCAGTAGAACAACAGAGGGAAGAGTTCTTTCTCTGATCAAATTAACCTTTTCGACACCAAGCTTTTCAGATGTAGGAAACTCCAACTGGAGGTCTCGTATTTACAAGAGTGCATTACCAAAAAAATCATACCCAAAGGCTTGCGTCAATGGCGTTATCCAGCCATCCAAAAATCACATATTTGAAGGGACTAGATGTATAATTAATAACAAAACATACATGACTGGTTCAAGATTCAATTGTGATAGCAAAAGTGTGGTTTATGCAGCCTTATGTTGACAATGTAATGCATATTACATTGGCAAAACTGCAAGGAAACTCAAACAGCGCATGTACGAACATTTTTATGCCATTAACAAGGGGGACATTAAAAACGCTTTGGCTAAACACATTTTAGAATACCCTGGACATATTTTTAAATTTTTAGTGTTACAACATCGAGATAATGATATTAGAGGAGGCCCTTGGCAGATTTTACTAGAAATTGATGAGCTTATTTGGCAAATAAAAACAGGGGCGTCCATTCCACCAGGGCTGAATGAAAATCTATCTATTAAATGTGTTTTGAAATTGCATGCCCTTAAGAGATGATTATTTGACAGGTACTGTTTTATCTAGTATTTATACATAATGGCATATATAATGATGTATTCATATTTATTCACTATTAATTATTATTACTTATTTATATCTTATTAGATTATTAGGTTTATATTTATATATACATACATATATATATTCATTTATTAGTAACTACATCGGCGATAGATATTTATACATAATAATTAACTAATTGACTTTTATTATATATTGTTTATTTAAATTTACTGACTAATTTATAGTTAGTTTCATCATTAATTTTCCTATTGCTAGCTTAGTCAACTAGCTATAAGGCTTGATGTCGTTTTTGTTTATGGCAACTATTATGGATTTTTTGAATTAATATGTATTGCTGCTTTTTATTTTTAACTAATTCAACAAGATAAAGGAAATGTGTTCATGTTTGCACATGACTTCAAGTTAAAAACAATGTATCTTACCAGTATATTACTTGAAGAATGTGCACGAAGGCTTTCCCTTTTAAGAATTAACTGGGTTCACTAATTTAGGTTTTAATTCATTGATTGTTAGATTTTTTCTATATAAAGAATGTTAATTGATTTTCACTTTGTTTCAGTCTGATGAAGGTGAGGCACTGATCCACACCGAAAGCGCTTACTAATAAATGCAAGTTTCTTTTATTTTATGTCAGTTTGCTGGCTCTCATTGCGTTCATCCTCGCCTACTTTTCAGAAATAAAGTAAAAGGAATAGAAATACCACCAAAAAAGAAGAAAGAGACACATTTTGGAGAAATATCTGAGAAGACACTGTGGAATGTAATAAAGATGCTGAATGGATAAAAGAAGTAAAAACAAACAGAAGTTCAAATGTACAGGATATAAAATGGGAGGAATTAACAGCCAGAGAAATTGAAGCAAAATTAAGAAAAGCTCCTATTGGAAAATCCCAAGTCCAGATGCAGTACCTAACTACTGGCTAAAAGTATAAACATCGTTACACAAAGATTTTGCTCTTTGTAAGGACTGCTTATATGCACACCCCAAGCACACACCAGCCTGGTTAACAACAGGAAAAATGATACTTCTCCTTAAGAGTGAACCTGCAAGCCATCCTAAATACTATAGACCAAGAACTTGCCTTCCAACAATGTATAAAGTATATATTGGAATTGATGCTGACAGAGTTTATAGTCATTTAGAAGAAAAGTCAATCATCACAATAGAACAAAAGAGTAACAAAAGAAAGTCATATAGAACAAAGAATCATTTGTTGTTAAATAAAGTCTTTATGGAGAATTGCAAGCAGTGGAAGAATTTAAATATGGCATAGCTAGATTACAAAAAAGCATATGACAGTAACCCATATTCATGGATAAAAGAGTGCTTACAGATATGGAAGATGCACCCTACATTATAGTGACAAAACACTTTGCAACTAAGCCACGATAAAGGACAAATTATTATCCCAGGGATAAAAATTTAAAGGGGCATATTCCATGATGGCTGTTTGTTATCGCTGCTATTTTCTGTTGTACCTAACCCATTAAGTTTTTCTACTTAACAGATTAAGTCATGGTTTTAATTTGGCACCCAGACAACGGCAAAAATAAGACTTCTCATCTTCTTTTTGTGGATGATTTAAATCTGTATAATTCACCAGATGAGGAGTTGAAAGCACAGTTGGAAGTGCCATTTGGTCTTGATAAATGAGCAAAAGCAACATTTAAAGCAGAAAAACTGCAGCACCAAGACAATATCACTGGAACAGGAATGTGATATAAAAGAACATGAGCAGGATGGAGTGTAGAAATATTTGAGACCTGATGAAGGATCAGCATTAAAACATGAACACATGTGAATGAAACTCAGTAAAGAATATTTTAGAAGATTAAAATTAATACTGAAAACAGCCCTGACATCTAGTAACAATGTCCAAGCTATAAACTAATTTGCTCTTCCTGTTCTAACTTACAGTTTTGAGGCGATTGACCATCCCAAAAAGGTATTGGATCAGATAGACAGAAAAACAAGAAAAAATGCTTCATGCTTATCAAATGATATATAAAATCAGTGTATATCAAGTTAATATATCCCTCCTTCTGAAGGAATTTGATTATTTGTGTAGATTTTCGGTCGTAGGATTGCATGCATATCTGCTGACCTCATCAGATCCAAACAGTTAAAGTGTTGAAACATGAAGAGAACAAATCTAAGATGATGTCTCTGCTTAGCTTAGCAAAAACATAACAGTGTCAAGCAGGAATGGTAACCAAATCAAAAGTACACAAAAATCAGGCAGCAACTGAATGTGCCAAAAAATGAAAGAAAGAATATGAGCAGGATCAGATGAGAAGGCAAGAAATGTGGAAAAGTCATAAATACAGCTGCAGGCGCAGAAAACTCCTGGAACAACCTCATGTCGGTCAGGATTTGATGCAGGAACGGTTAAGGAGAGCTGAATTTAAATCAAAAGATGAAAGGTTAATATTAGTGGCCCAGGATAGTGGACTACACACAAATTGGTTTACAAAGTCCATTGAACATGTGGGAGAAACAGACAAATGTGGGTTCTGTAAAACACCACTGGAAACAGCAGCCCATCTTGTTGCTTGGTGTGACACTAATGGCAGTAGGCCTGTATACTGAAAGGCATAATAATGTAGCAAGACTCTTGCACGGGGGACTATGCAAACATTACAATATTGAAATAGCTGAGAAGCACTGGAAACATGAGCCACAAATCATTATTGAGAATAGTGAAGGTTATAGCACATGGGATCACCAATTACCAAGAGTTCAAAAATAGATGCGAGAAAACTAGATATAGTAGTCCATGAAAAGAAGACAAAAGTAACATTAATCATTGAAATTGCTACACCTAGTGATTACAGTGTTTTGTGTACAGGGAGACACAAAGTCATAAAATACCAGGATTTGCAGGCAGAAACAAGGGCAATGTGGAAAAATAATATCCAGACAGTTCTAACAGTCGTAGGAGCAATGGGTCTCATAAAAACAGATTTACAGTCATATTTAGATATGCTACTAATATGTGTAACTCAGTGTGAATTGCAGAAGTCAATTCTGGGCACATTTTGGGTGCTGCAACACTTTGGCTAAAATCAAAGATTGAAACAATACTAATTTCATGAACTTTAATCATACTTTGACTAAGGAATGGGGTCCATTCCCATCATGGTATTAGAAATCCAAAAGACTTGGGGAAATTAAACAGTGTACATTTTTTTCCTGGCTGTATCCTCATGGTCCATTAATAAGGCCTTCTCACATTTCAGTCTTGACTTTACTGCACCAGCCTGCTTTTTCATCTCCACATTCACATCAGCTATGACTAGAGTACATCAGCATTGTTTGAGAGGATGACTTCTACCTCTACAACTTTTTTGTTATGAGCATTAATGTGCTGTTCTAATGCCTTATTCATGTTCTGTAGTTCCCTTAAGATTAAACTATGGGAATTCTGTAGTTTTTGCTCCATTCTTTGTTGCTGCCTCTTTAGTTTGAGTGGCCATGGCTTCCATGCTTGCCAGTTCTGAGCTGTCACCCATTACAGTTCTTCTCTTAGCCATTTGTAATGCTTAATTACTTGTATAGAAAATTTCAGATTTCAACGTTAGGGGTCAGATTTGTCTTAAATGACTTTTACATTTGCCACTCTTGGACAGAGCTGTGAAGAAGTGACCAGTCCAATACCATACTGGAAGTCCTGGCCACAACAGTATTAGTGCAGGGGCCATAAGAATGTTAATGTTAGGTTTCCATACATACTGTATGAGGAGTCATCTGTGACTTTACAGACAGATGCTAGTAAAGCACTGTATGTGTAACATCAAGGAAATGCAAGGACACCCAGGTAATCTTCAAAAGCAGCAAGCCTTTATTTGTCACAGACTAGAATAAAGGCTTGTTGCTTTGGAACACTAGATGGGATTTATGATTTTTGGAAATTATGCTGACTGAGTTCATCAGCAAAGTTTTTAAGACCACTAGTTTCTCTGTTTTTTATTTTTAATTTTCCCTCAACACGCATGATGATGAGGTTGGAACTAAACAGATTCCTGTTTTCTGAGGTTGGAACTAGACAGATTCCTGTTTTCTGTAGGATATGAAGTTTGAAACTTAACTGTATGTCATTGTTTAGTGACTTCAGTCCGCAGTGATTTGCCAGAAAATCACAGATTGTAGGAGGAGTAGACCAAAAATATGAGGCAAACGTTTTGGGAATTCAGAGAAATTCTGGATAGTTGAGAGTTATTCATATGCATGCCTACAACTTTCAAGTGTAATTCTAATTTTTCAACAGGTGTTATTTTAGTAACATATCATACTATATATGCATTGTTTATGCAACTCTGTGCATGCAAAAACCATAGGGACTAAAATATTTTCATATCTGATTTGAATGATACAGCAGCAGTTGTTAACAGTAGTCATGCTGATCCAGTACATTTTGCATATTCAAAACTATACCCACCCTCACGTCAGCTTAGGCAGCCTCATTCAGATTCTGTACTTGAACTCTAGCAACCTTCAGTGTTTTGCCGTGCTATAAAATGGTAAGACCTTTTAAATTAAATATATATAATTATAGAACTTTAAAGCTGGGGAACATCATTTCACTGCCATTTTTAATAAAACAAATCTAGAGATAATTTTAAGTGTAAAACCTTTTTAATCTATTATAATATTAGTACTGTATCATGTTTTCTGAATTAAATGAGCAACTGTGACAGCTACACTCTTTAGAAATGCCTCTGTAGACCTAAGTAAAGATAAAAACATGATTTAAAAAGATGACTGCAAAAAGGACATGTCTGCTACTGATGTTTTTATAGCAACATTGGTTACTGCAAAATGATTTTTCTTATTCCATCACTGTTTTAAAATAAAAAAGTTAGTAGAGTACTGTGTGAATCACAAGGACAGTGAAAGCGTTTTCTTCACTAAGGCTGAAGCCATTTAGTTTCATCTGTATTCCTTGTTGCATAGGGCAGACATTTTCATTTATATGTGTACACTTTATAATGATTTTCTTATGTACACTACTTTGCATTCCACATAATTACAATCCACAGTCATATATATGACTGTATAGAATATCAATTATTACACTATTCCATTATTTCATAGCAAGGACTGAAATTCAGGGACACTAAATAACAGTGCCTACAGCATAAACATGGTGTGTTCTGAGATAGGCCAGAATTTTGTGTCTGATCACAAGGGAGAAAAATGTCCATACAGAAGTCCAACTTTAGTGAGGCTAGACAGCATGTAAACTGTTACCAGGTGGAGGTATGGATTGAAGTGAGATATATAACTTTTCAGAGAACCTGAATATATATTTGTGCTTATGCAGAATCTTTAGAATGTAGTCTAAAGTAGCCCATTCTATTTAAACTCCTAAAAAATTATGTGGAATGATTTTTTACATTTTACTGATAAATATGAGATAATTAGTTTTGTTTGTTTTCTTGTACAAATAGGATATTGTTTTACAATGTTTGGAAACCTTCTGAACAAGTAAATCCTAAAATCTGATAACCCACACACCCAATGAAAAGTCTAAAATCAACCACATTGTTAATATCGTCCTAGGTTGGTGGGAGCATACAAAAATGAGTCAAATGAGAAAGGAGTAGAATATCTACTATGACAGATTTGTGGACGATCTCTGTTTAGTCATTGAGGGGATGAAAGATGACTGCCAGAATTTAGTTAATTAATTGAACGAAAAGTCTGAATTTTTAAAGTTTACTACAGGAGAAATAAGAGTCCCGGGTGAATTTTCTTGATATTACCTTGGCCTGGAACTGTGAATATCATGATTTTGATAGTAAGATATATAGGAAAAGTACTTTTTCCAACACTTATTTACATTACCAAAATTGTCATCCGAATTTTATGAAAAATAATATACTGAGGAAGCAATTTATAAGACCCTCCAAGATGACCATTTGTGATGATGTTTTTGTTTAAGAAATTAATGTTATTAGTACATTATTTGAACAAAGAGGTTACAGTAAAAATAGGTTGGAAAGTACTGCCAAGGAAATTACTTCTAAAAGAAATACTGATTTTCCCCCTATCTTGAGGCACCCCTTCAATTCTTCTAGGAAAACATTCCCCATTCCCTAGGAGACAAAAATACAGTTTGTAATTTGGATATTACTGTAGACAGTTTGGCCATCAGAACCAACATTACAGATGCCTGGAATATTTTAGAAGGAAATATGGAACTATTTAAGGTAGTAGGAAATAGTCCTCATTTTCTTTATAAAAATAGTTTTAATTTTAAAACATTATTACAAAAGAACACGACCAAATTAAGTTTCTTTGATATTTCTTCTAAGAAGAACAAAGGAATGTACAAATGTAATGGATGTAATATGTGTCGTTGTATTGTAGAAGGGCCTTTTATAAACTTAAAACATTTAACTTATACTATTCCAGTTCCAGGAGTTTTTAATTGTAATTCCAAGGGACTTGTATACATTTGTGTTTGTTCTGGATGTCATTTTTATTATGTGGGGATGACCACTAGATATTTAAAAGAAAGAATTAGAGAGCATAATTATGCTATTAGGAAGGATGATGGTCTTAGTTCTCTCTATAAACATAAAGTTGATTGCAAAGTACACAAAACATTTCTTTTTTCAGTACTGGAATTGATACCTAAGGATATTAAGGGCTAATTACAAAAACAAAATTGAAAATAGAGAAGCCTTGTGGCAATTAAGATTAGGAGCAGATAAACCCCTGAGATTAAACAATGTAATTAATATTAAATGTTTTCTTAGAGATCAAAGGCATAGAGTTTTATAACATTTAAGTCCAACAATTCTTTATAGAACCTCTATTTTTAATGTTTTTATTGTAACAATATAGGTTTTTCTAAGTCAGTTATTGTTAATTGATATTAATTAAATGTGGTTGATTTTATACTTTTCATTGGGTGTGTGGGTTGTATAATTAATGTATTTTACTAGTGATGTGTTATTATTCTAATGAAGTCATTCTATATTGACGACAGTGAAGAATAAATCAGTGATATGCTAATTGAACTGGTTTTTGGCTGCTTTTTCACTTGCTACGGAACAATGTTTTTTCTTTGGTTGTTAATTATTACAACTGGTGGGTGAACTCTGTCTTTTCTTTACAAATCCTAAGATCTGCTCAATTCATTTTAGTGCGTAAACAAAAACAAACGTTTAATGCTAGTTTAAGCATATAGTATAAATTGTATTGGAAGTGTAAGCAGTTTTAGACTGTTCTTACATATGTATTTGCTTGGCATGCATTGTCTAACTCCACTTTTAACACATATGAAAATACTGTTTTTATTTTCTGTTATACACATTTTTTTAAGGGTAATATTTTAAATCAAGTAGTTGCATGTAAACACGTTCTAACTTAACTTGATCCTTTGCTACATTTAGTAAGTCTTTTCAGGAAACAGAGTGTCAGCTTGCTATCATACCAGAGGACAGAACTTGTCAGTTTCATATCATTATAGTAGATGCTTGCTTTAGAGATATTCATCATCTTTGATTTATCAGATTTTGTGCTGCTGTATTCTGCTTTACCTCAAACCCTACCAGCTTGCAACCAAATAAGTCAATTTCATATATCATTCTGTATATAATCTAATGGGGTGGTTTCTCCCTCAAAAGAGGAAAAGTACACCATTTGTTGATTGTCGTGTGTAGTGACAGGGGATTTTTCATTCATTCTGTTAATCTACTGATCTCCTGCGACAAGATGAAATGCAAATGCTGTACTTGTGCTCACAAATGCTACCACATATTGCATAATGTGGAACTGCTGCATGATGTATGCCATTTGCAACAGTTTTAGACAGACATTTTTTTTCTTAATCAGGGTAGCCTCTGGTCTTTCCCAGAGAGTGCTGATGCAGTGTAGAGAGACCCACTCTTTCATGATGAAAGACAGCATCTGATGTTGTAAATCTTTATTCATTCCTTACTGATAGGACTTCAGTTCTATCCTCAGAACTGACACGGCCGTTTCCAAGCTCATGCCAACCAAAAATTCTCAGCTAAGACCTACCCATAATGCCCCTCTCATAGTCTCTCCAGATCTTGTTTGCTGTGTTCCTCATCATACGTGCCAAGCCTCTCTCTCTCAAAGCTAAGTAGAAATTTTGTGTTTTTTGTGTAGTTTTCTCTTCAAAACTTTGTCCTTTTTACTCAGTTTCACTTTTTTCTTCCCTCCCCTGTAACCTGCTTCTAATTCCTAGCCTCTACCTTTGGTAGTTAACCGTTTACCATCATTGGTATTGTCCCTCTCTCCTGCCTTTGGTAGGCCCTCTTTTTACCACTTGTGGTATTTCTTAATACCATCATTGGTATTCTCTCCTTTCCCTCTTTATCTTCTCAAAAAAAAAAACAAAAAACCTTTTCTTTTCCCTTGTTGTTGTTTCCTTCTGGGCAGCTCTTTGTTGTCAGTACTATGTCAGACAAAGTTAAGTTGGTGTTTAAACAGTGCAACAAGTTTGGGCGAAAGATGCCTAACTCGAACGGTCATGCCTGCTGCATTTACTGTTTGGGCGTGGACCATATAAATGCTTCTTATGACATCTGCTCTAGTTTTAGCAATTGCACTCTAGCAGAGCACAAAAACAAGTTAATTTTGAAAGGTTTAGTCAAAACGCCTTTTTTGAAGGCTCTCTCTGGGTCGGAGGTCTCACTGCCTCCAAAAACCAAGAAACACAAGGAAAAATGGAGTCACTTGGTTGTTACATCCCCAACAGTTACGGAACGAGTCAGCAGAAGCTTCTCCGGCACCCTCAGCGCAGACCTCTTTGGCACTAGGCCCTGTGTCTTCCCCCTTGGTGTTGTCTCTGATATTGACTCCTATTTTTGTTCCAGCTTCACTCCTGTCCTTGGTTTGGTCACCGGCTTTGACGACCATACCCGCTTCGGCACTACCTATGGCCACGGTGCTGGTAGCTTATTCAGCTCCATAGACTATGACCATTGTTCCTAAGGTTGAACATCTCCCAAGAACCAGATACTCTCCAACTTATGACCCTTTTTCAGGGCACCAGTTTAGCCCCTTTCTTGAAAGACCTGACTCTCCTTCAGCAGCCTCCTATAGATCCACCAGAAGCCTTTCTGAACAAGATGCAGTGCAGGTTGTGGACCAGCTTCTGGCAGCTAGGGGATTGCCCACCCTGACTAGACCTTCCACTCCCTTTGGCTCAGAACCCTTCACAGCATGCTCACCTGTTTATCCTCCTCCAGTATCTACCCAGGCCCTGGAGATCTTGGTACCAATGACCACCCCAGTGCATACTGTCTCAACTCCGACTGCAGAGTTTTCCCTGTTGGCACAGACCTCCATGTTTGGAGCCAGTGCACTCTCGGAACAGTGTTTGGACTGTCAGCATCTTGGCACCTACCCCGGTGCCTATTTTTTCATTGGCACCGTCTATGTCCATGGCTCCAACAGCTTCCAGTCCTTTCAGAGCTCCTCACCTGGAGCTGGGCTCCTCAGGGTGGGGTGTGACCCCGGTTCTGAGGTTGTCCTCGGCTCGGGGCTCCCATCCCTCCTCGGGTGGGCCTGCTTTCCAGGTGATGGATAGGGTCCTTGCCTCCGCAGGCTTGCAGTCAACACCAATGGAATCAACACCAGAACCCCCTTCTAGCATGCAGCTGTCCCAACCACCTACTTTGGGATCCCGGGCATGAGAGCTGCAAGACCTCCCTTTGAAGGGAACCCTTTCTCCGGAGTCTTCCTCAGAAGATCCCACTAGGGAGCCACCCCAGAAGAAATGGTGCAAGAGGAAGCACCTTGATTCTCCTGAGGAATCTATCACTGAGGACACTGATTGCAATGAGGGAGAAGGGTCCTCGCGGTCTCCCCCAGATGACGTCTCATTTGGAGACATTCTCGAAATCTTCAAGCAGCGGGGAGACTGGAAGTCCTCTAACCCTTCTTCTGAGGAATCAGTGTTCTTGCAGGCCTTCCATGCCTGGAAGACCCAGGACAACATAGAACCTGTCCACTGGAGGCCAGACAAAATTCTATCCACCCATGAAGACTAGCCCAACTGGTCCAAGCAGTTGACAGTTGATTCCATGGTCATGGCAGCTGCCACCAAGAGGGAACTGGCAGAAGATAGTTCCACTGTCCACCCTCTGAACAGGGAGTCTTGGGCTATGGACAGACTAGGGAAGCAGACCTATGCTTCAGCGACCTTTGCCATTCAGTCACTGAACTATCTGGCACACTTCACTTGCCTCCAAAGAGACCTAATTTCTGAAATGTTTTCCTCTTTGGTGGGGGGTACTGCCTGATGAGGTGCATGACACTGTCGCCTCGCAGCTAACTACCCTTGAATCTATCTCAAACTTCTCGATGCATTTGATATCTCACACCACCAAGGGGGAGCTTGAGCTGCTGCATTAGGCATTGTCATGAGACATCATGCTTGGATGCGTTTGTGCGATTTTGCAAACCCCTTTAAATCTTCAACAATGCACCTGTCGATGAATCTGCACTTTTTGGTCCCAAAGTACAAGACACACTAACATGACATGAGAAAAGTGGAAAGACCTTGTTTGCTGTGGACATATGTTTTCCTACCCCCCAAGAGGTCCTACTCCAGGAACCAGAGGGGAGGGAAATTGTGGTTCAAGAAATCCCAAGGATCTTTTCATGACACTTGTGGTAAGCAATCCCCCCTGGGGCAGAGGGGGCAACTCACCTGGAAGATGTCCCCCTTTTGGGGTAGAGAGGGTCTGTGTAACCAGGCACTAGAGATTCCTTCTCCAGCCGACCCTACCAGTGCTCCTGAACAGTGGCCCAATTGCTTTCCTCTGGAAGCAGTCGGGAATAATTTTTCTCTGCACCTACCAGCCTGTCAACTTACTACTACCGATGTTTGGGTGTAGAGAATAATATCCAGAGGCTACCAGATACCATTCGATTTAACTCCCAGACCCATCAAATGAATCCCTGATGTACCACCTAATCAGAGGGAGGTAGCAGCCTTAGAAATAGAAAAGCTGCTATGAAAAATAGTCATCCAACCAGTCCCACCAGACCAGAGAGGATCTGGGTTTTACTAGAGGTTTTTTTTAGTGCCAAAAAAGACAGGGGACTAGAGACCAATCCTGAATCTCAGACTATTGAAAAAATTTATCAAATTTCAAAATTCCAGATGGTCACGGTACAATCCATTCTCCCCTTTTTAGGGAAGGGCAACTGGATGTGCTGTATAGATCTCCAGGATGCGTATTACCACACAAAGATGGATCAGGGCTCCCGGACATTTCTCTGTTTCCAGCTGGGAGCCAATCACTACCAGTTCAGGGCACTGCCATTCAGTCTCTCGACAGCTGCCTGAGTGTTCACCAAATGTATGGCAGTTGTAGTAGCTCATGACTACAAGGATTCCAGGTGTTTCCGTATCTAGACAATTGGCTCCTTACCGCCTTGACCAGGAATCTTCTAACCCGCAGCCCATCTTACACTCAAGGCCTCACTCTCCACTTGGAGATTATGATCAATAAGACAAATCTCAAATATTCCCAAAAAAAATACTGGAATTCATTGGAGTGGTCTTTGACACAACATCCTGTCAAGTTTCTCTCCCTCCTCACAGGCTTTCGAAAATAAGACACCAGATCCAAGCCCTGCTTCCACAGACCTTTGTACCAGCATGCCTTGTACTGCAACTCTTAGGCTCCATGGCAGCTGCCATTACCCTAGTACCACTGGCGAGGTTGCACATGAGAATATTACAGTGGCTCCTTTCTTCACAATGGTCAATCTTAACCCACCCACCCGACCACATGATACGTCTTACAAACCTTTGCAAGATAGAAATGCTATGGTGGATGAAGCCAGAATCGAATCTTTGGTGTAGACCATTCTGTCTCCCCCATCCCAGGGCCACAGTGACCACGGATGCTTCCCTGTTAAAGTGGGGGGGGGGGGCATTTTCATGGAAAGTTAGTCCAAGGCACCTGGTCCCCCATGGAGGCCAATTTGCACATAAATGTCCTGGAACTGAGGGTAGTTCTTTTAGCATTGCAAGCGTTCCATACATCCCTCCCTTCTGGGACCATTGCAATTCAATCAGACAACATGTCTGTCATCTGGTATATCAACAAACAAGGTGGAACCAGGTCTTACCCCCTGTGTCAGGAGGCCATGAGGATTTGGCACTGGGCGATAGCTTCCAACCGCTTTCTTATAGCAACATACATTCCCGGGAGTTCCAACCTTATTGCAGACAATCTGAGCAGGAACATCATGATGCCTCATGAGTGGTCCCTCAATTCTGTAATAGCGGATTGGATCTTCTGCCACTGGGGCAGGCCTTGCTGCACTCTGTTTGCTTCCCCTTTAAACAACAAATGCAGAAGCTACTTTGCCCTGATCCCCCCTCAGGGGAAATCACAGAGGGATGCTCTAATGCACGATTGGCCCCCAGGTCTACTGTATGCCTTTCCCCCATTTCCCCTCATCCAGAAATTCCTCCAGAAAGCTCAAAGGTTGAGAAGCAAGGTGATCCTCATTGCCCCTTATTGGCCCTGTCAAGTCTGGTTTCCTTTCCTATGGCCTCATCTGATTCACAGCCCATGGATCCTGGATCATTCTCAAGGTCTGCTGTCTCTTCCTCAGGGATTGATTCACCCCAATCTCCACAGCCTCAAGCTCACAGCTTGGTTCCTCCATTTCCAATGATTGCCAGGCTGCCTGATATCTTATCTCCCATTCATGAGATTCTTCTGGCTTCACACAAACCTTCCACCAGGAAAATTTATTCTAGCAAATGGACTAGATTCTCTACTTGGGCCAAAGATCAGAACATAGACCCTTTCTCTATGCCTGTTCAAAAGATCCTACAATACCTGACTACTTTTCTACATGCAGGAGCCTCAGCATCGACAGTCACTGTGCATTTAGCAGCTATCGCAAACTTTCATAATGGATTTGATAATTCTTCTGTTATGTCACATTGTCTGTGCAAAACCTTTTTGAAAGGAGTATTACACGTTAAACCTCCTGTCAAGCCCCCCATAGAACCCTGGGACTTGACCTTGGTACTTCAGTCATTAACAAGCCTTCCTTTCGAGCCTTCTGATTCATGTGATATAAAATTTTTATCATGGAAGACTCTACTTCTAGTAGCACTTAACCTCAGTGAGAAGAGTATCTGAGTTGCAGGCCTTGAGTGTCAAGAGACCTTACTTGATCTTCCACATGGATAGAGTATCCCTTCATACTGACTCTTCCTTCTTGCCCAAGGTCATTTCTGGATTTTCAGTTAACCAATCTATTGACCTCCTGGTTTTCTTCCCTCAGCATTCAAACAGAGGGGAGTATCTTTTGCACACCCTTGATGTTCATAGGTAGCTTAGTTTTTATTTGGACAGGACTAAATCTTTCAGGAAAACAGATCAGTTGTTTGTGGCCTGGGTAAACCTGTCTCCAAAGTGACTCTATCCTTCCTGGCTTAGAAACATCATTACCTTTATCTACATCAGAATAAACTATCCTTACCTTCCAGAATAAAGGCTCATTCTACTAGATCGATGGCTACTTCTGTGGCTTTTCATTCCAGAGCTTCTATGGATGATATCTGTGCAGCAGCCACTTGGGCAAGACCTCATACCTTTATCACTCATTACAAATTGGATTTGACCTCCAGGTGGCGAGCATCTTTTGGTTTTGTGGTGCTCAGGAATATCCTTCGTTAGGGCCATCCAGGACTCAAGTAGCTTGGGGACTCAGTCCTATCAGTAAGGAATGAATAAAGATTTACAACATCAGATAAAGAAGTTATGCCTTACCATAATGTTCCATCTGTGTTGTAGATCTTTATTCATTCATTACTTCCCGCCCTCCCTCCCCATGTCTGGACTCCTGGTGGACTTTAGGAACTCCTGGTTAAGGTAATTGCTCAGACAGGGCCTCCTACTGTTTCCTCTTACTATCTCTGTAATATAGGGGTGGGCAAACTCAATCTGGAGAGTATGAGAGGGGCATTATGGGTAGGTCTTAGCTGAGAGTTTCTGGCTGGCACGAGATTGGAAACGGCCATGTCAGTTCTGAGGACGGAACCAAAGTCCTATCAGTAATGAATGAATAAAGATCTACAACACAGATGGAATGTTATGGTAAGACATAACTTCTTTTTATAGGCCACTCATTCCATTCCATCTTCCTGGGTTTATGGCACATTGACTGCTAATCAGACCTGGGACACCAATGGCATAGATGGAAAAGAATCTGAGCCAGTGGGACTGCTTGTTCTATATATCTGTAACATGATAAATGGCCAGAAGGTTGTGGTTAGTTAATTGTAAAACATCCACTATATAATAACAAAAAGGTATACCATTGACTCGTTATAAAATGGATTTATTGACAGTCAGCTTCAGTCTTCTTTTTTTTTTTGCTGGATAAAGAAGAAATTCCCTTACTATTTGTTTTGAAGTTTATTTTGTTAGAGGTATGAACTATTTTCGTTATTTTCCTAGTGACTTGTAATTTATTACTGACTATAATCTTTAACTTTATTTTTATGATAAATTATTTAGAAATTATTAAAACTAAATAATGAAACAGAATGAGGGTTTTAAAAAAGTATATGTCAAGCTAGTAATCACCTTTATATGTTATTTAACCAGCTAAGCATTGCTTTTACTTTCAGTTGACTTGGAACTTACTGAGAGGTTACAATGTCCACAGTACTATCTACAGCCTAATCTCTGTGATTAAAGGGAGTTAAAATTGCATATTCACTCTGTATTTTGTTTTTTTTCTGAATTAAATGCTTTTACCTTTTATGACTACTTTGGTTCTAAAACAGCAAAGTACCCTATGGAAGCAAAGTCTTTTACATGACAGGGTGGAGGCAACTTCAGTTGCACATGTACTGTGCTGTGCATACGGCAGGTATAACAATATCACAGGTAATGACTTTGAAAGACCACTAACACCTACTTCATTCTTTGGTATAAAAACAAGTAGTGATTGGGAATAAACTGCAATTTATTTTTAAAGAAGATGGAAGAAAGAGACAGAAGAAAAATATAATATAATATAATATAATATAATATAATATAATATAAATTAGTAAAGTCTGTCAGCTAAAATAATCACATGATGAGCCTTAGCTATAGGGGAAATATAAATATAGGACACACCCATCTTTCTGGTTATCTGGACATGAAGGTAGGCTTAGCCTAAAAGCAAATACTGGGTTAGAAAAGATGCAGTGAAATCCTTGGAACAGCTTCATGACAAATGGGATGAAAAGGGCTTTAGGGAGGATTTACTACTACATGGCAACACGAGTGAAGGACAAACTAAAAGAAAAAAATGAAAGTAAAACTTTTTGAAGCAGTTCAGTCCAACACCATTGTTACTATTATTGTTATTCTGTTCACTTGTTACCAAAGGGAAGGGGAAAAAGAAAAGATAAAATAAAACATCTAGCATGCATATATGTATCTCCACTTGGTTGATTACAGCCACGGAAAACAAAAGTACAGCCAAAAAAAAAAAAAAAAAAAAGAGAATTCTTACCCAGCTCTCAGTGTGTGACTGGACTGATGTACGGCATAATAGTATCAACGCCTTCAAGTAGGAAAATACTGAGAAAAGAACTGAAAAAAAAAACATTGCAGCTTCATTTTTATTTTAAATTACCCCTTTTCCAAGTAAATTGATGGAGACTCCCCTTTAAATCAAGGAAAACTGTGTGAGCACTGTATGAATACTTTTAACCTTTGAAATGGATGCCTAAAAATAATCTAAGCCCATGTAGCATATGAAAAATAATTTTACAGGAAAATAAATTTCTGTGAACTTAACTATTTCATTATGTATTAAGCTTCAGTCAGAATATATTTCAGCTTGTCTAGGTAAGGTTATTTATCCTTTGAATTCTTGTTTCAGTATTACTTTCTATATAGTTTCAGACTTCCCTGGGTTACCTTTTTGGCTTTACATATTTTATTTTATTTCATTTCCCTAAGAAACAGTTTGATTTGGTATAACAGAGTTACCTCATCCTTCACCATGGAGCTGCTACAATGGTAAAAAGCAGAAGTCTTATTTCTCACTGCTTTTAGTTTCCTTTGAAAAGATAATCTTCCACTCAGTTTAACAACAATCTCTTAGACTAACAGCCAAACAATCTCTTAGACTCACAGCCACTGAATGACATACTGCGCTGTTTTATAACTGTATTCTTGCTATTTGATTACTCCTTAACAGTATGTGAATGTCAGAAGATCTGCTGATACATACTTTCTTGGTAACCTTGTAAAATACAAATTAAATGATAATTGTTGGTATGCTACTCACAGTTATGTACTGGATTGTCACTTGACTGGAATTTGTTTAGCAGGTCACACTAAAGTACATTTGCATTCATATGACCTGGCTAGTGCTTAAAAAACTGTAGCATGAATATTGTGTGCAGTAAAGGAGGCCATCCAAGTCATTCAAGGAAAGGGGGCACTGGTAGCGGGAAGGAGCCCAGAGAAAAGCCTTCAAAAGGATGTAAGTGATGGATGGGAGAATGTATGGCCATTGACTAGAAGAGTTATAGCTTTTCTGACTAGTGACCATTTAAGATAGGGTAAACATAATATGAATGCAAAAGATCATATCAAGGAGATTCTATATTACTTCATCAAAGCTTCACTTCAGCGAACCTCCATTCATTGAACAAAAAACACTGAATGTTCACTTCAGCAAATGTTTACTTCACTGAATGTCTTACACGAGGAAAGTAACTACTTGCCCATCATTTCCCCATAACACACACTGGAGTATTTTAAACCCACCCAGGTTGGGGCTGCACCCCACAACCCCCTAACTATATATACCACCTCCGGGATCACACTACAGTGGGGAAAAGGGCAAATTTCCTTATGCTGGCCAATTAGTGCCTTTTCTTGTGTAAATCCTTCGCTGATGTGAATGTTCACTGAAGTGAACGTTCAATGTTTTTTGTTTGATATATGGAGGTTCACTGAAGTGAACCTTCAATGAACTAATATAGACCTGATAGAAAAGTGTCATGCTGACCAGGAAGAACCAAAGGGGAGGGGGTGGGTGAGCAAATGCAACAGATTGCCGGGGGGTAACTACTTCTTGTATCTCTAAAAGCACTTCTTCACAGAGAAAGATTTGGGGCCTTGCGTTAGATTAAAAGAATAGCTGGTGATGAGTGGATCCACAGAAGCATTCAAGAGGGTCTGAGGCAGGTGAAGAAGGGGTGAGGGAGAAAATAAGGAATATAGGGGATGTAGAATGCTAAATGCACCTAAAGGGCAAACCAGGCAGACGTATTTTCTCTTTCTGCCATCAAGATAATATTATGGAATTAAAGCTATATATAATAAAAAAGATAAAAATTATGGCCCCAAGAATGGACAGCATGAATGGAACAGGATGGGCTCTACAAGAAGTGATCATGTGGGTCAGTATTTTGGCTCTTTGAGGTGACAGAAGATGTGAGGTCTGCAGTATACTGGGAAAGTTTCAAGGGAGGATATACAACTTAGACATGGCAGTGGACCGGCTAGTAAGGTGAAAAAGGAAACAGTGTTATAAAAGAAGAGACATCAGAAAAAACAGTTGATAGGATGGGGTGGAAAAAGAAAAAGAAGAGAAAAGCAGCGGACAACAGGGCATGGGCAGAAGTTGTAAAAAAAAAGGTAAGGTGCGTGAAACAAATAGTGAAAGGAGAAAGGATAGCCATGAAAGACAGGACTAGGTGAATGAAGCCAAAGTGCAGGGGCAAGTACAGACATCAGTGCAAATGATGAAGGAGAGAGAGAGAGAGACAGACAGACAGAGGTAACTTTTCAGGAAGAGGTGCCACAAAGAGAGAATGAAAGAAGGAAGGAAGGAAGAAGATAGAGTTTGACATTTAGTTAGATGGGAGGGACAAAAGGCAAAAAGGACCAAGTGGTTAAAAAAGACTTGGAGGAAGGGCACAAGGTGGATGGGAAAGGGATTAATTGATTCACATGAAGTAAAGCATCTAAATCAGACTGTAAAAACAGTTGCAACTTGCAGTATTGTAGTGGGAAAGGTTACAGATGAAAAAGGATATGGGTAGGAAGTGAATGATGGAAGAACCAGTGTGATGAGAGAGGATATTTTTGTGAGTGGAAACTCAGACACCAAGGACATTAAGACTCCTGGTTAGGGAGACTCTAGAGAACAAGTTACCATGAAACTGGTACTGAGTTTCTGAGTTAGTAAAACAAGGGCGAAGTTGAAAATGATGGTCCTCATGAGGAAGGGTGGGCACATTTTGTGGCACATGTAAGTACCAGTGACCTCTCCAAGGATACAGATATGATATTAGCAGATAGGGCAAGAAGGTGGTAGAAAGATAGCAGTTCATTTAGGAGTAACATTCTTAGAGATGCTACCTGTAACAGTGGCCAACACACTAGGGAGGGAGAATTATAAGGAGCATGCTGGGTAGCTGAAGCAGTGAACAAAGAAAAAGGGCTTGGGGCTAAAGAAGAACGTGGAGAACACCTATCAGAGACAGAGAGACCAGTTTAGTGCCTGGAAGAGTTTTCATCTTCGCCCAGAATTGCTAGTGATGCCTGAGCTGGGATGGAAAGGTACATCTTAGAAACTGTACTATTAAACTAAAAATAACAGAAGGGAGGTGGTATCCCAGATGCAGAGGAGAGGGTATGGGTTCAAGCAATAGAAAGACGGAAGAAATGGTACAGAGCATTGCAGAGGAATAAACAACAATGACTTTGAGCATGGCTGGGTAGTATAACTGTACAGTACTAGGGGTAGGGGGATGGGCAGCTGCAACCAGTGATGGAGGCGAAGTTGGTGGACATAACTGGAAAAACAGAAACATGTGCCAGTGAAAATAGAGGGTGGGACATGGATGCTCCTGAGCATATCTTGTTTAGGAATGCTAGAAAAAGGAGGTATGGAGTGAAGCAGTAGTCTATGTAAAGGGGAGCATCAAATGTGACATTAGAGGTAAAGAGGAATGCTGTCCTATAAAGTGGCAATAAACTAGGCGGGGTTGGATAATAGAGTAAGTGACCTGCCAGTTAATGTACAGGCAGGGGAGAATGTTTGTAAAAGTAGCGCACACAACAATGATCTGAATTAATTTATTATTAATTACATTCATTAATATTATTAATTCATAATGCATAATAATAATTAATAATATTAACATACTCCAGTCCTAAAGATATTGCTAATGTATTTGCAGAATATATTTACTTAAGGCTTATAGTGGATTACTGATCTACTTGTTATTCTCTGTTGTCTTATAACAGTAGTGAGAGTGCAGTATCCTACCCCAGAACCCATGCTTACAACCTTAAACAATATTTATTATATTACTGGCTGGCCTTTTTCTTCTGCAGGTAAATGGTTAGTCTCTTGCTGCTGCTCTCTCAAACACATTTAGTTTGTTCTACTCCTCTCTGAAAGCTCTCCTGCACTCAGTTTGTTTGCTGTGAAACTGTAACTATCTGAAAACTCACCTATAGAGTCATAGTGTTTTGCAGTACTTTACTCCTTCTAAACAGCTCTACTGTAACTGCAGTTTGGAGTAGCATATCCCTTGTGCTTCCAAAGCATGTGCTAGACTAATGTTCCTATTACATAAAATTGTTCGACTGACAGCATAACAGCTAAGATGCAAGTGAATTTTCACCCCTGAGCCCTGTACAGTGATGTGCTGGCACTGATTACTGGCCAACGTTTATTTTTCACTAGAAATACTGTTTTGGCTCAAGGTCCTATCTCACAACTTGTAACTTGCCCTCCTACCTAGAAGAGGAACATCCCTCAAGCGGCAACCTTGCAGATCCCTACCATTATTTGTAAGGAATACTAGCTACATTTACATTATTATACTGTTGAACTGCTCTAGCCATTTGTAATATTGTACCAATAGCAGCTGCAGCACATCATCATGACCCCCCCACCTTCTGCTCTCCCTTCTCTTTTCTAAGAGTTTTGGACCCTATTCATACTGACTAAACAGTACATTAGCTGCAGGTTCTCTCACACATTTCTCCATTGTGCTACAATATTTCTTATTTGAGGAACATAATCTATAACATATCATTACATCAACAGAAGTGAAGTGTTATGTAACTCAGAGTTACTTGCAGAAAAAATAAAGAAAAAAAAACTACATTTACATTATCTTACCTACACTTTTTTCCACTCTACCTTAATAACAGATGGGCTTGGCTATTGTAAAGGAAACAAATATAATAAAACAAAATAGAGAAATCTTACTGATAGGTGTTCTTGATATACCCACTCATAGGTGTGAACTAGGGCTAGCCCCACTCCATTCACCCTTGCTCCTGTCAGACTCACTCTTCTCCCCTACCCTACCCCCAATTCATACTCACCCAAATACACATCCATTCATTTTTAACTTAGCCACACCCACCCCTGCAAATTATCCAATTACTATCCTAAACCAGCCAACACACACACACCATTCACTAAACAGCCAATCACCATTTCCCTTCTTTGACTAACTACCCCCAAAAATCTTAGATTTAAACTAACAAACTCTATCCATTTAGCCATCTGAACAACCCTAACAAACTACTGCAGAATACACCCTCTATAAACGATGCTGTTATTGCATATTTCTCTCCTCATCTTACTCACAATTTGCTACCATACCACCACCTATCATGCTGACATAATTACAAGTACTCAATCCCCCACTTATCCATTCCCCACCTCACTACATACTTCTCCTATAAACATTGCTATAGCACTACAGCTTTTTAATACCTCCAATGCAGAACTGTTTACATATAGATATGTACAGCTACCTGAGTCTAACTATTCAGTCAGTAAATACACAATATATGCACCAAAACTCTTACACCCACTCCTACAAAGAACATCACAGCTCAAATTAAGTGTCAACATTCACCCTAACCCAGGCCCCAAACCCTCACAAAAAATACTCCAAACCCCACACACTACTCACTCCCACACCATCACAAACCTTCTACAAAACAACTCAGACATACTGCTCATCAAAATGGATCTGAGAAACCTCTTAAAAATTCACAAAATTCATGCATCCCTCTCCCTCGGTTCCCCTGATATAGCGATTTTGACAGAAACCTAGCTAAATCCATACATAAAAGACAATGACCAGATAGATTGCACAAACAGGGAGGAGGTATAGCCATAACATACAAAAATACACTAAACCTAGGGTGCCTAGATTTAAAACACCCAGGTCTCAACAACACTGAAATATTGATCTCTTGTTTCAAAATTAACCCAAAAAAAACATATTATCATAGTATTCATCTACACCCCTCCCAGTAATGACCCATCCAAGCAATACAATCACCAACCAGGATAGACAAGCACAGCAAAAGGCAATCTATACTGGATTGGACCCTAACCAGTAAACCCTCACTGATCTATAATTCCGGTTGCCTCCCTGAAAGCCTTAGTGATCATCTACCCATCTATCTACTCAGACATCGACTAAGCCCCACAAAAATATCCCATATACAAACAAATTCAAAACAAAAATATTTTTTCACCCGATATATTTAAATTGCTATTACAACAGTGCGACTGGTCCCCACTAAAAAATCTCCAATTAGACTTTGCTGTTCAATGCTTTTATGACAAATTTCATGACATCCTAAACAATCTAGAACCTTTCAGAAAGGTCAGGTTTAAACCAAAATATGTACCATGGCTAACAAAGGACACCAAACAGCTACTCCAATACAGAGATAAAGCCTGGTCCCAGTATCGGAGCAACAAAAACCAAGCCACCCTTGACAATTACCTGCTACTATATAATAAATCCAAAAAACAAATCAAGTCTGACAAAAAATCTATTATACTAAGATCCAGCAACAACAACAAAATAATCCCCAAAAATTCTGGGGTTCTGTCAAACAACTATTACAACTGGACAATCCTGATCTCCAACCCCACCACTACAAATAACAGAGAAAGCATAGCAACTCAGTTTATCTCATACGTTATCAACTCCATAATATCCTTAGTGAGAAATAATGATAGTTCATCCCTGTTTATTCCAGCAGAAATATATGCAATTCCCAGTTCTGTCACTCTTAAACTTATCCAAACGAGCACCATGCAAAATTGTTAAATAAATTGAAGTCTGCATCCCCCAGCTTGCAGATCAATTCCCAACTGAATATCTTGAGCTAACAGCTGATGCTATCTCTTACCCCATCTCTATTTTAATCAACCAATCTATCAGTGAGCAATATATCCCTAAACTCTGGAGAATTTCCTATGTCATCCCTCTGCACAAAGGCAGAACCTCAACAGAACTTGCAAACTATAGACCTATTGCCATTATTTTATTCACTTCCCAAAATAAAACTCTACAAAAATGTATACACTTGCAACTCACAGATTATCTAATATGTAACGACTTACTAACCAGCTTCCAACATGGATGCCATCCCAGTCACAGCACCATAACTGCTCTATTAAGTTTCACTAATACAATAAACCAACTCAAAAAATAACAGACAATTTGATTCTTCTATCTTCCTTGACATGTCCAAAGCTTTTAATACCATTTCCCACGAAATTCTACTCAAAGAGCTCTCATCCCTTAACCTAACCCAAAGAGCCCTAGCATGGTTTTACAACTACCTGTCTGATCGCCAGCAAACTAAGTGACAAAATGATGTCTCCTCTCTATTACCTGTCACTGTTGGTGTCCCACAAGGTTCAGTTCTAAGACCACTCCTCTTTACTAACCTCTCTACCATCATTCAATATGCAGATGACTCCTCTCTCATCTGTGCTGCATTCTCACTCTCACAACTCCGAGATATAGCCCAAAAATCCTTCACAACTATTGAATCCTATCTCTCTAATTATCAACTTATTCTCAATCCAAACAAAACTAAATTAATGTTTTTGTCAAATCACAAATCAACTGACCACACTCCCCCTTTTCTCATCTACTTGCCCAGCAAAACCAAAATCGAACCAGTCTCACATACCAAACTACTTGGAGTCACCATTGATAACAGTCAGATTTGACAAACATCTAGCTCTAGCAGACAATCATTTGCAAGGGCACACCTACTGTCTATCACATTCTATGCCTCTCCCATCTTCACAAACTTGAAAAAAAAAAGACTTAACTAAACTTGAGGCCTGTTACAACAAAATCTCCAGATTTGCCTCAAACTCCCCATAAAGATCCCATAATTGTGCTGTTCTCTGCCAACTAAAATGGCTAGAGCTACCCAGCCTATTATCTCTCAATCAAATAACTGCTCATACCATCATATAACAGCCTAATAAATGCCCAGCTCTCCAAAATCTTGTACAACCCTACTCCAACAATAGAACCCTGAGATTGTCTAACAAATTCCTATTAAAAGTCACTAAATCAAACAATAGTTTCAGAGACTCATTATACTCTAGTCAAATATCCAGAATAAGGAATACCAACCCTCAACAAATCATAAATACCACAAATCCATCCAAGTTCAAACAACTCAAGGAACACTTAACCAACAACTGGCTCTGCCCATGCGTAGCACCTGGCTGACCATACCATACCATCTAACCTCCTCCCCACTCTTGCAACTACTTTTTCTCTCTTACACTATACCTCTTTTTTCTCCTTATCCCCCCTACAGCCTTATGCCTAATAATGGTGCATATTTGCATATGCATATTATTTCTGTGTGTACTGTGTAACAAACAGTTGCTTACTCTACTATTATGTTATGTATGTAAAAAATTGTTTGCTCGAGATTTTTACTTTTATTTCTGACTGGGCCTCCATTATACAAGTCCATACTTATTGTAATGAACTGAAGACTATTACTCTGTTTTAACTAGATCAGTGTTTTGATGTTTCTCTGTTTATTAATGTTACATTGTAAATTAATGTCACTTGTTAAACTGTACTTGGAGATTTTCTCCCTGGGCCTCTGCTGAAAATGAACTTCTAGTCCAGTTGGACCTCCCCGGTAAACAAATGTCAAATAAAATAATAAATAAATACATTTCTTACCTTGAAAGAGCTCTATGGACTATGCATATAAGCACCAGTTACCCTCAACTGTCTTGGAAGGTGTGAAATACAGAGACAGTAGTTTGTGTATGTCTCCCTGCCTTTATTATGCAATTTGTGTTAAGGACTCATGACTTCCCTTCCTCACACACATACATCTGTTAACCCTGCAATTTAGTGTATATTTAAACAAATAATTAGGAGCCCCTCTGTCCTGTATTCCTTCTTCCCTTTGCTCTTTTCACACTGTTACAGGACATTGCATGCCCACTTCTATAACTAAGGTCAGTTACTGTACTCCTCTCTGAAAACTTTCCTGCACTCAGTGTGTTTGCTGTGAAACTGTAACTGTTTGAGGAAAACTCACCTGCTGAAGATTCATAGTGCATACAATCCTTTTTTTTCTTCAGAATGCTTTACATTTTTTGTTGCACAATACATACCTTTGCTGTGTAATAGTCATGCACTATACACATCTGTTGAGACAATATCTGTTTATATAACGAACCTATGAACCTATATTCAAGAGAAATCTCGACGAGTGGATGGGAGATCGTAGGTTTACCCCGGGGGTCATCTCTGTGTCACTACTAGACAGAGGCACAGTAAACTAAACCCTAAAAGGGCATAGTATTCTCATTCTAAGGGGTGGTGAAAGCCACACACACTCTGGCTAGGCTTATAAATGCCCTAGGGCAGATAGCCTAGTACGAACCTATGAACCTATAAGAATGTTTTTTACCATGATATATTAGGGTATAGCTTGGAAATAGATCTGATGTTGTCAATCTTCATCCATTCTTGGCTGATGGGTGTATGTAATGCTTCACTCTTATGCACTGGGGGAGAAGTTGTGGAGTGCAGCGCCATATGAGATGTCGGTACCAATGTGGTAGCTGATAAAGTCAGTACCAATATAGAGGTCATAGTTAGTACTGCTGCCAAAGTCACCAGTCTGAGATCAGAAGAAAAACATAAAGTAATGCACTATATAGACATATATGAAGTAAGGATGATACTCACACTTTTAAGTTTTTGATTTTATATGTAACACCAGAATATTTAAGGGGAGGGGACATCAGAAATTTAACAGAGTTAGAGGAATGCAAATAGATTTTACGTTTTAAAGGACAGTTTCCACCGGGGTCAAATAATGTTTTTAGTTTAAAACCCATCCTAAAGGACATGCATGACAGAATAAAATAAAAAGAAAGCTTGACCTTTAAGGTTTTAATTGAACTGATGTAATTATAGTTCCCTAATTAAGCTTTTCTAAAAACTAAGTGTATATAAATGGAGTTTTTACTTATTATCTGTTTTTGCCTGATAAAGCAGGCTCTGTGAAAGTTTACTTGCATAATAAATTGTTTACGATAATTGTGGTTCTGGATATTTTCACTTATTTTATTAACTACTTTTTGTTGTGTTCAAATCGGGACTTACGGCCTAAGTTATCTGTGTTTTTAATTATTTTTGACTGTTCCGTGTGGTTACCTGGGTTGACATGAGTCTTGTATATGAATTACCCACCACCAGTAATGTGGAATATAAGCTGATTAAACATATTCAAGATTTGATTTACATTAAACAAAATCCTTTATTGCTGGATCCATATTTTAATTCAGATGATAACGAATTGGCTAAATCTGATATCAGTACATCAATATCAGAATACAAGGTGAAGCTAGACTTATGTGAATCTAAGATGCAGAACCTGAAAAGACTGCAATGGCAGCGCCTCAGCTTCAACCAATACATCCATATGAAGATTGTCCCTTAACAGCTTTGCATACTTAAAATGCCCACTTACCGGGATAAATATCACAATTTACTGAACCAGTGTCAGAATATTAATTAACTCATTCCTTGCAATATATGAAATTAATGATTCAGTTCTTTGAATCAATTGAAGCAACTCTGAAAACTGAGGTTATGGAAATGTACAATGAGTTGATTAACAACACTGAAAATAATGCTCAGTCAACACTTTTTAGTAAGACACTTAAAAACATGTCCATCTTTGAGCAACGCTTTATAGAAATCAAAAAAGAAAACTTAAACAAGATGCTGATGACTTTAAGACACATCCTGTGTTTACATGGCCCAATCAGAAAGGAAGAATGGATCTTCAAGCAACGTCTTCACGCTGAGTGAACAGGAAGGCACCTAGCACTGAACCAGTTGCCATCTCTACTCCCCCTTTAGTTCAATCACCTAAGCACGATAGACCTACAACATCCATTAATCTAACATCTAATTTAGTTCAAAAAAGTGTCCCAGCTTATGTTCCTTCAGCTGAAACCATTGTCGATGCAGATTTAGTCACAGCTTTGGATCCTTTGGATTCACTGTGGCAGCATCAAAATCCTTTTCCGCTACCTCCAAAACACAAAAGAATATACAGCCAATGAGGATCGAAAAGAAGCAATGTTATTGAATCACACTCAGCAACATGGAACTAGATGAAATGTTAAATAAAACAGGACAATTTTATGGTATTGCATGTAATTTATCTAAGTATTTACTTAATTAACATGAGCTTTCTGTTCTGAACAAGGGACCGATGTTCGTACCTGCTGACATAGTTGACATATCCAAAGCATTAATTGAGTTTAAATTGTATATTAGAAAACTTAATTTAAAAATTGCATTTAATGGTCTAACTGAAACTGTGAATAATCAATATTATAGGAACAGAACTTATATACCAATCAGTAATAACATTGTATCAGCTTTTTAAAAATTGGTAGAAAAGAAATATATGATTTATATGATTCTAAACAGAAATATTGTTTCTATAACTTGAGTAGTAATGAATACCAAGCAATTAAAATGTTAATTAACAATGAGGACACAGTCATTAAGCCTGCAGATAAAGGTGGTGGAGTTGTTGTATTGGATAAAACCTATTATGTTAATTATGTTCAATTTAGTTGATTATCTACTCCTTAATAGATCTGCAGTAAATAAGATTATTAGTGAAGTTAAGTCAGAAATCTTTCATTTGTTTCAACAAAAATTGATTTCTAAGGAAATTTATGATTACTTATTTATGGACACAGTAATTATACCCATAATCTATGGGATTCCAAAGATAGATAAGTCTTTGGATAACCTCCGCTAATGTCCCACCATATCAGCAAGTGGATGGGTTACAAAATCTATATCAAAATATTTACATGAGCAGTTAAAGACTGTAATGGAAACATCAACTACTATTGTGAAGGATAGGAATAATTTTTTACAACAACATTTTGACTGGACAAAAGGAAATTATGTTAAGTTGTGCTACATGGTTACTTTAGACATAGATTCTTTATTTACATCCATCCCGAATTTAGAGGGGAAATATGGTTAAGAAATATGTTTTGAGTCAACCATCTCTCATAAATGTTGATTTAAAGATAATAAGTAGGCTTTTACTTATTGTATTAACTAACAATGTACTCATGTTTCAAGAACAACTGTTCAAACAGGCTAATGTTATGCCAGTATTGTTATGAACGCTTGGGAGAATGATTGGATATTATATGAATTTCATAATAGTTTCTTTAAATATGTTGCATTTTATAAAAGGTTTGTTGACGATCTTTTCCTCATATGGGACGGCCCCTTAAATGAGTTAAATGACTTCATAACCTATCTACATACTACTCCCCTTTTCTTAAGGCTTAAAAAGAAAATACACTAGAAACAAATAGATTTTTTAGCTATAACATTGATTAAGGACATTAAAGGGTGCCTTGGAAAAACTTTATATAAAAAAGATGTTAAGAGGTGTACATATCTGTCCAGGATAGCATGCATCCTATGTTTATGTTCGATAACATCATTAAAATCAGATGGCTCAATTTAGTATGCTAAATGCAAATGATGAGAGTTTGAAAACTCAACTTGATGAGGTAGTTATTGATTTCACAGGAGATGATATCAGTTAAATAGGTTACAACAGATTAAAACACAAGTACTGGAGAACAGGTATACAACTTTAAAATTAGTTTTCTTGGATAATCACAAAGCTACTATTGGAGGCATGACCCTGGATGAGTACACTCAGAATAATAATACAAATAAAAATAATAAGAAAAATTATAGAAACAGTGGTCGTAGATATGTCTTAATGGGTCTATATTAGAACATCGAAGTTTCACAACTTTGAATGTTCTAATATCGACCCCTATTCAGCGAACGTTGACAACATTGAACATGCAGAACAGCAAATTTTTTCCTAGGGAAAAAAGTTGCTGTTCCAAAACACATACACACAACACAAGCACACCAAACAAACAGCAATCCACATGCATACACCTAAAATCTTACATCTAACCCTACACTAAACTGTACATACAACACTAACTATCCACTTACCTTAACCCAAACGCTAACCCTAAGGTCTGTCACTATCGCACACTCACCTCACCCGAGCCCTAACCCTAACTCACCTAACCCACCATTTCCCTCACGTCCACACAATCACACACTTACCTGACTCGTGCCCTAACCCTAACTCACCTAACCCACCCTAACCCTCACGTCCACACAATCACACACTTACCTGAACCCGATCCATAACTTTCCACCACAGTGCTGAAAATAGTGAAGCAACAGAAATGGACACCCGAATTCTTTCCCTAGGAACAAATTTGGTTTTCTGCAGCTTCGCTATTTTCAGTGTTTGCTGAATAGGGGTCGATATTAGAACATTCGAAGCTGTGAAACTTCGATGTTTTAATATAGACCCTGTCTTAACCTATGATTGAAACACCACAGCAATAAAAGGTATTATTAAGAAAAATTAGCTAATGTTATCTCAAGTCCCTGAATTAAGAGACATTTATGAGGAAGGACCAGCTTTTTGCTATAAAAATGTACATTACAGAACAAATTATGTTACAAAGAACAAGTCAAAGTGAAGAACTGCAAGTCTAGTAGAGTAGACAATTATATGTGCAATTATTGAAATTTTTACATTTTAAAGCACAATTTTCACCGGTGTTAAATGATTCTTCTAGTTTAAAACACATACTAAAGGACATGCATGACAGAATAAAATAAAAGGAAAGTTTGCCCTTTAAGGTTTTAATTGAACTGATGTAATCACAGTTACCTAATTAAGCTTTTTTAAAAACTGACTGTTTATAAATGGAGTTTTTACTTATCTGTTTTTGCCTGATGAAGCAGCCTCTTATGAAAGATTACTTGCATAATAAATTGTTCATAATACTCATGGTTGTGGATATTATCACTTATTTTATTAACTACATTTTGTTGTGTTGATATCCACACTTACAACCTAAGGTATCTGTATTTTTAATTATTTTCTCTAAATGTCACAGACATCTTTAATACTACATTCAAGTCATCTTAACATGTAAAGTAGCATAAACAACAAACATTTAAAGTTTAAAGCATATAATTTCAATACTGTGATGCTGCTTATGTAAATTTGTCAAAGAGGTAACAACTGCCTTTGAACCATTGAGTCTAATTGCACTGTTTTGCTATGAAAGGCATGGATACATTGGAAACAGCTGTGAATCAGTGTACATTATCTCTCTCGTTGTCTTTCTGTAATAAAGACAATGGAAAACAGTTTCACACTTCTCTGTCTTGTTTACAGCAGCTGAGCTCCTGACTACAAATTTTTCTGTGTCTGAGGTATGTCACGCAAGTGTAGACAAATTCCTCTGCAACTTATGTGAGAAGTTAAGCTGAAAAAAGGCACTAACTCAGTCAGACTTTGCTGTTCAACAAATGTCAACTAACTAACTAACTAAAAAAATAAAGAAGTTTGACTACTGTTCACACATCCTAACTTTCCCTGTTTCCCGCTATGCTTCCTTCTCACACCCAATTCCCCAGCCACCCCTTCTCACACCTAATTCCCCAGCCACCCCTCATAGCATTACATTTATAGGGTTCCAGTTATATAATTGAAGACACAATCCTTCGAATGCGTCTTGATCGAACTTGAAAGCACGAAACAGCAAAATGGAATATAAGTGATTTTTTTCCCTGGGAAAGAAATCACTTGGCCGCCTCCGTTAATTTGCTATTTTTGTCACTATAGTGTGATCTCGTAGTTGGCATATTTAAGTAGGGGGGTGTGGGGGGCACAGCTCTCCACATCGGGGGTGTGGGGGAGTGAAGCCCCCCACTTTATTTAATGTTTTGAAGTTTTTATTTTTATTTTTTTTTTTGTGGAACAGCGTTTTTTTTCCCCAGGGAAAAAATTGCTGTTTCAAGTGTTCGGGATTGTAAGCTTTCGCTTACATGGGGTCAATAAATCAGCATTCACTTTTTTAAGCATTCACTGATTTAATATAGACCCCATTTATAGGGCCTGTTCTTCTTCACCTAGAACTCCACCTACTTCCCACCCCTCTTAAAGGCAGACACACATAAATATAGACATACCCTGGGCACAAGAATACACACACAATTCCTAATCTATTAGTCTGCATTTAAGCACTTTAACATTCTTTCCTCTTACATTTCCTAGCTAACCACAGTGTTCACAACTTACACTATCTACCTCACTCACCTTTCTACTCCTAACCCTCCTATATTGATACCCCAGTGTTCTAGCTCCTCTTTCTCTGACATATCTCTCTAATAAGCTACATACCATGGTTTTCTTAAATATTACTGCATCCTTACGCCTCCAATTTTATCACTTTATAACTTATCATACATCACTCAGTCTTATACACATTTCTCCCACCTCTAACCATTCAAATCACCCCACTTCTCCACTAATTGCTTCCAGTATATATGAAGACTCACTCAATCTTTACTTCAAATTCAAATTGCTAAACCCTCATACCTACCAGACCAAAATAAAACTAAATGCTATGGTTAAACTGAAACAAGCTTACCAAACATATCCATTTTTCTCTCTCTCTCTTACCACTCTATGTGGGATATTCATCCCAACCCTGGCCCTTCCTCCCATCCTGATTCCTCAGTAGCCTCAAAACTCATCCAAAGGCAACCACTCACCCTCCTATCTCCTTTCAAACTGAGACCACACCACCATCCCCAAAACCTTCAAAACCCAACCCACCTATCTCAAACTCACTCAAACAGCTTAAACTCATTTCCTTAAAAACTTGTAGCATATATAACATTGTCAGAACTCCATACTTAGATCTCCCACAATACACCAGATATTCTTGTCATAACTGAAACATGGCTAAACATCCATATACTTGACTCTGAAATATCACTCCCTGATTATATCATCAGGGCTGATAGAACTAAAAAAAATACTATACCCTAACTATCTTGAAATACTATCCTACAATAGATTATTCCCAAATTCCATAACACTGAACTCCTCATCTCCCATCTTAAACTAAAAAAAACATAAACATCTATGTATTATAGTACTCTACATTCCCCTAGGTAATAAGGCTATAACCCTAGAAAACATCCTAAACTAGATCTCACATACAATTTCCAATGAAAAGATAATACTAGGTGATGTTAATTTCAATTGGCAGATTATCTCCACAAAATATCCATCAACAAGCCTAAACCTATTTGGAATGTTTCAACTCATTTCTTCCCCCACACATTATAAGTACCTCAAAACAGTGGCTCAATTCTCAAATGGATAGTGGTGTCTGAATCCACTAAGTATGTCTCCAGCAACACCCTGTCTGACTCCCTCAATGACCACCTTCTTGTATATGCAAACAGACTCTGTACCCATCCTGTCAAACAACACTTAGAACTTCCTGTAACCTCAGTAATTTTAACCCTGATACATCTAATAGAATTCTAAGCTCCTTTAACTGGTCTCACATGAACAATATTCCACTCAATGAAGCTGTAAACAAATTTAACTCACTTTTCCTGAAAACCCTCAAATGTCTGCTTCCAGCTAGAAAAAAAAATAAAGAATAACCATACTCCTTGGTTATCCACTCAAAGCAGGCACCTAATATATGACAGAGATAGTGCTTGGAATAAATGGTTAAAATACAGATCTCCCCAAAACCTACAACACTTTAAAGAGCTACGCAACTGTACTAAAAGCCAGGTTATCACAGAGAAGAAAATCTACTTCAGTAACTCCTTACAGAATCAGTCTTCTAACCCATTCTGATCTCTGTTAATACTATACTTCACCTTGGAACACCCACCACTCCTAATCCTACCTCAAATAACACTCCTTCCAAAATAGTTACTCAATTAACACACATTTTATGGAAAGCATTAAAGTCCTTACTAAAGATTTTCTTCCCAGCTATCCTGACATGCCCTCTCCTCAGACAGCAAACACTCTCTGTTTCACCCTAAAACCCATCCCAACCTCCTACATTGGTATGGATAATGAATCAAGGTTGGTCTTGAATGTCTTGAGGTTATCAAATAATCTAATAAATCTTGGTAGTAATTTCCACAAACTACCAGCTCTACAATGAAAGCTATTCTTTTTAAAAGTTGTTTTAAAATGGAATAGTCACTATTAAATTATTATTCCTCGTTCAACTCCCATGGTGCATGAAGATGATTCACAATGTTGAGTACTTTATGTGTCATGTGATAATGTATTCCAGGGAAGTACATCTCAGGTCATTTACATCCACATGGACTATGACTGAGTCATAATGTGGATATAACCGCATATGTGAGTTTATGTGTTGAGACCTTATTTAGTGATGGAAATGATATGCATGTGCTGACAACCTGTTTGTCATTTGATTTGTCAGTAAGATAAGAGTCATGACTCAATTTTCATAGTGTAACTACATCTTTCACATAGGTTCATAGGTTCATAAGTTCATACTAGGCTATCTGCCCTAGGGCATTTATAAGTCTAGCCAGAGTGTGTTTGGCTTTCACCACCCATTTTAAAGTAATTTTGCTATGCCCTTTTTCAAGGTTAGTATACTGTGCCTCTGTCTAACAGTGACACAGAAGTGATACCCGGGGTAAACCTACGATCCCCCATCCACTCATCAAGATTCCTCTTGAAAAGAGTCAATGAGGGACTCTGCCTAACCTGGACTGGGATTTTATTCCAGAGTGAAGGGAACCTCTGGGTTATGAATCTGTCCCTCCAGCATGTCCTATTTATATCAGTGCTGAGGTTCAAGTCTCGAGCGTAGCTCGATGGGATTTGGATTTTCTGAGGTGCAGCATGTTCATTAATTCCGGGTTGGACATGGCTTTATACGTCAGGCACAGATCGCCTCTGAGCAGGTGGTATGCCACTGAGTAGAGCTGGAGTTTCTTTAACCGGGCAGCATATGGCATCTGTTTCAGCCCTTTGATCCTCTTGGTGAGGTACTTTTGGGGTCTTTCCAGTTGCTGCAGGTGTCTGGTAAGGTACATCCCAAAAGGGGCATTGTACTCAATTATGGGCCTGATGAGGGATGAGTACAGAGGCACGATGACCTCCCCTGATCTAGATGTGAATCCCTTCATGATTAGGTGGGCTATATAAAATGTTTTTCTAACCACTTGGCCACGTGGTTGTCAAATGAGAGGTTGCTATCAACTTGGGTCCCCAGGTCCATAATTACTTCTTCTGTACTTAATGGATTACCACCTATGTGGTAATTTGTGGGCACTTTGTTTTTGCCAAAGGGGATGACTATACACTTTTTGGATTTTAGCTTGAGACCATGGCTCTGGCACCAGTTGTCTGTTTCTATGAGGCCCTTTTGGAGGATGCTTGTGTCGGCTGGAGAGTCGATTATGGCGCCCAGTTTGCAGTCATCTGCGAACTTGGTCAGCCACAGTCCTTCCGTGTTGGCCTGTAACTCCGAGAAATATATACCGAACAAGAGAGGTCCCAGGACTGAGCCTTGTGGGACGCCACTTGTTACTGGTTTGGAGACTGACATGGCTCCAGCAATTCTAACCATGTGAGTTCTGTCCTTGAGCCAGTTTGCAACCCATCTAGTGAAATAGGGGTTTATATTTAAGCTGGTGAGCTTATCTATAATGCCTGAGTGAGGTATTGCGAGGTCCAGGTAGGCTGTGTGGACCACCTTCCCCTCGTCAATGGCCTTGGTGACTGTGTCAAAGAAATCGACCAGGTTTAAGAGGCAGGATCTGCCCTTAACAAAACCGAACTGGGTAGGATCCAGTGTCTGTAGGTCCCCAATATCTTTATTTATGAGGTCCATGATGATCCTTTCCATAGCTTTGCAGACCAAGCTAGTCAGGCTTATGGGGCGATAGTTTCCAGGATCCATTGAGGCACCACCTTTGTGGAGAGGGACCACTGTTGCTGTACACCACTCTTTGGGTATATATCCTGTGGTAAGGCTGAGATTGAACAGTAGTTTTATGTTTGGGTTTAGCTCTTCTTGGAGTTCATGTAGGATGCAGCCTGGGAAACTGTCTGGTCCCATTGATGCAGTGTTTTTTGCTTTGGAGAGGGCGGCTTTTACCTGAGCATCTGAGATGTCAGGGGGGGGGGCAGCACTCTGCTGGGATAGATATTTGCCCTTTTAGTGGGGGGGGGGAGAAGTTTGCGCTGAACCTGTCAGCTAGGATGTTGGCAATGTCTGTGGGTTCGGTGTATTTTTTGTCATTTTGGACTAATTCTGAGCATATCTGGGAATTCCCACCCAGGTTCCTAACATAACTAAAGAAAGCCTTGTGATTATCCTTAGTATCCTATGCAATTTTTCTCTCAAAGCTGGCCTTAGATGATTTTATGAGTGCCCATAGTTTTTTGCTAACACTGATCAGAGATCCTGAATATCCTCAGCTGAAGACTCAGAGTAATCTGAGGAATGCTCCAATCCCTCCACCTCTGTCTCCACCCTAGGCCTCTTATCTGGAGGGGGCATAGAACCTCTGATTAAAGTAATCAAATCCTCTGCCATTTTCAGCATATGTTTTTTAGGAACAGAGCCCAAAGAACTAGGACTGATGCCTGTGCCAGAAAGACCTGGTTTAGCTTTAGAAGGGGCTTTAGTGACAGAAGTAGAAGGCCTAACAACCTTATGTAAAGAAGGAACTACAGAAACTTGAGAGGCCCCCTCGGCCTGATCTAACTCCTGAGAGGCCAATTCCTGTAAGATTAAAGGTTCCCCCTTTGATTCAGCTGAAACCTCGGCTGGATCCACAGATTCAACCGTAGTTTCCATAGAACCGGCGTCCGCAACGGACGACTCATCCTGCTTAGACTTTAACGATTTATCTTTTCGCTTCTTAGCGGTAGCAGGCGTCGGAGGATCCGACGGCATGTTGTAGTTACACCGCTTACCGAAAACAAGTCTAGCACAATCTAATCTGCGTTTAATGGTGCGCTTATTAAATCTAGCACAAAAGCGACACCCGACTACGTCGTGCTCAGGCCCCAAGCAAGGAATACAGAGAGAGTGGTAGTCCCTATGAGGTATCTGTTTCACACAAGAAATACAATTATTAACTTTTTCTGACATCCGGATTTAGCTGAGGCAAGAAAAGACAAAAATATTCCCCAACGGGGTACTTAGCCCAACTTGGTCTTCGGTCTGAAACTCGGAATACGAAAATTTCAGGACGCCGAACGGCACTTGCAAACGCTGCTTCTGCTTCGGACCATGCGGCAAGAAAGACTGGGGATATGGCGTCGGTCATGCGCTTTAGTACCACTGCGTACTGACGTCAGATCTGAGCGACCATGACCGACGCCAGCCTAACACTTTGGTATTCGGGCCGACCGAGGACAGCGGACTACCCACAGGTTATGACTGCAGCAATGTGAGACGAAGAACATCATTTGTGTTGGTGTGGGATTAAATGACAGCTCCTAATTTGCAATCATCTGCAAATTTAGTCAGCCAGAGGTCATTGACATTGGCCTTGACTTCAGGGAAGTAAATGCTAAAAAGGGGTGGTCCCAGGACTGATCTTTGAGGAACTCCACTCCACTTGTGACTGGCCTCTTTGTAGAGGTTATCAGGAGTGTGTACCTTTAACAGTGTGTCAGGCTGCTGTTCCCTTCCCCATTCTTACTAGGATTATACTTAGAACTGTGTTTTTTTAATAGTGTGTCAAGATGCTTCTGCTGTACCCCCATTTTGATTTGAAATATATTTAGGCCACTGAGTATCTAACTGTGTTTCCTTCCCCCCATTATTTCTACAGTGCCTTGAACGGGTAAAAGTTTTAACCTATTATAACACCATGTGTCAAATTAAATAGTAAAGCTATTTAATATTATTTATTTAGTAAAGTAAAGTAAAGCTACAGGGTGCAGTAGTTTAACAAACACTGTCTGAATATTTATTTGTGCTATGTCTACCTTTCCGTCGTCAAAGGTTTCATGATCTTGCAGACATATGGCTCCTTAATTAGTCTGGCAATGCTCCCAGGCTCTAATATTCCCCTTAATTCTTTCATTAGTAGTGCACTTTTTACTAGCTTAGTAGTGGTACAGATACAAAATGTGGACTCTGCTATTCTGTTATTTTATTTTATTCCATTGGTATAGTTTCATTACTAACACATTGCTTAAAAATCACATCTTTCAAGGGCAAAACAGTTGCAGTTTCATTCACAGCTTGGTTAAAAATGTCATTTTTGGTAGTTACAGCAGTACTAGTTAATTTTAGTCGCATGTCCCTTCTTCCTACATTTAAAACATTATTTCAGTTGCTGATACATTGTGAGTTTTTTCAAGGATTTTCTCATTTCAAGTTACTGGCTTATGTTACTCAGTTCTAAACAAGGCATCATTAGCTAACAGTCTTTCAATTTGCATTGCAGACTTGACAGTACTCTTAGCTTCATCCTGAAAAGTCATGTTATATAAATTAATTGGGAACACTTTCCTGAATATGTCAACATCTAAATTATCTATTGTGTAACTTTTTCCATTTACTCCAGTTTCTAGCCATAGGTTTAAAATATATTTTAAATCAGACAGTTGAACTCTTACAGGTTTATTGGTGTTAAATATCAAGTTATGAAAATGTAAAGCTTGTGTTTCAGGAGACACACAAGCCCTAGCAAGCTATTCATTTTTCAGTTTGTTATAGTCCAAAAAAATTGGACCTTCCATGTCCATGTAAATATTAACAGACTTCCTTCTTAACTTGGAAGACAAAATCTTGACCCAGCCAGCCTGAGCCCAATTCTCCTGGGTAGCATGTCTCTCAAAAGCAATTAAGTATGCTTCATCATCATCCTTGCTCAACTTCTTTAGTGGAATGTGGATGGGTTTTGGAGTGACCTGCACAGACACTAAGGTTGAGAAATGTTTATAAGTAGTTTCACTCTTCTCTTGCAAGGTCATAATGGACTGTGTCAAATGTATGCTGTTCTGCACCATAGCTTCCATAATGTTCTAGAGTTTAGCAAATGGATGACAGCTGACTCACAAATCAAGTCTCTCAAATTAATAAAAGAAAGTAGGTTCACTTGCAGACTGTGAGGCAGGAATGAAAAGACATTTGATTTGGTATATGACCAAAGTCTGCCCATCTGAAAACATAAAGGTGTATCATGAAATACCTACTGGAGGCAGGGCTTCAAGGTCAGTGCACTTTATTTACAGTAATATATAAAGGTAAGATGAAAACAGGCTTAAATCTTCAGAAGAAGAAAAAATGTTTTAAATGTTGGTTTCATATCCACTAGTTTCAAAATAATCTTAACCAACGTCCATGTAAACATTCAAATAGATTAAGTGGGGTACTCAGTGCTCCTCAAACTCTTCCAGTAACCTTTTCAGCTGGCATATTCCCAGGATCTCTACTTTTAGCCCTAATATTTCATCTCTTTGAGAGGCAATAATCTCTGCTGTACTGAGCTGAATCTATCTCTTTCAACTGCCTCTTTTGTAGTTGTGCCAAATCAGTCTTTACTGCTGCATGCTTTAAGCTATTGTTTGAGGTATATACATAGCAAACAATTTTTCAGAAGAATACACGATTTTTGAACAAAATAGTATTTATGTCAACATATGTGCGATTTTGTAAAATTTGTATTGTGAAATTTCAGTTAAAATTGTTTTCTGTTAGCTGGTTTCAGCCAAGTAGCATGATAACATCTGACAGCATCTAGGATATTGTCTGTTGACAGCTCGTGCATACATTTTATAGTTGGTTATACAGTATTTTACAGAGCAAATGTTTTGGACAACATTCTGCCAAGTAACTTATACTGTCCATATGTTTCACCCGTTAGTGTAAAACTGTTAGCAGTATCCACATCTGCTTTTTTTCATGTTTGGCATACAAAGCCTCATTTAAGCTTAAGTTAAAGCATATAAGGGATTCAATACTGAGGCTTCATTTTATAGCCATTCCAATTAAGTGGACTAGTCTTACAGAACACAATATTTCATTTTTTTTGCTATTTTTAATATTTTTATGTTTTTTCCTGACAGAAATCAGTCTAATTACTGTTTTTCTTATTCATCCTATCAGTCCAGTGTTACTGAGACCCGCTTTATTAAACAGTATATATATATATATATATATATATATATATATATTTTTTTTTTTGCCTTTATAAAAACTTGCAAGTTTGCTCTTATATCTTGATTAATATTGTTTTTAAATATTTTACTAGAATTTATAAATTACTTCTGAGCACCATTTGAACATTACTTGTATAGCTGGAAATTCCTTTCCTTTCTTTTGATTACCATACTGGTGGGCGGCCGCGGTGGTGCAGTGGTTAGCGTTGCAGCCTCACAGCAAGAGGTTCTCCAGTTTGATTCTTGGCTGGGGTGCCCTCTGTGTGGAGTATGCATGTCCTCCCTGTGGTCGCGTGGGTTTCCTCCGGGTGCTCCAGTTTCCTCCCACATCCCAAAGACATGCAGTAGGTGGATTGGACACTCTAAATTGGCCCTAGGTGTGAGTGTGTGTGTGTCTTCTGTGGAAGGTTGGGCGCCGGGCTGGCAACTCGACACCATAAAACTCTACTGCCAATCATGAGCAGACAAGATGATCCACTGTGGCAACCCCTAACCGGGAAAAGCCAAAAGAAGAAGAAGACCCTACTGGTGATACAGTTCCACCATCCCCACCTGCTGTCTTTCTTTATTACTACTGTACTTGATTTTAGTTGGTGCACATTATATCCATACACAGTTTATTTCATCACAGAAAGCACTCCCATTCTGCCCTGTTTGCCTTCATTGGAATTTTTATTCCATTATCAGCAGTCAGGCAATCATTTATTATTTGAAAGCTGTTATAAATATTAAATATAATTGGATGTGTATTGCACCAACCAGCTAGTCTGAGAGGAAAGGTATGGTATTATGATCATACTCACAGGGATGGAGTTAGTGGAGGGATGCTGCAGGTTTAGAACATAAGTCACATCTACTTAAAACAATTGAGTTGGTCATGTTGTTACCAGAAGTACATTCATAGACCAGACTATAATTTTGAATGAGTACTATGAAAAATACTTTCATGAAATGAAGTGTCATGGTAAGATAAAAAGGTCATCCTTAGGGGAGTATAGACTGATTACAAATATCTTTGTGAATGCTGCTAAGTACAAAAACTGAACTCTTTTCAAATGGAGAAATTTCCCTTTTCTCGTGGTGTACTAATTTGGATTACCTTACATTAAGCAATGAGATACAGAGGGCAGAGGCCCTACATGGACGTTGTAGATGAAGGTGCTTTTCTGCCATCTAAAATTGGATTTCAGTTTTTACTATAAATTTTAAAAACTTTATTAAGAACTTCAGTTGCATGAAGTAACATATATAATATTTCAGCATACTAATCACATAATTGATTGGCATTAGGACTCAAAGCAGCATTTAAATTAATACTAATTATTACTGACTCAGTCAAAATGATAAAATGAGGATACATAAATCTGAATGGTTCGAATGGAGAGATGATGGGGACCGAATGGAGAGATGATAAATCAGTAAGCAAAGGAGAGTAGTATTGCTGGAATTGAATTCATCCTCAAGTCTTGGTGAGTACCTTCATGAGGTGGACCCTGTTTTTCTCAAAATCTCACCAAGACGACACTGATATACAGACTGTATTTTATATAGCATATATCATGGACAGAAGTAGGTTAAAAAATAAAAAAGATAGCTGGGTTCACAAGTCCCAGGGTAAAAAAAGTGCACATAAACATTTCTACAATGTTGCTAGGCCAGGTTCAGGGGGAGGATGGCCCCCTGTTATAGAAGGAAGTAGTAGTCCACAAAAATCACAATAACTGAAAATGCCAAAAACAGCCATAAAGATGATAGAGTAGAGTACTGAGGATAAGAAATAAATTATGTATTGTTACTATTGTTACTATTATGCAACAAACCTAGAATTTCCAGACAGAAGGTATACAAAAAGATTAAGAGAAAAATTAGAGGAAAGAAAAATATTTGCAGAACAAAAAACAGAAGCTTCAAATAAAAATTTGTGTTCATTAATATAACAGATTTATAAAAAACATTATATAGACGAAGAAACCTTGAGCCGTTTGGAAAAAGAAGCAACTGAGGAAGTGCAAAAATATAAAGAACATGTAGAGGTGTTTGAAAGGTTTAAAAAAAGAAATATGGACATGGGGAAAAAGAGATATCTGATATGCTGCAATATTTATGCAAATGAATAAGTAGAAAAAGCAACAACAAAGATATTTGAAGAGAAATACAGGCAAAGGCATCCTGATATGGAACATTTTAAAATGCAAAAGAATAAGAAAACAAAAAGGAAAAGTAGAAAAGAGGATTAGTAATGGAGGAGTTAAAGAAATAGAAACTGAGGTTATGGATTACCTGCAAAGTGAAGGATTTAGTGCAGAAAATCTAACTCTGAAAATATCACAGCAGGATGGCGTAGCTATGGGCACTCCATGTGCAAATAGCTACGCCAACATGTTCCTTGCACATTGGGAGGAACATGTTTTATTTAAGAATGCACTTTTCTGTGAACATGTGGTGTTCTATAGAAGGTTTGTTGATGACCTTTTTGTTCTTTGGAATGGAACATCAGAACAGCTGGAATCAATGTTATCCATTATGAATGACTTAACTGCATTCCTTACTTTTACCATGAATTATTCTACACATAGAATTGATTTTTTAGACTTATATATTGAGAGATTAACAGATGATATGATAAACACGGGGGTCTACCACAAGGCATGTTACTGCAATTCCTTGTTATTAAGGTCTAGTATGCACCCACAATTTGTTTTTAAGAATATAATGAAAGGACAGGCCATTAGAGCCTCAAGACTGAACCCCACTGAACAGGGGTTTATCTCAGAATTAGATAATCTGAGAAATAGATTACTGACCCGGGGATACAAGGACAATGAGATTATACCCTACATGGAGGAAGCATACATGTCATGCACCACTTCAGGTGCACCATACTTTGGACCCAGGGTCCAAGATCAAACCATTGGAGATCATATGTTAAATAGATCTATTAAATTTTCTACTCTGTATACTTCTGATCAACATCAGTTGAAGGAAATTATTAGCAAACATTGGGATATTCTCCTGGTTGATGATGACTTGAAATGCATTGTGGGGGAGAAACCAAGTTTCCTATTTCGGAATAAGAGCAACCTAAAGCGATTGCTTTGTCACCCCAGACATGATAGGACTATGAAGAACATTGATCACACTAAACCCTGTGGTCACTGCAACTTTTGTTCATTTATTGATAGTAGTGAGGTGTTTATACACCCGGATTTACACACCATTTTCTCTATCAAGGCAGATGCAGATTGTATGACACCTAATGTGGTGTACCTAGTTACTTGTCAGGCATGCCCGAGTTTCTATGTTGGTAAAACTAACCGTCCGTTAAGGGATAGAATGAGAGAGCATATTTACCACATGAGAAAGGGCACCTTACACAATGCCTTAGCAAAACATATAACCACCAATGACAATAATCATACTTTTTTGTTCCGGGTCCTAGAGATAATTGCTGTGAACAAGATGGGTGGTAATACTATGAATCTTACTGAATCTAAGGAGACTGACTGGATCATTTGTTTGAAAGCTGATAGGGGGCATGGGTTGAATGATAGAGCTTCTATAAAACCTAAGTTGAGACAACGCAGGAACATAAAATGAATTATTATCTATTTGTATATATTAACCTATCAGAATGTTTATTTACATGTTTTTAGGTCATTATGTATGTTTTACATATTCTTGTCTTATTTTACACCAACATGTTTAAATATGGGAGAGTTCTTTAAATTCTTCAGCATTGTTTTTAATTGTTTTTAATTGATTAATTTTTTAATTGATTAATTGAGCTGCTTATATAAGGGGAGGCCTACTGTGACTTTTATACAAGGATCTGAAGAAGCTGTAATGGTGAAAGCACTCATCCGTATGTTATAAGTGCACATTCTTGGAATTAAATTTGGAGTTTTGTTCTTACTTCTGCTGTACTCCGCCTTCTTTGTGACTTACATTATATCTACTCTACGGAACTACAGCGTTTGCTTGCTGAGCAGTGGATTTTATTTTATTTTATTTTTTATCACAGCAGGATAGACCAATGGACCCCCATATTAAAGAGAAAACAATGGAGTGGAAAACATCTGATCAGTTGCCATACGAAGATACTTTTGGAGCCTACCACATGAAACCAGTACAGTAGTTCAGTTGGAGTTGCACAGCAAGGGAAGGAACAGGAAACTGTGTCAACTCTGACGCAGTCAATGTTGCAGAGTGATAGGCCAGTGAGTTCTCATATGAAAGAGCAATGGATGACATGACACAGGATGAAACTGAAGAGAATGTGACACAGGAAGATGCTCTGGAATTTTCTGCAGAATACCCGCAGGATGTGGACAACAAAGAATGTGCCCACAACAAAGTAAACAGACAATGAGCAGGCATAGAAATGAACCACAGATCTCATGTTATTTAAAGAAGAGACAGTGGAGTACGCAACAGGCAGACCTCATCGTCATAAAAAATAACCTTCTTTACCTGTTATCTGTGAAATATTCAAGTGTGTAAAGAAGCCAGTGGTTTGTAGCCTGGTGAAAGTGCTTAGTCGTTTGGTATCTCTGTGTTTGTTGGCGTATTAAAAGTGGAAGACTATCGATTTTTCTCTGGTGACTGTTTTTTATTTTTTCTCATTTTCATAAGTTTGCTTTTTCCGTTTGGAGTATATTACTTTCAAGACTTTAAATCAAGGTGTTGGTGCTGCTGCTATCAGATCTCAATTAAGAAGAAGAAGAAGGGTATTTATACCCTTTTTGACTTATTATGGACTTTATAACACAAGTGATACAGTTAGATAGGGAAACAGTAGAGGAAATATGCAACTTCTTCTGCCCTCACCTTAGGCTCAAGCTAAACGTGGAACCCATTTGAAAAAAAGGAGACAACTGATTAGTCCCATATGCAAGTAGTTATATGTCCCTAAGATGAGAAATCTCTCACATGTACAGTAATGTTAGTAATAGTGTATGACTTATGTATGCAATATCCAAATGTGGACTTTGTTCAATAAGGTGCAAAAGTGTTTCTACGTCCCACAGATATATGCAACCATAAGTAAATGAAAAATATGTGAATGGCAGGGCACAGTTATCATCACTGACACAGGATGGTGGTGGTGGCGGGGGTGCACATGAAGATAAGCCTAACACTAAAGAAATGAGTGTAAATTATTGAATTGTATTACATATTTGGAAGTTCTGTGATATATACATTGGTATTGTTCTCCATGTTAGAATCAACATAAAAAAATCTGTGTGAACCCTTTGTTGATGTGTTGGGGTCTCTGAGAGTGGACAGTCAGTTTCAGTCACTGGTGGATTGCTAGCAGGACCCCCCTGGAATGTTACACATATTGTGTACATTATTATGTCACTGGTCTATGTCAGATTTTCTGATATTTATGGCCATGGCCTCTTACACCATTTACATAGTTGACCATCTGCCCCTAGATATGACAATGGGAGTACTTGTCACCTCTGCCTCTTTCTAAGAAGAAGGAGCTATGTTGACATAGTGCCTGGATGATAACTTCATAATTTCATTTTCTGCATCACTGTATGGCATTTTACAGTGTGCAGATGTCTTGGGCACCATAACCCTCTATGAGTTAAAACATAAAAGAAATATAAACTACATAACAAGTGATTGTGAAAAAAAACAAATATGTATGAATGAGCATATGCATCCATTGTGTACAAATAAAAATTAAAATTCCATATTAGGGCACACAAGTAAATACAGACCCTGTCCCCCCAAAAAAAAATGAAATGAAAAGCAAGTGTAAATGTTATGTAAGGAGGCAAACAGCTGTGTAAATGTGTAGGACATTGCAGAATTAGCAAAAGCAATATACACATTTATGTTACAAATGGCTAAAACTGTTGTTGGATGCTCACTTGTGTGGGGGTGGTGAGTTATATACCACAGGCTTAACACATTTTGTGGACTACAAACATCAAACCCCTGACCTTGCTACTAAGTGACACAATACTCTTCTACAGTAACCGGTAAGTTGGGTGCAGCACATTTTCCATAATGTCATGTTACATTCTTTACAAACATTTGTAATGGAAAAATAAGTGCATGCCTATGCCACCAGCAATGGGCAAACAATGCAGACAGTAAATCAATGAATGCATTGTGAAATGCAATCCTACAGTAAGGTTTAAATACTGCATTTTGTAAAACACAGTAGTGTACCTTTGCATCAAGTCAGTTATGAAACTAGAAACAAGTTTTGCAAGTAAGTAGCAGCCTTGAGCTCTTTGGATTCAAACAGTCTCCCCCTATCATAATACAATTTCCTTGTCGTCTTCTGTGTGGAGTCATGCGTGAATGGGCATTCCTTCGTTGAAGATTGTGCGTCAGGGCTGGTAACTCGGCACGTAAAAATCCACTACCAAACATTAGCGGACCGGAGTTCCGCTGTGGCGACCCCTAACCGGGATAAGCTGAAAGACACAACAACAACAACATGATTACCATGCTATATTGCAGATGTAGCCCTCTGAGCACTTTGAATATGCAAATGAGATGTAAACTCATGAAATGTAAATGTGGAGTAAGGACATACACAATAACATGCGCACACCCTACCTCTGCAAGGACAAGCACTGAGAAGTGTTTCTTGCTAAGAATTTACAAGTGTGAATGCTTACTCTGACTGCAGGAACAATCAGTGGTTCACAGTCTGTTTTCTTTGATGTACACTTACAGAGGGTGTCTCAAGGACAACAGACAACACTAAATTCTGGGATTACATTGAACGAGTTAAGAGGACAATATTCCCACCATTGTTATGAATAATTTATGACTGCACTTTGTGCCTCTGAGTAACAGTTCTGCAATTCTAAGGATGTACTTTGCCCACTGAAACACATGTCAATAGTAATGCAAATGAGATAGCATTATTGTTAGAAAATCATAGATAAGGGAATGCTGCTCACAAAATAAAGACAGAAAAACAGCTGCGTTTTTGCAGATAGTCGTGTTATAGTCTGTGAGGAAATATCAGCTTAGCTATTTCTAAGATGACATTCATCCACGCATCTACTAGCAAAATACAAAGGACAGCTTTCAGAGATTGTTTCCTTTGTAGATTTAATGTGAATTGATACAATCTCACATCTTCCTTGTGTGTAATTTTCTCTTCTTCCTCTCATATGTCTGTGTGTGTGGCAAATACTGATACATAATCTCAACTCTTTGCTATTAATTAACTAGTTTGATGGTTCAGAGCCAGAGAACGCACTGTTTTGTGAAAGTCAAAAAAGTGATGGTAACATTAGAAATGTACATTTTTAAAGAAATCTTTCAATAAGTTTCATTTGCTTTTTCCTGCATCCTTCCCGCTCCATTCGGTCTTGCATACTGTTGAGTGGCAACATTCCCCTAGCTGTGAGCAACAGTTTACTTCCTAAGGTAAAATATGAAAAATTTAATTTGGAATACCAACAGTTGTGCAATTGAGATGGGCACTAGTGGACTTTTATCAGTACTCTGGACAATACTGACTGAAGAAATTCCACCAGTAAGCTGACTATGTCTGTAGCACAAGGTGTAAGTGAAGTGAGCTTAGAGAAAGACGTCACATAATGCAGGGTTCAAATCAGGTTTACAGTTATTGTTTATGACTAGATTAAGAATAAATATTGACAGCCAATGTTGTATATGAAATAAACAGGGTAAAAGTCTGTGATAAATGATAAAAATCATACATGTAGTCCCTGTGAACTGATGTTACAAATGTGTTCTTGCTGTAAACTTGCCCCTCCTCATTTGATGTCAAAGTTTACAGTGTATTGTGTAACTGTCATAATGAATACTTGTAAGATATGGATAAATCCTCCAACAAATATGACACACATGGCCACCTAACCTATGTCACTGCTTTTGTGTTAGCACACTCTACACAATACTATATGCCACAACATCCATAGCACATATTGCTATTCATAATGAGAAGACTTCCCTTGCTACATATACCAATTACATGCGTTACTTTTCAAAACAAGGCAATTTTTCAATACCTTTTGCATTTGCACTACACTTGGCATCATGCAAACATTGTTCTTCCTAAGGAAAAAGTGAAAAATTAAATTTGGTGTGTCTTTTGTAGGGCAAAGAAATCTGGCACCAATGCATGGATGTCAGTAGTCTGAATAGTACTAAGTGAAGAAAATGCAACCATCAGGTAAATGTCTCTGTGGCACATGGTGTAAGTGAAGTGAGTTTAGAGAAATAAGACAGGTGATGCAGGGTTTGAATTCACTTTACTCATTCCCTCCAATGGAGCTCTGGAAGTTTGCACTGCAACTTTCAATGGGTGGAGCCTAATCTTTTGGATTTAATCAAATTATGTTCTCACATTTCAAATAAATGTACATATCTCTGGAACCATGTGTTATTAAATAAGTGTAAATGGCAAACTGTTCATCAAAAACTATTGTTATAACGGTAACATTCTTTAGTTTCTAGGTTTTAAACTAGATTGTATAAGTCACTCTAAATATAGTAAATATTAAGTTTGAAATATTTTGTAAACTCACAATATCTCAGCAACCACTCAAGTTGCATACATACTGTTAGCAACTCTTTGTTCATCCAGATGAGAGCTTTCATATGAGACTAACCAGTCCTGTCTATGCTACTTGGTTGTCAAGTTATTCAGGAAAATATTGCATGCATGACAATATAAATAAATATTATGTGAACAAAAATTAATATCTCTTTACCTGCACTAGACAGAGGTCAAATATCAACACAGTTGTATTTGTCATTGTGTAAGCTTTAAGATGAAATATTTTAATAATGCTTTGTATGTAGCATGGTTTTGATATTATTAACACAAATATGAACAAGCAGTATTTGATGCCTAGAGGTATCAGTAAGATGTAATTGCAGAAACACCTGCAAGCATCAACTGGCTGTAATGAGTTAACTGATAATTTTAAAGAAATACAATTTCTGAAGTAATATTTACAAGCATTTTGTTAAATCACTTTTTATTGTTTCAAATTCGACTATTCCCAGTATTGCTAACAATATGTGAGCTGTTGTCTGTCTCCTTTCCCATTATTTGGCATTACCTACTATCCTGATAATGTGTGCCATAAATTGAAGTTCTGATGTGGCAAGGAGATGTGAGAAGGATGACTGTACCACTGTAATGCATTTCTGGCTCTTGTCATTGCTAGGTCTACCCTTTGATTGATGTAATTTTTTTCTTATGTTTTTTAAATGCCTTTTGCAATTGTGCTCCAGACAGAAGCTCACAAACATGGTTCACTTTTTAAGGAAAAAATGAAAAAGTTAATTTCGGACATCTTCAGTAATTGCAAACAAGCTCGGCACCAGTGTATGGCCATCAGCAATCTAGATAGTAGTCAGGGCATAAATTCAACCTCTCAGGTAACTATCTCTGTGGCAAAAGGTGCACATGAATTGAGCTTAAAGAAAAATAACAGCTGATGCAGGGTTCGAATTCAGTTGACAGATACTTTACAGAGGGGGTCAGAATGCCATTTGTCACAACATTTTGATTAGAAATGTCACAGTAAATGTACATGAGTATCATAACTATGTATACTGCAACAAATGTATCATTACTGCTTGCTATAGAAGCCTTATATTAAACATGACAATTATGATATTTAATGCAGAATGCACATGTATAGGTATGATGGGCACCATATTTTTGTGATAATTATTATGCATTATCACATATCATAAGTATGTGTGTATGACAGTATCTCTCGTGAAGTATGTATGTAACCTATCCCAACATCTGTTACTCATTTTAGGCCAATGAATGCATCTGAAATGCATTTACAAACAGAAACCCTGCCCTTTACATAGAAATGCTGTCCCATGACTAAGTAAAGACACAGACACAGAGGCATCCGTGAAGCATATCTGCAATCATTGTTACATTAGTATACCTCTAATTACCAAATTAAAAAGTAAATTCTCCTGTGGCAATGACAGTCTAATATTTTATTCATGCTTTTCTTATAGGTTCAGTTCCCATGGGGTACTACTCAATCTTACCAGTGTGTAAGTCCGAACAGCCCAGTATGTCACAAGTTCTACCATTTTTCCTCCAAACAACCATGATTATAACAAACACCATACAGCATTTCAGTGTTTAACACTGGAACATGTGCCAATAGTTTGATCACCACACATGGACAAACCTCACTGCCGTATTTCACACCTTTTGTTTGAATCAGTGCCAAAATGTCTCGCAAGCTATTGCTGTGCTTCCAATTGTGCAAATGTAGTTCATAGGTTCATAGGTTGGTACTAGGCTATTGGCCCTAGGGCCTATACAAGCCTAGTCATAACAATTCCCTGGTTATTTCTTCCCACAATATTTACTTCCCTGGACCCCTGTCTAGCAGGCTGACTGATGTGATCCCCGGGGTAAATTTCCTATCTCCCATCCAATCATCAAGGTTCCTTTTGAAGAGGGCCAAAGAGGCATTCTGCTTGACATGCATGGGCAGTCCATTCCAGAGTCTGGGGAGTCTGTGTGTTAGGAACCTATCCTTATACAAGCCCAGCCAAAAAGGTACCCTGGCTTTTGCCACCCAAGAAAATTATTTTCCTGTGCCAGTGTTGAGCAGAGCCACAGAGGTGATCCCGGGGTGAATTTCCTATTTCCCATCCAATCATCAATATTTTTCTTGAAGAGTGCTAATGAGGAGCTTTGTTTGATATAGATAGGTAGTTTATTCCAGAGTATAGGAAGTCTCTGGGACAGGAATCTATCCCTCCAGCATGTTCTGTTTATTGTGGCGACAAGGTTTAGGTCCCTAGAGTGTGTAGTGTGCATTGGGATTTCTTTAAGTGGAGCATGTCCAACAGCTCTGGGTTTGACATAGCTTTGTATGTTAGGCAGAGATCACCTCTGAGTAGGCGATATGCAACAGAGTAAAGCTGGAGTTTTTTGAGACGGTCTGCGTATGGGCATCTGCTTGAGGCCGGTAATCCTCTTTGTGAGGTATTTCTGTGGCCTTTCTAGTTGTTGTAGATGTCTTGTGAGGTACATACCAAAAGAGGCATTGTACTCTATAATGGGTCTAATGAGTGATGAGTATAGGGGAACAATGACCTCTTTTTTTCTGGATGAGAAACCTTTTGTGATGAGGTGTAGAAGGATTTCCTGACTACTGTGGCGATGTGATTATCAAAGGAGAGACTACTGTCCACCTGTGTCCCAAGGTCTCTTATCACACTTTCGGTGTTAAGTATACTACCGCCTATGTTGTAGTTCATGGGTACAGAGTTTTTACCAAAGGGGATGAAAATGCACTTTCTGGCATTGAGCTTGAGGCCATGGCTTTGACACCAGGCATCTATCTCAGTGAGGCCATTTTGTAGGATGTCCACATCATTAGGAGTTTTGATTATGGCTCCTAGTTTGCAGTCATCTGTGAACTTCGTTAGCCAAAGACCTTCTGTGTTAGCCTGTACTTCAGAGAAGTAGATACCAAACAGGAGAGGACCCAGGACTGAACCCTGTGGTACTCCACTTGTCACTGGTCTGAAGTTCATGTAGTACACAGCCCGGGATGTCATCTGGTCCCATGGATGCTATATTCTTAGCATTGGAGAGTGCATTTTTTTACCTGTGTGGTCGTTATTACTGGAATTTGGCAATCTTTCAGTATTGAGATGGGCCCTTTAGGGGGTGAGAGGGGGTGAAGTTGGCACTGAATCGATCTGCCAGCATATTGGCAATATCCTCGGGATCAGTATATTTAATGGGATTCACTTTGCATCATTGAATGTTCAGAACATCGATGTTCTGATCATCGAGACCAGAACATCGATGTTCAGAACATCGAAAATTCAAAATGAACCATAAAAAAAGAAAAGAAAAACCACAAACACTATGTTATGCAGGGGGGCTTCACCCCCCTGCACCCCCCACACCCCCCTCTACTTTAATATTCCAACTCCGACATCACACTACAGTGGGGTAAGGGAAATCTCCAGTTTACCGCTATATGCGGTAGCGCTAAACGGGAGATTTCCCGTACCCTACCTGCAATGCCAATACTCAGATGGCACACACACACAACATGCAGGGTACCTTACTGCCCTGCATACACACCCAGCATTCCACAATCTCACTTACATGGCACTTCCACTTTAAACCTTTGATGTTCCGAACATCGATGTTCTGGTCTCGATGATGGTTTAAAGGGAACCCATTCAATGCCATTCTGTTGTAGCTCAGAGCAGATCTGAGCATTGCCATTTAGATTCTTGACATAGCTATAGAATGCCTTGTGCTTGTCTTTGGAATCTTTGGCAATTTTATTTTTGTAACTAGCTTTGGAGGATTTTATGAGGGATCTCAGCTTCTTACTGAGGCTGGCAAGGGAGCATTTTGCATCCTGGGATTTTCCTCTTTTCTGCAACAGTTTCTTCCTTTTGTTGTAAAGTTTTTTTTATGGCAGGGGACCACCAGATTGGCTTCCTTTTTTTGGAGGAGAGCATCTTGGTTCTATTTGGGATGGCACGATTCATGCACGAGTGGATGTGCTTGTACAGTGACTTAGTGTAGGATTCAGCAGTCGAACTTTCAGTTCCCATCTGCATGGGTGTCATGAAATTTGTCACTTCTGACTTGAGTAGCATGAAGTTGGCTTTGGAGAAGTTTTTTACGGAGGTTTTCTTACTGGGGGAGGGTGGGGGAGGGATGTGGATGTCAAGGGTGATTAGCTTATGGTCAGACCTGACCAACGAGGGGGTGACCATAAGTGTGGAGTATTGATTTTCCATGTTGGTAATGACCAGGTCTAGGATATTGGAGCCCCTGGTGGGACTATGGATTAGTTGATCCAGGGCATTGGAATTTATGAATTCTAAGAATCATTGGGCAAAGGTGTTGGTACACGAGTAGTTTTCCCAGTTAATGGCAGGGTAGTTGAAATCACGCAGTATTAGGGTGTTTGGTTCTATCTTAATATTTTCCAGTATGTTTAGAAAGGTTTAGTGAGAATCTTGGAAAATGGTGGGGGATCTGTAGCAAGCTACAATTTGGATTTCAGTCTTACCTAGTATTAGTTGCACCTGGAGAATTTCAGATGCATTGTGGTGGGCAACTAGCCTGGTTGTGTGAATATCCCTTGTGAATATGGACACTCCTCCATCTTTAGTGTGTTGGTCATGGTTTGGTGGCCGAAAAGTGTGGTAATAGTTGTAGCCTGGTATTGCTTGGATGCTCTCTGGAGCCTTGAACCATGTCTCAGTTACTGCACAGATATCGATGATCTCCATTTTTAGGAGTGCCTCGAGAGAGGGAATTTTGAGGTTTAGACTTCTAGCATTGAGTAGCAGTACCTTCAGATTTATTCAATACATAAACCAATAAGAGAGTTGGCAGTTGGCAAGGTTCTGCATCTTTGTGCAAAAGCTGTTATGCGGTGATGTTAATTGGGGGATAATTCAGTCCCATATTTCTAACTTAACTGCTGCAGACATGGCTGGTGACAGTAGGGATGGTGCTCCATTTAGAGCACAGAGATGGGGTTTTAAGGAGTCCAGGATTGTTGTGGCATTCCTTGTAAAGCACTACAGATGGAGGCTGCTGCAGGGGGATTATACCAGGTGTTAGTATAAGGCTGAGGCTTGGAATAGCTTGGCTATTGCTGTCTCCAGTGCACCTGGCATTTCATGCACTGGGGATCAATGTCATCACCACTACAGTGACATGAAGAGGTGCACCTCAAACACCCCTCAGTTCTGCAAGTATCCTGATCCATCACCTGTCTATGATATGGCATTAATCAACCAACAAACACAGTTATTCACTATGTTTTCATATATCTATTTTTCTTTTCTCTACTGTACAGTTGCAGCAGAGATAACGAGCACTGTGAAGTGCATTAGGAGAAACTAACTTGTGTTAGAGAGGCACAGGGTAAGTATGCATCAGGTCTGAATGCAAAGCAGAGAAATATTTTCAGTCTATCGCTGTATATATCATCTTGAGCAAGCATACCCTAATTCTGATATTAAGCATACATGCCTGCTCAAATAGCTCTTGGTAATTGGATTAGGCAATGAATACATCAGCTTAATTATATGTGGGTTCAATACCCAGAAACACACATTAGATTTTTTCAGGATATTATTTAGAAGATATGATACAAAAATCCAAAACACACTGGAAACACAGTGAAGAAATAAACAATGTAAAATTCCTCCATTGAATACTCCAAAAGATTATAACAAATGTAACAGATAAGCGCTTTCATGATAGACAAAACCCCATCGCTAAATCAGATCTGATGAAGCGATGGGGTTTTGTCTATTGTGAAAGCGCTTATCTGTTACATTTGTTATAATAAAGTATCTTTTGGCGTATTCAGTGGAGGAGTTTTACATAGTTTATTTCTTTGCTGTGTTTCCAGTGTGTTTTGGATTTTTGTATCATATCTTGGTTTGTGTGTTTACACACACAGTGGTTCGTTCCTGGATCTTGGTTTTGTTTCTGTTTCTACATTATTTAGAAGACACTTACTGCAATACTGCATGACATTAACAATTACATTTTTGCTAAATGCAACTATTACCTTTAATGGCTTCAATTATGTAATGGCACAGTGAAATACATTTTTCTGTTTTTCATATCATACCATTGTGATTGATTTTATGACACATTATCACCTTCCCATCATATCTAAATGTAGCCAATGTGTACTTATATATTTCTCATATTGGTTTACATATTGAAATAATAAACTAATGTAACAGGCCAGTAATTTAATTCTCTCTTGTTGTCTCCTTCCCCACCCCATCTCTTGTTTTTATCATATATACATTTTATTTTTTATACATTGCTGCTGAAAACAAAATGACTATCAGAACATGGAGGTAGTTCAACCACTGGGGTTTGGCAAACCATTCCTCCACAGGTGGCTGTGGTGGCACCACCACTGACAGCACAGACACCCAGCACATCTGGGTCACAACCTGTCAGTGTTGTCTCCACAACTCCTGCCCTACCTGCTCCATCTGTGTGAGGTAGCTTTGCCTTGGCTGCTGGTGCAGTGGTACCATCCAGGAACAATAGTAGTGGAGGTGGCAATTTGTCACCCATCAGGAGCTGACAGGGCTTGTGGAAGGCATTATAGAGAGGAGCCTCACTGCCTGAGTTGGCAGGGTTGAAAATGTCCTGCAGCATAGTGCCAAAATAATGCCATGTCCAACACTGACCCAGGTAACTGACACAGGATACATTGATGACAGTCCTGATGGTGATTGCTTCATTCTCACTGTTCTCAGGATGGATGTGGATGTACCTCTGAAGTCCCCTACTTATCCCTAGTCATGGTTTTTCCCCAAAATGGTGTGCCATCACCATCCCTGTCTGTCTTGTATGTCCTGTATGTCTGCATCTGCTACCTAACCTGTCTTACCTACCTGACCATCTCATTCCTAAGCACTTTCCCCAACATTCCTCTCACTACAGAAAAACAAAAACAAAAATGGGCATCTGTCCCACAAAAAAATTACACCCTATGCATAGCTCTCCACTTCACCTATGTGTCATCTTAACACACTTGATTTGGTCAAATTGGCTATACAACATTATTCTGTTGTCACCAGTCCCTGTTGTAGTGACTCTCAGAAGTCATGAAATACTTTGTACAATTCTACATTTATGTCATAAAGATGTGGATGGCTATGGTGCTCTCCTTCCAACCTCCTGTAAATTTTTGTATTCTTTCCCCTATGTCCTCCTACCTTCTGCTTGTCACCCCCATCTTCACCACTATCCTTTCAACCACTTTACGTTTAATCTGGCCAAAAAAAATAGAATCACACACAACACACATGGACAGAAATGGCCCATCGAAAAGCCTTCACGTTTTGTTCTCAGCATTTGTACAGAGGTTGTCATGGTGCACCAATGCTAAGTGATGGCGAATGCCATTTAACTTCCTATGGCAAAAACGGAAGAATTGAAGGTTAGCTGCAGTAGTCTGGTTACTTTCATGCAAATGTGCTTAAGTCTGCTGCACTATGGGAACGCAGATCACAGGGAGAGAAAAGGCAGTACTTTGGAACCATTACTTTACAGCTGTTAGGCTGCTGGATGTAATAAACTAGAAGTTCCTTTGTCGTGTGTTGAGATAATTCCACTGTCTGTAATTTGTATAGTATCATGGATTTGATTTTGGCTGTATGTCAAATTATTATTTCACAAAATTTTATATTCTTATCATATGTTCAACTTCAAATATCTGTATTTATCTCCAGTCACAACATTTCATTAACATACCATTTGAATTGTGCAGCAAGAAAACATTTGAAAAAAACATTCCACCCCCAGCAGGGAGACTTAGTAAGCCCATGTTATCCTGCTTATATCTTAATGTTGGTTCCACTCTCCTATCCCTTCTTGCTCCCTGTAGCAAACACATTATTCTACAGAGCATGACAGATTAATAACAAGGAAATAAGTAAGAGTAATACACTATAAAGCTGGTCCTACATGTCTCATAAACAATACTATTGCTATTTCTCTCTTCATGTGTCTCTTTCTCACTCTCTAGTCATCCCTTCTGCATCAGTAAGTTTTCACTGGCCCTTCAATTGTGTGATTTAAAACTGTGTGAAGTAGGAGTTCCTTTGTGGTATGATGAGATAATGATCAGATCTAGAGACTGATTTTTGTATAATTTCAAGGGGTTTAATCCAGACATTAGCAAAGTGTCAGTAACTGTTTTTGTACACTATTTTATGTGTAGCTGTTGCCTACATATTGGGTTAAGCCACAGTTATCCTGCTTCTGTCAGAAACTGCTTGGTCCCTGCCTCCCTCTCCCCCATGTATCTTCTCCCTTCTATATCATCAGCCTTTCTCCTCTGCATTTGCACAATGTCTGGCACCAAGCAACTGCAACATAGACTAAAAGGAAGTGCACAGCTTATGCTAAAATATTGTGCGTTTTTGCCTGTGGCTGCATTACTCTGGTGCCCTTCTCACTACTGTGCTTAGCTATGTACAGTCAAGCTAATCTTCTGTTGAAGCAACTGAAGAGTTGGATGTACGACTTACAGTTGTTATGAGGGTAATGAAGAATAATTCATACATTCTCAGAAATTATTTTAGCAAAACAGATGTTTCTTTTTGGAATTATCCAAGTGATGTTAATAGACAAGTATTCCCAGAAAAAGATAAAAAAAAAACTTTGTTTACAGTCAGTGAAGGAATCCACATCTTCCCTGTTCTGGCGTGTGTGCATATGGCCATTTTTACACAGATGTGTTTTCACTCTACATAGACTAGCAATAATGTAGAAGAAAGATTAAATGAAATGCTGGAGATGTGGACACCCCAATGCTGACTAGATATATATGGTTGTTAATTGCAAAATAATTTCCCCATTTTGGTTAGACTTTAAAATGGCTTTGTAAAACTCTATGAAATGACAACTGTGCAATTTCTGACTCCCTTATCCTTTTCAATATTTCTGAAGTCATTCCTAAAAACCAAACATTTTTATTATGGTCTATCCTCTCTATAGCAAGGAAATTGTTACTAAAAATTGGAAATCCCAATATACTCCTGTCTTTAAAGTTGAGTTTATTCATTTTGTGAAATATGAATGAGATTGCTACTATAAAAGCAAGGACTAACAACACAACCCATCATTTAATTGCTTGGACAAAATTGTCTAACCTGTTAGAGAAATATTAAGTGGTCTTATATGTATATTGCTTTTTTAGTTGTTATGGACATTGTATATATAATTTTCTTGTTACTATACTGTTAAGTTATTGTGTTATACAATTAATAAAACATTTTGGAAAAAAAGAATAATTCATACAATCTCCTTTTCTTCAATCTGATGTAATATTTGAACTTTGTGAAATAAGAGTTTGTATGTGATATGCTTAGATAATACTCAGGTCTATACATTTTTCTTGGAATACCATCAAGGTTTGAATTCAGATGTATGCCAAAGCGTTTTCGAATGTTTGGTGTGATTCCTGTGGGAGTAACTGTTGGCTATACATTTTTGTAACAGAACATTTTCCTGCTGTTGGTTTACTGTGCTTGCTGCCTGTTGTGAACACTGTATTGTGCAGATGTTGCCTTAATAATTATGATGACAAAGCAAATAGTAACAACACAAATATGTGCAATAACAAACCATAAACTAATCTCTTAATATGTTCATATATGCATTCCTGTTACAAACTGTTCAACTCTTCTCACCCCTTCAGTGTCATCAAATAAATCTCCTTGATTCAAAACTGGTTCTATAAGCCATGTTTTCACCAGCAATAATATACTTTGTCCCTCATGTGTTTCGTAATACACCTGTAGCATACATATGAGGATTGAAGAACTGCAACTGTCATGACAAATGTGTTGTGGCACCTGAAACATGACCACAGCACATATATATTCTATATTCTATCAGACTCAGACATGGTTAAATGTGTATACTACATATTCATGTGAAGGTCAGCACATTGCACAACAGAGTACTGCTGATTTCCATTCTAAGTTCAACACCTCAAGATATGATATACATCCACTAATAATTTGGCATCAGCAGCACACATCAGTTTGCTAGTGCTATGCTTCAGGGAGAGAGTAAAAAATATTTACAATAAATAATTATTTGTGTTATGTGCATATGAATTTGAAACTGAGGTATCTGGACCTCAGGGTGATGTTGACCCAATAAGTCCATCTGTTAATGTATGTCTGCACTCCATTGGTTACATTTGCAAGTGGGTTACAATGGTGCATAACCTTTCACACATAATCCATCAGTATTATTCTGAAGTGCACTATCACATTTAGGAAGTGTCTGTCTGTATTTTCAATGCACATTGTGCAAGCATGAGATAAGAAAGCTGACAGTAACACAATAAATGTTTACAATTTTCATGCAATCATCCTGGAATGAACTGGCATGAATGCTTGCTTGACAATCCACTGTTTTACAATTGTGATTGTCATTGACAACCCATAGTGTGAAAGAGGTGCATGTCCCTTAACAGCAACGCAATGTACATGAATGCCAGTATATAAATCTTAGCAGAGAAGTATGTCATTGCATGGAACAAGCACAATGCTGTTACACTTGTCTGTCTATACACATGCATTTGTCCCAAAAACTGTGATACACAGTAGCAGATGTTCCAAACAGTGAAGGTTTACTAATTACAAATGTACATTTTCACATCATTAAAGTCAGACTTCACCTGTGGTGCTTGCAATTCACACTGTGTTCTCTACATTCTGTAACTAGTTAGGTAGGAGGTTTGATTCTCACAGTGGTGAACTTGTGTGTGTGTGTGTGTGTGTGTGTGTGTGTGTGTGTGTGTGTGTGTGTGTGTGTGTGTGTGTGTGTGTATGTGGTGTGTGGTTCTTGGGATAGGTAAGTAAAGTATCAGTGTCAAATGTGCTGTGTCCAGTTCGTCTTTAGAGAATAAATGTAACTTTGGTCACAGCTACCTCTGCACTTTAGCCCTCTTTTTAACACAAGCATCCTCTGTGCAACACACTGATGAGGTCATCATGTCAAAAGTGAACTCTTTTCTCTTAAGAGTCAAACCTCTCCTGTGGCACTTGTGGCTAATGTTGTGATTTCTAGATTCTGTAACTAGATAGGTAGGAAGTTCAGTTGAAACAGTGGTGATGAACGTGTGTCTGTGGCTGTAATCCCAGGTAAATATAGCTTCCTGAATAGACATGCTGTATCACCTCTCAGTCATGGGAAAAAATTAACCTGGGCAAGTATCCCACCATCCTTGTTTCCCATTTTTACCACAAACATTTTCTCTGTAACACACAGATGAGGTCATCCTTTCTTAATTGCATCATCTCACCTTAAGAGTCAGACTTCTCCTATGGTGCTTGTGGCTAATACTCTGTTCTCTTGATTGTATAACTAGATAGGTAGGTATTTCAAATCTCACAGTGGTGAACTTGTGTGTGTGGCTTTGATGTCAAGTACATATAGCTTCCTGAACAGACTTGCTGTATCATCTTCCAGTCAGGGGAAGATTTTAACATAGGACAGGATGCCCTTATCCCCTTACTCCACTTTTGCCACAGACATCTTTTCTGTATCACACTAATGAGGTCATCATGTCAAAAGTGTACTCTCTGCACTTATAAGTCAGACGTCTGTTGTGGTGCTTGCAGCTAATTCTGTGTTCTATAGATTGTGTAAATAGATAGGTTGGGGGGTTGAATCCATCCTTGGTTTACTAATGTGGCCTTGTACTATCATGTATAATTGTATCTGTGGCAACACCTCTTATCTAAACTTTCACTTAGGAGAAGTATTTTCACTGCCAGAGGGCTACCCTATAAATCTGTATTAACCCCAGGCAATATCCATTTTTGGAAACACAATGGTTACATAATGCTATTAAAAATGAACTACCTCACAGTTGTAGCATGAGTTATCTCATGACACTACCTGTTGATACCATGATCTCTCTTGACTGCATAAGTATAGGGGGAGGAGGTTTGACTCTAAAAATGATTGACTACTATTTCTGTGTATTTGTCTGTCATTCTGTGTAGAGAAGGCTTTTAATGCATGTGTATGTGTAGCTGTGTAGTGTTACTGTGCACTTCAACTACCTTCATAGCTTTTTAGAACATTAATGTATTATAGAATAGCCGTGGTGGTGCAGCGGTTAGCATTGTAGCCTCACAGCAAGAGGTTTTCTGGTTTGATTCTCACCTGGACCGCCTTCTGTGTGGAGTCTGCATGTCCTCCCCGCAGTCAAGTGAACTTGAAAAGACATGCAGGTAGGTGCGTGTGTGTGTCTTCTTTGAAGGTTGGGCACCGGGCTGACAACTCGACACCGTAAAAATTCACTGGCAATCATTAGCAGACTGGAGTTCCGCTGTGGCGACCCCTAACTGGGAAAAGCTGAAATACTTTTTTATTACTGTATTACAGAATGGTGATGTCATTCATACAAATGTACACTGTCACAATTGTAAAACAACATTAATTCAGACAGTGTTCTCTACCTTGTGATCTTAGTCTGTTCAAATCCAGCTATTACTCCTTAGATATACATGTGTCAGTATGTCTGTAAATGTGCATGTAGGTAACAATGTTGTCACCCTGCTATTGGCTGTGTACACATATAACTGAGAATTCCTATTACAAGAGTTTCTGCTCATTTTTCACACAAAGCTGTATTGGATGTGGATGATGACATGGGATGATGGCTTTAACTACTAAGGCTTTTACTGTGGCATGAGGACATCAGAAAATATTCTGAATGCTGTTGCCTTAGTAAGGCATGTGTTTGATTCAATGATTGTCCACCCATTGTGCATGATTGCAATTCACATGTACTGACAACTGCATTGCACATCACCTGTTTGTGTATAACGAGCAGCAGGCAATGCTTTATGAGAAAAATACATAGAGCAACAGTCTTTTAAAGAAATTACAGGCACAAATATCCCTTGCAGCAATAACATGACCTCACGGCTTCAGTGACCTGAATAACTCACAATCAGTGGTGAGAGATTTGGGCACACAGGTTGACAGCAACCTTTCCTTTGACTGCCACTTCTCCACAGTGGTAAGAAAGGCTTTCTATATTGCTCACCTCATAAGTAAGGGCATTGCATCCAGAACAAAAGAGGTTATAACCACCCCTGTACTCCTCACTCAGGCCAATAATAGAGTACAGTGCTACCTTTGGTATGTAGCTTACCAGGCACCTGCAGCAACTGAAAAGTCCTCAAAGGTTTCTTGCAAAGAGAATTCAGGTTCTTCAGCATATGTCATACATTGACAGACTGAAATCACTGTCACTATACTCTGTTTCTTACAGACTATTCAGGGGTGACCTCTGCCTTGCATATAAAGCAGTCTCAGATCCTGCTCTAATGGAAATGCTGCACATTCATAAATCAAATGGTAGAAGATGCACTTGCTCTAGGAAACTCAACATAGTATGTGACATCAACAGGATTTGCTGGAGAGACAGATATGTCTCACAGAGGTTACCTCTCCTCTGAAACAAATTTCTAATTCAGGTGAAACAAAGCCCCTTGCTGACCCTATTTAAGTGTAATTTGGAAGATTGGATGGGAAAATGCTAATTCATCCCAGGAGTTTCACCTGTGTCCCTCTTAGACAGGGGCAGTAGTTGTTGACTTAGTTCCGCTTAATACCTTGATATTCTTGAGAACACGGGTTGTACTTGGCTAGGCTTGTAAGAGTCCTACGGGCATTAGCCTAGTAACCTCCTGTAATCCTATGATCCTATGATATTACACTGCTTACAGTTGTGTGAACATTAACATAGTTACCTCCTTGTAATGAGTTTGACAAAACCAGCCAGTACAAAGTTCATGAAATGTCCTTTATTACCTCACACATTAATTTAATGTATTTTTGACAAGATCCATTGCTATGTTGTGAGGCAGATGCAGTCAATACACAGCTCTGTACAATGTGTAGAATGATAGGCAGGAGTTAGACTCAGGAAGCATCTGTGTCAGATAACTGTGTCAGATAGGAGTGGCTTTGGCAAGGAAAGCATTTATGGCACAGTCAGAGGGCAACAGATTTAAGGCCTCACCCTTCAAGGTAGGAAATCCATACCTATTACAATAGGGAAGTGCTGTAAGTCCATCAAGTATGATCATGTATTTCTGTGACATCACAGGTTGATACACATCTTTCTGAAATCTGTACTGGCATATGTTCGAGTCTGGCAAGAAGCAAATGTTGCATATGTCATTGATTGTTCACAGGCATTACTTAACTTCCATATAAGAATGCACTGTATTGCATGTCTTCCTGTAAACATTTATATAAATATAGATATATTGAGAGAGAGAGAGAAAGGTATTCTTCCCCTGCATGTCTTTAATTGGCTGCCATTTTGTCTGTAATGTCTCCTAACTTATGTAACTATGATTAATTTTTAGTGCAACTATTTGTGTTACAATGAAATCATGACCCTAGTGATGTAATATGTTTCTGTACTAAAAGTGAATTTATTTGGATTTAATTGACTGAAAAACACCACAATGCACATTTGTTACCAATGCTGTGTCTACTGAATCAATTTATTTTGATGCCAATAACATGGCTGAGAGGAATTTGAGTTTACTTGCCACTATTATTAAATGTCTTTTGTATATGAAAACAGGACAAATAGAAGAAATTGATTTTTACTGGCTTCAACTTTTTAAATAGGCCTTGATTACGAAATAGCACTTTTAGAGGAAAATGATTTACTGCTATGACTTTAAAATAGAATTTTATACTGTTCTTGTGATTGTTCTGCAATATAATGAGTTAAGTAAATGTAAGCAATTATGATCCTAGCAAATGCAATCGGGTAATCATTAGAAATTATGTACTTAACAATGATATGATCTGTTGCCCTCTGCTAGATACTCTAACACTGCCAAGTTACTGAATGGCATTGCCAAATGTTAGCAAACGATCTCCAAAGCCTAACTCGTGTTATACATTCTGTTCTAATATTTTTCTCATTACCCCTTCTCTTTATTCCAGGCCAATATGCCCTACCACCATACTGTACTTGTGTTTCTTCCCATTGCTGAGTCAGCTCCCAAATACTGCACCAAGACTGCAATCCAGATGGCCCAGAGACATCTTGTAAATGATTTCCACTCCATAAGTAAGAGTGATTGTAGATTCATTTATGATTTAATTGAATGCTTAAATTTTGCTTTGACAAAGTCTTAACTGTAACTGTAATAACATGTCTGATACTGGAATCTATGCCAATCTGCAACATGGTGTGCAACCTCCCCACTTGCCCTTTAACTCTAGCAGAGAACATAACAGCTGCTATTCTATTTTTGCTTATTTGTAAAAAAAAATATATCTGAGTGATGGGAGACTTTGCCATTACCAGTAGTAGCTGCAACAATTTTCATTTGTGCTTATCCGGTAAACCAAGTCCCCAGTATGCTAGTCTACCTAGAGATAATCTAAACAAGCACTGACTACCATTCACTATTTCAGTTGTAAAGTGGCTTAAGTGCCTTCATATTTTTTTGCCATCATGTCTTACAAGCAGTTGCAAATACTTTACAATAGTCTCTAGAACAAACAATGTCTTGCAAACCCAGCCAAACTCACTCTGTTCAGGGTCACTCCACTTGGGCTCACTTTGATCCCCTACCTTACCCTCAGTTAATAACCACCGCACTATCTAAATCTAATCATCACTAGCACCTCCCCAATCACCAGTCATAACCACTGTAACTAATCAACACTAAACAAGACAACACTGAGTACTATATTCCCACCCTCTTCTTCTGACACACAACCCCATATCAAATAACCACTTCCACTCTCTTCCTTTTTACCACTTATCACTATATAACAAGTAATAGGCTCCTAAACCCCAGACTTCTATCAATCCCACCTCCCATCCCCCTGAAATACTGGCCCAAGACTCATTTAGCATAACCCCCTTTTCTAGGTTCATAGGTTGGTGCTAGGCTATCGGCCCTAGGGCCTATACAAGCCTAGCCATAACAATACCCTGGCTATTTCTTCTCACAGTATTTACTTCCTTGGACCCCTGTCTAGCAGGGTGATTGACGTAATCCCCGAGGTGAATTTCCTATCTCCCATCCAATCATCAAGGTTCCTTTTGAAGAGGGCTAAAGAGGCGCTCTGCTTGACATGTATGGGCAGTCTATTCCAGAGTCTGGGGAGTCTGTGAGTCAGGAACCTATCCCTCCAGCATGTTTTGTTCATTGTGATGACAAGGTTTAGATCCCTGGAGCGTGTGTCTCTGTGGGATTGGGATTTCTTTAAGTGTAGCATGTCCAACAGCTCTGGGTTTGACATGGCCTTGTATGTTAAGCAGAGCTCGCCTCTGAGTAGATGATATGCGACAGAGTATAGGTGGAGTTTTTTTAGATGGTCAGCATAGGGCATCTACTTTAGGCCTGTGATTCTTTTAGTGAGGTATTTCTGCGGCCTTTCCAGTTGTTGCAGATGTCTTGAGATGTGCATACCAAACAGGGTATTGTATTCTATAATGGGTCTAATGAGGGATGAGTACAGTGGGGCAATGACCTCCTTTTTTCTGGATGAAAAGCCCTTAGTGATGAGGTGTGCCACATAGAAGGATTTTCTGACTGTTGTGGCCATGTGGTTATCGAAGGTGAGACCACTGTCCACCTGTGTCCCTAAGTCTCTTTTCACACTTTCAGTGTTTAGTGTACTGCCACCTATGTGGTAATTCATGGGTACATGTTTTTTCCCAAAGGGGATAACTATACATTTCTTGGCATTGAGCTTGAGCCCATGGCTCTGCCACCAAGCATCTGTTCCTGTAAGGCCTTTTTTTAGAATATCCACATCATTTGTGGATTCACTAATGGCTCCCAGTTTGCAGTCATCTGCGAACTTTGTAAGCCAGAGTCCCTTAGTGTTGGCCTGTACTTCAGAGAGGTAAATGCCAAACAAGAGCGGTCCCAGGACTGAACCCTGAGGTACTCTACTTGTCACTTGTGTGGAGCTGGATTTGGAGTCGGCTAATTTTACAGTGTGGGTTCTGTTAGTAAGCCAGTTGACAACCCATCGAGTGACGTAGGGATTTATACCAAGCTTAGTAAGTTTATCTATGATTCCAGAGATGGGGATGGTGTCGAAGGCCTTGGCGAGGTCCAGATAGGCTGTGTGGACCGCCTTACCCTCGTCCACAGCTCTGGAGACTGCTCCCAGGTAAACTGATCTATATTTAACTCTGCTTCAGTACTACTGTATTCTGTGGAATTTTCATCACTGCCTTTTCCAGTGTATAATATGCATTCTAAAATATAATTACTTTAAAATGCCTTTTTAGTATTCAGATGATCCATTTTTAAAGATAAGTCATGTACAGAAGTCAGTACCTGTAGTAAATCTTTTCTCACAGACATTTATTGCTGAGATGATCTAAGGGTAATTAACTCTTATGTTAATCCAGTTTGGTTAGTTTTGGTAACGTGAGAAACTTAGTCACAGAGCTATAAGTTAACAGTTCCAGCAAACATCCAGTGAAATTAAATTCTTAGAATGATGTAGCTCCCTTTGTGTAGTATAGAACTATCCTGAAAAAAATATCTGCAGAACATGTAAAGGGAGCTGCTTCTTGGTGGTCATCTTGGGTCTCACACAAATTCACTTTTTTCATAGTCAAATGGAATTTAAAGTCTTGTTTTTACACCCATATCATAAAAAATTCGGGACTAATTCAGAAAGGTTACTGTGAAGTGTACGTTTGGTTTACACCTAACGGTAACCATTTCTGATTCAAAGACTGGCCTACCAGTGCCACGTGCTGTTTCTGCAGCCTACTGCAAATGCCATTGAGACTTTCAGGGGAGCAGCCTATGTTAATTAACCTTATGCCCTCTTGGAAATTTCTGCAGTAAAGCATTTTCACAGTTCACTGTAAAAGCTATCTCAACAGGCACTGTTGATGGACGCAACCAAAAGCTCTCTTTCTTCCATAGCTTCCAATGGGTGATACTGTGTTACAGGCCAATGCCAGGAAGTTTAGCAAACAGGTAGCGTAGGTGTGTGTGTGTGTGTGTGTGTGTGTGTGTGTGTGTGTGTGTGTGTGTGTGTGTGTGTGTGTGTGTGTGTGTGTGTGTGTGTGATACTGTTAATATATTGCTTTAAATCTTAAAAAAGGAGGAAGGTTTCAAACCTTCCACCCTTCCAGCAGAAAGCAGCTTGACACGTCAGAGTCTTAAACCTCTACACTATCTAAGGAAGTCAGTGTATTTTTTTCCTTATAATAAATAAGAACCTCCAATTTCTGGGATTAGTCACTGACTGCAGTGGTCTGTGAGTTACAAGGGACAGGGCATATATAAGAGACAATATTAGGACCATTCTGTAAAATCTGGGACAGTTTTAAGATATCACTTGAATTCACTTAAAAAGTAAATAGAGCAACAGGTCTAGAATCATGATACACTTTATGAGCAATAAGAAACAAATTCTAATTCTGGCATTACTGAGTCTGTGATTTATGTTGATAAGGAGGAGGTTTGTCAGCTCAGGGTCAGGTAAGAGGTATGTTGGTGAGTGTGTGTGTGTGTGTGTGTGTGTGTGTGTGTGTGTGTGTGTGTGCGTGTGTATGCGAACATGCAAGTGAATGAGTGGGGTGCCTGTGCCAATGACATGCATGTGCTGTTAGTGATTTCTGCCACAAGAAAGTGCTGATTTGCACTAGAGGTAGTTATGGGTGATTCAGAGACATGTTGTTTATCCAGTAATGAGATATTTCTTCATTGTGGCTAACGTATTTCTGAATCACATTTTTCTGCATCATATAAAATAGCCCCTTTTGATCACAGTTCTTACCACTGGCAGTGTGTTCTTTCTGAATTCTTGAGTTAATTTGGGTAACCATAGTAGCCAGACAACACTAATACTGAGTTATTTCTGTCGGTGACAAATTTCAGAAATAAACTGTTTATGTGTTCTTTTAAACCTGCTTGGTAAGTATAGCATCTTATAAATATGACTGGTCATACCTCTCAACTGATCAGATTTTTGCAGAATGTCCAGATTTTTGCACCATATGTTTGGTCTGCTCCTCATAAAATATGTAGTTTTCTGGTGAATCACTGGGGATTGAAGTAATTAAATAATGACATACATTTGAGTTTCAGACTTCATATCCTTCAGAAAATTAATGCTAATGGAAACCCCGTTATTCTAGCAACTTCTTAAAGTTTATAAGAGCAATATTTAAATCTATCCCTATTTTTGATCCTTTGTCCCCCATTATTTGTGGCTCTGTCCAGATTTCTTGTGCCAAGAGGTTGAGAGGTACGGACTGGTTCAGAATTACAGTTATCTTGACCTGTGAAATTTCAGATAGACCATCTGCATGTATAGGGTGGAGTGTTGGTTTATCTGGTACAAAAATGGAGATACTACCCCTCTTGCCTATTGTTTCTTATTTTGGGTCACCCAGTGAAAACTAACTGGCATTTTGATTAGTCATTATTCATGATAACACAGTTTCTTTTTTTCAAGATAAAGTAAAGTATATAAGTTTGGAAAATGTTCTTAAACCTGTTACATTTAATAATAATATATTGTAGATGCAATTTTAATCATTTTGAGGCCTAAATTAAGTCTGTGAATTGTACATTTTCCTTAAAGAGATGAAATACAGTTTCATGTCATTGCTGTATTGCACTCCTTTGACCTACATGTGAATTCTAGCTTGTCATAGTGTTCATATTTACTGAGCATAACTTTCCATTAAAAATTGTCAAATTAATGACTGCATCAAGAATATCAGTAAGGGTCTACAATTCAAAGTGGAAGGGGATGATGATAAAACAGAGGGGAGCCCAAGAAATAAGGAGTGACTGTGATTTTGGATGCATATCCCAACAGTGAATAACAATAACAATAACAATAACAATACAGAATATTGCATTGATAAAGTAGCAGAAAGTATTCTAAGAACTAAGCTAACAAGGGAATGCTAAAGGAACTTCTGCTGATAGGGATTACTGCAATTAGGGGTATAAAAATAGGCAAGAGGAGGCTGGAATTTACTGGAGAAAACTGGTAAAGGAACCAATGTATTGATAGCAAATAATTAGAGAGGAAAAGGTAATAGAATGGCAACAGAACAAGAATACATTTGGACTGAAGGCTAGAGATTGCCTTCCCTGTCAAGAATTTATATCAAACTATAGGCAAAGAGAAAGGAATAGGGGGATCCTAAGTGAAAGACTGGCACTGGTAGAGTTTTTAGTGGAATCTAGAACAGAAGCTGCTGTTAAAAAAAGGCATCAATCAGATGAGGTAAGAAAGGACTGGAATGAGAGGTTGGATCAGCAATACACAAAGAAACAATGGGAGGATATATGTTTGGCTCCCAAATATGCAACAAAATCTAGATTTAGGATCTTTGCTTTGAAGTGTTTGTTTCAAAACCCAAGCAGACTCCTAGATTTTTTCTTCAAGTAGATTTTAAATGGAAGTGTGATGGGGAAGAAATAGGTAAATAGGAACATATTTTTTGGAAGTGCAATGTGTTGGCTGACTTTAAAAATTCCCTGCAGACTACTCTGTCAGAAATACTGGGTGAGCAAATTGGCGTAACTAAAGAAATGTTTTTTTTTAGATGTGATACAGAATTGGAATTGTCTACACATAGTAAGGCCTTGGTGAGTTTAATTCTGGTGGCTGCGAAAAAAGCAATTACTAGAAAATGGAAATCACAGTCTAAAGCAACCACACTAGAAGTAGTGAATGCAATAACAAGAGATAAGATAAACTGAAGTGGGATCTTTAGAAAAGGATAGGAGCAAATTACATAGCAAGAATGGGAATTGTGAGAATAATGCATGCAGGATAACATTTTGGAGGAGGAATGAGGTTTATGAGAAGGCAGAAAGTGAATGAGCCATGTAATGTTAGATGGACAATGGCTGTATAGAAGATTATATGTGATGTATAATGTTTGCAATTGAAAATATGTCAATATGGTTTGTTTATTTTCATTTATATAAATGGATGATTGCTTATGTCATAAGTGATAATTCATTAAAGATGTTTCTTGTTACTACTACTTTTAGGGCTAGTAAGGCAAAATATGAACTTGAGCTAACCTCTGGAGCCAATGATAATTTAAGTCCTTCTTTAGTTATATTAGGAAGCTAAGACATGTTCAGCAATGTTCGGAACTTAACCAGAATGGCACCACTCAAGCTGACTCAATATACACAGGCAAATATAGTAGCTGACCAATTCAGTGCAAACTGTTTTAGGCCCAGTTACTAAATCTCTTACACCTCCTAATGTCAGAAAGGAACATGTATTAAATGTGCTCTCTTAGACCAAAAGTACTACTGCCAGGGAGCCTTCAATTTACCTGGATGTTTAATAAATACTGGCAAACATGTCCTTGTGAAACCCTCCGTAAAATAACTTGAGCTTATCTTTAGGATTTGCCCCCAGACTACGTCGAACTGCAGTGGTTGTGACCCTACTGCTGACCCAGGAAATTATAGACCCCTTAGCCTGACTAGTCTGATTTGTAAAGCCATGGAATGCTTCATATCTGACCTCATAAACAATGCTATCAAAAACTTTCTCAGCTAGACCTACATCAGTTTGGCTTTGTCAAAGGGATATCCTGTCTTCTGACTTTAGCTAACTTCTTCACGAAGGTCACATATGTTATAGACAGTGGTTATTCTGTTCACACGACTTGTTTGGATATGGTCAAAGCATTCAGCACTATACTTCAGGTTGACATTGTTAATAAGCTAAGTGCCTGAAAAGTAAATCCATGTAGAATCCAGGTAGTTAAGGTGATAAGTGCCTAGTGAGAACATATTAAGGTAACTAGTGGTGTGCCCCGTTGCTCAGTACTGGGTCTCATCCTTTTCAGCATGTACTTCTCTAATCTCCAGACTGGGAATCAGATCCTTTTGTTAATTGTTAACTGTTGTGAAAATATCCGTCTGACCCATTCATTACAACAGGAACTAATCTTTGCTAACAAGTGCTACACATAAAAAGTGCTAAAATGAAATATGAAAAAGAGTGGTGTTGTCTCATTTGGTAAGCAACTCGCTCTCGCTCAGCATACAGTATAGCCACTACCCCACTCTGAAGTGATAATGTAGTTAAAGATCTGAGAACTTGGGTTTATAATTCCCCGTCTTTTGAACACCATGTACAATGGTAGCAGAAAATCCTTCTACTTATCACAACTGATATCTACAGGCATATCATCCAAGTTAAAATAAGTTATCATCCCTGTGTATGCAGCCTTAATTAGATCAGTTACTGAGGATGTACCTTCCTAGAAATATTAAGCACCTGGAAAGGCCTCAGAGATTCCTAACCAAGATGATTGTTGGACAAAAATCCCTGAGCGTCCAGGAAAGGCTTGACATACTACCCCTTTACTCATTTTCTTATAGCCCCTTGTGGGGTGATCTATGCTTTGCATACCATGCCATTAAGGGCCACGTCCACCGTGATCTCCTGTATCCTAACATATTAAATAGCTCCCTAATACCAGAACTAAGGACCTAAATCTCCACCAGCACATAAATAAATCATGCTGAAGAGACAAATGTATTTACCCAATGTCTACCCTACCTTTGGACTAGACTTTCATTGCAAGTTAAACAACGTGACACTATGGTATCTTTCAAATTAAACTTGGATTATTGGATGTGCATCCCTAAATATATGTCAGGATTGACCTGCTTTGTCCTTCTTAACAAGGGGGTACAGCATGAGGGTGGGTATTGACATGGCATTAATTATCTTTTAACACAATTGCCTTATATTTCCTATAATCCTATGATCTTATGCAGCTAATATATTGTATTAATCACCAATGACATAATTTGTTAAACATTTTTCTTTGTATTTTTAGAACCAAACCCTTAAGAGATAGTATAATTTCTGAGATGTCATTTCAGATTGTTACACCAGAAGACTGGATATAGCCTGATATTTATCTCCATGCCCATTAATAAACTAACTTCCCAAGAGCTATTTAGTGTAAGTATGTACACAGTCATATGCATATATGTACAAGTTTACATAGGAGCAATTGGATACGGAAGCATTTCTTTGTTTTAATTATCTGCTCTGAAATGCCATTTACTTTTTGGCAAGCTGTCATCTGAGGTAAAAGTAGTTTGGAAGATTTTCCCCTGAGCTGAATAATTACTGTTAAAGACATCGATGTGCATGTCAGATACATGTGTATTAGCAGGGTAGAAATAAGGTCTTGCATAACAGATAAAGAATATTCATCACTAGAGACTCCTGATCAATGTTTCTCTCATCTGTCTCTTTTAATTTCTGTTTAAATACTGGGCATTGTTTATAGCTTTTACAGAAAGAAATAGGTAATCAATCAGCTGTCTGTTGCCAGTGTTGTACGTACAGTCATTGAGTTTTTTGTAAAAAAAAAAAAAAACACCAAAATGAATGTGTTTGTAGTAGCAGCAAACAAAGGCATGCATTTCTTGAAACTCCATTTGTGCTTACATCTAACTGGAAAGCTGATGTATTTTTAAGTACTTTAAATGCTAACAATAAAGAAATCCCAATTAAATGTAAAATAATAAAGTGCTATATTATAGGTAACAATCATAAAGCAGTAGGTTTCAGTGCAAACAGGTGCAGTTTTAAATGAGGGCAATTGTAAACAGATTAAAAGGTTGTATAAAAAGCCATGTATACAGGCTACTTTTAAAGTTTTTCTACACAAGTTCTCTGCCTGCCTCTTCTTTAACTTGTCTTAACACATGGGCCACTACTGTATACAGTGTACCTCAAAATCCCTTAGAGCAAGAAATCTGGACAAAGCCTAAAATAATGGTGGACAAAGGCCCAAAAAGAGACAGATTTTAAACAACGCTCCTATAAACTTAGAACATTGCTAGAGTAACAGGATTCATGTTAGCATGCATATTCTGAAGAATATGAAGTCTAAAACTCAAATGGATGTTATTATTCAGTGATTTCAGTCTTCAGTGATTTGCTGGAAAACTACAAATTTTACGAGGAACAGACCAGAAATATGAGAAAAAACTGGGCATTCTGCAATAATCTGGACAGTCGAAAGGTATGTTGTTCTGTCTTTATCATATATCTCAGTGCTGTGTCAAAAACAGTCTCATCCAATAATCCAATATGTAGACAACTGTGTCATTTATTTCTGTTTCCCACACCTCAGTACAGTTAACCTCACACTTTAAGACTATATCAAAGAATAATGCTGGCTACAGTCTCCAATAAAACCATAATTACGGTATTCAGACATTCCTTCTCCCACACAGTTATTACTGCGTATACCTATGCCTTTGGCAGTCTATCCCGTATGTCCATAACAACTGCAGAAGTATCTTGTTATGACAGTCATCATGTTAACCTTGATGCTTGTTAATGCCATCGTCACATCCTTCCTCAGTGACCACGCAAGAGCTGCCTCTGCCCTTATAATCACCATCCCAAGGCTGCCATTGGGAGACAGTACAATTACTAACCATCACTTTATTTGCGAGTATTGATCAGCCCTACACTATGACTGTTGGGCTTGCAAACAATCCTTCTTCTAGTACACATTACTGCGCATCTCTTACTACCCTCACATGGTATGATCTAAAATCCTACCTCTCAGTTTTTTCACTCTACTTTGCCTCCTTCCTGTAATATAAGTCTCAGAAATGTCTATTCCTGTACTATCTAGTAAGCTAGTGCTCCCTTCCAAGAAATGCATACTCTTTTAGTGCTAATTTTAAAGTCGCACCTGCTGCTCAGAGTAAAGCCATGGAATCTCCTGATGCATTTGAAGTATCTAGGTTATACAGCAAACTACTTCAAGCCATTAGATGTTCTAACTCTCAATATACTTTCAAACAGTCCATACAAATCGCATCTGTTTAAAGCATATTTAATCTTGGTGAGCCATCTAACTTCAGGAACCACCTGCTTAGATTACATCTGCAATCAAACATTATGAGTGGCTGTATTCTAATGGCACACCCTGCCTTAAACTTAAATTCCACACCTCATTCCAAATTGCATAATACAAAATAAAACCTGCCACCTTTGCACCAGATAACGTACCTGGAGAGTACCTGCACATAGCAACTGAATCATATGCTATAACACCAATCAGATGTGTAGAGCAAAATACATGTAGCTACATTTTGGGAAGCAATATTACATAATCCCTATTCACAAAGGTGGAACCTCAGCTAAAGTCTCAAAAGATTCTTGAAAAATGTATACATAAACAAAGTAATGGTTACTTAAAAAGAAAACAATTTACCTTCTCCTACTCAATCTCAATTTAATCTTGGGCATATCATAGAAAATGTCTTACTTACATTTTTAATATGATAACTCCAAAAATAAACAAAGGCCAATTTGTCTCTTCTGTATTTTTAGACTTATCTAAAACTTTCAACACAGTCTCACATCAACTACTAGCCTGCCAGATATAGATAAGGAAGTAATATTCTGCTTTTAAAGTTCCTTATATGAAAGGTCATAATGTGCACACTTACAATATGTGTCACCTCCTTCTATCAACCTGTCATACGGGGCTTACACCAATGATCCATCAGTTTTGTTTAAAATACATCAGTGATATGTATAAACGAATAATTAAAGTTTCACTAATGCAATATGCAGATGACTCAGCATTTATAGACTCAGCCAAAACCTTAAGCCAACTACAAACCTTCAAAAGCGCTTCATAACATTGAAAAAAGGTGTTAACATACTCTTATCCATCACTAAATGCGAATAAAGTAAATTAATCCTATTTAGCCATTAAATGGCACAGGTACATGGGCTACATGGGTTAGATTTCAAAACTGCATTAATAAGAGGCATAAAAATAGAACAAGTATCCTTTTGCATGTCGTTCACCCAAATCTAAAGTCTTCTTAAGTATATCATGTCTCAAAATAATAAAATCTTGAAATGTTATTTGAATCTAAATTATACAGTAATAAAATGTGATATGTTAGCAGTAGTACACGCACTCCTACTTTCTAGTCTTTTATGTATCTCAGCAACTGTAATCAATGTGCAAAAACACAACTACCTAGGCTATAGCAAAGTTATAATAAAAAATCTAAATATGTAACAAGTCTTACAAACAGAAGACATAACTTAAAGTTATACAAAACTTTTCTTATAGACTGCATCATTGCCCCACAATAGGAAATCTATTTCAAGACATTCTATTCCATGTATCAGCATCAAGTAATCACATTCTTCTTCTTCTTCTTTCGGGTTTTCCCGTTTAGGGGCCGCCACAGCGGATCACCTGTCTGCTCATGATTGGCAGTGGAGTTTTACAGTGTCGAGTTGCCAGCCCGGCTCCCAACCTTCCACAGAAGGCACACACATGCACACACTCATACCTATGTCCAATTTAGAGTGTCCAATCCACCTACTGTCCAATCCACTGTCTTTGGGATGTGGGAGGAAACTGGAGCACCCGGAGAAAACCCACGTGACCACAGGGAGGACATGCAGACTCCACACAGAAGGCACCCCAGCCGAGAATCGAACCGGAGAACCTCTTGCTGTGAGGCAGCAACGCTAACCGCTGTACCACCGTGGCTGCCCTAGCATCAAGTAATCACATTGAAATCCACTAATCACTTTGGAGACACTGTAATGTAGTAAAATAATGGAACAATATCTATCTGGTTATTAGAAGTGAATCAAACTGCAAATAATGTCTAAAAACAAAACAAAAAAAAATCATCTAACATCTTCTTGGAACGATTTTTGTGTTCAATACTGATCAGATATCAGTGGTAACTCATCTATTAACTATGACATTACTCTTAGCAACACTGTCAATGTCTTGTTAACAAAACAAAATGTTTGCCATTCTAAATTCTCTTTTCCCTACACATATGCTACTCCTTTCTGCTGTTATTAGCATGTAACCCCTTCTTTCAAATGTGCTCCTCACGAGTATAACTGCTTCTACATTCAAAGGTATGACATCCTATACACTCCTGCCACTTCTAATTATATAACTAACATGACTTTCGAAACAACTGAAACAAAATGTCTGGAAATGTCAACACTGAAAGTTAACCAAGTGCAATACAAATGTGTAAGTAATTATGTATACAATCTATTACACATATCTTTACTGTGAGAGCACCATCAATGTACTGATATGTATGATTAATAATATTGTATTTCTTCTATATGCCATCTTGTACTTCTGTACTCGGTATTGGTGCTTTTCTCTCAAGCCATGACTGAAAAAGGGCTCGTTTTGGGCACAGTCAGCCTATCCCTATCACATAATGAAAGTACATAAGTAAATAAATCAAAAAACAAACAAAACAAATACATAATAGGATGCATCTTGTACTGTAATCTTTTTTGCCTTTGGTGTCCAGCACCTTTGGCTTTCTCTAAATTGCCCTCATCCTATTCTATCTTTTCACACAAGGGTAGTAATTTAGTTTAGTAACAGTAATGACCTGTCTTATATTTTTGACACACCTTTATTCTTATTGTGGCAGTACTGTTCATTACTTGGGCAAATGTATACTGTCATGCCATAACCCATAAATATTTTAATAAGACAGTCAACTCTATCTTTACTTTGTCTATTTTTTATATTCTCTATATGGCTAAATTGCATTGTTATGGGAATGTGTTATCTATCGGTCTTGCTTTTACTTGCTTTTTATTTAGGTTATGCTGGGACTTATTTACTTGGGCATTCACTGAAAATGAACTCCTCCCAACTAGAATTGCCACTTAACAAAGACAGACATATATACAAAAAATAACTTTTGTACAAAGTAATGTTTGTTTTCAATTTTTATCAGAGTACAAAATGCAGAATTTAATATATGAGAGTCTAATTGTATATGCAGATTTTAATATGTAAGTCTCACTTTTTATGTAGCTTTCAGGATATATGATAACTGTACAAGGCAATATTCAAGCAATAATGTTCCCTTGCAAGTGATAAATTATAAAGGGATTGTTCCAAATGCTGACTGCTTTGGAAGGCTGATTTTGACCTAAGTTATATTAACAGTAACACCAGCAGGAGCTGCCTGGCCCTTTCTTATATAACATAACTTTTATGTAATAGTGCCTGTAAGTTACACGTAGCTGTGGGGCACAGAGGTTGGCAGTTTTAAGTTGAAAACATTACTAATGTAATATTCCTAAAATGGTGCCATGCACAAGAGTATTACTATTTATCATAAGTCCTATTTTGGCAAATGTGTTGTGTTTAATACATAGTCCTGTGTAGAGTCAGCGATTTAAATGGATATGTTGTTCAATAAAAAATCCTGTTTCTCACTCCAGAGTGTTAAGTGGGCAACTTGTAGAAAATTCTGCTTTGTTCTGAATTGAGATTAGTATAACCTTTGTGAATATAGTCTTGGACATTGGTTCACTATCACAAAACTGTATGATTTATGGCTATGGCTGATAGTGGAAACAGCCCCCTCTCCCCTTTTCACGCTCGGGCTTATGACATCTGCTAAATCTAAAGGTTTTAATGCATATTATTAACTTTTTATTGAAATTAGCATCAGTCATTTAATGAATACCCATACATAATACTAAAGGCCACAGTATGGAAGGAATAAACTAAATCAAATATTTCCACAGGGTTCTAAGCTTGTATATTTTCAGTAAATGCCATCCAAGTGATATTGTTGACTGTCTGCAGTAGCATAATAGATTGCCGTTATTTTCTTAATTACACTCAACCTCTAACCAGTGCCATGGATATGTTGCACACTGCGTGTATTTTTGGATAATAAAAAAATGTACAAGCACAGGAATCTGTCTAGTTCCAACCTCACCACCACGAGTGTTGAGGAAAAAATAAAAAAACAGAGAAACTTGTGTCCTTAAAACTTCATTGATGAGCTCAGTCACAATAATTTCCAAAAATCATGAAACTCAGGCAGTGTTCCAAAGCAACAAGTTTTAATTTGTCATAGACAAGTGATCCTCAACAAACAAAAAATCAGAAATATTTTAACAATGTTAAACATATCAGCTTTTATACACTTAGAAGTAGGTGTGGAAAACATACGTATTGTTTAATTTTAAACCAGCCTATTCATTGTAAACGATATAAACAGGGCTGTAAAATTGCATTTTAGAATAGCAAGTACCCACCCCCACACAATAACTACTGATTAGGTCAAACTAATTCTTACTTAAGGAAAACACTACCTATTTATTTGCAACCCACATTTCAAGATCAGGAATTAAGAAAAGCATAACATATACATAAAAAGACTTTTAACTAAAATCACTTTCGGCTAACTAATGCAATAAAGCCTTCATCAGGTCTGTAACTTGAACTAAAATCAAGAAAAGACACATAGCTGTCTAACTATAAACATAAACTAAAACACTATAAATATAAAAATACATCTATCTAATGTATGTGCATAAAAGGTAAGGTATTAAAACCTCAGAAAGAATGTCTGTGCTTTGCAAAAAAAAAAAAAAAGAAAAAAATGTCTTGACAGTTTTCGTGCTGGGTCTATATTACCAAATTGAAAAACCCTTTATGTGAATACCTAAATGTCGACACTTATAATGTGAACCGTGAAAATCCCGAATGCACTAAACAGCGAAAAATAAAATAACGAACTGTCATAGTCGGCCAACCCCACCACCCTCTATATATTACCTACCCAAACAAAATAAATAAGCCACATACATACACTAACTAAACCCTACATCTAACATAAAGTAAAGCACCAAAACCCTACTTCTAACCCTACACTAAACCCCACATACACAACTAACTATGCACTATCCTTAACTCCTCCCTAACCCTAAGGTCCGTAACTACCACACACGTCCCCTGCAAACATACACCCAAAAAAGTAAATAATACACATACGTACATTTAACAAAACCCTACTTCCAACACTACACTAAACCTCACATACACAACTATCTATGCACTATCCTTAACCCCTTCCTAACCCTAAGGTCCGTAACTACCGCACATGCCCCCTACAGACATACACCCAAAAAAAAAAATAATATACATACATACAGTTAAATAAATCCCTACTTCTAACACTACACTAAATCTTACATACATTACCTATCTTTTCACTTACCTTAACCCACAGCCTAACCCTTAAGACCTATCTATCGCACACTTACCTTAAGGAGCTATACCGCAGATGGGCCAACCATTACACTTCAACATTTCAATTTTCACTATTTTGGATGTTCGGCATTTCCGTCTTTTGTGCAATACATGTCGTTCTTTTTGTATTCGTGATTACGGTCTTTCGATCTGGTAATAGGAACCCTTTGTGTTTACAGCCCCAAAAACACGTTTATATAATGAAAACTACTAGAAAAAAACATACAGAAAAGTACAGAAAACAGTGGATGAAGTAAACTAGTAATGTATAAAAGTGTGCAGGTATGTGTATGAGTGTGCATGAGAGTCCTCCAGTATGGTAGATGGGGGAATTATACCAATACTACATGGTAATAGCGGCATGAAAAAAATGTGTGTTTTGAATTTACCTTATAAATCACTGGTGTGATGCAATAAATTTAATCAAAGCAGAACTGAGGTTAAAGTAACTAAACATATATATATATATATATATATATATATATATATATATATATATATATATATATATATATATATTTTCACTTCATAATCTCGAAATACTGAAACATCGAATTTCAGTATCTCGAAATTATGAAACCGAATCCACAAAACACCGAAACTACAAAACCCGAGCCCAAAACAGCGAAATTCAAAACACCAAACAAACCGCATACACGACACCATACATACACCATAACATCACAACATAAACAAAAACTGCACACACACATAAATTATACACACATAGATTGCCGTTATTTTTTTAATTACACTCAACCTCTAACCAGTGCCATGGATATGTTGCACACTGCGTGTATTTTTGGATAATAAAAAATGTACAAGCACAGGAATCTGTCTAGTTCCAACCTCACCACCACGAGTGTTGAGGAAAAAATAAAAAAAAGAGAAACTAGTGTCCTTAAAACTTCATTGATGAGCTCAGTCACAATAATTTCCAAAAATCATGAAACTCAGGCAGTGTTCCAAAGCAACAAGTTTTAATTCGTCATAGACAAGTGATCCTCAACAAACAAAAAATCAGAAATATTTTAACAATGTTAAACATATCAGCTTTTATATACTTAGAAGTAGGTGTGGAAAATATACATATTGTTTAATTTTAAACCAGCCTATTCATTGTAAACGATATAAACAGGGCTGTAAAATTGCATTTTAGAATAGCAAGTACCCACCCCCACACAATAACTACTGATTAGGTCAAACTAATTCTTACTTAAGGAAAACACTACCTATTTATTTGCAACCCACATATCAAGATCAGGAATTAAGAAAAGCATAACATATACATAAAAAGACTTTTAACTAAAATCACTTTCGGCTAACTAATGCAATAAAGCCTTCATCAGGTCTGTAACTTGAACTAAAATCAAGAAAAGACATATAGCTGTCTAACTATAAACATAAACTAAAACACTATAAATATAAAAATGCATCTATCTAATGTATGTGCATAAAAAGTAAGGTATTAAAACCTCAGAAAAAATGTCTGTGCTTTGCAAAAAAAAAAAAAAAAGAAAAAAAATGTCTTGACAGTTTTCGTGCTGGGTCTATATTACCAAATTGAAAAACCCTTTATGTGAATACCTAAATGTCGACACTTATAATGTGAACCGTGAAAATCCTGAATGCACTAAACAGCGAAAAATAAAATAACGAACTGTCATAGTCGGCCAACCCCACCACCCTGTATATACTACCTACCCAAACAAAATAAATAAGCCACATACATACACTAACTAAACCCTACATCTAACCTAAAGTAAAGCACCAAAACCCTACTTCTAACCCTACACTAAACCCCACATACACAACTAACTATGCACTATCCTTAACCCCTCCCTAACCCTAAGGTCCGTAACTACCACACACGTCCCCTACAAACATACACCCAAAAAAGTAAATAATACACATACGTACATTTAACAAAACCCTACTTCCAACACTACACTAAACCTCACATACACAACTATCTATGCACTATCCTTAACCCCTTCCTAACCCTAAGGTCCGTAACTACCGCACATGCCCCCTACAGACATACACCCAAAAAAAAAATAATACACATACATACAGTTAAATAAATCCCTACTTCTAACACTACACTAAATCTTACATACATTACCTATCTTTTCACTTACCTTAACCCACAGCCTAACCCTAAAGTCATATCTATCGCACACTTACCTTACGGAGCTATACCACAGATGGGCCAACCATTACACTTCAACATTTCAATTTTCACTATTTTGGATGTTCGGCATTTCCGTCTTTTGTGCAATACATGTCGTTCTTTTCGTATTCGTGATTACGGTCTTTCGATCTGGTAATAGGAACCCTTTGTGTTTACAGCCCCAAAAACATGTTTATATAATGAAAACTACTAGAAAAAAACATACAGAAAAGTACAGAAAACAGTGGATGAAGTAAACTAGTAATGTATAAAAGTGTGCAGGTATGTGTATGAGTGTGCATGAGAGTCCTCCAGTATGGTAGATGGGGGAATTATACCAATACTACATGGTAATAGCGGCATGAAAAAAATGTGTGTTTTGAATTTACCTTATAAATCTCTGGTGTGATGCAATAAATTTAATCAAAGCAGAACTGAGGTTAAAGTAACTAAACATATATATATATATATATATATATATATATATATATATATATATATTTTTTTTTTTTTCACTTCATAATCTCGAAATACTGAAACATCGAATTTCAGTATCTCGAAACTATGAAACCGAATCCACAAAACACCGAAACTAAAAAACCCGAGCCCAAAACAGCGAAATTCAAAACACCAAACAAACCGCATACACGACACCATACATACACCATAACATCACAACATAAACAAAAACTGCACACACACATAAATTATACTCACATAAGCACAGGGGCAAGCCACCCTGCACCCCCCATGTGCAAAAAGCAAATTCACACACGCACATTCTCCAGTCCCTGACACACACATCAAACATATCAACACACACAAACACACTCTAACCCCCACTCAAATCCCTTACAAAACACTCACTTACCTGACAAAACACCTATATCCACACATGGCACTGCGCACCATAAACACACAATCCCGGACATCACGTGGCATAAGGCCATAACCGCGAATTCGATATATTCGAATTCGCAATTATGAACTTTCGCTATTTTAAACATTTGAGTTTATAATCTCGAGATACTGAAATTCGACATTTCAGTATTTCGAGATTATAAACGGCTCCCATTTACATATATATATATATATATATATATATATATATATATATATATATATATATATGGGTTCCATTCACAATTTTGAAATACCAAAATCTCAAGTTTCAGAATCTCGAGTTCAGAATCTCAGGCTCTTGGAATCTCAAAATTGTGACCCCCCCCCCCGAAACACCACCCAACACATGACAAATGTGTATGCAGGGGGCAAGCACCCCTGCACCCCCCACACCCCCTGCAACTTAAATATACCAATTCCAAGATCGCACTACATCAAGGACAAGGGAAATCTCCCGGTCTGCTCTGTATGCCAATCTCCGTTCAGGATTTTGAAGTTTTAAAACTTCGAATATATGATCTTCGATCATATGAGATTCAAAGTTTTAACTTCGAAATTCTGAATGGAACCTCCCTCTCTCTCTCTCTCTATATATATATATATATATATGTATATATATATATTTACACACACTCTACACATTATTTTAATATTAGTTAGTATATTTTTAGTAGATTAAAGTATTCCTCAAAATTTTCCCTAAAAAACCTTTACAGACTGTGTGGCAGCTTATATAAATTCAATACACTCTTAATAGAGCAATACCTGGGTTTCTGAATGCATTTAATTTCAACTGCCAACATAATTCTTTTTTCTCCAACACACCATTGACATCCTTTTCAAACTCATTCATTTCCACACAGTCCAGAATGATAAATTTAAAACCAGAATGTCAGGGATGTTCTAATAAGTGTTTGCATAAGGCATTCCTTTGGCATTTACATCTGATGTCAGAAAGATCACCTGAAAGCCTCCTTTTCAGTTTATTCATAGTCTTATCCACATAAAATGCAGGGCAATTATTACACATGGCTCTATATACAACTTTTTCACTGTTTTAGTTTTATTATGTTTATGTGTTTTTTCTTGATTTTAGTTCTTGTCAAAGACCTGACGAAGGCTGTATTGCATTAGTTAGCCGAAAGCAATTTTAGTTAAAAGTGTTTTTTTGCATATATTTTTATGTATATGTTATGCTTTTCTTAATTCCTGATCTTGAAATGTGGGTTGCAAACAGATACGTAGTGTTTGCCTTAAGCTAGGATTTAACTTGATCTAATCAGTAATAGTGTGTGGGGGTGGGAACTTGCTGTTATAAATATACTTTTACAACCCTGTTTATGTTGTTTGCCATGAATAAGCTGGTTTAAAATAAAACAATATGCATATTTTCCACACCTACTTCTAAGTATATAAAAGCTGATATGTTTAACATTGTTAAAATATTTCTGATTTTTTTGTTACCGAGGATCACTTGTCTGTGATGAATAAAGGCTTGTTGCTTTGAAACACTGCCTGAGTTTCATGATTTTTGGAAATTATTCTGATTGAGCTCATCAACAAAGTTTTAGGACCACTAGTTTCACTGTTTTTATCTGTTTTTTTTTTTATAATAAAATTATAAAATCAAAGATTACTTTTTTGTAAATTGCAGCAGACGCCACATGAGTGCACATAATTTGGACTGACATCTGTTAAAATGTGATTGCATAAACTGCCCTATATCACCAATGAGTGAGAGCTGGTTACAGCATCTAATATCTCCTACCCCTTTTACTCTCTAGCACCAATGCTAGGAGACAACAGTTATCTAGGCACACAACCAGTGTTTGCACTCTTGTATCATGCTAGACCTAACTCATTCATTCTTGCAGATGGTTTTATGGTTAGTACAGAGTGTTCTCCATTTGTCATCAGGAAACAAAATGAAAAAAAACAAGGACCAGCAAGTTATTCACAGGCTAAAGCAGATGTAAGACATATAACTTACAGGTTTGCAGGTCAGAGCAACACTATATAGCCATGGAAAGTCATGTCAGAATGTCTTTCATATAACATAACATTGAATGTCTTCACTTGGATGGTACTGTTTTTGAACTTTGCTATAGAATATTGTAAGGGAAACAGATTAAAGATATACATTACAAAAACTAGCAAAAAACTGTGGAACATATATTTTTAAATGTTGTAGAAACATTTAATTAATTACAAAAGACAAATAAAATTAATCTATGACCTTGAGTGGTTTAGAATTTTGCATAAGTATTTAACAAAAGTTTTATGTTAACTCGTAAAATGTAAAATGCTTGCATGACAATCACAGTGTGTGTGCATAAATAACCACCTTTCCACTTTGTTTAACTTACAGGTACAACGCACAAGACTGGCTCTGCTCCTTCAAAGTAAGTGCATTCTTGCAATATTTCAGAACAGTAATGCAATCCACATATTCAGTCCTAGAAAGGATTCTGTTCTGGGGTTCATTCCTTTCTGTATAGTTTGTTTGTCTGCACACTGAAACGGATTTTGATAATGTGAACATACTAGCACCCCCATGATCACCAGGCTTAAGAGCAATATATTTGTGACTGGCACACTAAATTGCAATCAAAAAGGAATGTGATATAGTGATGGGTTATTTTAAAAGATATTATTTTTTAATAACTACTGCATATAAAACTGCATATAAAATTCACTCTATAGTAATCTGGGATAAGTGGTGTGTCCGCTGTAGTGCAGCGGTTAGCATTGCCTGCCTCACAGCAAGAGGTTCTCAGGTTCGATCCTCGGCTGTGGTGCCTTCTGTGTGGAGTCTGCATGTCCTCCCTGTGGCCACGTGGGTTTCCTCCGGGTGCTCCAGTTTCCTCCCACATCCCAAAGACATGCTGTAGGTGGATTGGTCACTCTAAATTGTCCCTAGGCATGAGTGCGTGCATGTGTGCACCTTCTGTGGAAGGTTGGGTGCCAGGCTGGCAACTCGACACTGTAAAACTCCACTGCCAGTCATGAGCAGACAGGTGATCCACTGTGGTGATCCATAACCGGGAAAAGCCAAAAGGAGAAGAAGTAATCTGGGATAAGTATAGTTGGTCGAAGAAGACCCTTGTGAATCACAATTTATCATGGCCGACTGTGAGAGCTGTCGATCCTGTTTTTTTTCTAGCTTTGGAAGATTTTATGAGGGATCTCATCTTCTTACTAAGACTGGTAAGGAAGTTTTTTGCATCCTGGGATTTTCCACTTTTCTGCAACAGTTTCTTTCTTCTGTTGTATAGTTTGTTTATGGCAGGGGACCACCAGATTGGCTTCCTTTTTTTGGAGGAGAGCGTCTTGGTTCTATTTTGGATGGCACGATTCATGTGGATGTGCTTGTACAGTGCCTCTGTGCAGGATTCAGCAGTTGAACTTTCAGGTCCTATCTGCATGGATGTCATGAAGTTTGTCACTTCTGACTTGACTAGCATGACGTTGGCGTTGGAGAAGTTTTTTTTACGGAGGTTTCCTTTCTGGGGGGTGGAGGTGGGATGTGGATGTCAAGGGTGATTTGCTTATGGTCAGACCTAACCGATGAGGGGGTGACCACTGGTGTGGTGCATCTATCTCCCATGTTGGTAATGACCAGGTCTAGGATATTGGAGCCCCTGGTGGGACAATGGATTAGTTGATCCAGGACATTGGAATTTATGAATTCCAAGAACCGTTGGGAAAAGGTGTTGGTACCTGAGTAGTTTTCCCAGTTAATGGCAGGGTAGTTGAAATCACCCAGTATTAGGGTGGTTGGTTGTATTTTAATATTGTCAAGTATATTTAGAAAGGTGTAGTGAGAATCTTGTGGCATGGTGGGGGATCTGTAGCAAGCTACAATTTGGATTGCAGTCTTACCTAGTGTTAGTTGCACCTGGAGAATTTCAGATGCATTGTGTTGGGTAACTAGCCTGGAGGTGTGAATATTGTTGGTGAATATGGACACTCCTCCATCTTTAGTGTTTAGGTCTTGGTTTGGTGGCCGAAAAGTGTGGTAAGTGTTGTAGCCTGGTATTGCAGGGGTGCTCTCTGGAGCCTTGAACCAGGTCTCAGTTACTGCACAGATATCGATGTTCTCCATTTTTAAGAGTGCCTCAAGAGAGTGCATTTTGAGGTTTAGACTTCTAGCATTGAGTAGCATTACCTTCAGATTTTGCATGCTTGTATCTGTTATGGTGATGGTTTGAACCTTGCCTAAAAAAGGCACTATAGAGATGGTGAGAGCTTCAGCCAGTAACCTGAATCCCAGGGGTGACAGGTGCAGACCACCTCTGGCAAAGCATTGTGGTTTGTCGATCATGTCGTCCCAGGCAGACAAATACTGGATCCCCTTTGAATGACACCAGAAGCTTAGCCAATTGTTGAAGTCAGTCATTTTGTCCTTATACTGTGGTATCATTCTGGGTGAAGGCAGGATGCTACTCAGGGCTAGGGTCATACCTGCTTGGGCCATATGATCTGAGAGCTCTTCCATGTCTCTTTTCATGTAGTCCAGGGAGGTACGTCTCAAGTCATTCACTCCAACATTGACAATGACAGAATCGTTTTTGTACTTGTTGTGGAGTGACTTGAGTGCGTGCGTTATCTGGCAGATCCTGGCACCCGACAGGCAGCTGACTGTACTTTTCCCCTTGTTCAGCCTGGTGAGTGGGACATCAGTGTGCCTGACTATAGAGTCACTTATGACTAAAGTGTTGGGTACATTGTCTTGCCTTAGCGTCTGTTTTTGGTTGGCACACTGGTGTTGTGAGCTATGTGACACTTTGGTTGTGATTGATGTTTCTTTGCGTTTCAGCTTTGGAGGTCCTTGTTGCTTGGGCAGGTTACTGTTAAGGGCTTCCACATATGTGGGTTTAGTGTTGCTATGTGTGGGTGATGATGGTGTGGATTTTGAAGAGCTATGTGTTGCTTGAGGTGTAGTGCAGGTGTTAACCTTCTCTTCTTGACTGTCTAGCACAATCTTGGCTGGAGAGAGCTTTGCTTCCAGTTTGGCTATGCAAGTGCATCTCTTGCAGGTTGTAGTGTTGGGTAGTAGGAGGAGAGGGCTGTCTGTGTACATGAGGCAGTTGCTGCATTGCCCCAGTATGCCCAGATTCACCAGGTAGGCAGGAGAAATCACTGGAAGCTGACCACTGGACATGCCTGTTTAGGTGCTTTTTTGTAAAGTACAAGAGCTGTTTTCCCTTACCTTTGCAAGGTATTTTGCAATTATTGGCTATTTAGTGCCTACAATTAATTTCTCCTTATTAACAAGGAGAGTTGAGTGCTTTTATCAGTTTAAGGCTTTCTAGTTCTTTCAAGCAGGTTCTAGAGCAAGTGCTAGTCAGAGGGGTTCAGATTTTAGTGCTACTACTGAGAAACCAGCTAGTTCTAAGGGAGAATTTGAAGAGCAGACTTTCTGGCACCTGGAATAGTTTAACCGTAGTCCGGAGGTGCTGCAAGATGCAAAAAATGTGCAAACACATGCGTTTTTAAGCCTGAAAATTGAAAGGGATAGAAATCAGCCCAAAATGGCTAAAATTACAATTTCAGAGCTGGAAACCACTCCTCTAGTGTCAGACAGGCAGCACAATGCTCACCACTTTCTTTACATCTGGAGGAATACAGACACACTCTTAGCCATTATGTGCATGCATGTATACACAAGCATTGTTTAGTTTGCATATGCTACAGTAACAGCTGTAATACGTTGCTTGATCCTTGAACCTGACAACAGAAAATTAAATAGATCCTTATAACAATGGATTATAGTTTCATCAGTACTTTGAAGGATTTAGAATTGATAAGAGGCTCTTGAGGCACTAACATTAAAGGGCACATTTTATTAACTATTAGAAACAAACCATAAAGTGTATTTGCACTGTATAGCTGAGCTTTCAGTCCGATACCATCCGATCTCACTGAAAACTATATATACTATGTAAAGCCAAGCATTAACTTGTTTCATAAGACAGTTGAGGATAACAACTTCAGAGGAGTGGAAGCAGATTTATCTGAGATATTACAATGACTATAGACTTTCCAACTTAATGTGGATTGATGGTACCCTGCAAGTGTTAAAATATGTCAGCCAGAAAAAAAAAATACTGTGAACCAATGAGGTGTGAATGCTTTAAAGGAAATGAGCTATACAAGTCAAATTCAAAAAGATTAGGTAAAAAACTGTGGATTGCAATGGATGTTGTAATGTTCATTTTGGAAATTTAAGAGAAAAAACAACTGGTACCTGTCAGACATGATGACCACTCTAGTGGATGGTAATTTGTGGTGGCATCATCTAATCTTTGGAATCTCCTAATATTTATATTTAAATTGCAACCTTTTTTATTCTGGCATCTTAGATGACTCAAAATGAAAACTGCATTTCAGGATTTGCTAATGTTTGTAACTATCTATCTGCTCTCTTGTTCTTTATTGAGGCAGAGGCTACAACTGACAGCCTTACTTCAGCAAATTGCCAAAGTATGTCATTTGATAGTAATGCTTATCATCAAAGAGATTAGTCGGAGGGTGATGGAAAGAAAGAATTATAAGAGATATTTCTTGAGCTGCTTTGTGAAATGTAGTCTCTTTTCAGTTAGTGCTCATGGGAGAATCTACTTTCACAGGGATTCCATATTTTACCTCTTGGAAGACGAGAAGCACACCAGTGGATTGACAGGGTTTATGAGCATTGGAGTGTGATCACCCTGGCTGTGATCATTTATACTGCAAAGAACCTAATGGACTCCAGATATGTTGTAGATATACTAAATGTTTAATAGTCACTTTGCTTCCATACATAATATAATAGTAAATAGATTATTTAATATTCATTGCATTGAAATAGAACATTAAATGTGGAAGTAACTGCTATGTTAATGTGTTATATACAGGTAACTTCAATTCAGTTAGCAGCTTGGGTGTCGGAGTTGGTGCAAAGAAAATTGCCATGCCAAATCCCCAGGGTGGGGGCAGGTTAATATCACAAATATTTATTTAATAAGTGAGTAAATTGATTCCCCATGCATTGAACAACTGTATGAACAGTGGATCAGGATCTTTATTTATTTCTCCTTTCTTGGCAAGGTTAGACCCACTAGGTTAATGACCTCTTTTTTATGAGAGACTTAAGGTGGTGGTATTCATACTGACTAGTGGAAATTTGGCCAGAGCACCAGTGAACTTTTTACACGCTTTTTTCAATGATTGCCATGGGATTTTTTGCACCACTCTGAGGTGCCACCAACCAAGGCTGATAGAACCTCAGTTTAACATCCCATCTGAAGGATGGCACAATCAGGAGTGCAGTACTCCCATATGCTACACTGCAGTAGTGTGGGAAAGAAATGCACAGCCTTCTGAAGACCTTCCAGCACCAAAGGTAAGTGTGGTACCTTTTGATCCATTGACACTGAAGAGGATCTCGAAGTTGCCACGATATAAAAAATTACATTTTGTATTCTTAACCATACTGGTTATGTATTCTGCATCAAAATGAATAGGGGTCCTTGGACTATACATCTGTAACAATACATATATGCCTGTTTTCACTGTATGCATACCACCTGTGCTGTATAACCTTCTGAATATTTAACAACATGTATCCAAGAGCAATTATCCCTTGGACAAAGTCAACAAACTTCTTGCTATAAAGGAATGTCCTCTAAAATGTATATTCTGTGTGCCTAAATTGAATTTTTGCATATTTATGCCTTTGGCCAGGTCATGGCTGAAAAGGTTTTTAAGATCAGCTCACCTACCAAGTTAACAAATAAATAAATAAATAAATACATAAAAATAATTTTTAGGAGCTTAAACATCATTTAACTTTTGCACAAATTCGTATTTCTCCATGGGATTTTCAAAAGGCACATTTCTGGACCGCGCAAGACAGAATTTGATGGCAGTCAAACCCATTAGATTTATAATCTTGCTGTGAGTGCATAATATATGTCCTTCAGTGGCTTGCATTTTTTTGTGGGTGGTGGAGCACTTTTTCATTGCATATCTTTACTGCTATATATGTAATCAGCTTAAAATTTGGGGAATGTAAGAGCCGATACCTACATGCCAATGCTTACAATTTTTGACAGCAAATGGAGCAAAAATAACTGAACTGAACAAATTTCAGTTTGATGTTAAATACAGGGTGAACATTGACAACCGTTGTGCTTACCTGTAACAAATTCATCTGTTCTGGCAAAATTATGCAATCTGTGCTGCTGAGATATGGACTAGTCATTTGTTACAGAAGTTATTTTTTCTGCTTTCATGTACTAACGAATATATTAAAGATACTGAAATCATATAACGTTCATTTTAGTTGTGCTGACACTATTTTATGTGGTTAATACTTGATTTGTTAGCTAGGCCCAATATCATGCACTTTAATAATTCTTTCACAGGTCAAAAAGTGTAAAGTGTCTATCTTTCTCTTTTTTAATTTCAGCCTTTCTGCTGGTCTCAGTGAATGTAAACTGTATGTTTGTCTTTATCACGCATTCCATGAACTGGACCTCAGCCCAGGAATTCTGCAGAACCAGATATACAGATCTAGTTAGTATCTGCAGTCCAGAGGATGAAAGACAGATTTGGCAGAATTTACAGGGCCTCATTGCTGCTGCTGCTGATGATATATTTATAGGACTTCACAAGTCATACAAAGAAACTACCTGGCGCTGGTCTAATGGCAACAACTGCACATACAGTAACTGGGATGTGGAAGAAAAAGAAAAAAATAACACTGATGATTGTGGAGTGATTAGTTTTGCAGTCTCCATGAATTTTACATGGAATAGCAGAGCATGCTCAGATTCATACCACTTCCTTTGTTACAACGGTAAGCTGTTTCCAGTGATAATTGTTTACTGGTAGTCATTGCTTAAAATTATTGTTTCCTTCCTATCTGACATCCTTTTATTATTGTTTATGCATCATTTTTTTGTGATTTTTTGTTGTGTTTACAGTTTCTTCACATTGCTTTTTTGAAACCCATTTAATAAAAATTGTATAAAAATATTAATATTTATACCAATGTTTTTTCATGACTGTTCCCAGTCATAGTGCAAAAGCATAAATAAGGGACAAATAGATAAGGAAGTGAAAATACAGAGGCAAACACTGTTAACATTCCCCTGAAATTAAACAAAAGTCAAAACTCAAAGAAGCAGAACAAGTTACTGTTTTACAGTAAGTATTATTTTTAATTTGTTCATTTGTTAACCAGGTAACTTAACTGGTCATAATGAACCCTTTTAAGATGGGTAAATGCCAAACACACACAGACATATATTGTAACGGGTTCCCTTCACATGGTCGACATTTCAGAATGTCAACATTTATATGGCCGGGACCATATGATTGACATTCGAAATGCAGAAACGGCATCTCCGTACAGTGCAGAATTGGAAGATTTCCATCTTCTTTACTGTAATGCAATCTTAGAGTTGGTATATTTAAGTTCCGGGGGTGTGTGTGTGGGGGGGGGGGGGGTGGAGCAGTGTGAAGGTAAGTTTTTTTGTGTTTTTTATTTTTTATTCTATGATTGACATTTCAAATGTCGATTACATGGTTTCGGCCTTATGAAAGTCAATATTCTGAAATGTCGACCATATGAAGTAGATCCATTGTAACACACTTAGAATAACAAGTCAGTTAGCATGTTTTTGGGAGGAAAGTGGAGTACAAGGAGAAACCCATGCAAACATGAGGAGAACATTCATGCTTTGCACAGCAGTAGCCAGGATTGAACCCCTCTCTGAGGCAAATTATAATCAGTGAGCCACTCTCCAGTTTCATTTAAGTAATTATGCTCTGTCATCTAAGGAATATATATTAAATTTGTCAGCTATTTTTATGACATCCGTGGTTCTCCAGATTAACACATTTTTGTAGTACCTTTTGTAATAATTCCCTGTATACAGTATTATGGTAGAATGCACTATACTCATGGTTCAGAAAAATGCATCTGTCTCTGTAGTCTGTTGTTTGAAGCTTGGTATTATATTTTCAGCTAAGTGTCACTTTCAATTTTTAAATTATTGTGCTTATGTTTGTTCTAATGGAACACACCGCATCATTTTAACTTTCAAGACCTTTATTAACTTCCAGTTGGCCTTGATCCTTGTACAAAATCCTTACAGAATCCATTAACGAATATATAAAGCAATCATTAACAATAACATCATGCTAGATACAATCTTTGAGCCACCAACCTAGAACTCGATTATACAAAACAGCCATCCTTGCACTATGGTGCTTCTCTTACTAATATATTCTCAGTTACCAGCCCCTTCTACTTCATAACATTTTTATTCCCATCTCACAATGCCAAACCACAAATTATAGGAACATTATTCATTATTTTTCTTTGTTCAAAGCAAATTCAAACATAATTATGTAAATAACTGAATGCATTCCTCTTTATTATCCAAAAATCCTCTTATCTTACTTAGCAAAACCATCATCTATACCTTCGAGTACAGTAATCACTTATAATCTGAGCAATACATTTCAAATTGAATCTTAATAGTTAAGCATCAGAGTCATAAGATTTGTTTACACCTTTAATCTTTCTTACAACTAACATCCATAGCCATATTTATAGTTATCTTCTAACTTGCAAATATCATTGACACACCAACATCCAACTTTATAGTTTATGTCAGTTGGTAAGGTGTACAGTCATGTCTTTACAACCTTACAATTTAAACTGCAAATTGCTTTAACATTTCTTTAAATGCTTATTCAGCCTATCTTTAAGCACCAGTCTAATATTTTATCTCTTCCCAATACTCATTTAAATTAGTTTGTTCATCTTTAAATTCTTAATGGATATATTAATCAGTCTTCAGCTATATTTCTATATACAACCCCTATGTCCATGTGCATATTATAATATTCCCTTATATGCAATACATTGTGTAACTATCTTGGGGGGTCATATACTTTAATACTCACCAACTGTCATTAAGTTAAGCATCCTACCCTTGCAATTTTATAAGCTCATACAGTTTTAGGAAACACTTTCAAAACGTAAGACATCCTTTAGCAAACTCTGACAGTATCATTGATCTAATAGTCTATAATAAATCAACCTATTATTTAACTCCTGTTTCTAATGCCATAGAAACCACAAAACCATGAAAGAAGCAAAAAATAACAAAATGACTAAAGCCAGAACCCCCCCACAAATGTTTTTATGTAAACTTTATTAACTCTATCACCTTGGCTAATACAAAGCCTTCAAGGAATATTAAAAATATTGTCAAACAGGAAATTCGAGGGATATTTTAGTTTATAATTATTTTTGTGTACCCCCTTCTACCGTCCCTGTTTCTCTTGGTGCTTTAGGTACATATACTTGTAGACATTGTTGTATCTGCCAGTATGTTGTTAGGACATTTGATTATTTGAATGGGATTTCTTTCTTGCCTTCTAATGTTTATAATTGTGAAGCTGAGGGCATTATTTGTGATCTCAAGTATCCTTGCAATTTGTTTTATATTGGGGAGAGTAAGAGGAAATTCAAGGTGAGATTACAAGAGCATGTGAGAAACATTGGACAAAGTAAGACTGAAAGTCCTACAGCTAATCATTTTGCTCAGTTTCATGACTCAGACCCTAGTGCACTAAAGGTAACAATTTTAGAGAAAGTATCTATGTGTTTTTGTTCAGATAATGCTTACAAAAGAAAACTAATGTATAAAGAAACTATTTTTATTTTAAAATTTAATACTTTTTGTCCCTCAGCTCTTAATTTAGACTGTAATTGGAAAGTGCTTATTTAATTAGTTTAGTATTTTTATTGGATATTTAATTGATGGGTTTATTTTACTATGCTGTTTGACAATGCTTTTAACACTCCTTTAAGGCATTGTATTAGCCGAGGTGATAGAGTTAATAAAGTTTACATAAAAAACATTTTTTGGGGTTCTGGCCTTAGTCATTTTGTTGTTTCTAATACCATATCTACTCATAGTTTGCATTATTCCCATGCAATGAGTGCAAATCATTTTAAACTGTTTCAGATGGCCTCTAGGCTCCATACTTCCAATTGATATCCAAAAGCAGTCCTTAATGACAGAGACCCTCTTTTATAAATCATGTTTACTTTTGTAACATAATTTTTTTAATATTTATAATAAATTGTTTAAATAGAACAAGCAGTTGCTAACAAATGTGCAACATAATATTTGCTTAAATTAACAGTACAAAGTGTGTAATGTGACATCTTGTGAGACATCACTGGTACTCTATCATCAGTGTTTTCTATATTATAATTTGTGGTTCATAAAATAATTTTGTTACTTGTAATACAAGATTTATAATAGTTATCACTATAAATAGCTAATTCCTGTCCCATTCATTGTTAGAAAAAATATTATTATTTTTTTGCATTAACCACATGCTTATATTCTTTATATGAAATAAAAATGAAGAAGGGGGAGGGACTTATTTTCATCATGGTAGCTTTGTCATTGTTAAAGACAGTATATATTACCAACAAATCCTTCTGTATGTTCTTGTATTATTTATTATTTATCATATTCATTAGTATTAAAGTACATCAACAGTAAGTGATCACTGTATATTTTGCTTAAAAAAATCATGTTTTTGCACTGCTGTCATAAATCTTAATCTGAAGCAATGAAATACATTTTAAAAGCTTCTTCTAAACTTCTGCAGGCATTTCCATAGTCTGCAGTCTTGCATGTTTGTTAAAATTGATAGGTGATTCAAAAGTCTCCTAACCAATTTAGTAAGACATTATTAAATGGAAGAAAGTCAAATGGCAATTGTCATCTATATAGGTTAGTAGACAATATTTTATCAGTCTGCAGACTATTACAAGTCTAGCCAATAGCCAAAGGTCATAATCAAACCCTGTATTATTTATCTGTGAAGTTCATAGTTCATATTATAGGTTCATAGATATGTACTAGGTTAGCTGCCACTGGGACAATTTTAAGCATAGTCAACTTCGTTTGGTGAGAATTGAGATCATGTACCTCTTGTCTGTGAGGTAAACACCTTAACCATTATGCTAACCATTATCCCATATATATATATATATATATATATATATATATATATATATATATATATAAAATCCCCTATATATAACAAAGTTCCACTATCTACATATTGGTTTCATGTTTATCACGTTTATGGTGCAACAGTCAAATAAGTCACTCAGTCCAGTCAAGTAAATAATTGAGTCCTTTATGGCTTTTGCCAGCTGCTCTGTGTGTACTAATGAACCCATTCTTTTCTATCATGACCACCTGTTTTCCCATTCATCTTTCACAAGCACAAGACTCATAGAATCATCCATCTTAGTGGACCTGAGCTGTTTCATTTCCTCAGCTTAGACATTGTCTTCATCACACTGGTATACACAATGTGCAAAAGCATCATTTAAAGGAGGAAAGCTGCCGCACCAGGAAAATATCAGTCTGGGACAGGAATGTGATATAAAGGAACTTGAGCATGAGGGAGTGCATGAATATTTGGGAATTAATGAAGGATTGCCAATAAAATATGAACAAATGCAAACAAAACTCAGTAAGGAATATTTTAGAAGACTAAAATTAATACTGAAAATAGCCCTGACATCGACAAACAAAGTCCAAGCTATGAACCAATTTACTCTTCCTGTTCTAATTTACAGTTTTGGATTGATTGACTGGCCCCAAAAGGTATTGGATCAGCTGGACAGAAAAAAAAACAGAAAAAATGCTTCATGCTTACTGAATTACATATAAAAATCAGTGTGTATACCAAGATTATATATTCCTCGTTTTGAAGGAGGTATGGGCCTCCTCAAAATTGATTACATGACTAGATTTGCAATTGTAGAACTGCATACATGTCTGCTGACATCACCAGTTGCAAACACAGTGAAAGTTTTAAAACATGAGGAGAACAAGGTGACTTCCTTGCTTAGTTTAACAGAAGCATATTAGTGTCAAGTGGGAATGGAAATCAAACCAAAAGTAGACACAAATCAGGCAGCAACTGAATGCACCAAAAAAGCAAGAAATGTGTAAAACGCATAAATATAGTTTCAAGTACAGAAAACACCTGGAACAAGCTCATGTTGATCAGGATCTGATGCAGGCATAGTTAAAGAGTGGTGAATTTAAACCAAGAGATGAAAGGTTATTACTAGTGGCCCAGGCTAGTAGACTCTGAACACATTGCTTTGCAAAGTCCATTGAATATGTGGGAGAAACAGACAAATGCAAGTTCTGTAAAACAGAATTGGAAACAGTTGCACACCTTGTTGCTGGTTGTGATATACCAATGGCAGAAGGACTGTATACTGAATGGCATAATAATGTGGGGATTGTGCAAACCTTACAATATTGAAGTAGCTGAAAAGCATTGGAAACATTTGACACAAATCGTTATAAAGAATGGTGAAGTTTATATCACATGGGATCACCCATTACCAACAGTTCAAAAACAGATGCGAGAAAACTAAATATATTAGTACATGAAAGAAAGACAAAAGTAACATTGATAATTGAAATGACTACACCCAGTGATTACAGTGTCTAACTTACAGAGACATACAAAGTCATAAAATGCCACGATTTGCAGGCAGAAATGAAGGCAATGTGGAAGAAGGATACCCAGACATTTCCAATAGTAGGAGCGATGGGTTTCATAAAAGGAATTTAGATATATTACCAATACATGTAACTCCATATGAATTGCTTAAGGAGTTAATTCTGGGCACATTGTGGGTGCTGCGAAGAGCAACTTTGGCTAACATCAAATATCAAAACTCAGTTTCACAAACTTTAATCATACTTTGCCTTAGGAATGGGGTCCAGTCCCATCATGGTATTAGAAACCCAAAAGACTTGGAGAAATTAAACCGGGAGAAACAGTATATACATGTGAAAAATTAAATCATTCCTGTTTTTCTTTTTTGTTATTTTTGGAAAAAAAACACTTTTAGAACCATTGGGAAAGTCAATTTGTATTTAATGTTGTTTCTTCTATGTTCTTTGATCACCTAACAGCAGAAAAATCATGGTCTATAAGATTGGCATGCCATTTACTCTACATCTTTTTCCCAGCTGCCACACTTGATAAAATTATTCAATTTTGTGTCATGATGCAAACTGTAGAATGGTTATACTTTGTTTACCATGTTTTCAGCTAAAGTTAAGCCTGCATGCCCTCTCACCTCCCACTGACTTCAATGTAAATGCAGTCCAGAGTGTCATTTTTTGAGCAACATCCAAAATATCCAGCCAGTCTGTTCCCTTCTCATTTTCAGACACTATGTTCAACAACAAATGCCTTTTCTTTGCCTTATCTTACAGTGCTATCAGATGTTGGTCAATATAAGCTAACTGTCCATATATCTTAACTGCTTTATTATGTATCTCATGCTGTTTTTACCTTATTGGCAACATGACATTATAATGAATATATTGTTCAAGAAAATCTGAATCACCAACTGCACAAACTTCTGTTTTTTTAACATAGCCAACCAACAACCCTATAAATGTCTCAGAGCATGTAAAATGCATTTTAAGATTATCGCAGTATGCTTCATAAAGGGCCTTATTACTGCCTTCTCATTGTCATCACCATTTTGGGTCAGGCTACAATATCTTGCCCCACATCAATCTCTGTTTATTCTTCCAGAATAACCCTTTTCCCTCTTCTCCAAATCTTCTGCAATCATACTATGTAGGACACTTCCACAGACCAGTACCTTCAAGTTTTCTTCAAATAAACAACTTTAAATGCCATAAATAATACTTTTGTAATGTGAAATGAAGTGACCAGGAGACATTCACAAAAACACTTGTGAGGTTCCTCTCCATATTATTTTGAGGCCTTCAATATAATTTTCTCCTGTCCCAACATCTTCAAGGCTTACTGTCTCTCAAGCATTTGTGTAACCTCAAATCAAATGGAGGCCAATTCATTCATCAAGGCACTGTTTACCTATCATGTACAAAGTGTGATGGCAACTTCTCAACACTCCACCACTATGTGAGTGTCACACTGAGTTTGGTTATCTTCATGGGAAGTGCCCTTCCATAAGTAAGTGCATTTTCTTCCAACCTCCTAGGCTGCATGTGTAATTACATCTTGGTCATAATGTGTATGCTACTACCGATGCCCCTCCCCCAAGTAATGCAGCTGTATGAGCCGTAATATGTATTTCATTCTGACTGTGTACCTCCTGTTGCCAGTGATATAATAATTCCCATACATTCCTCTAGTCATCATGAAGACAGTTCTGTAGTGAGTAGTTTAGCTTTCCTATTCACTGTTTCTACCTATTTTTTCTGGAACTGGTAGCAGCATACCTGCAGCATAACCAGGGCATTTTGACTGCATCATAGGTCAGGCAGTGAACATTTTCTTTATAAAATGCATTTATGTAAGAAAAATCCATATCCATTGTAGCTAACTAATGTTACTGTTAATAAATGCTCTACTGTTTCATTGTGAAATGATTATGTGCTGGCCAGATATATAGACAGTTTTCATTATAACTCCCTCAAAAAAGGAATAATTTAATTCTCAAGCATCCAACTAAATGGTAAGGAGTGTACATTTATAGGTAAAGGCACTTACTGAATGAATATTCTGTGACACTCTGGGAAAGAAAAGCAAATCGCTGACAAATATATCATGGTGGTACCTCAGTTCTACATGTTTCAACAGGTCATCAAATTAATCTTTACACCAAAGATATATTACATTGACACACTGATGACAAAGAAAAATATTCTAACACGTGTTTTTAAAAATGCTGATTTTTACTTCACTTGAAATGAAAATGGAAGGCTTGAATTCATTAATTAGCATTTGTTTACCAGGAAAGACTGATTGGGTCATAACAGGCCCCTTTTCAAAGGAGGCCTGTGGAGAAAAGCTCCACAGTTAGCAAATCTTACAAGATATCAAACAATGCAATACAAAGCAAAACAGCAAATGACAGCCATCACATACAAGATACAAAAATTTGTATATAAAGAAAAAAAGAATAAGAAGTGAGATAGATTCTAGAAATCTTTATATTCCACAGAGTTATGTTTTAGTTTTACTAAGTAGCAATGATAGTGATAACTTCCATTAAGTTAACAGACAGATACAATAAAATGTGCAGGGCAGGACATTGACACTAGACAGCAAATTGTTTGATAAGAATTTCTAGGCTGGCTTAGTTATTGGGTCATCTGCTGAAAGTCCAGAAGCTCAGATTCTGCAAGAAAACCAAAAGGACACTGCAGATAGAGGACATATGTATAGAGCTGCAGCAATGTTTAGCCAGAGGAAGATTTAATTGAAGTTTAGTTGTTCTAGAATTAGTTTGCATGCATATGCTTAAATTATTATATTCATAATAAATCATTTTATAGATATAGCTATCATGTTGAACTTTCCTAAGCTGAAACTGATTTTTGGTATGCATTTTTACTTTTTGGTGTCATTTTGTCTCTTTTTATCATATTTGCCATAAATGTAGCTCATTTTAAGAAATCGATTTGTACTTGACTAAAGAGTGCAATGAGATAGTTTTCACTGACTTGGTTGGCTGGGTTGGAGACTTGGCATTTTTTTTATTTCTCAAGACTTACACAAAGCCAGTTGTGTTGCATGCTACAAATCTGTTCACTGTAATGCAGCACATTGTGTGACTGATGTTTTCCTGACATCACATCATAGTCAAAATCATGGCTCAAAACTAATCAGATCCCTCTGGTTGTCAACAGCCTGCTCTGTCTGGGGACAGTAAGGCATTAGTATGAGGTCCCTAGAAATTTGGAAAGTGAGAGGAAATAACTGGCAAACAGCAATACCATCAGCTCAGAGAAATAGCCATTGTGTAGCCAAGCTTCTGCATAGGTAGCATAGAGGAACTATGGTTAGTATTGCTGCTCCACAGTACTTGGTTCACCCATTTATTTCCCACCTGGGCTATCTTCTGTGTGATATTTCCTTCCTCAGTCGTTTTAACTGGGGTCATTAGTTTTTCCACACATCTCAAATACATACAGATAGATGAATTGCTGATCCTCTAAAACTGCCTTTAGATTTGTGTCTTTGTGTGTATGCTTGTGTGTGTGCATGTATATGATGTATGTATTTAAATGTACTTGGTAGTCCTGTAATAGACTGGCATCATATCCAGAAATGGTCTCTGCCTTAGGCAATTAATTGCTGGGAATGAGTAGCCCTGAAACTAGTCCTCTGCAATGAATAATTCAGATTCCTCCATGAAAAACAGGAAAGTTTTCTACTAACTGTTCAGTCCTGTTCCTATCAGCAATCTATTTATGTACCAGCGATGTGTTTGGAACCCAGGTCACTTGTCCCATAGTCAGGGCTGCAACAGCTATGCCAACAGAACTAGAGTTTATTTCTGACTTTGTGCATTTGTATCTCTGCTGGAGATTTCTAAATATAGACTAATATGACTCTATGCAAAGACACCATCTCATATGGATGCAATGGTAATTCATATTAATACAGTTTTGTGGGGGGAGAGGGTTTGGGGGTCGTAAATCACTTTAGCTGTTAACATTTGATACTACCAGCAGAGAACAGTAACAGATGAACTTTATTTTCCTCTCCAAAACAAAACTGAGTTGCACAACCCCTACCAGCCTCCTTACACTTACTTGTGGTGAAATTTCTCAAGTGTCAGTAGCAAATGGGAAAAAAAGACTGTATAATGCTAAATACCGTTTCCCATAGGAGATCATTGTTTGGTGCGGCTTCTAAGTGTACACCAGCAATGATTCATTTCTTTTGAGAGATTCCTCCATTCTTCAAGTTGGTATGTCCATGGAGTTAATACATATAAGTTTGGGGGAGCTTTCCCCCCTGCAAAAAGCAACTAAAAGTGATTTTGCCCTTATATATTTCAGGCATTTTTTTGCATCCTTTCGGATTGTTGGCTTTCAGGAAGTCATAGTAGAACCTTTGCTACCATATCATTTGGACCACAACCTCACTTAGTATTATTTTTAATTAGGAGACAAATATTGTGCTTACCATGTACCTTGGACAGTTGGAAATATTAAAAATGCCTTTAGTTTTGTTTCTTTTTGATGCCATTATTCATTGTACTTTAAACGTCAAGTGTTGTACGTATTACTGGACGTATTTTTCTAAGGTATGGGCTCGATTTCTACATATTATGCTTAGCGTATCAACCACAATGTACATAACTACACCAATTTATGAGTTAATTTGCCTCCTTATTTTGTCAGTATCTTAAAACTGAAATATTGGTACCAAACAGAAGACGCCAACAAGTCTTCATTTTTCATACAAATTTGAAAGTGTGAAGGCATGTTATGAAACATCTTTTTTTTTTTTTTGGAATCTCAGTCATTTCCAGTTTCTTATGACTGATTCAATATTTATTTTTTTAAAAGTTGTAATGGAAAGTGATTTGCAGAATTCCTGTTTATGGTTTGATTGACAGTTCATAATATTTTACAAGTTAGATGGCTTGGCAATCAAAAAGGTACAAAGAATAGATTATGTCTTGGACTACTGTATGCTGAGACTAAGGGAAACAGCATTTTGTCTTTGTTTTGCCCTTATGTTGGATCATTTAAGGGTCGTATTACTCATTACTGGTCATCTTTGAAAAGTCATTTTTTGTTAATTGGAGGAATATGAGATACTTAAGGAGAGCACAAAACACAGACCATGAACTTTCTTCTCTTAGTGCACATAAATTGTGTGAATTTTGCTGTTGCTTTTATTTATTCCAAGATAGAGATAAAGAGGACATCCAGACTCCACTCAAAAGGCATAAACTAGGAATCAAAGGGGAGCACTAAGAACCTTTAGTCAGCAAGGCTAACTGTTGTATCACTGTGCAGGTCAGATTTAAATATTACAAATGTAAACTTTACTTTTCACATACAGGAGTAACATGAGTAGGGATTTAAAAAAATAACGTAGCATGGCTCGGATGACATCAACCGAACTCTCGGGGCTGGTCTTCACAGCCTTGAAATCACTGTGCCAAAAGACCCTTGTTCAGAACTACAAACTTACCTTGGTAAGAAAAAAAATGAAAGCACATTTTGACAATTTATGTTAAAATAAAGCAACAGCAGCATAAAAGGCACTGATGTTAGAAGGATATCCCTGATTTCACAAATTAATTATTCTCATTCAAAAATATACTGAATTGTCTCTGAGAGAGAGAGAGAGAGAGAGAGTCGAAGAGAAATAGACAAACAGAGAAAAACAAATTAAGTGAAGGTGGACAAATTAAGAGCAACAGATTCCCTCTTTTACTGAGTCAGATGCACTATGAAATATCAAAGATATTATCAAGAAATTTCATCTTTTGATTATAAAACTTTTAGCTACTTCCATGCTTTCATGTTCCCACTGGAGCAGATGTACGCAGACAAAAAGCATTTGGCCAATTGTCATTTGGCTTTAGGTGGTTTATATTAATAGCCTGCAGTAAACATGTAAGCAGAATACAACCTAATGACATGAGGAAATTATTTTACCCCTATATGATAACCATTTGAAATGTTAGGATCTGCTAGACTGAGTCCTAAAACACAAAACTGAATGACTGAAACATATACCAAGTCTGAGATGGCTATTTCCCAGAATATCCCCTTTTCTCCAAGGTATCAAGATTTTGGAGTTAGTATATAAAAGTTCAGGGGTACATGTTTATAATTTGCTCTGCTCCCATATTTTTCATATTTTTTTCCATGTGCTAAGTGCTGACATTCCAATAGGGAGGATATAATTATTTCACTAGAATAGGGATATTACCTGTCCCTCTTTTTTGCAGGATAGTCCTGATTTAGGTAGTGTGTCTTGCAAAAAAATATATAAGTGTTTGTAAATGTCCTGATATTTTATGAGAAAAAACACTTCATTTTACAATTTCCTCTAAATGTTGCAGAAAATGTTTTATATTTAAAAGGTCTTAATGTGATATAAAACAATAGAACCAACTAAAATTCTACAACATAGAATTGTTAATATGCTACTAAGGTGAAAATAAGTGATCTGAAGTAGGAGATTCATTTGTCTGCAACCTGTGGGTCATGGATCCGATATCGGATCCGAACCGGCATGGTTTACCAGCTATGGATCCGAGCTCTCAGCTCCTCCCCTCACCCATAATGCCCTGCTCCCCTACATGACCTCAGATCTAGTTTGCCGCGCTGGTGACCAGATTGGACTTCAGAGCTCTTCAGCTAAGTGGTTGTTTTTTCCCTTTAAAGTGCTAAATTTAATATTTTTTAGTTAATTTTGTGTGAAAGTTGTAGGTTCCCCATCCTTATAGCTTAAAGTTTTTAAGTTTTAATAACTTTTATAACTTTTAGTTATCCCTCCCCTCGCTGGTGCGTAGTGTGTGTTTGGGCCTGTGTTTGCTTGGCTAGTTAGCCCTTATTATTGTTTTATTTTTAAAAAAAAAAAAAAAAAGGTAGTAGTAGTATCCTTAGGATGTCTGACCCCCCTAAGGCTTTCTTTTCGAAATGCTCCGAGTGTGGCCATAAGCTTTCTCCTGCTGATGGCCACACTCGGTGCGTTCGATGCCTTGGGGTTGAACACCTCACTTCTGGATGTTCCATTTGTGCAGGGTTCAACCCCAGGGCATTGAAGGAGCGGAGGTCGAAGCTGGTCCTGGCGGGTCTTTTGCCCCCGGACTCGGCTTCGGCTACCGCTCCTTCAGGGGGTACCGTATCTACGGTTCCCTCCTCTCCTGCTCCCCCTCCTCCACCTGGGACTCAACCTCCCTCTAGTGGTTTGGAGGAGAGGGAAGCAAGAAAAAAGGACCGGAGGGAGAAGCACCATAAGCGGCGGGCCGAGACCTCTGTTTCGGCCCCGCCTGCCAAGCGGGCTTCTCCTCTGGCCTCCTTGTCTGCTGGTTCTCCCCCTCCCCGGCTCCAGTCTCCAGTGTGCTTCTCACCGGGACCTGAGGAGGAGGAGACCCGATCTCCGTCGAGGCTATCGAGGAGGCACTCAAGGCCTACCTCGGTAGCCTCGTCGAGATCTACTTACAGTTTATCTGACGCTGATCTGGACTGGATGATGTGAAGGTTCATCCAGGCCCAGATGCAGATGGGAGTGCTCCTGCCTCCCCCCCCCTCTGGGGGGGAGCTCGACCCCTTTCTTTAAACCTATAGCTCCTTCTCTGACCCGCTACCCAGGTTCGGAGCGGTTGGAGCCGAGCAGCTTCGGAGCTGGGGGTGGGTCGGCGCCGATAGTACTGGGTACTTCGGATCCGACCCTGCCCTCAAGTGCTTCGGATCCGACCTCTCGGAGCCTGGATCCGAGCTTCAGATCCGGGGGGATCAGTGCTCCTTCGGTGCCATCGGTGTCGGAGCGCACTGCCCCCTTGGATCCGAGTGCTTCGGTGCCGGCTCCGATCCACTCTTCGGATCTGAGGGGGAGCCGATTATCGGATCCTTTGGTCGAGGTTGGCTCCCCCTCGGCTTTTGATGTAGTGGAGAGGGCCCTGTTGAGGGTATCCGGACCCCGGCACTTGCTTCGGCTCCGTCCCACGCTCCATCTGCACTGGGCCAGGCTTCCACCATCCGGCCACTGGGACAGCCCGCTCCTTTGCCCCAAGTTGTTCCTTTGGAACATGACACCGCTTGCGAGGGGTCCTCGGACAGCCCCCTGAGTATGTCCCTTGCAAGCATACGTGCAAAAGGAGGCACATAGACTCCCCCGAGTCTCTCACAGAAGACACGGATTTGGAGGAAGGGGAAGGCTCCCCAAGATCACCCCCCGAGGATGTCTCCTTTGGAGACATCATGGAAATGCTTCGCATAAGGGGGGGGTGGTCTGCCCCCAAGTCTTCCTCGGATGAGTCCGTGTTCTTGGAGGCATTTGAAGCGGGCCCATCTACCTCTTGGGTGTCCCCTCCTGCCGACCCCCTGGTGGACCTGATTACCACCAGGGCTTAGAAGGAATCGGACACCGTGGAGCCAATCCCAAAAAGGCCAGACCGCATCCTTAGTCCCCCGGCTGACCGTGCCCACTGGAGCAAGGGGCCTCTAGTAGATGCCATGTTGACGGCGGCAGCCACCAAGAGGGAACTTGCTCAGGAGAGTCCCTCAGTCCATCCCCCGAGCAAGGAGTCTTGGATGATGGACCGCTTGGGGAAGCGAATGTTTAGTTCAGCGACCTTTTCAGTGAGGGCGCTGAACTACTTGGCACATGTGATTAGGATGCAGCGCGATCTTATCAAGGAATACGCTGCATCCCCCCCAGAGTCCATGTCGGAGGAGGACAAACTGTTGCACTCCACCCGTATGGCCACTCTCAGGTCCGTGACTAATACCTCTATGCGGTTACTGTCCCATGCTACGGAGGGAGCCGCTAGAGCCGCAGGGGTAGGCCTAGTTACTAGACGACAGGCCTGGCTCCGCCATTGTGATTTCACGGAGCCCTTCAAGGCGTCATTCGCGAACGCTCCCTTCGATGGTTCTGCCCTTTTTGGCAAAACGGTTCGCGATACTTTGACCCAGAGCGAGAAGGACGGGAAGACACTGTCTGCCGTCAGAATCCGCTTCTCGGTGCCCCAGAGGTCCTATTCTAGGAACCAAAAGGGCCAAAAGAAGATGTGGTTCCGGAAGTTGCAGCAGTCCCAACCCGCTCCGGACAACCAGTCCTTCCGTGGCAGAGGAGGACAGGGAGGACGCCGCCCTAGGGGCAGAGGGGCTCCCAGGAACTTCGGGTCCAGAGAACCTTTCTCTGAACGGCCCGTGCAGCAGCCCTGAAGGGTTGCCCGGCTGCTCCACTCTGGAGGCAGTCGGGGGGCGATTCTCGGAGCACCTAGCGGCATGGGAGTCCATAACGTCAGACCGCTGGGTCCTCCGCATCATATCCAGAGGTTACCGCATTCCGTTTCATCACACCCCAAAATTAAAGTCCCTCCCCAATGTTCCACCCGGTCAGTGGGAGGCCGCTTTGGCAGAAATTGGCCATCTGCTGAAGAAAAGAGCCATCCAGCCCGTCCCCCCAGACCAGATCGGATCAGGGTTCTACTCCAGGTTCTTTTTAGTGCCAAAAAAGACGGGGGACCTAAGACCAATTTTAGATCTGTCACTCTTAAACCTGGCAGTTCCCAAGGGGAAGTTCCGAATGGTTACCTTGCAGTCCATTCTCCCCCTTCTGGGAGAAAATCATTGGATGTGCTCTATAGACCTCAAGAACGCGTACTACCACATTCTAATGGACAGACGCTCCAGGAGGTTTCTTCACTTCCGGCTGGGAGCCAGTCACTACCAATTCAGGGTCCTTCCCTTTGGTCTCACTACAGCCCCCAGGGTGTTCACCAAAGTATTAACAGTGGTAGCGGCCCACCTGAGGCTTCAGGGGGTACAGGTCTTCCCATACCTAGATGACTGACTCCTTACCGCCCCAACAAGGCATCTACTGTTATTGGCGCGAGACTCCTTTCTCCATCTAGCTCCCCGCCTGGGCATCACGATAAATGCAGAAAAATCCAACCTAGCCCCTACGCAGCTCATAGATTTTATAGGGGCCAGGTTAGACACGAGACAGTTGAGAGCCTTCCTCACGGCGGACAGAGTTCAGAATCTACAGCTCCAGGTGCGGGCCATCCTCCACTCCAGCTCAGTTCCGGCGGAATTGGTCCTGAGGGCTCTAGGGTCCATGGCAGCAGCGATAGCTCTTCTACCTCTCGCCAGGCTCAATATGCGGGTCCTTCAATGGACACTCCTAGTTCAGTGGTCTTATCTTGCTTTTCCTATGCATCATCCCATAGCGATCAGCAAGGCTTGCAAGCGGTCCCTCTTGTGGTGGCTCCACTCCCAAGATCTCCACAGAGGCCGCAACTTTTGTGCTTCTTCCCCTCTCGCCACGGTGACCACGGACGCCTCCCGCCTTGGGTGGGGGGGGCATGTTGCAGGCCGGACGGTCCAAGGCACGTGGAACGATTCAGAGACCTTACTGCATATCAATGTTCTAGAGATGAGAGCAGTGCTCTTAGCGTTGCGAGCACTTCAGGCCTTTCTTCCCTTGGGAACTATTGCGATTCAGTCGGACAACATGTCTGTCGTCTGGTATATCAACAAACAGGGGGGAACCAGTTCTTACCCTCTTTGTCGAGAAGCCATGAGAGTGTGGGAATGGGCAATCTCCACCAACCGCTTTCTCATCGCAATGCATATTCCGGGTTGGTCCAACATCCTTGCGGACAAGCTCAGTCGCACCATTCTCTCCCCCTACGAGTGGTCTCTCAATGCTCGAGTATCGAAATGCATCTTCGCACGGTGGGGAACTCTGTGTTGCGATCTTTTTGCGTCTCCCTCAAACACCAAGTGCGACAGTTTTTTCGCTCTAATACCTCCGACCGGAGATACCCCAAGAGACGCTCTGGTGCATGCTTGGCCCCCCGGTCTTCTTTACGCTTACCCTCCTTTGCCTCTGATGCTCCAAGTCCTTCAGAAAGCCTCCCGGTTGGGGTGCAGAATGATTCTCATTGCCCCATTCTGGCCTCGACAGATCTAGTTCCCTTTCCTAAGGTCTCACTCAGTGAATCCACCTTGGATTCTAGATCCCATTCCGGATCTGATATCTCACCCGTCCCATCTACCAACCCCGAATCTGGACAACCTGAAGCTAACTGCTTGGCTGCTCCAGTTCCACTGCTGATCAGGACTCCCGGTATTTCATCTCCCGTTAAGGCCATCCTGGTAGCGGCTCATAAACCATCTACCAGGAAAATTTACCGCAGCAAGTGGAAACGGTTCTCCATTTGGGCAGAGCGGCAAGGTCTAGACCCCTTCACAGTTCCCCTTCCTCTGGTGCTTGACTTCCTAACCACTCTTTTTAATGATGGTGCCAGCAGTTCCACGGTCAAAGTACAACTTGCGGCAATTTCGCACTATCATATTGGTCATGACTCCAGTCCTCTGATGTCTGCCAAATTGTGTAAAATCTTCTTGAAAGGTACTTTTCTTCTTAGGCCCCCCGTAAAGCAAGCGGTTCCTCCATGGGACCTTTCCTTGGTTCTTCAGGCCTTGACCGCTCCCCCCTTCGAACCTGCAGCCACGGTAGATCTGAAATTTTTATCTCTCAAGACAGCCTTTTTAGTGGCCATTACTTCAGCCAAGAGAGTTTCGGAACTTCAAGCCTTGTCCATCAAGCCTCCTTACTTGGTCTTTCATCCGGACCGTGTATTCCTCAGGACCAACCCGTCCTTTCTTCCTAAGGTAGCTTCTGAAGCAAATATTAATCAATCCATTAATCTCCCTGTTTTCTTCCCTAAATATCAAAACAAGGGGGAATACAAGCTACATTCCTTAGATGTTCACAGGCAGCTTCGTTTTTATCTGAACAGGACAGCTGGTCATAGGCAATCCGACCAGTTGTTTATTTCTTTTGCTAAATTTAATTTGGGTAAACCAGTTTCCAAAGTCACCTTATCACGCTGGATTTCACAATGCATCTTATTGGCTTATCAAGCTTCTGGGAGGCCCACACCTGAGGGAGTACATGCCCATTCAACCCGGTCAGTTTCTACCTCAGCAACCTTTAAAGCTAGGATTCCTCTGGATGATATTTGTTCAGCAGCCACTTGGGCTTCATCCCATACCTTTATTTCCCACTACAAATTGGATATTACATCTAGAGGTAGAGCATCCTTTGGCTCCGCGGTGCTCCGGAATATCCTTCCATGATGGCCGCCCAAGATTCAGGTATCTGGGGACTCTGTCCCACAGGTTGCAGACAAATGAATCTCCTACTTCAGATTTAGAAGTTATGTACTTACCATAACGTTCCATCTGAGTAGGTGTATTCATTTGTCTGCAACCATCCCGCCCTCCTATCCCCCTGGCCTTGTCAGTTTCCTGCATATTACGTGTTACCCTTTCTAGGGTATTTTGATTTATGGCAAACTTGATCTGAGGTCATGTAGGGAGAGAAGGGCATTATGGGTGAGGGGAGGAGCTGAGAGCTCGGATCCATAGCTGGTAAACCATGCCGGTTCGGATCCGATATCGGATCCATGACCCACAGGTTGCAGACAAATGAATACACCTACTCAGATGGAACATTATGGTAAGTACATAACTTCTAATTTTGCACAATTTAAGGGTATTGTTTGTCTTGCAACATCTCACATTTCAGTAAAAAATGCATCACTTTATACATTTGAAAAGGTGGCATCCCTACCCTACAAACTGCAGCAAAAAGCAGGCTACGCAAGGGAAGGGAGATTAGCATAACATTCTAATCAGAACACAAAGTACATGAACAGTAGAGATACTGGAAATATACAGCAGTGTTGAATTAATATATTAAAGACACCAAACTGAAGAAAAACAAGAAAATCAGATTGTATCAGGGTATAGAATGCAGAAAGGGGAAAGAGCATTGTTTACAATGTGAGAGACTTTAAGCTTGCATTGAATGATGATTTTTTAATAAAATCCTAGAGAGGAAATAAATTATTAAGCAGCCTCAATAAATGTCTTTTCTCTAGCTTTTGAAACAGCTCATATAATGCTGAGAAGTATGCAATTTGTAAATCAAAGATAACATGAATGGATATGTCAGTTCACAACACACAGACATTGGGACACTGTATATCTTTCAATATACAGTAGATAGATAGTGAGAAAAAGTTGCACATACTAAAAGTAACACAGTAATGAAGACCAGCTGACTGTTTAGTAATGTATATACCAGGATGACTATAGTACAACATAAGCTATCCTCTAACAAACACCTTAAAATTTTGGACAGTTTATGCAGCAGTGCAGTCAGAAGTAAAGGGACCAAAATAGCACTGGTAGTAAGTAATTCCATGTTTCAGCATAGTTGATTTCAGGAATTAACATTACAAACAATTGGAACCATTGCAGTATAGCTGACTTCAAGAATTAACTACACAAACAAATAGAATTGCATTCTCATCTTCTGATAGATCCTAGTTCTGCTATGGTCAGTGTTGGATGCATGTTTATGAGCCTGGTTTATAATAAAAGGAAAATAATTTTGACCAAAAGTAAAAAGAATAACTCCCAGAATGTTAGAGCCCTTGTCACTGAAATAAACAACTCAGGATGTTAATAAAATCCACCAAAGCCCAGTTAGAGGCTAAAATAGCTACCTAAGCCAAAAACAATCACAAGGCATTTTTTAGTTATTTTCATAACTTCAAAAGCAAAATATACCTGAAACTAGTTCGCCTCCAGCTATCACACAAGACTAAGTCCTGAAAGTGCTAGCAAAACCTAAAAATGCTGCATTGATGGATTCTGACAATATCCCTGGATGTATCTTATATAGCATGAAGTATAATTTAGCCACACCGGTAACAACACTGTTGAATCTCAGCCTCCATGCAGGTTTTGTACCAAGTGAATAGAGGACATCTACAGTCATTCCCCTGCATAAGGGAGGACCTTCCACAGACCCAGGCAAGTACAAACCCATAGGTCTGACTGGCCTCCTATACAAAACCTTGGAAAGACTTATCATGGAATTAAATAATCAAGAGATAGGGAACCTATAAACACTGAACTCATCTCAATTTGGATTCATCAAGAGCAGGTCATGCTTACTCAACCTAGCTGATTTTTTGAAAGGGTCACCAAAGCAATGGATAGTGGCAGAAAGGTACACATCACATACCTTGACCTGGCCAAAGCTTTTGACACAGTTTCCCACTCAGGCATAGTAGAAAAGCTAAATAAAGTGAGAACAGATCCCTATGTCACCCCCTCTGGATTGCTAACTGCCTCACAGATAGGATGCAGATAATCAAAATAGGGTAAATTACCTCAACAAAGAGACCTGTCACAAGTGGAGTCTCCCATGGTTCTGTGCTGAAACCTCTCGTCTTTGGCATCCACTTAAGGCTCTGTCTGGCTAAGTTTGTAGATAACTGCAAGCTAGGAGCAGTCATTGAATCCCCAAATAACTTAATCATCCTGTAGGAAGGTTTGTCCCAAATAAATAACTGGTGCCAAAATCATGTACTAAAACTAAAAGCCAAAAAATGCATTACTGCATCCTTTGGGAAGTCATCTGCCCCAGAGGACTGCCTTATTAACAATAAGCCCCTAAGACATGACCAAGTTGTTTGGGATTTCGGAACCTATGTGAATACTAGCCTAACTTTTGACCAACATGTGTCTATTGTTGTAAGAAAGTCCTTCTATATTGCAAAGGGATTGTGTCTAGATCTAGGGATGTCATTGTCTCCCTTTACTCAGCCCTCATTAGACCGGTCATTGAATGTAATGCATACTTTGCATGCATCTGTCCAGACATATGCAACAATTGGGATACCCACAGACATACCTTACTAAAAGGCCTAAACAAAATGTCTTACATTGGGCTGACTCAAAGCCCTATCACTATACTTGGTGTCATACAGACTGCTAAGAGGTGACCTGTGTCTGGCATACAAGGCATCAACCAACCCATTACTAATGGATTTACTGCACATCAAGAAGTCAAATGGCATCAGAAATACTTGGGCTAGGGATATAAACCTCTTCTGAAACATCAACTGAACTGTTTGGAGGGACAGGTATATCTTGCAGAGGAAACTGCTGCACCATCCACATAAAACAAAGTTCATTCCTGTCCATATTCAAGTATAACTTAGATCCAGGAATGCCTCCTCTTCTACTAATGGACAGAGGCAGCTCCCAAATGCTTTATCCAATGCATTGGTCCCCTCAATTTATCTATGGTATGATCCCAGTTATTTTCATTAAGGGTAATACATATTTATTGACCACGGGATGGGTAAGGCCAATCTTTAACAAAATGGAATATGTAGTTTTGAGCACAAAAAGGGACATTAGCTAGGTTTAATATGGCTCACAAGGGCAGCTAGCCAAGTACTTACCTATGAACCTGGTCCAAGATCCATCTCACCATTCATCCACACCCCCTTTTCCCATTTTTGGACATGGGGTCAGGGTGTCGCTTCAACAGTGGCAATCATCTAGGTTTACACTGCCAGGTGGCTAGCCCTGTCACAGTAGTTCATCTACACCACACACTCCCTCACACCATGGTCAATTTAGAGTGTCCAATCCACCTAATGCATGTCTTTGGAATGTGGCAGGAAACTGGAGCACATGGAGGAAATCCACACAAACATGCAGACTCCACACAGAAGGCACCCCAGTCACGAATTGAACTGGGGAACCTCTTGCTGGGATGTGATAACACTATCCGGTGCGCCACTGTGCCACCCCATGATCCATGATCAAACCTAAATATTTGGCCTAAGAAATAGCTTTGATGGCAGAGTCAAAGCAGTAATCCAAGAAAGACAAAACACTGACTTTATCCAAAGTGCTAGAACTGAACAGATGTGATTTAGCCTTGGAAGGAATTAGGAGGATTAAAAAGAGACATAGCTCTAGTGTAGAAAGATCTGCTGAAGTTACCTTTATTATGTTTCACGTCTTACTGATGTAAGTGACGCTGCTTCATCTGTTGGCATGTTGAATAGCCTGGACATTATAAGATGAACACATGCACTGAAAGTGAGCAGAAGATGCCTTGAATTCCACATGTTGGGAAGAAATGCCTCCTGCACCTGCTAACATAATAAAACAACCGTGAAGACATTGCATCACATAGTTACACATGGCTGGGGTTGTTAGGACAGTGGGCTGGCTATCCTCACCTGAAGTACTTATGCAGTATTCATTAACTGACATTTTCATTGCTATACTTTCATAAATCTAGTTTTCAAATAGCCAATCCCTACAAGACATACAAAGTATCTTTCAGCAGATAGCCATGACCCTCACGAGGCATGTGCAAAAGTACTCAAGGACTTCATTAGCATGGGGTAAAAAAATGATGTGACAGACCAGTGAACATGCTTCATTGTGGTCAGTAAATAAAACAAGAAAATATGAGATAAGACGAAATGTTTATACTGTCCCAAGGCCATTCTCTCATGGACTGATCTGCCCTTCTTCCTATTGTATACGAACTATAACGTGGGTAAGGCTTTGGGTTAGGTAGTTATTTTTAAGCTGGTTTAGCATTAATTTACATTTCATCTTCTTGTATGCAAACTACCCTACTAGCACTGCTGAAATGGATACTTAAGTTTTACATCTGGCTTTGGACTATTATTAGAAATGTTGTTTTATTGTTAATGCCTGTAGATGTTGTGGTTAAGTTACATTTGAGTTTACTCATATTTCTGTTTTTTTTTTCTATGGCAGAGACTGTCAGTATGTCTCACATGTCTCCACTGACGTTGTCAGTTAAATCAACAAGCCCAGAAACAGACATTAAGGACAGGATGGAAACCACCAGTAAGTTCCAGTGCAAGAGCTGTACATATATGTTAAGGGTAATGGTAGCATAAGCATAACATTTCAGATTCCCATCAGAAGATTGAAGGTGCTTACCTGAGGTCTTAACTGTGTAGCATTTAATAATCCATTTTTCTTAAGTCAGAAAATATAAAATGTAATGTAATCAATTTCTGGATTGTTCTTGACATTTTACACTTCATTCAATGTATTATTTTAATAAACCAGTTTAGTTCTACTAGGCTGATTTTATGGTCTGTTGCTCCTCTAAAATTTAAAAAAACACAGCACTTAAGCCTTTATATTGTAGTAGAGTTAACTTTCTCACAACTTTTGCCACATCCCCTTTAATGAAGTCACATTTGGCACTAGTGAACATGTTAACCTCTTATCAGTCTTAAGGATCTCCTTACAGAGCAAAATATTATTATTTAGTTAATATAATTAAGTTACTGTCTTCAGCTTACACCACTGCTGTTCATATTGCATTAGCAGCACCATTTTGTTATAGCCAAGAGCTGATGGGTACATATATTCACAGCATATTATACAGATGCTTCTTAAACCAGGGAGAAAACTTCATCGACTCATTCCAACAACCACTACCAATGTGCAGAATAAAGCTGTTAGGAAATAGATAAGGAAAAGGAAATTCATACTAATAACATATCAAGCACGTATGACAAAATGCTTTAAACCATAATGTCAAATGTAAAATTGAAGAAAAGACATGATTTACTTCACATGTTCAACACGTTGATCGAATCTATTTATAACAGCAGAAAAGGCAGACATTTCTCCAGATGGAACTCTCTTGCATAATGAAGGGATGCCAGGCTGACAGGTCTATGGTAGATACAACGGTATATATTAACACTACTGGCGGTATCACTGAAGAAAGAAGTTATAGTGGCAGTGGTAAATGTAATGACACTACTCTTCTGGTTACAAAAGGAGAGAAACACAAGCAGAAGTGAAGATTCAAAGACAGATAAACTCAAAACATGGAAATGTTTTTATTAAATGCTAGTAGTTGAACTAATCTGATTAGGTGTTAGGCTGTGGCAAGATGGCTACAAAATTTGAAATGTGACATATGTTTGCTACAGGATGTACGTAGGGTTCCTAGACAGGGTTAGGAAAGGTTAAAATTATTTTTATGGTGCAAAGAATTTTGGTAATCCAGTGATTAGTATTGTTCATGTGATGTTCATGTGATACATCCACAAAAAGCTATATGTTTGGATGTGGATGTGGAATATTAGAAGAATAAGTTGAGATTAATATTTATGCTTATACTATGGCTACTAAAAGGAAACCATTGTGAGAAATAATGGATGTTTTGTTCCACGTTGATTATTATCTTGTGTGGGGAGGGGATTTCAGTTGTGTATTATTGTCAGAAAGGAAGTAAAAAAGGAAGAAGTTTGGAGATACTGATCTTAGTGTGTTTATATATGTTTTGAAACATTTTCAAAGCAATACCATCCTTTGTTACTTCTGGTACTACTTATCACAGAATGTTTCGTCTATAAGAATTTACTTGTTTTTTTCTAGTGGCAGTTTTTTTGAAGGGAGTGTTGATTCTGGAAAATTTATTTTTAGATCATAAAGCATTATGGACATATTGGAAGACTGGAAATTTAGATCAGAGTATTTTGTTTTCTCAGCAGAGATTTGCTATATATGAGTGATTTGTTCAACATTGTGGCACGAATCTTCATTTTACTACATTTTGGAAGGACTATATAGCATTAAGTTTTGCATATAAGTCTTAGAATGGTGGTTGTATTTCTGAAACACAAATTAGTCACTGAATGTAGATGGAATCTTTTTTAGGGGAGAATCAAAGATACGTGTGGTTATGAGGGGTTATTGAGTATGTATAAAGAGGATATTTAATAAGTTTGAGAGCTTACAGTTAAAAGTAGATATTAGTTAGGCTAATGAAAAAATAGTGTGTTGGTTATGTAAAATGAAATACAATAAACAAGGAGACATTAAGGATAATTAACTGATATCTCAACAGAATAAGAGTAAAAGGATTCCAATACTGGAAGACCTTTGTTGGTCATACTGAAATATTATAGGCAGTTGATCTTTGGATTTCAAGTAAATTTCAGAAATGCTGTTTGGTGAAGCCTTTCCTGATAACAGGAGACTCATAGAAAATTAATTAAAGTGACCCGGAGAAACCATTTACTGTATCAGAACTTAAACTACAAATTTGTTCTAAGACTTTTCCTGGCAAAGAGGGAGTCCCTTAATTTTTATAAACAGAAGTGTGGCAGTTAAGTTTATTGCTGAAAATTTATAATGAATGTTTTTGAGGGTGGGGGGTTAAACAGGATTTCAGTGATCAGTGTTATATGTCCTTTTTGACTTTTGTGGGAGGGAACATGATAATGAAAATTTGGGAAATGGGAGGGCACTATCCTTACAGAACTGTGGCTTTAAATTGTTAGCTTATATGTTACAGTGTAGGTTAAAAGTACTGTTAGTGAAGCACTTACCAGCTTCAATGCAAGGAGAAGCAGAGTCTGTTGGGAGCATGGGCGTTTTATGGGTAGTGAAGTATTATAGCAGACGTTCCAGCTCTATTATATATATTAATGATCTTGGTGTAGTCACATTGATGACACCTAATTTCAACGTTTACACAGCTAGGATAGCCTTTTCTAAAACTGTACCAGCACCCAAGAACTTGCTATGTCAATCAATAAGGAATTACAGTATATGCTTATCCTTTAGGAAACTACTCAAGGAACATCTTGCTGGCATTCACAAATGCACATGCCTCTATGATAAGGGTTAATGTTATTTAATCCTTAAACCTAAAGCTGATGTATATATATATATATATATATATATATATATTTATATATTCATATAATATATATATATTCATATAATATATATATAAATATATTCATAATATAAATACATATATAATATATATATTCATATATATATTCATATAATATATATAAATATATATATATACACACACACACACACACACACACACACACACGCACACACACACATGCACATACACAGTAACTTCATCTTGCTATCTATTGTAGCTCTATGAGCATATTAACTGTTACTGCTTTTATAACATTTGTCACCAAATTTACAATACTCTTAATCGCCAAATATTCAACTACACTACCATTTTTATATTTATCATATATTTATGTGATGTAACAAGTTGCACATTCCTTAGCAGTTCGCACAAAATGTATGGGCAGATTACTTTGCAGTTCTTTTCCATTTATATATTAGTGCATATATATTAAAGCTACAAATCTGACACATAAATCGTTTTTAATTTCTGTTTGCATATGCTTTCATGGGTAACCATTTGATAATCTGAGACTCATTAGTACTAACCCTTGAATAACAAGACTGAATGACTGAAAATGTAGACTGACATATATAAAGTCTGAGATTTCCATTTCTCAGAATATTACCTTTACTCCAAAGTATGGAGATTCCAGAGTTAGAATATATAAATTTGTGGGAGAAAAGCTTGCTCCTCACATTGATGGGTGCAGGAAGGCTTTCCATCCTACAAAAAAAAAAAACAGCTTTAAAGGAGAACAATAATCTTCAACATTCACTACTTTCCTGTATTTTTGGACTTTTTTATAATTTTATGCCCCACACTTACAAGCCACAGAATAAGAAGTTTTAGTTTTATTATAATTGTTTGCATTATTTTCATTGTTTGTGTTTTCCTTCTGAACTTGGTTATGACTGTGAGGAGTGTTTGGACCATCTTTTTACCTAGATAACAAATGTAATGATTAAATAAATAAATTGTTCACAGGAAATACATGAATATATAATAAAATTAACAGGAAAACTCAATGTCCAGGTATTTTAAAATTTAAGTATTCATTAATTCATTTTCCTATACCTGCTGTATTCTATTTAGGGTCAAAGTGAGCAGGACCCTTCCCTAGCAAGGAAATGTCTAAGGCACAGATCCAGTCCTAGATATAACACCAGTCCATACAGATTTGCATAGGCAACATACATTTTGTAGCCACACTTAAGGACAATTTTGAAGATGGTCAATTCTCCTACCACCACATCTATGGGATGTGGAAGGAAACCAGACACCTTGACAAAAACGCATGTAAAGATAGGGAGGAGAACCAGACTCCACACAAAATGCACCCCAAGCTAGGAATCAAAGCAGATGACCAAGTACTTTGAGTTAATAAGGCTAACTACTAAATCACTATGCAATCCAGATTTAAATATCAAAAAGGGACATACCAGGTAAACATTATTGTTCACTTACATTAGCAGAAATTTAGAAAGACAGTGTTTAATGTGGCTTAGATAATTTTGTCCAAAATCTCAGGGCTGGACATCACAGTCCTGATGTCCCTGTGCCAAAAGATCTTTTTTCAGAACTACAAACTTCCCATGTTAGAAAAGAGGAAAGTACATTTTGGCTATTTATGGTAAAAAAGAAGCAAACACAGCATCCAAAGCACAGTTACTAGAAGGTTATGCCCTTCCTTCACATATGAATTACTCTTCTTCTTCTTCTTCTTCTTCCTTTTTCGGCTGCTCCCGTTAGGGGTCGCCACAGCAGATCAATTGTTTCCATTTCTTCCTGTCCTCTGCATCTTGCTCTGTCACACCAACCATCTGCATGTCCTCTCTCACCACATCCATAAACCTTATCTTAGGCCTTCCTCTTTTCCTGTTACCTGGCAGCTTCATCCTTGGCATCTTTTTCACAATATACTCAGCATCCCTCCTCAGCACATGTCCAAACCATCATAATCTTGCCTCTCTGGCTTTGTATTCAAACATTCCAACCTGTGCTGACCCTCTAATATACTTATTCCTAATCCTATCCACCCTCGTCGCACCCAGTGCAAATCTTAACATCTTCAACTCTACCACATCAAGCTCTGACTCCTGCCTTTTTGTTAATGCCACTGTCTCCAACCCATATAACATAGCTGGTCTCACTACCCTCTTGTAGACATTCCCTTTTACTCTTACTCCTACTTATCTGTCACAAATCACTCCTGACACTTTTCTCCACCCACTCCATCCTGCCTGTACTCTCTTCTTCACCTCTCTTCCACACTCACCATTACTCTGAACTGTTGATCCCAAGTACTTAAACTCATTCACCTTTGCCACCTCTACTTCCTGTATCCTCACCATTCCTCTATCCTCCCTCTCATTCACACACATATATTCTGTCTTAGTCCTGCTGACCTTCATTCCTCTTCTCTCTAGAGAATATCTCCACCTCTCCAGGATCTCCTCCACCTGTTCCCTACTCTCACTACAGATCACAATGTCATCTGCAAACATCATAGTCCACGGGGACTCCTGTCTGATCTCGTCTGTCAACCTGTCCATCACCATTACTCTCACTAAAAAAAAATTCTGAATTGTGACAGACAGAGAGAGAGGGGTGGCAAAATGAAAGGGGCAAAGAGAAAAATAAATTAGGTGAAGGTGGACAAATTAATAACAAGTTCACTGTAGTTACTGGGTATCTGGGAAGCATTATGAAGTATGAAAGGTATTATCAATAAATTCCATTTCTTGATGAAAAATTTTTTTAGCTACTTCCCATTCAAGTTCCAAATGGGATACATGTACTCAAGACAAACAGCATTTACACATTAGTCATTTGGCAAGCTAACTTTAGGAAGGTTATACTAGTACCTTGCATTAAGCAGGTAAGCACAGTGCAACCTAATAGCATAAGAAAAATGAACATCTACACTACAATAAGACAATTACCTACCCCTGTTTTTGCAGGGCAGTCTTGATTTTGGTATTATAGCCACCCAAAAATGTAAATATCTGTAAATGTCCTGATATTTTATGAGAAAAAAACTTTTTTTAAAATTTTTCTCTAAATTCTGCAGAAAATTTACTATATTTGAAAGGTCTTAATGAGATATAAAACAAAAGAAAGTATCAGTTTCTGCTACTTGCACCCAGAAAAAATAATGAAACTATTTAAATAAATAAATAAATAGATCTCCCTACTGCAGGTAGAGAGGAAGAGATTTATATTGGAAGTCCCTTCCTTTCCATTATGAGCTGTCATTTGCACTTGATTCTGCAAGGGTCTCTCAGTGCAGTGACAGTTTTAACACCTCTGCAATAGTGTGGGGGGAGGGGACTGTCAATTCCCTTTGGACTACAAAAGAAAATCCTGAACAAAGGCCTGGAATTTAGCTACATTTCTGGCTGTAACTGGATAACTTCTAAGTATAGTATAAAACAAGCTGTGAGGCAAACATAAATGAGGGTGAAGAGAGACAGCAAAGAAGCAGTCCTTTAACAGAAGGTATAAAAAAATGACAGTGGCTCATGCAAATCCCATTATATGTGAATGTCTTGGGAGTTCACAGTTACTTCGTTATGTCTGGCATGAGTCATACAAAGCATTATGGGAAAGAGAAAGGGTTGAGGAAGAACAAGATCGCATTGATACAACAAGGCCCATTGGAAGCCATGTTGTGGAAAACAGGTTAAAATTACAAATAAAGTACTTAGAGTGATTTTGGAGTGTTAAAAATAGATCATAAAACAAAGATAGAGTGAAAAAAAACAGATTGTTTTTAATTCTATGGTGGAGTTTTCCTTTAAAGAAACCTGTCCATTTAACCCCATTTCTCCATCTGCATGTAATCTGATGATCCATTTTGTTTCATTCAATTCGATACTATTACGTATGTCCCCTAGCCACTGACTATATGAAATTGTTTCAATAACCATGAATTTGGAAAAGTGATCATTGGAAGTGGTTATAACATGCCTCGCTAAAGCATTGGTTTGACAATGACTCTTAATATGGTACATATATTTCTTAATCCTGTCATTTAGATGCCTATTAGTCTTACCTACATAAAATGATTTGCAAATGACACAATATGCCAAATAGATGATGTTAACCCTATTAAAATTAGCTGATATTCTGAAAGAGTAATTCTTCCCTGTAACTGAATACATAAAATATCCTCTACTGTCGCTACAAGAACAAACATTACAATTTCCACAAGTTGCTGTATAATAATAAACAGATACAGATTGTATATTAGTATTAGCTTTATACCCACATAACATCCTTTTTATAGATTTCTTGTTTTTATAAAGGAAGGTTTCTCTCCAACTATACTTTTTACTATTTTATCTGTGGTGAAAATATTCCAGTGTCAACTGATTTTGACAACCTGTTTAACATTATTAGTATAATATAAAGAGCATTTTAGCCATTCTGATTTCTTCTTATCATATTTAGTTCCTATATCTCTTATTTATTCAGAAAAATATGTTTGGATTCTGGTATTCCTTAGGGGTATAACTTGATTTACAGTATCTATAATATGTTTCTCATCATAACCTCTATCTATAAAACTCTTAGTATGTTTATCTAATTCTTCATGAAAGATATTATCATCAGCACTGAGCCTGGAAACCCTTATTCCTTACCCTTTAAGAACATTAGTAAAAACATGCATGGGATGCATGCTCTGTCTATTTAACAGTGTACCTGTTCTAAAGACTTAAACCTTGCCTGTGATATAAATATGTATCCCTGAGACTACCCCTTCTTTGGAACAGGATCCCCATCTATGTGAAGGAGAGTTCCTCATTAACCCAATTCAAGTGTAACATGGTCAACTGGATGAGGAACAGGAAATTAATTCCTGGTTTGGCACCTATGTCTCAAACAGGTACAGACAGCCTGTAAATGGTTCATCTCCCAGGCCCCTGCTTATAAATATTTCATCTCCCAAGCCCCTGCTTACACTTATCAAGGGTACAAGAACGTATCAGAGGTTTGGGGTACATGACTAGGCTTAAAAAGCCCTTGTGGTCTAGTAAGTCTAGTAAACAGCTATGAACTTATGAATTTATATAGTGCTGAAAACAAAAGGGGCACACATTGCCATTGATATAGCACTATTCCTTATGTAAGGCATACTGTATACTAAGAGAGAGAGAGAGAGAGATGGGTACAGATCATGGGTGGAGGAAGTGGATAATGTAAGTGACTGACTGAGTGAGTATGTGTGTCTGTGTGTGTGTGTGTGTGTGTGTGTGTGTGTGTGTGTGTGTGTGTGTTGTGTCCTAATAATGGACCTTGAAAAATACCCCAGATAAATCTATTTGATATGCTGTTTATAATATGATTAGTTTGTATATGCAGTGTATTGCACTCTCACTAATTTATGTACACTTTAACAGCAACAACAGACTCCTCTGAATACTCATTTAAGTAGTTTCAGTTACAGCAGTGCATCAATACTCCCCATCATTATAGTTTTGTCAGCAGTACTCACCAAAAATAAAATCAGATAACTTAAAAGCTGGCCAGATAAAACTGCACTCCAACTAGCTTGTTATTCCACAGAAAACAAGATCTAAAAATTACTTTTTTGAATTATATATGGCTATTTGGGAAGGTAGTTTTACAAGGAAAAGCAGAACCTTTTTTATATTATAACAAAGAACTGTGAATAACGACATATGATATATGCATATACAAAACTACACTACATGATGGTTGCACACGTTGTCTTATAAGTGGCAAATCCAACTCCACCGTAGTATAAAACTTTAGTACTCACATATTCGATTTACAGTTTTTCTGTTATTATGTTTTTTTTGCATGAATATTCACTGTGGAAAAAACAAAACATACAAAAGCTGTATGAAGTTCTTTCTTACTTTGTTTCCAGATTTTAAGAAAAGTAAAAACTAAAGGGTCACTGCAAATTAAAACACCCCTGATTTTGCATCAAGTAAGAATCTGAATAGTTTCTGTGCTAGTATTGTTTATTTATTTGTCTGTTTATTTATTTATTTACTCTTTGTTGACCAGCTGAGTCTCACTAGGCCAGTGTTCTCTTTTTAGAGAAGACCCACGGTGGTATTCACACTGACTAGGGGAAATTTGCCAGGGCACAGGAAACTTTTTCTACTCGTTTTGGCAGGTGCAAGGAGCTGTAGGCAACATGGTAACAGAAAGCCTGGAATCTGAGTGTGATGGAGCTGTTAGAGAACAGCAGCCGAATGAAGTTGTATGTGCAATTTTACAAGGTGGTGGTCTTAACACACAACAGTTAATAGATTTATATGTACAAAGTGCTGATGGGTATAATCCTGGAGTAGTTCCGAAAATGATATTACTATACTTTAATCACAATCAGCAGGTGAAGGTTCATTGAGGGATGCTGTTTCAGCTGTTCCAGGCATGTCTAAATCTGATAAACTGCAAGTTGCAGCAAAGGGAAATGTAGTCTTGTTCCTTTGCTGAGGTGGTATGCAGACAGCACACTATGGGTGGATGACTGGGTCAGTCTGTTTCTCTGGATCAAGGCCATTTTTTGTTTCATTTTAGATATACAGGAGGTAAACTCCAATGGCAGATACAGGCTTTTGTCTGAAATTATTTCAGATTTGGGTGTTACAACTTCATAGGTGGGCACTCATTTTCATTGTTCTGTGGAAAATATTTATGATATCAGCTTGGAATCATAAGATGCACTGCTGTACATATTAAATACTTTTGGAGCTAACTCCAAGATAGTGCCATGGTCATGCTTTCAAGTGTAAGACTTGTATCTCAATATATATAGAAAACCTATGGAAACTGAGAATGAACTGATGCTCGAGTTTGTGCAGGAAAAATGTACCTCAATATGTCAGAGATATATTATCACAACTATTACTCTTGGTGAATGTACCTCAACATGTCAGAGATATATTATCACAACTATTTCTCATGGTGAATGTCCCTCAACATGTCAGAGATATATTATCACAGCTATTGCTCGTGATGAATGTACCTCAACATGTCAGAGATATATTATCATAACTATTGCTCGTGGTGAATGTACCTCAACATGTCAAAGATATATTATCACAACTATTTCTCATGGTGAATGTACCTCAACATGTCAGAGATATATTATCACAACTATTGCTCGTGGTGAATGTACCTCAACATGTCAGAGATATATTATCACAACTACTGCTCGTGGCGAAAGCACCTCAACATGTCAGAGATATATTATCATAACTATTGCTCGTGGTGAATGTACCTCAACATGTCAAAGATATATTATCACAACTATTGCTCATGGAGAATGTACCACAACATGTCAGAGATATATTATCACAACAATTGCTCGTGGTGAATGTACCTCAACATGTCAGAGATATATTATCACAACTATTGCTAGTGGTGAATGTACCTCAACATGTCAGAGATATATTATCACAACAATTGCTCTTGGTGAATGTACCTCAACATGTCAGAGATATATTATCACAACTATTGCTCTTGTTGAATGTACTTCAACATGTCACAGATATATTATCACAAACATGGGGTCACAATGTTCAACACCAGAGGTATACCCATTATTGGTGAGATCAGATCATAAACTAATCTCACTGGAAGTCCACATCCCGCCCCCACCCCAGATAAAAAAGACCACAGTGAAGAACTTCTCAAAAGCCGACTTCACACTCCTAAAGACTGGTGTGGTCTCTTTCAAGGCCCCCGAGCCAGCGGAAACCATTACTCAATCCGCTGAATCACTTACAAATGCCTTCTACCAGCACCTCCAGGACTGCATGGATCAGGCAATCCCAAACAAAACAAAGACTCTTTGTACCAAAGACAAGCGTCCAGTCTGGTGGACCCCAGCCATAAACAAGCTTTACAACAAAAGGAAGAAGCTACTACAAGATAGAGCAAAATCCATAAAAGGGAAGACACCCTTGATCATTATAAGTAAAAAACTGAGATCTCTCATAAAAGCATCCAAGGCAAATTTTGAGAGAAAAATCGCTAAGGACTCAAAAGACAATCATAAGGCCTTTTTTAGCTATGTTAGAAACCTGGGAGGAAACTCCCAGATATGCTCAGAATTAGTGCAAAATGATGTAAAAATCACGGAACCTACAGACATTGCCAACATACTGGCTGATAGGTTCAGTGCAAATTTCTCCCCCAAAAGGAGAGATATCTATACCAGAGGATTGTAGTCCCCCAAACATCTCAAATGCTCAGGTGAGAACTGCTCTCTCCAAGGTGAAAAACACAGCATCCATGGGACCAGATGGTGTCCCCGGTTGTGTGCTCCACGAACTCAATGAGGAATTAAACCCGCAGTTAGGGCAGCTGTTTAATCTTAGTCTCACCTCAGGATACGTACCCAAGGAGTGGCGTACGGCAACGGTGGTCCCACTTCACAAAGGAGGTGCCTCCACCGACCCCGGAAACTACCGTCCCATCAGCTTGACAAGCCTGGTCTGCAAAGCTATGGAGAGGATCATAATGGAACTCATAAATAAAGACATAGGGGACTTGCAGACTTTGGATCCAACCCAGTTTGGCTTTGTCAAGGGCAGATCATGCCTTTTAAACTTGGTTGACTTTTTCAAAACAGTCACCAAGGCCATTGACGAGGGCAAGGCAGTCCACACAGCCTACCTTGACCTGGCAAAGGCTTTCGACACAATACCCCACTCGGGTATCATTGAAAAACTCACCAGCCTAAACGTAAACCCATACGTCACAAGATGGGTTGCAAACTGGCTAAGTGACAGAACCCACAGGGTCAGAGTTGCTGGTGCCATGTCAGACTCCAAGCCTGTCACAAGTGGTGTCCCACAGGGCTCAGTCCTGGGCCCACTCTTGTTCGGCATCTACTTTTCAGAGGTACAGGCAAACACAGGAGGATTATGGCTGACAAAATTTGCAGATGACTGCAAACTGGGCACCATAGTTGAAAACCCATCTGACACAGACATCCTTCAGAAGGGTCTCATAGAAACGGATAACTGGTGCCAGAGCCATGGCCTAAAGTTAAACACCAAAAAATGCATAGTCATTCCCTTCGGGAAAACAAGGTTACCCCTAGTTACCATATAGGTGGCAATCCACTAAGCACAGAAGAGGTTATCAGGGATCTGGGGACCCAGGTTGACAGTAACCTTTCGTTTGACACTCACGTTGCCAAAGTAGTTAGAAAGACCTTCTACATTGCCCGCCTGATCATGAAGGGTTTCACATCTAGATCAAGGGAGGTCATCATTCCCCTGTACTCGTCACTCATCAGACCAATGATTGAGTACAATGCCCCATTCAGAATGTATCTGACCCGACACCTGCAGCAATTGGAAAGGCCCCAAAAGTTCCTCACCAAAAGGATAAAGGGTCTCAAAAATATGTCTTATGCTGCCTGACTGAAGGAACTCCAGCTCTATTCAGTCGCTTAACGTCTGCTCAGAGGCAACCTGTGCCTGACATACAAGGCCATGTCCAACCCGGATTTAATGAACATGCTTCACCTCAAAAAATCTAAATCCATCAGAACTACAAGGGCAAGAGACTTAAACCTCGAGACGGCTATTAATAGGACGTGCTGGAGGGACAGATTCATCACCCAGAGACTCCCTATGCTGTGGAACAAAATCCCGGTTCATGTGAGGCAGAGCACCTCGCTGGCCTTGTTCAAGAGAAATCTTGACCAATGGATGGGAGATCACAGGTATACCCCAGGGATAACCTCAGTGTCACTGCTTGACAGAGGCACAGCAAAATAATGGGCATAGTATCCTTCAAACTAAAGGGGTGGCGAAAGCCACAAAACTCTGGGCTAGGCTTATAAATGCCGTAGGGCAGATAGCCTAGTATGAACCTATGAACCTATAAACTATTGCTCGTGGTGAATGTACCTCAACATGTCAGAGATATATTATCACAACTATTGCTCTTGGTGAATGTACCTCAACATGTCAGAGATATATTATCACAACTATTGCTCGTGGTGAATGTTCCTCAACCTGTCAGAGATATATTATCACAACTACTACTTGTGGCGAATGTTCCTCAACATGTCAGAGATATATTATCACAACTATTGCTTGTGGTGAATGTTCCTCAACATGTCAGAGATATATTATCACAGTTATTGCTCTTGGTGAATGTACCTCAACATGTCAGAGATATATTATCACAGCTATTGCTCAAAGTGAATGTACCTCAACATGTCAGAGATATATTATCACAACTATTGCTTGTGGTGAATGTACCTCAACATGTCAGAGATATATTATCACAACTATTGCTCATGGTGAATGTTCCTCAACATGTCAGAGATATATTATCAAAACTATTGCTCGTGGTGAATGTTCCTCAACACGTCAGAGATATATTATCACAACTATTGCTTATGGTGAATGTTCCTCAACATTTCAGAGATATATTATCACAACTATTGCTTGTGGTGAATGTTCCTCAACATGTCAGAGATATATTATCACAGTTATTGCTCTTGCTGAATGTACCTCAGCATGTCAGAGATATATTATCACAGCTATTGCTCATGGTGAATGTACCTCAACATGTCAGAGATACATCACAACTATTGCTCGTGGTGAATGTTCCTCAACTTGTCAGAGATATATTATCACAACTATTGCTTGTGGTGAATGTTTCTCAACATGTCAGAGATATATTATCACAGCAATTGCTCGTGGTAAATGTACCTCAACATTTCAGAGATATATTATCACAACTATTGCTCATGGTGAATGTGCCTCAACATGTCTGAGATATATTTTCACATCTATTGCTCTTGGTGAATGTACCTCAACATGTCAGAGATATATTATCACAACTATTGCTTGTGGTGAATGTACCTCAACATGTCAGAGATATATCCCAACTATTGCTCATGGTGAATGTACCTCAACATGTCAGAGATATATTATCACAACTATTGCTCTTGGTGAATGTACCTCAACATGTCAGAGATATATTATCACAACTATTGCTCATGGTGAATGTACCTCAACATGTCAGAGATATATTATCACAACTATTGCTCATGGTGAATGTTCCTCAACATGACAGAGATATATTATCAAAACTATTGCTCATGGTGAATGTTCCTGAACATGTCAGAGATATATCACAACTACTGCTCGTGGTGAATGTACCTTAACATGTCAGAGATATATTATCACAACTATTGCTCATGGTGAATGTACCTCAACATGTCAGAGATACATTATCACAACTATTGCTCATGGTGAATGTACCTCAACATGTCAGAGATATATTATCACAACTATTGCTCATGGTGAATGTTCCTCAACATGACAGAGATATATTACCAAAACTATTGCGCATGGTGAATGTTCCTGAACATGTCAGAGATATATCACAACTATTGCTCGTGGTGAATGTACCTCAACATGTCAGAAATATATTATCACAACTATTGCTCATGGTGAATGTACCTCAACATGTCAGAGATATATTATCACAACTATTGCTCATGGTGAATGTGGAAGATACCCGCAGTGGTGGTGCTGTGGTAGCGTTGTCACCTCACAATAAGACGATGTCTGGTTTGATTCTCAGCTAGAGCGTCTTCTGCATGGAGACTTGCGTGAATGGGCATACCTTCGTGTAAGGTTGTGCATTAGGGCTGGTAACTCGGCACGTAAAAATCAACTACCAATCATTAGCGGACCGGAGTTCCGCTGTGGCGACCCCTAACCAGGAAAAGCCGAAAGACTCAACTCAACATTGCTCATGGTGAATGTACCTCAACATGTCAGAGATATATTATCACAACTATTGCTCGTGGTGAATGTTCCTGAACATGTCAGAGATATAATATCACTACTATTCTTAGTGGTGAAAAAAAGAATAACCAAAACTGAGAAATCCAAAAATTGCTCCAGAGTTGAAGAGTTTAAGATGTTAATGGATGAGATTAAATTAACAGATTTGATGGGGGAAACAGCAATAGTATAGTAGGCAATTATCCAGAAAATGGGAATGCTGGCAGTGCGTAAGGACTGCCTCAGGAATCCAATGAGTATAGGGAGAAAAATGATGCCTGAACAAGTGTATCAAAGGATATTCTCAGACCGGGACAAGACCAGTCTACATGGAATAGACAAAGGAGGGTGATGCCTGAACAAGTGTATCAAAGGATAGTCTCAGACTGGGAGAAGACCAGTCTACTTGGAATAGACAAAGGAGGGTGATGCCTGAACAAGTGTATCAAAGGATATTCTCAGACTGGGACAAGACCAGTCTACTTCGAATAGACAAAGGAGGGTGATGCCTGAACAAGTGTATCAAAGGATATTCTCAGACTGGGACAAGACCAGTCTACTTGGAATAGACAAAGGAGGGAAGCAGCAAAACAGGAAGGGGGATATATACATGCAGGATCAAAGAAGGTGGGTTGTCTTTGTTTTCATTTTATACTTTGGGGGTCTCTTTTCTTAGTATGTTATGCTGTATATGTTAAAGCAATACATCATGCAACAAAATTGTATGGGCTATGTGAGCAGAGTATAAAGACTGGAGCCATAGTACAGCAGAATAACTAACAGGATATAACAAATGTAGCTATAGGATAAGATAACAAAGCTTGCTTAATATGGATTTAATATAAGTATATATTAGCAAGTTTGTTTAAGGTGGATATAAACCAGGATGCTGACAAAGCAACTGTGTACCATGCATGCAGATTGCACTAAGAGGAATCTAAAGATATGGGTGTTGCAATAACATTTTGTTGAAACTGAAATAGCTAAAGAACAGTTCACATGTTGACAATAGGCTCACTTTTGCTTGAATAGGAAGTGAGAGTAGAACTTCAGAAACATTGTTCAGTTCATCAACCATTAAAGAAAAATTTGGATGCTATGGGACTGTGGACTGTAGGTTGGTTGGGAAGTATTGAATTAACTGTGGACAATGGTCATGAAAAACATGCTGTTTTATGTGAAAATGAGTACATGTCTGATATGATATGTAGGTCAGCCTTAAACATTGTTTTTTTATGTGGATAAATGGGTTATTTTAGAAGGAATTGTCCTGATTAAATATGATTAGATTGTAGTCAGGCGGGACATAATAAGGACAGTTGTATAAAACAGTGTACCTGCCATGGGAGCATTTTTGGGTAGATTGTCCAAAAATAATTTAGAAATAGTACAAAACAGCATTACTATGGAACTCGATCCAGAAAAAGCAGATATTTCTCCAGATAAAACTCCCTTGCATAATGAGGGAAGGTCATGCTGAGAGGTCTAAGGTGGATACAACAGTAGATATTAATGCTACAGGAGATAGCACTGAATAAAGCAGTTATAGTGGCAGTAGTAAATGTAATGACACTTCTGTTATGGTTACAAAGGTAGAGAAACACAAGAAGTGAAGATTCAAAGACATGGGTAAATATAAAACATGGAATTTTTTTCATTAAATGCTAATAGTTGAACTAATCTGATTAGGTGTTGGGCTGTGGCGAGATGGCTACAAAATTTGAAATGAGTCATATGTTTGCTACATGATGTATGTAGAGTTAGGAAAGATTAGTATTATTTTTAGGGTATAAAGGATTTTGGCAATTTAGTGATTAGTGTTGTTCTTGTTTTGTTCATGTGATTCATCCACATAGAGTTGTATGTTTGGATGTGGATGTAGAATATATGAAGAATAAATGGAGAATATTTAATGTTTATGCTTATACTATGCCTATTAAAAGGACACAATTGTGGAAAATAATGGAGGTTTGGTTTTATGTTAATTATTTTCTTGTGTGGGGAGGGGATTTCAGTTGTTTATTATTGTCAGAAAGGAAATGAAAAAGAAAAAATGGAGATACCGATGTATGTGTGTGTAAAAATCTTTTGAAACATTGTCTACGGTTTCTTGTGCTTTGTTATTTCTGGTACTATTTATCACAGAAATACTTTGTAAGAATTGACTTTGTTTTTTCTAGTGGCACTTTATTTGTAGTGAGTGGTGATTCTGGAAAATGTATTTTCAGATCATAAAGAATTATGGACATGTTTGGAAGCTGGACATTTAAATCAGACTATTTTGTTTTCTCAGCAGAGCTTTGCTATATACGAGCACTTTGTTCAACATTATGATATGAATCTTTATTTCGCTAGGTTTTGGAAGGACTATGTAGCATTAAGTTTTGTATATAAATCTTGGTTAGAATGGTGGTTGTAGCTGAAACACAAGTTGGTGACTGAAAATAGATGGAGTCTTTTTTAGAGGAGAAGCAAAGATATGTGTGGTCAGGAGGGGCTGTTGACTTTGAAGAGATGATATTTAATAAGTTGGAGAAATCGGGGCTGAAAGCAGATGTTAGTAAGTCTAATGAAAACTAACAGTGTTGTGGTTATGTAAGATGAAATACAATAAACAAGGAGTCATTAAGGATATTTTACTGATAGCTCAATATAATAAGAATAAAATATTCAAATTGTGGAGGATCTTTGTTGGCAATACTGAAATATTTCAGGTACTTGATCTTTGCATTTCACATAAATTTTAGAAATGTTCTTTGGTGAAGCCTTTCCTGAAAATATGAGAATCATAGAATATTAAGAAACCATTTACAGTATCAGAACTTGAACTGACAATTCACAGTTTGTTCTATGACTTATCCTTGTGAAGATGACATCCCTTATTTTTATAAACAGAATGGTGGCAGTTAGGTTTATTGATACAAGTGTAAGAAAAGAAATGGAAACAAAATGTAACTATTTCGCTATACTCCATGCAGCTGCCCTGATAGATTACTCTCAAACAGCAGTATAGATTGGATATGCAAAACCAGATCTGACATTTTGTAATGCAGAAGCTTATAATAGTTTTAGACAAGCATTTATTAAAAGATCAGAAAAATCACACTGGTTTGATGGCTACTGTTCTTCAGATGTAATTAGATTGAACAAAGCAGAATCTTTATCATGGTTCGTCGTAAAGCTATAATTCATATCAGACAGCAAACTTGTGCCACTATATATGTCATGAAATGCTCAGCTTCATAGATGTAGGGGATAAAGCCCTCACTATGCCCCTGGTGACCTGAGTTCAACTTGTGGCTCTGGCATCTTCTGGCCCTGGCAGTGGAGGGAGAGGAGTGAAAAATCTGTGCCCACTTGCCTCTGTCAAGGGAAAGGAGTGAGGCAGATGTTCAGGAACATATGAAAGTGCACTAGTTCTCCAATGGACTGGGACAAGACCAGTCTACTTGGAATAGACAAAGGATGCCTGAACAAGTGTATCAAAGGATATTCTCAGACTGGGACAAGACCAGTCTACTTGGAATAGACAAAGGATGCCTGAACAAGTGTATCAAAGGATATTCTCAGACTGGGACAAGACCAGTCTACTTGGAATAGACAAAGGATGCCTGAACAAGTGTATCAAAGGATATTCTCAGACTGGGACAAGACCAGTCTACTTGGAATAGACAAAGGAGGGTGATGCCTGAACAAGTGTATCAAAGGATATTCTCAGACTGGGACAAGACCAGTCTACTTGGAATAGACAAAGGATGCCTGAACAAGTGTATCAAAGGATATTCTCAGACTGGGACAAGACCAGTCTACTTGGAATAGACAAAGGATGCCTGAACAAGTGTATCAAAGGATATTCTCAGACTGGGACAAGACCAGTCTACTTGGAATAGACAAAGGATGCCTGAACAAGTGTATCAAAGGATATTCTCAGACTGGGACAAGACCAGTCTACTTGGAATAGACAAAGGAGGGTGATGCCTGAACAAGTGTATCAAAGGATATTCTCAGACTGGGACAAGACCAGTCTACTTGGAATAGACAAAGGATGCCTGAACAAGTGTATCAAAGGATATTCCCAGACTGGGACAATACCAGTCTACTTGGAATAGACAAAGGAGGGTGATGCCTGAACAAGTGTATCAAAGGATATTCTCAGACTGGGACAAGACCAGTCTACTTGGAATAGACAAAGGAGGGTGATGCCTGAACAAGTGTATCAAAGGATATTCTCAGACTGGGACAATACCAGTCTACTTGGAATAGACAAAGGAGGGTGATGCCTGAACAAGTGTATCAAAGGATAGTCTCAGACTGGGAGAAGACCAGTCTACTTGGAATAGACAAAGGAGGGTGATGCCTGAACAAGTGTATCAAAGCATATTCTCAGACTGGGACAAGACCAGTCTACTTGGAATAGACAAAGGATGCCTGAACAAGTGTATCAAAGGATATTCTCAGACTGGGACAATACCAGTCTACTTGGAATAGACAAAGGAGGGTGATGCCTGAACAAGTGTATCAAAGCATATTCTCAGACTGGGACAAGACCAGTCTACTTGGAATAGACAAAGGATGCCTGAACAAGTGTATCAAAGGATAGTCTCAGACTGGGAGAAGACCAGTCTACTTGGAATAGACAAAGGATGCCTGAACAAGTGTATCAAAGGATATTCTCAGACTGGGACAAGACCAGTCTACTTGGAATAGACAAAGGAGGGTGATGCCTGAACAAGTGTATCAAAGGATAGTCTCAGACTGGGAGAAGACCAGTCTACTTGGAATAGACAAAGGATGCCTGAACAAGTGTATCAAAGGATATTCCCAGACTGGGGCAAGACCAGTCTACTTGGAATAGACAAAGGAGGGTGATGCCTGAACAAGTGTATCAAAGGATATTCTCAGACTGGGACAAGACCAGTCTACTTGGAATAGACAAAGGAGGGTGATGCCTGAACAAGTGTATCAAAGGATATTCTCAGACTGGGACAAGACCAGTCTACTTGGAATAGACAAAGGAGGGATGCAGCAAAACAGGAAGGGGGATATATACATGCAGGATCAAAGAAGGTGGGTTGTCTTTGTTTTCATTTTATACTTTGGGGGTCTCTTTTCTTAGTATGTTATGCTGTATATGTTAAAGCAATACATCATGCAACAAAATTGTATGGGCTATGTGAGCAGAGTATAAAGACTGGAGCCATAGTACAGCAGAATAACTAACAGGATATAACAAATGTAGCTATAGGATAAGATAACAAAGCTTGCTTAATATGGATTTAATATAAGTATATGTTAGCAAGTTTGTTTAAGGTGGATATAAACCAGGATACCGACAAAGCAACTGTGTACCATGCATGCAGATTGCACTAAGAGGAATCTAAAGATATGGGTGTTGCAATAACATTTTGTTGAAACTGAAATAGCTATAGAACAGTTCACATGTTGACAAGAGGCTCACTTTTGCTTGAATAGGAAGTGAGAGTAGAACTTCAGAAACATTGTTCAGTTCATCAACCATTAAAGAAAAATTTGGATTCTATGGGACTGTAGGTTGGGAGGGAAGTATTGAATTAGCTGTGGACAATGGTAATGAAAAACATGCTGTTTTATGTGAAAATGAGTACATGTCTGATATGATATGTAGGTCAGCCTTAAACATTGTTTTTTTATGTGGATAAATGGGTTATTTTAGAAGGAATTGTCCTGATTAAATATGATTAGATTGTAGTCAGGCGGGACATAATAAGGACAGTTGTATAAAACAGTGTACCTGCCATGGGAGCATTTTTGGGTAGATTGTCCAAAAATAATTTAGAAATAGTACAAAACAGCATTACTATGGAACTCGATCCAGAAAAAGCAGATATTTCTCCAGATAAAACTCCCTTGTATAATGAGGGAAGGTCATGCTGAGAGGTCTAAGGTGGATACAACAGTAGATATTAATGCTACAGGAGATAGCACTGAATAAAGCAGTTATAGTGGCAGTAGTAAATGTAATGACACATCTGTTATGGTTACAAAGGTAGAGAAACACAAGAAGTGAAGATTCAAAGACATGGGTAAATATAAAACATGGAATTTTTTCATTAAATGCTAATAGTTGAACTAATCTGATTAGGTGTTGGGCTGTGGCGAGATGGCTACAAAATTTGAAATGAGTCATATGTTTGCTACATGATGTATGTAGAGTTAGGAAAGATTAGTATTATTTTTAGGGTATAAAGGATTTTGGCAATTTAGTGATTAGTGTTGTTCTTGTTTTGTTCATGTGATTCATCCACATAGAGTTGTATGTTTGGATGTGGATGTAGAATATATGAAGAATAAATGGAGAATATTTAATGTTTATGCTTATACTATGCCTATTAAAAGGACACAATTGTGGAAAATAATGGAGGTTTGGTTTTATGTTAATTATTTTCTTGTGTGGGGAGGGGTTTCAGTTGTTTATTATTGTCAGAAAGGAAATGAAAAAGAAAAAATGGAGATACCGATGTATGTGTGTGTAAAAATATTTTGAAACATTGTCTACGGTTTCTTGTGCTTTGTTATTTCTGGTACTATTTATCACAGAAATACTTTGTAAGAATTGACTTTGTTTTTTCTAGTGGCACTTTATTTGTAGTGAGTGGTGATTCTGGAAAATGTATTTTCAGATCATAAAGAATTATGGACATGTTTGGAAGCTGGACATTTAAATCAGAGTATTTTGTTTTCTCAGCAGAGCTTTGCTATATACGAGCACTTTGTTCAACATTATGATATGAATCTTTATTTCGCTAGGTTTTGGAAGGACTATGTAGCATTAAGTTTTGTATATAAATCTTGGTTAGAATGGTGGTTGTAGCTGAAACACAAGTTGGTGACTGAAAATAGATGGAGTCTTTTTTAGAGGAGAAGCAAAGATATGTGTGGTCAGGAGGGGCTGTTGACTTTGAAGAGATGATATTTAATAAGTTGGAGAAATCGGGGCTGAAAGCAGATGTTAGTAAGTCTAATGAAAACTAACAGTGTTGTAGTTATGTAAGATGAAATACAATATACAAGGAGTCATTAAGGATATTTTACTGATAGCTCAATATAATAAGAATAAAATATTCAAATTGTGGAGGATCTTTGTTGGTAATACTGAAATATTTCAGGTACTTGATCTTTGCATTTCACATAAATTTTAGAAATGTTCTTTGGTGAAGCCTTTCCTGAAAATATGAGAATCATCGAATATTAAAAAACCATTTACAGTATCAGAACTTGAACTGACAATTCACAAAGTTTGTTCTATGACTTATCCTTGTGAAGATGGCATCCCTTATTTTTATAAACAGAATGGTGGCAGTTAGGTTTATTGGTACAAGTGTAAGAAAAGAAATGGAAACAAAATGTAACTATTTCGCTATACTCCATGCAGCTGCCCTGATAGATTACTCTCAAACAGCAGTATAGATTGGATATGCAAAACCAGATCTGACATTTTGTAATGCAGAAGCTTATAATAGTTTTAGACAAGCATTTATTAAAAGATCAGAAAAATCACACTGGTTTGATGGCTACTGTTCTTCAGATGTAATTAGATTGAACAAAGCAGAATCTTTATCATGGTTAGTCGTAAAGCCATAATTCATATCAGACAGCAAACTTGTGCCACTATATATGTCATGAAATGCTCAGCTTCATAGGTGTAGGGGATAAAGCCCTCACTATGCCCCTGGTGACCTGAGTTCAACTTGTGGCTCTGGCATCTTCTGGCCCTGGCAGTGGAGGGAGAGGAGTGAAAAATCTGTGTCCACTTGCCTCTGTCAAGGGAAAGGAGTGAGGCAGATGTTCAGGAACATATGAAAGTGCACTAGTTCTCCAATGGACTGGGACAAGACCAGTCTACTGGGAATAGACAAAGGATGCCTGAACAAGTGTATCAAAGGATATTCTCAGACTGGGACAAGACCAGTCTACTTGGAATAGACAAAGGATGCCTGAACAAGTGTATCAAAGGATATTTTCAGACTGGGACAAGACCAGTCTACTTGGAATAGACAAAGGAGGGTGATGCCTGAACAAGTGTATCAAAGGATAGTCTCAGACTGGGAGAAGACCAGTCTACTTGGAATAGACAAAGGAGGGTGATGCCTGAACAAGTGTATCAAAGGATATTCTCAGACTGGGACAAGACCAGTCTACTTGGAATAGACAAAGGAGGGTGATGCCTGAACAAGTGTATCAAAGGATATTCTCAGACTGGGACAAGACCAGTCTACTTGGAATAGACAAAGGATGCCTGAACAAGTGTATCAAAGGATATTCCCAGACTGGGACAATACCAGTCTACTTGGAATAGACAAAGGAGGGTGATGCCTGAACAAGTGTATCAAAGCATATTCTCAGACTGGGACAAGACCAGTCTACTTGGACTAGACAAAGGAGGGTGATGCCTGAACAAGTGTATCAAAGGATATTCTCAGACTGGGACAAGACCAGTCTACTTGGAATAGACAAAGGAGGGATGCAGCAAAACAGGAATGCGGATATATACATGCAGGATCAAAGAAGGTGGGTTGTCTTTGTTTTCATTTTATACTTTGGGGATCTCTTTTCTTAGTATGTTATGCTGTATATGTTAAAGCAATACATCATGCAACAAAATTGTATGGGCTATGTGAGCAGAGTATAAAGACTGGAGCCATAGTACAGCAGAATAACTAACAGGATATAACAAATGTAGCTATAGGATATGACAACAAAGCTTGCTTAATATGGATTTAATATAAGTATATGTTAGCAAGTTTGTTTAAGGTGGATATAAACCAGGATACCGACAAAGCAACTGTGTACCATGCATGCAGATTGCACTAAGAGGAATCTAAAGATATGGGTGTTGCAATAACATTTTGCTGAAACTGAAATAGCTATAGAACAGTTCACATGTTGACAAGAGGCTCACTTTTGCTTGAACAGGAAGTGAGAGTAGAACTTCAGAAACATTGTTCAGTTCATCAACCATTAAAGAAAAATTTGGATTTTATGGGACTGTGGACTGTAGGTTGGGAGGGAAGTATTGAATTAGCTGTGGACAATGGTAATGAAAAACATGCTGTTTTATGTGAAAATGAGTACATGTCTGATATGATATGTAGGTCAGCCTTAAACATTGTTTTTTATGTGGATAAATTGGTTATTTTAGAAGGAATTGTCCTGATTAAATATGATTAGATTGTAGTTAGGCGGGACATAATAAGGACAGTTGTATAAAATAGTGTACCTGCCATGGGAGCATTTTTGGGTAGATTGTCCAAAAATAATTTAGAAATAGTACAAAACAGCATTACTATGGAACTCGATCCAGAAAAAGCAGACATTTCTCCAGATGAAACTCCCTTGCATAATGAGGGAAGGTCATGCTGAGAGGTCTAAGGTGGATACAACAGTAGATATTAATGCTACAGGAGATAGCACTGAAGAAAGCAGTTATAGTGGCAGTAGTAAATGTAATGACACTTCTGTTATGGTTACAAAGGTAGAGAAACACAATAAGTGAAGATTCAAAGACATGGGTAAATATAAAACATGGAATTTATTTCATTAAATGCTAATAGTTGAACTAATCTGATTAGGTGTTGGGCTGTGGCGAGATGGCTACAAAATTTGAAATGAGTCATATGTTTGCTACATGATGTATGTAGAGTTAGGAAAGATTAGTATTATTTTTAGGGTATAAAGGATTTTGGTAATTTAGTGATCAGAGTTGTTCTTGTTTTGTTCATGTGATTCATCCACATAGAGTTGGATGTTTGGATGTGGATGTAGAATATATGAAGAATAAATGGAGAATATTTAATGTTTATGCTTATACTATGCCTATTAAAAGGAAACAATTGTGGAAAATAATGGAGGTTTGGTTTTATGTTAATTATTTTCTTGTGTGGGGAGGGGATTTCAGTTGTTTATTACTGTCAGAAAGGAAATGAAAAAGAAAAAAAATGAAGATACCGATGTATGTGTGTGTAAAAATGTTTTGAAACATTGTCTACGGTTTCTTGTGCTTTGTTTTTTCTGGTACTATTTATCACAGAAATACTTTGTAAGAATTGACTTTGTTTTTTCTAGTGGCACTTTATTTGTAGTGAGTGGTGATTCTGGAAAATGTATTATCAGATCATAAAGAATTATGGTCATGTTTGGAAGCTGGACATTTAAATCAGAGTATTTTGTTTTCTCAGCAGAGCTTTGCTATATACGAGCACTTTGTTTAACATTATGATATGAATCTTTATTTCGCTAGATTTTGTAAGGACTATGTAGCATTAAGTTTTGTATATAAATCTTGGTTAGACCATGACTATACTATAGAAAAGCAAATTCTTGAATGTCAAAAAGATTTAATTTTGCTTCATCAAAATAATCTATCTTTAGCTGAACAAAAGTTACTTGCTTCATATTCAGAATGGACCCAGGTTCCCTCTAAACTACTAGCTAGAATTATTAAAATTAATTTTGACAGACCAAAAATCTCATCTTTGTCTTATAAGAATAGATTATATAACACGGATGAAGAAATTATTCAGCTCTTTACTTCTCTTTTTACTGATTTATATTCAAAGTCTTCTAATTTTAGTAATGATAATTACATAAAAACCCTCTTAAATTCTCTGCATTTACCTAAACTAAATGATAACCAACAAAGTTTACTTTCTGCTCCTATATCCTTACAAGAAATCTCGGATTCAATTGATAATCTTAAATCTGGTAAATCTCCTGGTCCTGACGGTTTCACTCCGGAATTTTTCAAAACTTTTAAATTGGTAATTCTTCCCTTTCTTTTCAAAGTATATAACCATATAAGAGTTAATGATATCTCAGATATTCATTGGAATACTTCTAAAACTATCTTAATTCTGAAAAGTAATAAAGAAAAATCTGACCCAGCTAATTATAGACCCATTTCTTTAATAAATGTAGATATTAAGATTTTATCATCTATTTTGGCTAATAGATTGAAACGGATTTTACCCTCAATTATTTCTCAAGATCAATCTGGTTTTATGTCCCGCAGACATGCCTGGGACAATACACTGTCCTTAGAGTCTATCATTCATCTTATTAAAAAAGACACAAACCCAATATATGCTCTGATCATTGATGCATCAAATGCTTTTGACAAAGTCTGTTGGAACTTTCTCTTTCAGACTATGTCTTGTTTCAATATTCCTTTATTCTTCATAAACTTTTTAAAAGTATTATACAAAGATATGTTTACTAGACTTTACATTAATGGTCACTTTTCTCCTCCTATAAAGATTACTAGAGGAACAAGACAAGGCTGTCCATTGTCTCCCTTTCTTTTTAATATTTATTTAGAACCTTTGTTGTTATATATTATTCAAAATACTTTTCACAATGTCCCTAGAATTCTTAACACCAAAATTTATTTCTCAGCCTTTGCTGATGACCTAATAATTTACTTTCAAACTCCACTATCTGATTATAGAAAAATAACTAACTCTATTGATTACTTCTCTTCTGTTTCGAACTATCTTTTAAATTCCTCTAAAACCTATATATTTCCTTTAAATCATTTAGTACATAAAACATTTCTGTTTTCAGATCATCAATTTCAGTTTACTTATAATATAAAATATTTAGGTATCAACTTAGAACACAATAATAAATCTTCTTTTCAAAATAACATATATAAAATTTGGAATTTAATATTATCTGATATAAACAGATGAGAACATCTAAATCTTTCACTTTTATCAAAGGCTGCCATAATTAAAATGAACATTTTGCCTAAATTCCTTTACCAATTTATGTCGTCTGACCAGATAATTCCGAAATCTTTCTTTGAGTCTGTAAACAAAGTTTTAGCTAAATTTGTATGGTTCCCCAAATCCGTTAGAATTTCATATTCCAGATTATCAATTTCTAAGGACAAGGGTGGTCTGGGTCTTCCTAACCTACATCTCTATTATTTGATTGTTTCATCTAACAAACTTTTCACCATATCTAATTCCAAGAATATTTCTCATATAAATCATTCTTTATGGATAAAAATATGGTATAATTACATCATTTCAAAAAATATAAACCCAGAAGCTGTTCCTTTTATCTCTTTAGACACCATATCTACCAAAAATTTATCCATCTTTATTAAGCAAAAGATTAAAGCTTTTCAAACTTTACTTAAATTGTGCAATTTAGATAAGATTTTTCATTTTATCCAACCAATTCATCTAAACCCAAATATAATGATTGATAACAAACCTTTTAACTTAACAAAATATCCTCTAATAAAAAATTTTAAAGTTGGAGATATTTTGAAACATCTTGACTTATCTTTACCTGATTGGCGTAAGATGTTGAAAGTTAATTGGAACTATTCGCCAATTCTTCGTCAATTAAGAGTAATAATTAAAAATAAGTTTTTATGTATAGACCCCATAGAACATCAAATGAATAATCTCAACACAGTTATCAAAATACTATCTTCATCAGATAAAATGCTTTCAAATTCCTACAAGTTGATAAAGAGCTTAATGATGGAACACAATTGTCTTTTATCTAATGTATGGTTGAATTATAATTCTCAGTTATCTGAGTCTCAGAAACTTTTGGCTATCAGACATATAAAGGAATTTATCCCTTTCAAAAAACTATTATACACACAATTAATGATTAATAATGATGTCTATTATACCCCATATAAATTAAATAAATTCAACCCAAACAAATCTTCATCATGCTCATGTTGCTATCACCCCCAAGCAGATCTTCTCCACATTTTGTGGTATTGTCATTTTTCTCATAGATTATGGACCTCTTTGAAAGTCAGACTGCAGAGAATGGGGTACCATAAGTCTACATTGTCCTGGGAATTTGCCATTCTTCATATTCCATTAATTCATCTTTCAAAATCAGATACTCATGTTATCATCTTTATTTGCTCCTTATTAAAACTTTACATAACACAAAATTGGCTTGATCGCACCAAACTAAATTGGACTACTTTTCAAAAAATGGCTTATTCATATATTGATGCTCAAAGGAACATAGTTAGAAGTCCAAAAAAAAGGCATTAAAGAACTTAGTATTAGAAAAAGTGTTAAATATTATCAATAGTTAATACCATCAATTCTTTTATTGTTTCATGACGGTACTTTTTTTATTTTTTTCTATCTTTTCAGGATGCCTAACCTGTATATAGTGTATATATTTTGTAATGTTTTATTATCATTGTTATATGTAAACTCTCCTGAATGATTGTTTTTTTTTAGAGTTGCAATATCCTTATTCAATTCTATTTTTCATGTACAAAACTCCTAAATGTCTGGTTTTATATACTTAATAAAAAATTTATTGAGAAAAAAAAAATCTTGGTTAGAATGGTGGTTGTAGCTGAAACACAAGATGGTGACTGAAAATAGATGGAGTCTTTTTTAGATGAGAAGCAAAGATATGTGTGGTCAGGAGGGGCTGTTGACTTTGAAGATATGATATTTAATAAGTTGGAGAAATCAGGGCTGAAAGCAGATGTTAAGAAGTCTAATGAAAACTAAGTGTTGTGGTTATGTAAGATGAAATACAATAAACAAGGAGTCATTAAGGATATTTTACTGATACCTCAATATAATAAGAATAAAATATTCAAATTGTGGAGGATCTTTGTTGGTAATACTGAAAGATTTCAGTACTTGATCTTTGCATTTCACATAAATTTTAGAAATGTTCTTTGGTGAAGCCTTTCCTGAAAATATGAGAATTATTGAATATTAAGAAACCATTTACAGTATCAGAACTTGAACTGACAATTCACAAAGTTTGTTCTATGACTTATCCTTGTGAAGATGGCATCCCTTATTTTTATAAACAGAATGGTGGCAGTTAGGTTTATTGGTACAAGTGTAAGAAAAGAAATGGAAACAAAATGTAACTATTTCGCTATACTCCATGCAGCTGCCCTGATAGATTACTCTCAAACAGCAGTATAGATTGGATATGCAAAACCAGATCTGACATTTTGTAATGCAGAAGCTTATAATAGTTTTAGACAAGCATTTATTAAAAGATCAGAAAAATCACACTGGTTTGATGGCTACTGTTCTTCAGATGTAATTAGATTGAACAAAGCAGAATCTTTATCATGGTTAGTCGTAAAGCCATAATTCATATCAGACAGCAAACTTGTGCCACTATATATGTCGTGAAATGCTCAGCTTCATAGGTGTAGGGGATAAAGCCCTCACTATGCCCCTGGTGACCTGAGTTCAACTTGTGGCTCTGGCATCTTCTGGCCCTGGCAGTGGAGGGAGAGGAGTGAAAAATCTGTGCCCACTTGCCTCTGTCAACAGAAAGGAGTGAGGCAGATGTTCAGGAACACATGAAAATGCACTAGTTCTCCAATGGAGACTGGATTCATGTGCACAATGTACTCCTGTTAGCAATATGGGCCATTTGTAGGGGTAGGCCAGACATGGCAGTGTATGGCAGACCTGCACTGTGTCCACTGTATGCCCTCCTTCAGAGTTTATTAGGCACACATGGTGAAATTAGGACTTAAGCAATGAAAGCCCCATCTATCCATGCAGATGATGGTTCTACTCCTTGTTTGCATATTCTTTGCCCCAGGAATGATTGAAAAAGTAGTACAGCTCCCACCAGTGGAACAAATGGATTATTAGGACAGATTGGTGGGACCTGATGATAAGTAGAGGATGGAAAAATTAGATTTAAAAAATAAGCTATGAGCTAGAACTATCCATATCTTGGTGGAAGTAACATAAGCATTCTTTCAGCCTATAGTTGGTTAACATGCTGATTGGTGTGATATAAAGGGGTGATACAGTACAAACATCATTTGTTTTTATTGTTACATTGCCTGACTTCAAAGACATTTGACTTATGATGTATATGGTTGGGGTAGACATAATAATTGCAATATGAAGGAATATTATTGGTAACTTAAGTACATGGGGGCCTTATCTTGCCTGACTTTATCAGTGACATTTTATTTTCTAAAACCATTTCACATAGAACTAAACTGAATAGACAGTGTAAGAAGGCAGTGTTACAGATTTTGATTCTTTCTGTGAAAGTAGCAGAGATTAGCCCTTTAGAGGTGATGGTCAAAACATTAATCCTAGCATCAACCTCAATGGCAAGAAAGAGAAAACAGAAGACAGCTTGCTTACCTAAATAGTTAATCACAAGGGAAGATTGTTTTTGTCTAAAGTGGCCTGGGATTGGATATACTGCTTTTGTAGTAGAATGGACATTTTTTTCATTAGTTCCTTAACTTACAGCATGTGCTTTCAGTAACTTACCTGCTCATAAGTTCTGTACTAGAAGCAGCAAATCATAAATGACATTACTATGGGGAAGCCTGTTTTTTCATTCCAAGTTGTCTCCCACACTGAAGTTCGAGAACAGAGTGCATTTGCCATAGTGCTTACAAAGGAGCTCCAAGATAATGACATGTTTTTACAAATCAGAAGTGTATTTGGTGGAAACTAGTTGTTCAAATCTGACATGTTGAATAGCATTGATATTATAAGATGGACACATGCACTGGAAGTGAAACAGATGACTTCTACATGTTGGGAAAGAAATGCTCCCTGCACCTACTAATGTAAAATAACAACTGTGAAGAATTTCAATATGGTCAGGAAATATAAAAAAAAAATAAGATGACAAATTTCTAACTATTCCAAGGCCATTCTCTGATCTGTGCTTCATTTTACTAAAGGTAAAGTATAATCTGAGTAAGACTCTGGGTTGGATATTTAGATAATTAGTCTTTTATTAAATCTGGTTTAGCATGTATTTGCATTTCATCTTATTGTAAGCAAAGTACCTTGGACTGCTGACCTGGATAATTATGTTTTACATCAGGCTTATGAATACTATTAAAATTTTGTTTCATTGTGAATGTCGGTAAATGCTGTGGTTGATTTATGTTCGAATTTACTTATATTGCTGTTTTGTTTCTTTGGTAGAGACTGTCAGTGTGTCTTACATGTCTCTAGTGACAGAGTCAGTTGAATCAACAAGCCCAGAAACAGATGTTAAGGACAGCATGGAAACCACCAGTAAGTTCTAGCACAAGAGCTATACATATATATATATATATATATATATATACACACACACACACACACATATATATATATATATATATACACACACACACACACACACACACATATATATATATATATATATACACACACACACACATATATATATATATATATATATACACACACACACACACACACATATATATATATATATATATATATATATATATACACACACACACACACACACACATATATATATATATATATATATATATATATACACACACACACACACACACACACACACATATATATATATATATATATATATATATATATATATATATATATATATATATACACACACACACACATATATATATATATATATATATATATTAAGGGTAATGCTAACATAACCATAACATTTCAGATTTTCCATCACAAGGCTGAAGGTGCTTACTTGAGATTTTGACTGTGTAGAATTTAATAATATACTTTTCTTATGCCAGAAAATATTAAATGTAATTTGCTAGATTTCTGGGTTGTTGTTGACATGTTTATGCTTCTTTAATGTATTGTTTTAATAAATCAGTTTAGTTCTACACTGATGATTTTATGGTCTCTTGCTCCTTTGAAATTAAAAAAAATATAGCAATTAAGTCTTTATATCATACTAGAGTTAACTTTCCCTCAGTTCTTGTCACTTCTTTGCTGAACTCAGATTTGGCACTACTGAACCTATTAACCCTTTATCAGTCTTAAGTACCCCCTTACAGACTAAAATATTATTATTTATTTAACATAATTAATGTACTATCTTCAGATAACATCACTGCTGTTCATACTGCATAACTAGAAATATTTTGCTATATTCAAGAGTCGATGCCTCATTGCAACTGCCATTGTGCAGAATAAAGCTAATAGGAAAAGAGATAAGGAAAGGGAACTCTTGGACTAATAATTCATTCACATATCAAGCATCGACCATAAACAGAAGAAGAGATGTGATTTACTTCATATGTACAACAAGGTGATCATTTCTATTTATAACAGCTTAATTTAAAGCCAGTTATTACTAATACTAAAAATAATCATGGGATACTTTATAATGTGGACATAGCATTATAGTGTGCAAATGGAAAAATACGAGGGGGGGTTTCCACAACATCCTGCCTAAGTGTGCTGGCAGTGATTTTTCCATATATAGCTCAGTTATCATCCTCACACCATCTGGCACATACAGTCTTAGCTCATGGCAGCCTTATTTTTAGACTAGTAACTACAGGGGAATTGGTCATTAAGAAGAATGTTGATGTGCTCCAGGTGTATCCATCACAGCAACATGGATAGTGGGATTTTCATCTTAGCAAGCTTCAGGTTTAAGGATTGCATTTCACTAATGTTTTTCATAATTTTATAAATATCTGATTCAGTGAGGGATTATTCTCTTCCATGTTCTTATAATAGTTTTTAGCTGCTAAAAGGAAAATCAGGAGTACTTGGACTTTATATTTGGACCTCCATGAAATATACTATATATTATCCTTAGTAAGAATAACTCTGGACCGAAAGACAGTTTTCCCTGCCACCAAGGTTGCGTCCTTTCTTACACTGTGGAAATGACTAAAGGGTGAGGTATTTTCATAAGAAATTCCACAAAGTTCATGGTCAGAACTGCAAACATCTCCAGTAGTCTGCTGTGGTATTAGGAAACATTCCTGCAAATCTAATATGATAAGAAAATATTTCTGGAAGCATTATCAGACAAAGAATCTATAATAAAAGAACATAGCAGTTAGACATGGAGTGTGATAATGAAATTAATATGGCAGTCCTGTAGTATATCATCTGACATATCCCAAAGACCTTCAAAGTGAAGCTAGTGAGCATAAAATTTGAGCCCATATAACTTGAAAGACTTTGAAAATAATTCCTTTGTTGTCTGAGCCAACTTAACCTGTTTAAGCAAAGATAAGACAGGGATCTTATTCATTTCCAGTTTCTTATGATTGATTCAATATTTATTTTTTAAAAGTTGTAATGGAAAGTGATTTGCAGAATTCCTGTTTATGGTTTGATTGACAGTTCATAATATTTTACAAGTTAGATGGCTTGGCAATCAAAAAGGTACAAAGAATAGATTATGTCTTGGACTACTGTATGCTGAGACTAAGGGAAACAGCATTTTGTCTTTGTTTTGCCCTTATGTTGGATCATTTAAGGATCGTATTACTCATTACTAGTCATCTTTGAATAGTCATTTTTTGTTAATTGGAGGAATATGAGATACTTAAGGAGAGCACAAAATACAGATCATGAACTTTCTTCTCTTAGTGCACATAAATTGTGTGAATTTTGCTGTTCCCTTTATTTATTCCAAGATAGAGATAAGGACATCCAGACTCCACTCAAAAGGCACAAACGAGGAATCAAAGGGGAGCACTAAGAACCTTTAGTCAGCAAGGCTAACTGTTGTATCACTGTGCAGGTCAGATTTAAATATTACAAATGTAAACTTTACTTTTCACATACAGGAGTAACATGGGTAGGGATTTAGAAAAATAACGTAGCATGGCTCGGATGACATCGACCGAACTCTCGGGGCTGGACTTCACAGCCTTGAAATCACTGTGCCAAAAGACCCTTGTTCAGAACTACAAACTTACCTTGGTAAGAAAAAAAATGAAAGTACATTTTGACAATTTATGTTAAAATAAAGCAACAGCAGCGTAAAAGACACTTATGCTAGAAGGGTATCCCTGATTTCACAAATTAATTATGCTCATTCAAAAATATACTGAATTGTCTGAGAGAGAGAGAGAGAGAGAGAGAGTGTCAAAGAGAAATAGACAAAGAGAGAAAAACAAATTAAGTGAAGGTGGACAAATTAAGAGCAACCGATTCCCTCTTTTACTGAGTCAAATGCACTATGAAATATCAAAGATATTATCAAGAAATTTCATCTTTTGATTATAAAACTTTTAGCTACTTTCATGCTTTCATGTTCCCACTGGAGCAGATGTACGCAGACAAAAAGCATTTGGCCAATTGTCATTTGGCTTTAGGTGGTTTATATTAATAGCCTGCAGTAAACACGTAAGCAGAATACAACCTAATGACATGAGGAAATTATTTTATCTCTGTATGGTAACCATTTGAAATGTTAGGATCTGCTAGATGAGTCCTAAAACACAAAAACTGAATGACTGAAACATATACCAAGTCTGAGATGGCTATTTCCCAGAATATTCCCTTTTCTCCAAGGTATCATGATTTTGGAGTTAGTATATAAACGTTCAGGGGTACATGTTTATAATTTGCTCTGCTCCCATATTTTTCATATTTTTTCCAAGTGTTAAGTGCTGACATTCCAATAGGGAGGATATAATTCTATCTCTAGAATAGGGATATTACCAGTCCCTCTTTTTTGCAGGATAGTCCTGATTTAGGTAGTGTGTCTTGCAAAAAATATATAAGTGTTTGTAAATGTCCTGATATTTTATGAGAAAAAACACTTCATTTTACAATTTCCTCTAAATGTTAAAGAAAATGCTTTATATTTAAAAGGTCTTAATGTGATATAAAACAATAGAATCAACTAAAATTCTACAACATAGAATTGTTAATATGCTACTAAGGTGAAAATAACTGTTTTGCACAATTTAAGGGTATTGTTTGTCTTGCAACATCTCACATTTCAGTAAAAAATGCATCACTTTATACATTTGAAAAGGTGGCATCCCTACCCTACAAACTGCAACAAAAAGCAGGCTACGCAAGGGAAGGGAGATTAGCATAACATAGAATAAGTCATAATCAGAACACAAAGTACATGAACAGTATAGATATTGGATGTATACAGCAGTGTTGAATTAATATATTAAAGACACCAAACTGAAGAAAAACAAGAAAATCAGATTGTATCAGGGTATAGAATGCAGAAAGGGGAAAGAGCATTGTTGACAATGTGAGAGACTTTAAGCTTGCATTGAATGATGATTTTTTAATAAAATTCTAGAGAGGAAATAAAGTATTAAGCAGCCTCAACAAATGTATTTTCTCTAGCTTTTGAAACAGCTCATATAATGCTGAGTAGTATGCAATTTGTAAATCAAAGATAACATGAATGGGCATGTCAGTTCACAGCAAACAGACATTGGGACACTGTATATCTTTCAATATACAGTAGATAGATAGTGAGAAAAAGTTGCACATACTAAAAGTAACACAGTAATGAAGACCAGCTGACTGTTTAGTAATGTATATACCAGGATGACTATAGTACAACATAAGCTATCCTCTAACAAACACCTTAAAATTTTGGACAGTTTATGCAGCAGTGCAGTCAGAAGTAAAGGGACCAAAATAGCACTGGTAGTAAGTAATTCAATGTTTCAGCATAGTTGATTTCAGGAATTAACATTACAAACAATTGGAACCATTGCAGTATAGCTGACTTCAAGAATTAACTACACAAACAAATATAATTGCATTCTCATCTTCTGATAGATCCTAGTTCATAACTTCAAAAGCAAGATATACCTGAAACTAGTTCGCCTCCAGCTATCACACAAGACTAAGTCCTGAAAGTGCTACCAAAACCTAAAAATGCTGCATTGATGGATTCTGACAATATCCCTGGATGTATCTTATATAGCATGAAGCATAATTTAGCCACACCGGTAACAACACTGTTGAATCTCAGCCTCCAAGCAGGTTTTGTACCACGTGAATAGAGGACACAATCTCAGCCTCCATGCAGGTTTTGTACCAAGTGAATAGAGGACATCTACAGTCATTCCCCTGCATAAGGGAGGACCTTCCACAGACCCAGGCAAGTACAAACCCATAAGTCTGACTGGCCTCCTATACAAAACCTTGGAAAGACTTATCATGGAATTAAATAATTAAGAGATAGGGAACCTATAAACACTGAACTCATCTCAATTTGGATTCATCAAGAGCAGGTCATGCTTACTCAACCTAGTTGATTTTTTGAAAGGGTCACCAAAGCAATGGATAGTGGCAGAAAGGTACACATCACATACCTTGACCTGGCCAAAGCTTTTGACACAGTTTCCCACTCAGGCATAGTAGAAAAGCTAAATAAAGTGAGAACAGACCCCTATGTCACCCCCTCTGGATTGCTAACTGCCTCACAGATAGGATGCAGATAATTAAAATAGGGCAAATTACCTCAACAAAGAGACCTGTCACAAGTGGAGTCTCCCAGGGTTCTGTGCTGAAACCTGTCATCTTTGGCATCCACTTTTCTGAAGTAAAAGCCAAAACCAAAGGCTCTGTCTGGCTAAGTTTGTAGATAACTGCAAGCTAGGAGCAGTCATTGAATCCCCAAATAACTTAAGCATCCTGCGGGAAGGTTTGTCCCAAATAAATAACTGGTGCCAAAATCCTGTACTAAAACTAAAAGCCAAAAAATGCATTACTGTATCCTTTGAGAAGTCATCTGCCCCAGAGGACTGCCTTATTAACAATAAGCCCCTAAGACATGACCAAGTTGTTTGGGATTTCAGAACCTATGTGAATACTAGCCTAACTTTTGACCAACATGTGTCTATTGTTGTAAGAAAGCCCTTCTATATTGCAAAGGGATTGTGTCTAGATCTAGGGATGTCATTGTCTCCCTTTACTCAGCCCTCATTAGACCAGTCATTGAATGTAATGCTCCCTTTGGCATGCATCTGTCCAGACATATGCCACAACTGGGATACCCACAGACATACCTTACTAAAAGGCCTAAATAAAATGTCTTACATTGGGCTGACTCAAAGCCCTATCACTATACTTGGTGTCATACAGACTGCTAAGTGGTGACCTGTGTCTAACATACAAGGCATCAACTGACCCATTATTAATGGATTTACTGCACATCAGGAAGTCAAATGGCATCAGAAATACTTGGTCTAGGGATCTAAACCTCTTCTGAAACATCAACTGAACAGTTTGGAGGGACAGGTATATCTTGCAGAGGAAACTGCTGCACCATCCACATAAAACAAAGTTCATTCCTGTCCATATTCAAGTATAACTTAGATCCAGGAATGCCTCCTCTTCTACTAATGGACAGAGGCAGCTCCCAAATGCTTTATCCAATGCATGGGTCCCCTCAAATTATCTATGATATAATCTCAGTTATTTTCATTAAGGGTAATACATATTTATTGACCAAAGGATGGATAAGGCCAATCTTTAACAAAATGGAATATGTAATTTTGATCACAAAAAGGGACATTAGCTAGGCTTAATATGGCTCACAAGGGCAGCTAGCCAAGTACTTACCTATGAACCTGGTCCAAGATCCATATCACCATTCATCCACACCCCCTTTTCCCATTTTTGCACATGGGGTCAGAGTGTCACTTCAACAGTGGCAATCATCTAGGTTTACACTGCCAGGTGGCTAGCCCTGTCACAGTAGTTCATCTACACCACACACTCCCTCACACCATGGCCAATTTAGAGTGTCCAATCCACCTAATGCATGTCTTTGGAATGTGGCAGGAAACTGGAGCACATGGAAGAAACCCACACAAACATGCAGACTCCACACAGAAGGCACCCCAGTCGGGAATCGAACTGGGGAACCTCTTGCTGTGAGGTGACACTCTCCGGTGCGCCACTGTGCCGCCCCATGATCCATGATTAAACCTAAATATTTGGCTTAAGAAATAGCTTTGATGGTAGAGTCAAAGCAGTAATCCGAGAAAGACAAAACACTGACTTTATCAAAAGTGCTAGAACTGAACAGATGTGATTTAGCCTTGGAAGGAATTAGGAGGATTAAAAAGAGACATAGCTCTAGTGTAGAAAGATCTGCTGAAGTTACCTTTATTATGTTTCACGTCTTACTGATGTAAGTGACACTGCTTCATCTGTTGGCATGTTGAATAGCCTGGACATTATAAGATGAACACATGCACTGAAAGTGAGCAGAAGATGCCTTGAATTCCTCATGTTGGGAAGAAATGCCTCCTGCACCTGCTAACATAATAAAACAACCGTGAAGACATTGCATCACATAGTTACACATGGCTGGGGGTGTTAGGACAGTGGGCTATCCTCACCTGAAGTACTTATGCAGTATTCATTAACTGACATTTTCATTGCTATACTTTCATAAATCTAGTTTTCAAATAGCCAATCCCTACAAGACATACAAAGTATCTTTTAGCAGATAGCCATGACCCTCACGAGGCATGTGCAAAAGTACTCAAGGTCTTCATTAGCATGGGGTAAAAAAATGATGTGACAGACCAGTGAACATGCTTCATTGTGGTCAGTAAATAAAACAAGAAAATAGGAGATAAGACGAAATGTTTATACTGTCCCAAGGCCATTCTCTCATGGACTGATCTGCCCTTCTTCCTATTGTATACGAACTATAACGTGGGTAAGGCTTTGGGTTAGGTAGTTATTTTTAAGCTGGTTTAGCATTAATTTACATTTCATCTTCTTGTATGCAAACTACCCAACTAGCACTGCTGAAATGGATACTTAAGTTTTACATCTGGCTTTGGACTATTATTAGAAATGTTGTTTTATTGTTAATGCCTGTAGATGTTGTGGTTAAGTTACATTTGAGTTTACTCATATTTCTGTTTTTTTTTCTATGGCAGAGACTGTCAGTATGTCTCACATGTCTCCACTGACGTTGTCAGTTAAATCAACAAGCCCAGAAACAGACATTAAGGACAGGATGGAAACCACCAGTAAGTTCCAGTGCAAGAGCTGTACATATATGTTAAGGGTAATGGTAGCATAACCATAACATTTCAGATTCCCATCAGAAGATTGAAGGTGCTTACCTGAGGTCTTAACTGTGTAGCATTTAATAATCCATTTTTCTTAAGTCAGAAAATATAAAATGTAATGTAATCGATTTCCGGATTGTTCTTGACATTTTATACTTCATTCAATGTATTATTTTAATAAACCAGTTTAGTTCTACTAGACTGATTTTATGGTCTGTTGCTCCTCTGAAATTTTAAAAAACACAGCACTTAAGCCTTTATATTGTAGTAGAGTTAACTTTCTCACAACTTTTGCCACATCCCCTTTAATGAAGTCACATTTGGCACTAGTGAACATACAATTGAAATGGTGCATTGATTAAACTCTTATTTGAAATTAAATCTGATAAAATGTTTTTTTCCAGAGGGCAGCTCATGCCTGCACATCTACACAGTCACTACTTTATGTATATTAACTCTTGATATTGCACAACAGTGGGAAAATGGAAAAAAGTCTAATACGTGTGTTCACTGATTTCGCAGTAAAAAGGTCTTACATGTACTCACCTCCCAGTATACTTGAATGCAACCAAACATATACATTTTTCAACAACGTGTTTCGCGCATACACAAAATCAAGCCTCATAACCTGATATACACCACTAAATAGACTCTTTCTTTATGCAAATGCACAAAATCTCTGATACAATCTCAGCTTAAATAAAAGCACCACGCAGCATGACAATTCGACAAATTCGAAAAGAATCCATGATTCCCATTTTAACAGTGTGCACTACTGAAAAAAACAGTGGCAGCCATCTATACACTACACATGAAAACACACATGCCGCCACCCACAAAAGTTCAGCAAAATATTTATAATTTTTTCTATTTTTTTGACAAACTGATGAAAATAACTGTTTTCTATAAATTGTATCTTAAAATCAGACCTTTTGAATGAATTTGGTAGTTTCCTTTTTTCCCACAGACCTACCTTCCATAAATAAGTATATATTTGTGCAGCACATTAGCGATAGTGAAATATGCTTTTATATTCAGTTGTCTGTGCATTCTTTTACAAACTGGCAAACACAACCATCATACTCATTTTCATAATTTAAACAAACTATAATTCTGAATCATATACAAATAATAGGGGATAAAAGTGCAAAAGCTATTCAGCATGTAACAACCTTCAAAATAACATCTAAATTTCAATATTAGCAATAGTAAATAAGTCAGAAATAATATATTTTGTAGTTCTTTTACCCCAGTACGATATGTTTTTCACTATTTTCCCAGCTGCATGGGTGAACTGCATAATGACTAAATGTGAAATAACTGATTTATCTGATACATCTGCATATGTCTTCTTTTAAATTATTTGCAACTTTGACACTTGTGAGGCTATTTGGGCTTGTCTACTGATGATCAAGGTAGAATTCTTCAAAAACACACAAAAAAAAAAACACAGAGGAACATAACCCTGATCCATGTTTTCCAGAGGAAATCATTTTTGGTGTGATTTCTGTGTGTGCATTGGCAATTTCTAAGTATACACCAGCAATAATTCACATCTCTTGGGAGAATTTTACCTTCTTCAAATCTGGGTGACCATGAAATTGGTATATATAAGTTCATGGGGTGGGGGACAAATAAGGGGCTTGCCTCCTTTCTGCAAGAAACACTTAAAGTTAATCTTTTTCACCCTTCTGTGTTTCGGGCCTTATTTTTCACAGTTTCCAATCCTTGTAATTGTGGAAATTGTCATTTTATAGTTGAACTGGGTATTTGTGGTCACAGACAACTAAAAGAAATAAAAGGTATTTCATCCAGCCTTTGTTTATTTCTGACATCTGTATAGTTATGACACTCTCAGGCTTATACATAAGGGTATGATAAAATGAGAGTTCTACATATTTACAAAATCTAACTCAATAATATCTACTAGTAGATTGAAAATGGAACCACTGCTACTATTACTGGATGTGAATCTCAACCGTTTAGGCAGTGCTTTTCATAAATTTTAAATGACTTCTGATATTTTCTTAATACACTAATAATTCCAATGCATGAAGGGATTCATTTACTTACAATGGACATTGAATTGTTGGCCTCATTCCTTTCTTACAAATCTTAGTAATTTCTCTGTTAAAGACATCTGTGTAACCCATCCCTTTTTGCAAACTCTACAGCAAAATAACTTATTTTGTTTTAGAATAAATATTACAAGCAAATTAAATGTGTTGCATATGAGTGACTATGACCCCCTGCTTTCACCAGTCTGGTGTTGGGCAAATGGGAGGTTGACTTCTTATTTAAAAATAAATGACTTCAATGTGTTAAAAATACACACAGATATTAGTTTTATATGGAGACGTACGGCAAGGTAATTTGAAAGCTTGAACAACACCATAGACGTTTTATACTTCATAGACACCTCATTTAAAGATATATTTTAGAAAACTAGAAAAGATGCAGAGACAGATAAGACAACTGACTATTTTAATTGTAGTATAACTAAAGAATGAAGGGACTAAAACTGTATCCTGTATCATATGAGCAGTTCAGGAAGACATGATATGGTGCAGAAAATATTAAAGGTTCAGAAAGACATGTTGCAAGATACATACATACAGCACATGCTTAAAAGATGGTACAGGGATAATTACTTAGACTCCAATAGAGATGTAAACTTTATCATGAACAGCTCATAAAATGCTAAGTGGACACACTGACCAGTTCAGTGAGGACAGAAAAACTATTTTTACTTTTGCAGGAAGAAAAGCTCCCAAGGCCTCTTTCACTTCCTTAGTTCAATTATTCTAGCACTGAAAACATTGCTCCTCACGTTTGGAAGAATACTCCATTGCAAAGTTTTCCCTGTTTTGGTATTTTAATGAATTCAGTACTTTTAACACTGATGCTTCTAATAAATTCTGAAGGCCTTGCTGGCTGACAATAAGGCTAATCTCAATGTGAAATAAATTATCTCATTTTTAAAAAGGAGTATGGAAATTAGCAAAGCCGGAAATAATTAAAACTGCATTCTGTTATGCACTGGGGACCGGAGGCATATTCTGGCTATATTTGTTTTTGTTACTAGTACAGGCAGTTGAGACAGCACACTGCTGGGATTTATAGGACAGTGGATTTACTTATTTAACTGAAAGTTATCATTTCAAAACAAAGTAAAACTGCAAATCTTTACTGAAAAAACATAAATAGAGGTAAACCAATATTGTTCTCACCAGCTAGAATATGCTTGTTCACTTTGTTAGCACAAATAATTCAGCTGGATACTTTCTAATGACAACTCTGTATCTCTTCAATATACCATGTGTTACATTTTTCTCACCTGTTCATCTTCATACTTATGAAATAAAAAAAGTCAATACTGATTTTTCAGATATGTTAAAATGGCTGCAGCAAAATGGTCAGTGAAACCAAAATGAAAATGCTATTCATTCTCTGTCAGATTTGCTCATAGTTTTAGACCAAGGTTAATCAACAACATGATTTTTTTTATGCATGGGCTATTCTTTTCTGGTTTTCTCATAGAAATATAGCAAACAATCCTTTGGTTAAATACAGTTTAAGGATAAGGGATTCATTATTACTGGAAATAACATCAAGCTGGCTGAAGGTGCTACAACACAGGCCAACTGGTTGTCCACTAGGTACATCAGATAAAATGAAGGATATATTAAAAAATACTGACATTTCTAGTATGACACTGTACAGAGTGTTATGTTCACACATCATGTTCCTTTTATTTAATATTTCTAATGAAATATTTATTTTTAATTGTGTACCTGGAGTTGTTTCTTGCTTACTCAAAATGCGGCACCCTTGCACCTTTATTGTCAAAGCACTTTACTATTAGTTTTCATTTATCATACAGATTAACAGTTCTGCCTAAAGCAGTACAGAATCATGTTCACCTCCTCTTATGGACTGATGTTGGGAAATAAGTAACTATAGTGTGACAGCTGTTTTAGCGTTGTTCTCCCACAAAAATGCACAGTGAATATGTTGGAAAACTTTCATATTTAACGTTAGAGTAAGATCACATAGATTTCACATTATGGCACATTAATATATGTATACCTTTAGTGTGTCCCTTAAGTGCTTTGTAGTGACTGAAACTATACAAATGAACTAAAACTCTAAACTAAAAACTGCCAGCATTTACATCCTAAAATGATAAGTACAGAGATAAGGATATGTTTGGATCCATGCACATTGAGTCAAATAAATCTAGTAAATATTAAAAATAAAACAAATTCATTATGCACAAACACAATATTGCAAACAAATGGAGCATATCAACTCTGAGACCAGAGGTTTCAAATGAGCCTTCTAAATATGATAGTTAAAACTGCTACACAGACCATGTGCATGCATTTTTGCACATTAAAGCATTTAGAACATGTATATTCAATCTCTGCTTCCAAAAAAACACAGGAAATAAAACTGTACAACCCTTCTCAATACTATGTGTTGCACGCGTGGATTCAAAAATGGTAATTTTGTTCTGTCACATAACAGAAGTCCTTTGGTATGTCATTAATTATGGATTTGTGATATGCTAGGAGTGATACAACTGCAGTAGTACAGAGATTAAAGATCAAGCTCTATTGCGTGTTACCTGTTTCCTGTTTTGTAGGTTCAAGTCTTGGCATGGAAACGTCCTCAGCGGGAACTCTGCGAACCACTTGGGTAACAAGCAGTTGGATCAACACAACTTCTGAAAAAGCAAGAAAAGATCAGGTCAGCTCTATAGGAATGACTCCTACAACATCAGGTCAGTTATTTCTAACTTTAAAAAGTGGGACAAAGTAGTTGGAGGTGGATAAATGGTAGGCCAAAACTGTGGCAATAAACAGGATGGGAGAATCTTTTGTGTTTCCTTAGTTTCAGCTGTGATAATAAAGATGTCAAAAATATGGAGACCTTTATAATTACATATTTTGAACAGAAACAAGGCAGCTCATAATACATCATATGTACAGTGTATAGACTGTATTTTTTTTACAAAATAAATGGAAAAGAAAAGTACTTCAGAAATTAGCAAACATTGGTTATTTCCAAATATTTTACTTTATATAGCAGGTGAAATGCAAGTTTTACAAACATGTTTCATAAACCAAATGATGAAGTCTGATTCAGAGAATAGATAATGATGAAAATAATTAGCATATCTATGTATTCTGATGTTTTATTATGCATTAGAAAATGGTCAGAGCTTGAAGTTCATACCCTATTGGTGAACAAATGTTCCCCAATAGGGTATTAATGTATGAGGAGAGCTTGGTAACAAGTTTGCAGCTTTCTGACAGCATATTAAACCACCGTGAAGCATAAACAGAAAAAAGGAAATCCATTGCAGCCATTCTCTCTACTCTTGAACTCAAATGTTAGGCTGATTTTCATGACCCTTATTCAATAGATCAATGATAAACAATTATTACCTAAATTTTCTAAAACAAAAGAATGCTTTTTGATACTAGAAAAAAATATATCTTCAATCTCAGATCCTGTATAGATCCTTGATCATCTGAATAACACTACTGAAAATTTAAATTCCTTCAAATAACTAGGGATTTGGTTAGACCCCTTCCTAAATTTCCATTTCCATCTGGACTAACCATACAAAAACATCAACACTCTCTCTCCAATTCTCGGCTAATAGGATCTCACCTTTTATTTCCAGACACTGTAGGAATTCCATAGGTAAAGATATCTTATTGACTCAACTAAAATGTGGTCTCCCTCACTACTGCTGCAGCCCCTAAAAGATATGTATCTATCTTTCAAACCACCTAAAATGCTATTTGTAGAGTCATCATTCTCTTCCCAAGAAATAACACCACATGGCAATTGGAAAAGCTAACTGGCGACCTGTGAAATATCATGCTAACTTTATACTTGTCTCTTAGCTGTAAACTTATCAGGAATGAGACCTTGTTTCCACAAGGTTCCAGACTTTTCATAAATGCATCAACATACAACTTTAGAAACCTTAACCACTCTGGTTCTCCCCTCCAACCCCCCCCCCCCAAACAAGGCTTCAGTGTACAGACCATGCTTTCTCAGCCCTTGGTCCCAAACTGTTGGAATTTCTCCCTTCTTTACATAAAGATCATTATTCTTACCTCATTTTTCTATCAAAACTGAAGGCACATTGCAAGACTCTAGGAAAATGCAACTGCTATCTCTCTGGTCATATAATGTAACCTCTTTCCACTCTTCTTCCCTCTACATAGCTTGTTCTGACTCTGATTTTCATTGTGATTTTTTTTTAACATACCAACTCAGATATCCATTTGGTATATACTGCATGTATACATTGTGTTTTGTCAGTCAATCTGTGCATAATATCATGTATCTATTGTCGTTATACCCTCAAGCCAACTGTAGTATTGATTTAGTATATAATACATGTGTGAAGGCTGCCAGCCTAGCCAGAAATAATTTTGCAGATAATTCTGTCATTTGTAAATATGAATGTAAACTACAGGCTTGTTGTCTTAAATGTAAAGAAATACTGTTACATGTGGAACTGAAAATAAATGTGACAACAGTGCACTCTACTGACCAAAGTAAAGCATGTGGTGACCCTTTGAAGTAGACAGTGGTGCCGAAAAGTCTAGATGAAGAAATTCTTTCTATTGTTTTAACCAAGAGTTAAATTGCTAGATTTAAACATGCAAATGTATTTTTATTGCTTGTTTCATGACCAGCTGCAAGATGATAAAAGGGAATGTAAATGCAGTTAATGTGTAGCCTGAGAACACCAGGAAAGTGAAAGAATGATGTAATGTTTATCAGAACTGCAATTTCAATTTAAACAGAGAGAATCAGAAGGCATTAAGCATTTTTGTCTTGATCATCCAACTCACAGCACTGCCTCTTGCTCATATGTAAGTTATCTTAGACTTGCGTTTTCTTTTAGAGATAGCTAGGACTAGAAAGATTAGACTAAGTATTTTTCTGTGATGTCAGAACTGTACTACTGAATTATTTTAAGTATTTCTGTGTGATCTCTAAACTTTTGACTAGCACTGACTGTATAGTAGAAAGTATTGTCTTGTGGTTTTAATTATTTATTATAAATATTTTAAAACCTTTTAACTGTGGCTGGTTTGTGTAGAGATAATTTAAGCTCTAGAGTACATTACATATTTATAGAGTTTACTGTCCAAGTCACTCTAAATAAGCCTTGACTGATTAGTCACACATACCAATTGGATAATAATATTGCACAGTAATAATTGGACACCCTTTTAAGGGCCTTTGAGTAGCTGATAATTATTAGCTGGGTGATGACAGGGTACTACCACATAGTCTGGGTAAAAGGGGCACAGCTGGAGAACCTATGCCAGCCTTCCCCAGAAGTGTCTGTGTGGTTGTATAAACTCTTATCTCAAAGTGTGTGTGTGTGTCAGCTACTTGAGCAGGGACACAAAGCACTGGTTGGACAGAGAGGGTGCTGGAGATTTTAGCTTGTCCAACTAGGCTGAGATCTGGACCCTATAGCTGTGTCAGTGGGGAGTCTTATTGGGGACCTGGAGAGCAAGGGAGTGACCAGCCCCAGACTGACTGTGATCTCTGTGTGCTCTTAAGGGAAATTGCACTTTACAGTGTACATTTGTTATCCTTTCCTCTCATATGAGATGCCCTCTCTGGTATTAGTGGTGAGGATTGAGGCTCCTTAATTGCTGGGCCAGGGCACAGGCATCACATTTGTGGTGGCAGTGGTTGGGATATCTTCAAATTTGTGTTTGGCAGTGGTGGGATATCCATATCAGATATTAATTAGTTGGCAAATAATAATTGTCTTCTAGTAGTGTGGGGAGAGTAAATCCTGTAGCTTGTGTACAGTGAGCTTTGAAGGTATTTTTGTACTCTAAAACAGCCATGCAGTGAATAATCAGAGTTCAGATCACAATTGCTTTATTTCTTTTGTTAGCTTAGTT